>NC_058082.1:124307322-124999780 GCF_014858855.1 Bufo gargarizans | reverse complement strand
AAGATTTTGGGCCAGATTTATCATTAGCTCAGGTCAGAATAATGGAGTGAAAAAGTCCCAAAAAAGTCCCAAACGCTAAAACTGCGCACAAATCTGCTCTCCACTATGCTCGCCAGTTTTCTGAAAGTGGGCGTGTTTTCTTATGTAAATTAATCTCTAGACAGATTTACTATTGGGACTATTTAAAAAGTCGCAAAAAAGTCGCAATTTCACTCCAGTGAGGACCATGCTTATCTTATGAGACTTTTTAATAGAACATGCAACTTTTTCATTAAAAAGTGCGACTTTTTCGTAAAGATGTGCGACTTTTGTAAAGCTGCTTACCGACGGATAAACTGCTACCGTCAAACCACATTTATTACAGTCTTAAAGGGCCGATCATAAATCTGACTTGGCTAAAACTGACTTTAGCCATATGTTAAAGTGGATTGAGCTGTCAGTCATGATAAATCTGGCCCATGTGTTTACAGTCCTCTGGATATCTCAGATATAGGTATTCTATCCTGGTGCTTGTGTGTAGTTACTCAGGCTTTTTGTGTATCCTTTCCTCCTAGTGTGTTACGCACTGTTTTAATAAACAATCAATAAAGGTTCATTTTTAGTATAGCGTTCCTCCACCGTCAGTGAATCAGGAGAGAGAGAGGCAATGCGGCCAGCTTGCAGTAATTGTCTGTGTGCTCATGTGGAGAGGAGGAACTTGGCCTTCCCAGCTACTTTGGATTTCTGGTTCGGGATATCGGCAGCGCAGATCTAAATATCTGAACTTGTTTGTGGTGAAGGTGGCCTACTTCTACAGAGCCCAAAAAAAGTGTGGACTCTGAACAATAATTTTTTTTATTCTTAGGCCTCTTTCTCACGGGCGTTGCGGGAAAAGGTGCGGGTGCGTTGCGGGAACATGCGTGATTTTTCAGCGCGAGTGCAAAACATTGTAATGCGTTTTGCACGCGCATGAGAAAAATCTGCATGTTTGGTACCCAAACCCGAACTTCTTCACAGAAGTTTGGGCTTAGGATCGGTGTTCTGTAGACTGTATTATTTTCCCTTATAACATGGTTATAAGGGAAAATAATAGTATTCTGAATACAGAATGCATAGTAAAATAGCGCTGGAGGGGTTAAAAAAATAAAATAAAATTTAACTCACCTTAATCCACTTTCTCGCGCAGCCAGGCTTCTATTCTGTGCTGTGTACAGGAAAAGGACCTGTGGTGATGTCACTCCGGTCATCACATTGTCCATCACATGATCCATCACCATGGTAAAAGATTATGTGATGGACAATGTGATGACCGGAGTGACGTCACCACAGGTCCTTTTCCTGTACACAGCACAGAAGAGAAGCCGGGCTGCACGAGTGGTTTAAGGTGAGTTAAATTTTTTTTTTTTAAAATTTAACCCCTCCAGCGCTATTGTACTATGCATTCTGTATTCAGAATGCTATTATTTTCCCTTATAACCATGTTATAAGGGAAAATAATAAAGATCGGGTCCCCATCCCGATCGTCTCCTAGCAACCGTGCGTGAAAATCGCACCGCATCCGCACTTGCTTGCGGATGCTTGCGAATTTCACGCAGCCCCATTCACTTCTATGGGGCCTGTGTTACGTAAAAAACACACAAAATAGAGCTTGCTACAATTTTCACGCAACGCACAAGTGATGCATGAAAATCACCGCTCATGTGAACAGCACTATAGAAATGAATGGGTCCTGATTCAGTGCGGGTGCAATGCGTTCAACTCACGCATTGCACCCACGCGGAAAACTAGCCCGTGTGAAAGGGACCTTAGAAGAGGAGTCAGGCAGGCCAGAGGTCAGCAACAATGGTGTAGCAAAGCTGAGTATGCAGTACAGAATCAGGAGGCAGAAGAATAGTTGTACGGTCCAGGTGTCAGCAGTACAGAGGGAATATCCGAAATCGTAGTCAGAAACAGATCAGGTCATATCTAGAATTATATAAAAAAATCCAGGATTAGAACCAGCGCTACCAGATCAGAGAAAATACCCCAATAACTGGTCCTGGGACCAATACATAAGGGAGTGAAATAGAGCACCCAGTCGTGCATTCTATGCGTTTGTCATCTGACAACCCTAACAGCTCCTTGGTAGTCGGCTGATGAGGTTACTTCTGTGTAAGGCGCTTATTCTATACATGATACACAATTCTCATACCATATCCGTCTTCAGCAGAGTGGCTTCTCTCCAGCACCCATTACCTGGTTAGTAGGAGCGGCACAGGGGGCAAACTGAATTCTCCAGGAGCCATAGTCTTATGCAGACTCTATGGAAATCATGGGAGCAGGGGAGAATGGTGACTGACTCCCCCACCTCAAACTCCAGGAGGCAGATCACACCTTCTCCACTGGAGCTGGCTGTGCCCATGGTGTAAACAGGCAGATTCACCAGCTCCTGGTGTAACTGATGCACTGCCTGCCAGGTCCTCCTCCAGCCACTGGTGTTATCGGGGGCAGTAGAGGATCTTCTGTGGTGCCTTGTAGTGGATGCACGCTCATCTCCTGCCATGGCTGTCCTCTGTCTATATGGCACCGGTCGAGCACGATGTCCTCTGGTGTGATTGGCTGCATTATCTGAGGAGGGCTGTCCTCCAGGAAGACCACAGGTACAAGCGGCACCACCCGCTGGGAGCTCCTGAGCTGATGTTCCTGTTCTGTGTGAAATATGGCAACTGTTTGGTAATATAAAAAATGGCTGCACTCAGTCATTCAAGCATTTCATTCCAACTGCAACCCCCAGCAGATCTTGTAATTCTGGGTATATAACATGCAGCAGTTGATGATTTAGTTTTGGTAGCACCCGCACTCAATTCTGACCCATTCATTCAAATGGGTCTGTGCACATGAGCGTTTTTTTTTATCACGCATCAGTTCTGCGTTGCGTGAAAAACGCAGCATGCTCTATAGGCCTCATGCACACGGCTGTTTGGGTCCGCATCCGAGCCTCCATTTTGGCGGCTCGGATGCGGACCAATTCACTTCAATGGGGCCTTAAAAGATGCGTTCCGTGGCCACGCTAAAAAAATATAACCCAATCTTAATGTCCTAATCTTGTGCGCGCTTTGCGGACAAGAATAGGCATTTATATTGAAAGCTGTCCGTGTCGTTCCGCAAATTGCTTTGTAAACCTTCATTTTTTTATCACATGCTTGAAAAATGCATCAAAATGAATTGCACCCGTGTGGAAGAAAATTAACAACTGAACGCAATCACAGACAAAACTGACTGAACTTGCTTGCAAGACGGTGCAAGTTTCACTGAACACACCCTGAACACATCCAGACCTAATGCGTAATGCTCCAGCACATGGAAACATTAATGTAACAAGGCAGTACAATACACGGGCAACTTGTTTATTTGAATACCATGACCTCCACTGTGCCCCACCCCTTACCAGTAAACCTCCACAGTGCCCTCTGTCCCTTAACAATGACCTCTACAGCTCCCTGGCCCCTTAACAGTGACCTTACAAAGCCTCCTGTTTTCTTAGCAGGGACCTCCACAGCACTACAACCCCTTAACAGTCACTTCCATGGCACCACCTCCCTTAACTGTGACCTTCATAGCACCTTGTCCCCTTAATAATGATCTCCACAGACTCCCAGGTCGCTGCTGGGAATGATGTTGTCCAAGTAATACGCCTTTAACAGACTGACAATAATACGCACAAAACCAAAGATAAAATCGATTTTAGAGGAAAAATTGTTAGGAAACATTCTTTCCTGTATATTTACTTGTATATAAAGTGCAAGTGCTGCCAAAAATTACAATGAAGAGGCACTCCGATACAAACGGTTTATCACATAATGGAGGGCCTCATTCACATTGTGGTACAATTGTTCAGGTAGTGGGAAGTGGGACTCCTACACTCATAAAGCCTATGCACTAAGTGAAAGGCCTTCCAAAAATTACAAGGAATCGGCAATCCAATACACCCTTTATTACACATAAAGGTGGGCATCATACACCCTTGAAAAATTATGATTGATGGTCTGCTGTTGACCCTCAAAAACATTTGGAGCAAGGGCCTGCTGGTGACCCTCTAAAACATTACGGACGAATCATATCTCCGGAGCCAACGCCTTTCCTCACCAAACCCTTAGTGCCCACATCACGGTGATCCCTAAGCCAGGAAAGGACCCCTCCCTATGTGCCAGCTATCGCCCGATATCCCTGCTTAGAGTAGATTTGAAAGTTTATGCGAAGCTGCTGGCCCTGAGACTGCATCCGCATATTCCCAGCTGCGTTCACAGGGAACAAGTCGGATTCGTCCCTGGCAGGGAATTGCGCGACAATACCCTGAAGTCGAATTGGCATTATATACGAGGCGAGACAATCCGCAACACCGCTGTGTCTTCTCTCAGTCGATGCAGAGAAGGCATTTGATAGGGGGAATTGGCAGTTTCTCTCTAGAACATTAGAACACATAGGACTGAGATCTAAGATGATAGGTAGGATTATGGCACTGTATACCTCCCCCTCGGCCCAAGTACGAGTATAAGGAATGCTCTCCAGCCCCTTCGAGATACGAAATGGGACACGTCAGGGCTGCCCACTCTCCTCTTTCCTATACATTCTGTGTATGGAATCCCTGGCCAATGCCCTACGAGCCAACCAGTCCATCAAAGGCATACAAGTGGAACGCACCGAGCACAAGCTGTCTCTGTTTGCAGACGACTTCCTCCTGTATTTATCCTCCCCGAGAGTGGGTCTGCCCTCGGCCCTCCGAGAATTCGAAACATTCGGTCGCCTTAGCAACTTCAAGGTGAACGTGCAAAAATCCGAAATCCTGAATGTTACTCTTCCACAGCGGGAGGTCGCCCACATCAGAGACACCTTTTCGTTCCACTGGACTACCCCCGCCATTAAACACCTGGGGATCTACTTGCCTGCCATTCCAACACACCTATACAAACTCAACTATAAACCTATCATCAGCTCTATTACAACCAGTTTACAGAGGTGGTCCCCCCTCCATATCTCGTGGTTTGGCAGGATTAATGCTCTCAAGATGGACATCCTTCCCAAGCTATTATATTTGTTTCAGACGGTCCCCTGCGTCCTCCCACTAATGTTTTTTAATCAGATTCGCAAGCTAGCCTCGCAATTTATTTGGGCCGGGTCCAGAGCCAGGCTTAGTTACGCCACCTTGTCTCGCCCCAAATCCTTGGGAGGAGCAGATCTGCCCAATTTTAGCTCTTATTATAGAGCTGCAATAGCAAACTGTGTCCTAGATCTTATCCACAACCAGAAGGGGAAGCTGTGGGTGGAGATGGTCCATGAACTGGATCCTTCCCTGGTTGCCACAAACACACCAGAAACAATTACTGGATCCCAATAGCCCATCCTTCCTTTATATGCTCGCTATATCTTGGGGTATGTTCGTGAATAAACTCAGCCTGATCACAGCCTATGGCCCCTTAACGGTCTATAACATCTGTCCTAATTTACCCGTGGCTTTCAGGCACCTACCATCCTTCCATGCCACTTCTTTACCCGTGATCAAGATACGAGACCTCTTCGGCAACTCTGGTATACTTCCTGTGGCTGACCTATCGCACATATTACCAAGATCCCCAGGACAATGGTTTCTCTACTTCCAGCTCCGCAACTTCCTCTGTTCCCTGGCCCCCAGATCTCAGCTTTCGGACAAATTAATTGACTTTGAGAAGCTCTGCCTAGCATACACCTGTCCGGGACATGCTATCTCTTTAGTGTACGGCTTGTTGGGCGCTGGGGAGGTTGGAGACGGATCACTTAAGTCCCAAATCGCGCATGCTAGGTTTGCGACTGACTGGGAGAGGGAACTGAACACCACATTATCTGATGATCAGTGGAAAAGAGCACTCCTGTACACGCACAAGTCCATCGTTTCTTGTCGATTGCAGGAACTCAACTATAAGATACTCATGCGATGGTATAGAACTCCAGTGAAGGTTCACCGACTCTACCCTTCGGTCCCCGACACATGCTGGCGCTGTAATGCAGCGGTGGGCTCCATGCTCCATATATGGTGGGAGTGCCCAGGAGTCTCTACTTTATGGTCAGATGTTTTTGCCCTATACAATGCTTTACATCACCCGAACGTCACACGCTCACCATTGATCGCCTTACTGTCCATATATCCGGGGCACCCCCAACAGATAAAAAGAGGTACACTTAGAATCTGTATTCAGGCCATGAGGCAAACTATCCCCCGCAGATGGCGGTCCACAGACAGCTTGCAGAGAATATCCTGGACCTCAGCCCTAGACATCCTCGTTTGTATGGAGGAACTTGGGTCAGAGGCCCATAACCAAGTAGAGATTTTTTTCTCGCTCTTGGGACCCATGGTTCCAATTTTGAAACCCATCCCGTTTCACAATCTGGTTAGCTACTGGTACTATTGAGACTCACGGTTCCTGATGTGGTTCCTGGGACACTAGGTAGTAAAGAACATTCTCAGCGTCCTTACCGACTATTCTATAGCCCCCCCCCCCCCCCCCCCCCGATCTTGTGTGCCTGCTAGCCCTGATTCCTTACAGCAGGTAAATTGAACAGCATTACATTACTCATACAATATACGTGCTACCTGCACCCAATTGTAGGTGAGGGCCTGCTGGTGAGCTGACCCTCTGAAACATTATATGCAAGGGTCTGCACTCTGCAGGTGAGCTGACCTTCTAAAAGATTGTAGGTGAGGGCCTGCTGGTGAGCTGACCCTCTAAAACATTATATGCAAGGGCCTGCAGGTGAGCTGACCCTCTAAAAGATTGTAAGTGAGGGCCTACTGGTGAGCTGACCCTCTAAAACATTATATGCGAGGGCCTGCAGGTGAGCTGTCCCTCTACAACATTAGGAATGAGGGCAGACTAATAAGCATGTGTATATGATGGAAGAGGAGGAGGAAGAGGACGAGAAAAATAAGATTGAACCATATACCCTTTTTTATCGTGGAAGGGGTGCATGGGAATACAGTGCATTCAGTACATTATAAAAACACATTTAAAGTGCCTTTATGTTCAGCCGCTTTCCTCTGGTGGAGTAGAGAAGTCACGGGCAATCCAGGCCTTGTTCATTTTTATAAGAGTCAACCTGTCAGCATTTTCAGTTCACAGGCGGATGCGCTTACCAGTTATGCCCCCAGCAGCACTAAATACCCGCTCTGACAAAATGCTGGCGGCAGGGCAGGCCAGCACCTCCAAGGCGTAGAGCGCCAGCTTGGACACGCAGTAGTTGTAAGGCACAGAGGGATCATTGAGGACACTGACATGGTCTGCTACGTACTCTTTCACCATCTTCAAAAAAATTTCCCTCCTTCTAACACTAGGACGCGCATCAGGGTGAGGGTGCTGGCTTGTTGTCATGAAACTGTCCCAGGCTTTGGAGAGTGTTGACCTGCCTCTGTTGGAACTGCTGTGTGTTCCCCTCATCTCTCCTCCTCAGTTCTCCAAGTAACTACGTCAGCTGGAAATTTTTGGAGCAATTTTTCCACAAGGACTGGTACTTCACCATTTTGCTCATCCTCTCCACCACAGGAATGAGAGATGAGAAGCTCTCTTTGTAGAAGGGTGAACAACCAGTAATCAATGTTGTCCAAAATGCGTAAAACGCGTGGGCCACGGGAAAGGCAGTCTAACATAAAGTCAGCGATGTGTGCCAGAGTCCCAACAGGCAAGATTTTGCTGTCGTCATCAGGAGGATGACTCTCAATCTCTTCATCCTCTTCCTCCACTTCTGCCCATCCACACTGAGCAGATGGAAGTACACTTCCATGGGTACTACCCTTTGTACTACCTTTGTAGCGGAGGCAACGGCCTCCTGCTCCTCCTCATCATCATCATACAATTTTGTGCTGAGAAGACAAACTGAGGGTGGTCTGGCTATCACCCTGTGTAATGTCTTCCCTCATTTCCTCTTCTACATGCAAAGCATCGGCCTTAATTTTGAGCAGCGAGCGTTTGAGTAGACACACAAGTGGGATGCTGAGGTTGATAATAGCGTTATCGCCGCTCACCATCTGTCTTGATTAATTAAAGTTACTTAAAACCTCACAGAGGTCAGACATCCATGCCCACTCCTCGCTCGTGAAGAGCGGAAGCTGACTGGAAAGGAGACGACCATGTTGCAGCTGGTATTCCACTACTGCCCTCTGCTGCTCACAAAGCCTGGCCAACATGTGGAACGTTGAGTTCCAGCGCAAGCTCAAGTCACACAACAGTCGGTGAGCTGGCAATTGTAAGCACTGCTGCAGCGTTGACAGACCGGCGGAAGCTGTTGCGGAAATGGGAACACACCCAGCGCACCTTCACCAGTAGCTCAAGCAAATTGGGGTAGGTTTTGAGAAACCGCTGAACCACTAAGTTGAAGACGTGGGCTAGGCTTGGGATGTGTGTGAGCTTGCACAATATCAGACACAACCATGCCTGGTTCTAGTTTGAGTGGCGAGAGCCACAGCTCAGTCTGGTCTCTTATCCTCGCCACAGCTCTGTGGCGGTGTGCTGTTTGTCACCTAAGCAGATCAGCTTAAGCACGGCCTGCTGATGCTTCCCCACTGCAGTGCTACACTACTTCCAGCTACTGACTGATGGCTGACTGGTGCTGCAAGAGGATAATTCTGAGGTGGAAGGGAGGAGGAGGCCGAGGAGAAGTGGGGGTTGGAGCCACTAACGTAGGTGGTGGCGGAAACCCTGATAGAATTAGGGCCCGCAATCCTTGGCGTCGGAAGCACCTGTGCCATCCCAGGGTACGACTTGCTCCTGGCCTCCACAACGTTCACCCAGTGTGCCGTCAGGGAAATGTAGCGTCCCTGGCCAAAAGCACTTGTCCATGTGTCAGTGGTTAAGTGGACCTTCCCAGTAACTGCGTTGCTCAGGGCACGGGTGATGTTACGGGACACATGCTGGTGTAGGGCGGGCACAGCACACCGTGAAAAAAAGTGGCGGCTGGGAACTGCGTAATGAGGGATGGCCGCCGATATCAGGCTGCGAAAGGCCTCAGTGCCCACAAGGATAAATGGCAACATTTCCAGGGTCAGTCATTTGGAAAGTTGGGCATTCAGTGCTATGGCCTGTGGGTGGGTGGATGGGTATTTGCGCTTGCATTCAAATGCCTGGGGTAAGGACATTTCTATGCTGCGCTGGGACACGGAAGTGTATGTGGTCGCTGATGGTGCTTGCGAAGATCCAGGTGCAGGACAGGATGCATCCGGGGCATGCACCTTCGACAGGGGGATTGGCCAGCAGGTAACACAGGGGAAAAGGAGGCAGTGGTGTGACCCGCAGACACAGATTGTTATCCCAGGCGTTCGGCCCACCTATTACGGTGCTTTGATGCCATGTGGCGGATCATGCTGGTCGTGGTGAGGTTACTAGTGTTCACGTTCCTGCTCATTTTTGTATGGCACAGGTTGCAAGTTACAATTCTTTTGTCATCTGCACTTTCCTCAAAAAAGCATCAGACTGTGGAACACCTACCTCTTGGCAAGGGAGATTTCTGCAAGGGTGTGCTCTAGGGAACAGTTGCAGGCCTGTTTGGTGTGGCCCGCCTTCTACCTTTTTCCACCCTACTGCATCTTCCAGCCTGTTGTGGTACTACGGATCCCTCCCCATCTATACTGCTGTACTCGCTTGGCTTGCCACCTTCCTAGGTTGGGTCAGTGACTTCATCGTCCACCACCTCCTCTTCCACTTCTTCACTCTGCTCATCCTCCTGACTTGTTGACCTAACAACAACCTCAGTTATTGACAACTGTGTCTCATCCTCATCATCAACCTCTTGAGACACTAATTGCAGTTAACTTATTGGCAACTGAGTCTCATCATCATCATCCACCTCATGAAACACTATTTGCCGTTCCCCACCATCATCTTCTGGTGACTGTGGATGCTCAAGAGTTTGTGAATCAGGGCACAAGATCTCATGTCCCTCATCAAGCGGGCTTTCGAGAGGCCCAAATAAAGGAATTGCGCTGAAAAGAGCTCCTCGGAATATCCGAGTGTGGGATCACTTCTTTGCCAAGACTCTCCATGGTGGGAGGAAGGAGGATCAGGGTGAGGATTGTGTTGACCAGACTCTTGGCTACTGAGACTGGACTGGGTGGAAGACAGGGTGGTGCTTAACCGACTGGAAGCATTATCTGCTGCAATCCAACCGACCACCTGGTCGTACTGGTCTGACTTATAGAGCATTGTCCTGCGCCGCCCTGCAAACTGGGACATGAAGCTAGGCATCGTGGATGATTGTTTTTCTTGTGCTCTGGCAGCAGGTACAGTTTCAACGCGCCCAGGGCCACGGACTCTGAGTGCACCATCAGCATCACGGCCACTTCCCTGTCCCTTACTGCTCCCCGTCTTCATATTAAATGTTATATATGCTTGAAAGTATGTCACACGTACAGTATCGTAGGATTTGTAAGTGTATGTGAAAAAAAATAAAAAAAGGTATTTGGGATGTGGAAATGTCACACAGGAGATATACCGCAGATAATGACGCTGATGTCAGCAGTGGCTAATAAAAAATTACAGGGAATGTCACAGGCATTTGGGATGTAGAAACATTACACAGGAGAAATACCACAGATAATGTCGCTGATGTCAGTAGTGGCTAATATAAAATTACAGAAAATGTCACAGGCATTTGGGATGTGGAAATGTTACATAGGAGAAATACTGCAGATAATGTCGCTGATGTCAGCAGCGGCTATTATAAAATTACAGGGAATATCACAGGTATTTGGGATATGGAAACGTTACACAGGAGAAATACAGCAGATCATGTCGCTGATGTCACTAGCGGCTAATAAAAAATTACAGGGAATGTCACAGGTATTTGGGATGTGGTAACGTTACACAGGAGATGTACCCCATGTAATGTCACTGTCCGCAGTGGACACCATCTACGGAAAAAGTACACTGGATGTCACAGATATTTTTGTGATGAGCACACGTTACACAGGATATGTAGCGCAGATAATGTCGCTGTCTGCAGCGGCCTAACTATTAAACGCTATTTAGCTCTAAAAATAGATATTGCTGCCACACACAATAGTCCTTAAAAAGACTTTTGTGTCTGTAAAGTTTTAGCAATTTAGCGCAGGGTGCGCTAAAAATATATATTGCTGCTGCCACACACAACAAAATTCACTCCCTACACTATCTTTCCCTTCCTCAGCACAGCTCTCCCTGACTAAGGGCTCTTTCACACTTGCGTTTTTTTCTTCCGGCATAGAGTTCCGTCGTTGGGGCTCTATGCCGGAAGAATCCTGATCAGGATTATCCTAATGCATTCTGAATGGATAGAAATCCGTTCAGGATGCATCAGGATGTCTTTAGTTCTGGAACGGAACGTTTTTTGGCCGGAGAAAATACCGCAGCATGCTGCGTTTTTTGCTCCGGCCAAAAATCCTGAAGACTTGCCGCAAGGCCGGATCCGGAATGAATGCCCATTGAAAGGCATTGATCCGGATCCGGCCTTAAGCTAAACGTCGTTTCGGCGCATTGCCGGATCCGACGTTTAGCTTTTTCTCAATGGTTACCATGGCTGCCGGGACGCTAAAGTCCTGGCAGCCATGGTAAAGTGTAGTGGGGAGCGGGGGAGCAGCATACTTACCATCCGTGCGGCTCCCGGGGCGCTCCAGAGTGACGTCAGGGCGGGAGCCGCGCGGACTGTAAGTATACCGCTCCCTGCTCCTACTATGGCAACCAGGACTTTAATAGCGTCCTGGGTGCCATAGTAACACTGAAAGCATTTTGAAGACGGATCCGTCTTCAAATGCTTTCAGTACACTTGCGTTTTTCCGGATCCGGCATGTTATTCCGGCAAGTGGAGTACACACCGGATCCGGACAACGCAAGTGTGAAAGAGGCCTAACACTGAGCCGAACACATGTCATCGGGTGCTATATAGCACCCGATGACACGTTCCGGCCAGCCAATCACTGTAATGCCAGTAACCAACATGGCTACGGCATTACAGTGAAGGGCAGAACTTACCTGCACGTTTATTGGCTGCAAAGCAGCCAACAAACGTGCAGAGAGGAGACTTGGCCGAACACCGCCATATGCCGAGACATCTTGCACACAAACTTTTTTTGCATTCTGTATACGGACCGTATACAGAACCATTCATTACAATGGATCCGCAAAAAAAAAAACTTCTGTTTCCGTATTTTAATTTTTCCGTTCAAAGATATTATTGTCCGCATAACAGACAAGGATAATACTGTTCTATCAGGGGCCAGCTGTTCCGTTCTGCAAAAAACAGAACTTACACGGACGTCATGTGTATTTTTTGCGGATCCGTTTTTTGTGGCCCGCAAAATTCTGAAAAAGCCATACGGTCATGTGCAAGAGGCCAGTTTTAGCCTGCTCTTAACTTCTAGTCATACATGCTTTCCCTAGTACTAGACTTCAGTATTGCTGTGACATTCCTAATATAATTGGTGTGCAATGCTATCTGAACCTACCGGCAGCCAGAGAGCTGTATGTTGGGAGCCCCATGACCACCTAGCCACTTAGTGGCGGATACTGGTGTAAACTATTGTAGTCATATAAGCTTTCTTTACAAATTAAAATTCTACAGACAAACTTGTAGTACGATTAGACCTTAGTGGAATAAAAATAAAAATAAAAAGTCGATGAATTTTCACATTTTGTAAAATATAGAGCCCTTCACTTCATAGTCACATAATAGTAAAATGTAAGCATTTAGGAAACCCGAGTTCTAATATATCAAACCATTTACATACATTAATGGTCCACACATTCGGCTAAAAGGTTTACACAGAAAAAATTGCAGAATAAAGATTGTCTCTACAAGATCTACAAAAGGTTAATGGAAGCGTAACCCACTGAGTCACAGTTACATTCAGTATGTAAATAATGGCTGCCTGACAACAGGCTCTTTGTCAGCAATCAAGCGGCAGACAATAACATTGCCATATTTGTATACTACAGACATTTCGCCTCTGGGCTTGTTTAGCTGGAAATAACAGGAACACCTACAGCTGGCAGGCAGGTATCATGTTTTCCTTAATGTTTTCTGGAGCACATTATCGAGTCTATGACTAATTGCTAATACATGGATAAATTGACTAATTGAATAGTTGACATATTGTACATAACATGGAATTATATTAACCCCTTAAGGGCCCCGCTGTACATGTACGGCGCTGGTGGACGTAACTTAAGGACCAGCGCCGTACATGTACCGCTGGCTAATCGGACAGGTGCAGGAGCTGCGCCCGCCCGATCAGCGGCATGGACCTGGCAGTCACTAACAGTCGGCCCATGCTGCATTAATCCTTTGACCGCGGCATGTAGAGGGTTTGTGGAGGGTACAGGTGCCCAGCGCTGCAGTGACGGGGACCCAATGGCCGAGAAGGCAGCCTTCCATAGGCATCGGGTTTGCCTTCTACGGCAACCTGTGAGATTCAGCCCCTTAGGCTGGGTCTCACAGGCGTGCTGTCAGCTTAGAACCTGACAGCCAATGTATTACAATATAGGATGTATTTTAATGCATTGCAGAGGGGATCAGACCCCAGAATTTAATGTACCAGAATGGGACAAAAATAAAAAGTTTTAAAAAGTAAAAAAAAAGAAGCCCCTTTCCCAAAATAAAACATGTAAAACTGCTGTAAAAAAATGAAAACCAGACATATTGGGTATTGCCACATCTGTAACGACCAGCTCTATAAAAATATCATATTATCCACCCCCTCACCTGAACGCCGTAGAACAAAAATAATAAAAACAATTTGAAAAAAGCTATTTTGTGTTACTTTACATCATAAAAAGTGCAATACCAAGCGATCAAAAAGTCCTACAAAAAAAGTCATACAAACCCCAAAGTAGTACCAATCAAACCGTCACCTCATCCATCAAAAACTTAGACCATACCTAAGACAATCTTCGAAAAAATAAAAAACGATGGCTCTCAGAATTGTGCTAAAAGGGAAAAAAAATTAAATAAGTAGACATATTAGGTATTGCCACATCGGTAATGACCTGCTGTATAAAAATATCACATGATCTAACCCCTCAGGTGAACACAGTAAAAAAAAATAAAAAAAAAGTGTCGAAAAGCCATTTCTTGTCACCTTACATCACAAAAAAGTGTTATACCAAGTGAACAAAAAGTCATATGCATCCCAAAAAGGTACCAATCAAACTGTCATCTCATCCCTCAAAAAAATGAAACCCTATCTAAGACAATCGCCCAAAAAATAAAAATAAACTATTGCTCTCAGAATATGGAGACGCTAAAACATGATTTTTTGTTTCAAAAATGCTTTTATTGTGTAAAACTTAAATAAATTTAAAAAAGTATACATATTAGGTATTGCCACGTCCATAACAACCTGTTGTATAAAAATATCACATGACCTAACCCCTCAGGTGAACACTAAAAAAAAAAAAAAAAAAAAAAAAAAAGAAGGGTCAAAAGTCATTTTTTGTCATCTTATATCACAAAAAGTGTAATACCAAGCGATCAAAAAGTCATAAGCACCCTAAAATAGTACCAATCAAACCATCATCTCATCCTGAAAAAAATGAGCCCCTAGATAAGACAGTCACCCAAAAAATAAAAACTATGTCTTTCAGAATATGAAGACACTAAAAAATATATTTAAAAAAAAAGCTTTATTATGTAAAACTGGAACAAACAACTAAAATAATAGTCATATTTGGTATTGTCACGTCTGTAACAACCTGCTCTATAAAAATAGCACATGATCTAACCTTTCAAATGAACATTGTAAAAAACAAAAAATATGCCAAAACAGCTATTTTTTGCTACCCTGCCTCACAAAAAGTGTAATATAGAGCAACCAAAAATATATACCCTAAAATAGTACCAACAAAACTGCCGCCTTATCTGGTAGTTTCCAAAATGTAGTTACTTTTTTGTAGTTCCTACTCTAGGGGTGCATCAGGGGGTCTTCAAATGTGACATGGTAACTTAAAACTATCCCAGTGAAATCTTCCCTCCAAAAACCATGTGGCGCTCCTTTCCTTCTGCTCCCTGCCGTGTGCTCGTACAGTAGTTTACGATTACAAATGGGGTGTTTCTGTAAACTACAGAATCAGGGTAATAAATAGAGTTTTGTTTGGCTGTTCACCCTTGCTTTGTTACTGGGAAAAAATGGATTAAAATGGAAAATCTGCCAAAAAAGTGAAATTCTGAAATTTCATCTACATTTTCCTTTAATTCTTGTAGAACACCTAAAGGGTTAACAAAGTTTGTAAAATCAGTTTTGAATACCTTGAAGGGTGTAGTTTCTAAAATGCGGTCTGCATGAGGGCTCCATGCTAAGCCCAGGCCAATGCCAAGAGGACCTACAGGGGGATCAAAACTGGACCATAGGCAATTAAAGAATGTAGACTGCTCTGTTGACTCAGATACCCTTTGACAACTTAGATGGCCAGGCCGGATGTGGGTGGCGACTTCCGGCACAGGAACTACAAAGCACAGCCCCGTAGAATAAGGCAAGACATAATGCTGATCTAGCGAGGAGTATGGCATTGCTCCACAGCAGGGCTGGCCAACCTGGGGCTCTCCAGCTGTTGTAAAACTACAATTCCCACCATGCCCTGCTGTAGGCTGATAGCTGTAAGCAGTCTAGGCATGCTGGGAGTTGTAGTTTTGCAACAGCTGCAGAGCCGCAGGTTGGCCAGCCCTCCTCCACAGTATCACTAATGCTCCTGGAAGGGAGTGTAGCAGATGTCCGGGTAAGAGGGCACTGGGATTCACAGTGTCCCACTGTCAGGCGTAGGTCTCCAACAAAACAGGTCATGAAAATAATGCAAAGGTTTGGGGGTACTATGACTATGCTGGTTCACTGAGATAGATATACATGAGATTATACAATGCAAAGCAACTCAGGATCTACCAATGATTTTATACAAAATAAGTTCACACTTCAATTGTTTGGTCAGTTATGGGTTGGGTTCACACTAGTGTTAGGGATTCCGTTATGGCTTTCCGTTATAACAGGGTTATAACGGAACATAACGGAATCCATAAGACGAAAGGGCGGATCCGTTTAGCTGCCTATAGACTTGCATTATGACGGAATGCAAAACGGACACCTTTAAAAGGCATTCTGTTTGCTTTCCGTCCTAATAGAAGTCTATGGGAATCAAAACGGATCCGTCTGGTTCTCGTTATGCAAGACGGAAAACAAAGTCCTGTCGACAGGATTTTGTTTTCCGTCCTGCATAACAGGACCCAGATGGATCTGTTATGTTTTCCCATAGACTTCTATTAGGACGGAGCAAAACAGAATGCCTCTTCTTCCGTTTTGCATTGCATTCTATAGATTCCGTTATGTTCCATTATAACCCTGTTATAACAGAAAGCCATAACGGAATCCCTAACGCTAGTGTGAACCCACCCTAACTGATGGAAATAACTGATCAAATAACTGAAGTGTGAACTCGGCCTAACTGTACAGTGAGCAGGGGCGTAACTACCATAGCGGCAGACCAAGCAACTGCTATGGGGCCCAGGGCAAGAGGAGGCACAGTGGTAGTTGGTATTGTCTCCTGTTCTACTGGAGGTGAAAACGTGATCAGGCCTCTACCCTCTAAAGCAGGGATGCTCAACCTGTGGCCCTCCAGATGTTGCAAAACTACAACTCCCATCATGCCTGGACAACCTACAGCTATCTGCCTACATCAGGGCATGGTGGGAGTTGTAGTTTTACAACAGCTGGAGGGCCGTAGGTTGAGCATCCCTGCTCTAAAGGAACAACTTTTAGCAAATGAGGCAGTAGAATAAATGGCCCAAGGGTCATTGAAAAGAGTTTAGGAAGAAACCCTTCTGTCCTGTGTGTCGGGGCCTGGTTTGATCCTTGCTATGGGCCCTCAGAATTAATTTTACTGGTGGGCCCTAGGCACCCTAGTACAGGGGTCAGCACCCTCTGGCACTCCAGCTTATGTGAAGCTACAACCCCCAGCTTGCAAACGTTCCAGACTGTTTTTGGAACTCCTGTAGCAGTGAATAGAGCAGGCTGGGAGTTGTAGTTTCACAACAGCTGGAGCTGCAGAGGTTGCTGACCCCTGCCCTAGTTCAATACTAATAATATCCTCACCATTTACTATTATTTTTGTAAGATGGGAAAGAGTTTTAATTGTACAAACTTTATGCGACCATAATGTATTGAACCTGTGTGTATCACCAAAGATGCCATAATAAGCAAAAGCCACTGGAAGCAAAAACTCATAATCCAGTTCACTGAGGACACATCCATTATGTTAAAGTATATTGCTCTGAAACACAATTCAATTACAGTTTGAAAAATGACTTGCAGATAAATTCAATTACATGTCAATGAAGTCAGCTCCTTTCACTTCTACCGCCCATTGTCTACTTATCAGTCTTTATAGATTGATTCACATAGTTTTAAAATCAATATTCAATTGGGAGGAAAGCTTCAGATGGAAATTCTGAGAAAGGCCACTCAATATATCAGTAGATTTAGGGATATTTTGGCCTAGAAAAAAGAAGCAAGCTTTGTACTGTAGTTTGAGAAGTAAGACATTTTCAACCCCTGCTTCCAACTACTCTCGGCAACACCACTAAACTTCTGAATCCAAATCTTGCCCTTGGCAGCCTACTATTCATCTGGGGATCAGTGCCGGGGATGGGTGATATCGACAGGAGAGGGGAAGGGCATGGAAACACAAGGGGGGGTGAGCTGGGTGGGCTTGGGCTCTTTTAAAGAAAGAAAAAGCCCACCTGGGCACTTTGCAAATACATCCAAGTGCTATCTCTGAAGATCAGAAACGGGGCAAGAAACTGTATGGGTTTGAAGAGAATCTGTCAGCAGATTTATAGCTATGAAACTGGCTGACTTGTTACATGTGCACTTGGCAACTGAAGTTATCTGTGCATTGCTGAGAAAAATGATGTGTTAATATAAGCAAATGTGTCTAGGAGCCATTACACCTAGAGGCTCTGCTCCCTGCAACTGCTGCACCCTCTGCACCTTGACTGACCAAGGCAATGTAAACGTAGTCATGCCTGGCCCTGTCAAGCAAAGTGCAGAGGGCATAGCAGTTGCAAAGAGAGCAGAGCCTCTATGTGTAATGGCAATGCCCCAGTTGCTCCTAGAGACTCATTTGCATATATTAAGACATCATTTTTCTCAGCAGTTCAGGCACATATGAACACAGATGTCTTCAGCTGCCAATCGCACATTTAACAAGTCAGCCAGTTTCATATGTACACATTTGCTGACAGATGCCCTTTAAGCAAGCTTCCTCCACTTTCCACCATGCCCTATTTACCACTAGGCCACAAGCACTTGGCAAGTGAGGCAGTAAAAAAAGGGAGATTTATCACAATTTGTGTAACAGAAAACTGGCTTTACCCATGGCAACCCAATCAGATTACATCTTTCATTTTTCAGAGCTCCTTTCGAAAATGGAAGGTGGGATCTGAATGGTTGCCAAGGGCAACCAATCCAGTTTTCTTTTACACCCCTTTTGATAAATCTCCTCCTTGAAAGGGTTCTCCTGGAATTAAGAAAATGAAAATGCTTAAATACAAACCGGATTCCAAAAAAGTTGGGACACTATACAAATCATGAATAAAAACTGAATGCAATGATGTGGAGGTGCCAACTTCTAATATTTTATTCAGAACATAAATCACGGAACAAAAGTTTAAACTGAGAAAATGTACAATTTTAAGGGAAAGATATGTTGAATCAGAATTTCATGGTGTTAACAAATCCCCAAAAAGTTGGGACAAGGCCATTTTCACCACTGTGTGGCATCTCCCCTTCTTCTTACAACACTCAACAGACGTCTGAGGAGACCAGTTTCTCAAGTTTAGAAATAGGAATGCTCTCCCATTCTTGTCTAATACAGGCCTCTAACTGTTCAATCGTCTTGGGCCTTCTTTGTTGCACCTTCCTCTTTATGATGCGCCAAATGTTCTCTATAGGTGAAAGATCTGGACTGCAGACTGGCCATTTCAGTACCCGGATCCGTCTCCTACGCAGCCATGATGTTGTGATTGATGCAGAATGTGGTCTGGCATTATCTTGTTGAAAAATGCAGGGTCTTCCCTGAAAGATGACGTCTGGATGGGAGCATATGTTGTTCTAGAACCTGAATATATTTTTTTGCATTGATGGTGCCTTTCCAGACATGCAAGTTGCCCATGCCACACGCACTCATGCAACCCCATACCATCAGAGATGCAGGCTTCTGAACTGAGCGTTGTCCTTGGGTTGTCCTTGTCCTCTTTGGTCCGGATGACATGGCGTCCCAGATTTCCAAAAAGAACTTTGAATCGTGACTCGTCTGACCACAGAACAGTCTTCCATTTTGCCACACTCCATTTTAAATGATCCCTGGCCCAGTGAAAACGCCTGAGCTTGTGGATCTTGCTTAGAAATGGCTTCTTCTTTGCACTGTAGAGTTTCAGCTAGCAACGGCGGATGGCACGGTGGATTGTGTTCACTGACAATGGTTTCTGGAAGTATTCCTGAGCCCATTCTGTGATTTCCTTTACAGTAGCATTCCTGTTTGTGGTGCAGTGTCGTTCAAGGGCCCGGAGATCACGGGCATCCAGTATGGTTTTACGGCCTTGACCCTTACGCACAGAGATTGTTCCAGATTCTCTGAATCTTCGGATGATGTTATGCACAGTTGATGATGATCCTTTCGCTGGGTAACACCTTTCTGATATTGCTCCACTATCTTTCTGCGCAACATTGTGGGAATTGGTGATCCTCTACCCATCTTGGCTTCTGAGAGACACTGCCACTCTGAGAAGCTCTTTTTATACCCAATCATGTTGCCAATTGACCTAATTAGTGTTAATTGGTCTTCCAGCTCTTCGTTATGCTCAAATTTACTTTTTTCAGCCTCTTATTGCTACTTGTCCCAACTTTTGGGGGATTTGTTGACACCGTGAAAATTTGAATCAACGTATTTTTCCTTTAAAATGATACAGTTACTCGGACTAAACGTTTGATCTGTCATCTACGTTCTATTACAAATAAAATATTGACATTTGCCATCTCCACATCATTGCATTCAGTTTTTATTCACTATTTGTTTAGTGTCCCAACTTTTTTGGAATCCAGTTTGTATTAAACTAATATAAATATATTTCCAAATACCTTTTCATTTGTTATAATGGCTCGTTTTGTCTAGGGAGCAATCATCAGGGGAAATAAAATAGCTGCTATCCTGTTAGTACACACAAAACCTGTCCTAATCACAGGACAAGTTTTTTCCCACCACTGAGGTAAAGAGTTGCCTCATCCTCCTCTCTGCTCTACATGTCAGGGATTATGACCCTGAATACAGCTGATAAGAACTTTAGCTGAATCTCTGTAGGAATGAGGAGACGTAAAGTACAGAGAGGACGGACAGGACACAGAGATAATGTGGGGCTTTGGTAATTAAGACTGCATACAAGTTCTGCTGCTCATTAGCCTCACTCCCACCTTCCTCTCTGTACTTCATGTCTCCTCATGAGCTCCATTCCTACTGAGATTCAGCAGAATATCTGAACTATATTCAGGATTATAATCCCTGACAAGCAGAGCAGAGAGGAGGATGAGGCAGCTCTTTACCTCCGTGCTGTAAAGTAACTTGTCCTGCTGTGTGATTAGGACAGGTTTTGTGTGTACTAATAGGACAGCAGCCGTTTTATTTCACCTGATGATTGCTCCCCAGACAAAAAAAAAAAAAAAACATTATAACTAATGATAGGTAATTTGGGAATATATTTAAAATAAAATTATATTTAAGTATTTTCATTAATTTTATTTTCTGAATTCCTAGAGAATTCCTTTAAGTGTCTAAGACAATAAATGGGCCCAGGGCTCTATCTTACTTTGAAACATTATTCCACTTCATTTTCATTAGTAAATTTGCCTCAAAACGGTCACAATGAGGAAACACAATCAGATCTACAAGTCTATTAAGTGTAATTAAGACTCTGTGTGTCTATTAAGACTCTGATACAAGGAAGGGGGGGGGGGGGCTATGGACAAGTAATGTGCATGTAGGTGTCTTGACTCTCCATCAAAGGCAAGTGTTAAGAAAAAGAACAATCAGGCATGTTGGATTTAAACCGGTTGAACCTTTGTTCTCAAGCAGCTAGCAGCAGATTATTCAACCCTTTATTGAGAACACATGCATGCTAGGCACAGCTGAGTGTGCATGTGTGAGGGAGAGTCTGACGAACAAGCATCTGGCCATGACTGCTGAGTAGATTGATATGTATTGTCAGAAAAGATTCAGTAAAACTTGTAATTTATACATTTAAATCTCTCCTCTTTCTGACTTAATTGTACATGGTAGAGGTGTTATCAGTAATTGAAGCAGGGGCGTAGCTATAAGGGAAGCGGCTGCTTTGGGGCCCAAACTCAGAAAGGGCCCACCTAGGAGGAGGACTAAAAGATTTTATTGTCAGGGCCCCCTCTACAGTATTATACAATGACCGAGACGAGACACTGTTGGAAACAGACATAGCAGTTGCCGGGCCTGGTCTGAGAGCGCGATCTTGACTAGCTACAGGAGTGGTTGTACAGGAGTCGAGAGTTGCAAAGAAGTTGCTGGGGAAAGGGGGCCTGTTCAAACATTTGCTGTGGGTCCCGGTCATTTCTAGCTACGCCACTGAATTGAAGTGTGTATAAAAGGAATCAGCAACCTTCGGCACTCCAGCTGTTGTGAAAGTACAATTACCAGCATGCTCCATTCATTTCTATGTGAGTTGTTAGAAGAGCCGAGCAAGTGTGCATGCTGGGAGTTGTAGTTTCACAACAGCTGGAGTGCCGGAGGTTGCCTACCCCTGGTGTATACAGAGATAGCTGTCAGTCACTGAAAATACCTCCCACATGAACAATGAAATTAGAAATAGCAGAGCCATAAATGTATAAATTACAGGTTTTTCTGAATATTTTCCCACAAAACTTTACATCAATCTGCTCAGCTCTTCCTGCTCTATAATATGCCATCTGAAGATTACACAGGCATTGACAGGTTCTGTTATTCACAGTTCTGACAAATTCCCATCAGGGGATCCTAATAATAATAATGGTGAAGAAAAGTATAATTATTCACAGGCCGCCACCATTAAGACTTAACCTTTATTGGATATGTATTAAAAAATACCAAAAAACGCACCCAGAGTACTGAGGAAAAGGGGAAGAAAGTCTGAACCCTAATGTTTCCCTATTCTTTGTACCCTGCCTAAAATGGAATGGCCGCCCCGATAGGGGCGATCCCGGTATCAGAAACCTCCTGTATGCCCTAAGATAGCCCTGACATCAGGATAGATAAACACCACTGTTCATACAAGTGAATTTGATATTATAAGAAAAATAAAAAACAGGACGAGGTCCCATAAATTGTCAATACCCTATGTAGTACGATATACCGGGTAAAACAGAATATATATATATATATATATATATATATATATATATATACATATACACACACACACACACAAAGCGAAACCAGGTCCAATTAAGCTTTTGTATGTAGTCTTCTGTCCCAAGTGCTTGCACAGAATGTCATGAATCAACCTCACATGATGTAATAGTTCCAACGCGTTTCGCCTTAATATCTATTGTAGCTCATCAGGGGACTGTTAATATCCTTTAAATTGCTCCATAACAAATTAACGTTCAAGTGTATCAAATTAACCATATTCACACCATACATATGGTGGATATAAAAAGTCTACACACCCCTGTTAAAATGTCAGGTTTCTGTGATGTAAAAAAATGAGTCAAAGATAAATAATTTCTGAACTTTTTCCACCTTTAATGTGACCTATAAACTGTACCACTCAATTGAAAAACAATCTGAAATCTTTTAGGTAGAGAGAAGAAAAAATATAAAAATACAATTAATATGGTTGCATAAGTGTGCACACCCTTAAATTAATACTTTGTTGAAGCACCTTTTGATTGTATTACAGCACTCAGTCTTTTTGGGTATGAGTCTATCAGCATGGCACATTTTTACTTGGCAAGATTTGCCCACTCTTCTTTGCAAAAACACTCCAAATCTGTCAGATTGCGAGGGCATCTCCTGTGCACAGCCCTCTTCAGATCACCCCACAGATTTTTAATCGGATTCAGGTCTGGGCTCTGGCTGGGCCATTCCAAAACTTGAATCTTCTTCTGGTGAAGCCATTCCTTTGTTAATTTGGATGTATGCTTTTGGTCGGTGTCATGCTGAAAGATGAAGTTCCTGTTCATGTTCAGCTTTCTAACAGAAGCCTGAAGGTTTTGTGCCAATATTGACTGGTATTTGGAACTGTTCATAATTCCCTCTAGCTTAACTAAGGCCCCAGTTCCAGCTGAAGAAAAACAGCCCCAAAGCATGATGCTGCCACAACCATGCTTCACTGTGGGTATGGTGTTCTTTTTGTGATGTGTAGTGTTGTCTTTGGGCCAAACATATCTTTTGAAATTATGGCCACAAAGTTCAACCTTGGTTTTATCAGACCATAACACATTTTCCCACATGTTTTTGGGAGACTTCAGATGTGTTTTTGCAAAATGTAGCCTGGCTTGTATGTTTTTCTTCATAAGAAAAGGCTTTCGACTTGCCACTCTACCCCATAGCCCAGACATATGAACAATACGGAAGATTGTTGTTATGTTTAACACACAGCCAGTACTTGCCAGATATTCCTGCAGCTCCTTTAATGTTGCTGTAGGCCTCTTGGTAGCCTCCGAGACCAGTTTTCTTCTCGTCTTTTCATAAATTTTGGAGGGATGTCCAGTTCTTGGTAATGTCACTGTTGTGCCATATTTTCTCCACTTGATGATGACTGTCTTCCCTGGTATATCTATTGCCTTGGAAATTCTTTTGTACCCTTCTCCTGACTAATACCTTTTAACAATGAGATCCCTCTGATGCTTTGGAAGCTCTCTGTGGACCATGGCTTTTGCTGTGGGATGCAACTAAGAAAATTTCAGGAAAGGTCAACTAGAGCAGCTGAACTTTATTTGGGTTAATCAGAGGCACTTTAAATGATGGCAGGTGTATGCCGACTCCTATTTAACACGATTTTGAATGTGATTGCTTAATTCTGAACACAGCTACATCCCCAGTTATAAGAGGGTGTGCATACTTATGTAACCACATTATTTTAGTGTTTTTTTTTTCTTCCCTCCACCTAAAAGATTTCAGTTTGTTTTTCAATTGAGTGGTACAGTTTATAGGTCACAGTAAAGGTGGAAAAAGTTCTGAAATTATTTATCTTTGTCTCATTTTTTTACATCACAGAAACATGACATTTTAACAGGGGTGTGTAGACTTTTTATATCCACTGTATATTAAAATATATCATCTCATTAAGGACAACTGTAAATACATGGTGTAAGAAGTAGATATAGCCACACTGCCAGTATTTATCGTGCCCCCTAAGAAGAGATATACAATGAAGTATAAATAATTATGTGCGACTGGCCCCCAAACACTATAGTGATGGGTATAGCCAGAGAATTCTGGTACTTGTGTGACCAATCATGTAGAGCCACTTGGTCCATGACGTGTCCCACAATAAAATGGAGGGGGTGGGAGTGGAACGACCTCCAGTGCCGATGTGGGCAGTGTCTCCTCAGTGGATCTGGAGTTACACTAATCAAGGTATAAAGACTGTGCGCAAGGTGGTGGGGAAAAAAGTTAAGACACCATCACTACAATTCAGGACTGGCATAGCTAAAAGCCTGCATTATACAGTGGATCATACATACAGCCACAGGTGCCAGAGGACAGCTATTGGGAAGGGAATCAGGAGAGAGACTTTTTCAGCCAGTAAACCTCTTCTTCTGCCACATTGCCAGCCACCATACCCCATTATCTCGGAACAGAGATTTCACTTTGTACAAACTGCTGCTATTTGTTTTTTGCACTCAGTAAAGAAAGATGTTCTTTGTTCTATAATCTCTGCCTGGTCTCTACACTTCACCTTTCTACTGCACCGAACCCCAGGGAGCAACAGCCTGAGGTAGCACACTGTGAAACCATACCACAACATCTTATCAGGGACACTACCACTCCCATCCTTTGCATCGGCTCCTTGGGGGCTTGCCTAAATTGCTTCTCAGCACCAGTCACTTGTGGTACTGCATGGTTGCTATTGTTGCTATGATGCTGTACCTGTGGGTTGGTGGGGCCCAATGCCAAGACGGCTTAATCTGACAGCAGGAGTACTGCTGGATTGCTGGGTTATGCTGCCTGGTGGCATGGTGCTGTGGTGTCAGTAGTCAGCACGTTGTGCTGCACCAAATTAGAGTAGGTACCCTTTTGTAGAGGCAACCTTGATGTGTTGAGTGGGCTCATGCATTTTGATCAAAGCATATACTAATGCCACGTGTATAGTACGTAGATTATGTCGCTGTGTACTAATAATTATGCTGAGAAGCTATGTGTATTGTGCTTAGAAGCAATAGATCAATGCAGTTCAATACATACAGAAAATATGGGGGGTAGAAGTGAAACTCGACCCGATGCAGTGTATTTTCCAATACATTCCGAGTGATCCATCAGACTCACGGGGACGGGCGGTAACAGAAAATGGGATACATGTGCTGCTCATGTCTGTTAAAAAGTCTATTCTGAGAAAATGGCTTCAACCGTCGGTACCAGAATGGGAAGAAGTCATGGGAACAATGAAGTACGTACTGTACATGGAGAGGCTGGAGATTGAAAAGCATAAAGAAAAAACCATAGGCAGGTTTATAAAAAAAAAGGGAAAAATTTATTTCAGACGTTTTTTCAGACAATGAAATACAGGAGCTAATGAAACCGTTCAGACAGACAAAGTGGTACTTAATGTCTCAGCTGAAAGGAACCTTGGGAAGGTTGGAAATTTGATATTTACTTTTGCGAGGGACAGACAAGGAGATCATCCCATAAGATCTAGGGGCATAAAAATGATGTATCGTATGCTGGTCTTACACAGTCAGAGACACTATTGGTTTAAGGGAAGTTGGATCTTGGGGGTGTTACATAGAGGGGAGGGAATTGTTTTGAGGACAAAAAAGATAAATAAATAAAAAATCAAGATATCATCTTTTTCAATTTGTAAACCAGGATGTGACATTTCTTTTCTTGTACAATGCTGTCATTTATATCATTTGTATGAATGATGTATTCATTGTACTATGCATCTTGATCAATAATAAAAAGATGTTTAAAAAATAAAATAAAAATAGATCAATGCACAGTTTGTGGGTGCGGGATCCATGTTTATCTCTTTGTTGGAAACAGGATCACTTACGCCTGCATGCATTAAACATTACTGGTTTTAGATGCTTTACAATTTTAGGCAGAGACTGACCAACCCTTCTAGAACAAATGACAATCCTGTTAATGCTTTAACACTAATGTACTTAATATCTCACATTTGTGCAGCATACAACAGCACTTTGGTTATGCAGTAAAGCTTCCCTTTGGAATTCAGTGAAGGCATGTAATGGAGAAACATTCGAGAACATAGCTAGTGCACTTCATGCTCAATTATCCATACACAGAGGGAAAGATACACAAGCTCATATCAAGATAATTCACACAAAGCATTCGCCCAAGGACAGAACTGCGCTGTGTAGAATGCGCTGATGAAAACACAGATAGTACAGATCAAAGAACCATTTTACAGCCCCCGCTTCAAAGCCTGGCACAATTACTAATATGTGGATGACAGTGGCATGCCAGTCCTTGTTATCAAATCATGAAATTAATTACAGAAAATGCTCGAGCTGCAAATATGCTTCACTCCTCTGACCAGTGACAATTACAAATTGAGTGTCTCTCACAAGTTGATCAGAAACATTCCAGCAAATCCTAATAATACAGTACATTATTAAATTGAAAATAATAATTGAAAATTGCATTGTTTTTTTCCAAATTGTTAATTAGCAAAACCAGTTTTAAAGGAGTTTTCTGGGTTTACTATGGTTTCTAACAAAAAGGCCTATGTCGATTACTTCATGTACATCTTCCCCATACTTTTTTAATTTGGACTCCACTAACCCATTTTCACCATGTAGCAAATCCCTCTGGCTTTTTCCATCCTGTATGTAGCATTTTCTGTTGCTCTATCCAACCAAACCCATAATTTACTTCTCCCGTATCTGCCAAAGCACCAGAACCGCCCCTAACAATGCCCAGCAATTTTATAGCGCCTCCCAAGATGTTCATGGAAACTCGGAAACCTCTTTAAGGCCTTAAAAGGATGGTTCATCTTCTAGGAGTCTTGGCAGATTCCTCTCATAGAGGGACCTGGCATACTTACCTACTCTCCGCTAATGGGTCCCGGCTTCTTTGCTCCCTGTTGCCACTGCAGTGCTTGGGTCCCCCGCTGGCCACATCCAGTTTAATGCCGTTACAGCCAATGACTAGCAACAGTGATGACCTTTCTCCCCCTTGCATCATGTGACCAATTGGCGGCGGGGGAGCGAAGTAGCCAGGACTCAGCAGCGGGGAACAGATAAGTATACTTCCCTCCACAGGTCCTGCCACAAAGGGGAGTCTGCCAAAAAATAACAGCTCACAGGTCACAGCTATAGTCACAAATTTATTTTTAAAGAAATATCAACATATTTTTTTTATAAATCTGTGTCAATTTTATATTCCTCTTCAAAAGGTAATTTATGTAATGGACCAGAACCAGAAGACATTGCAGTATGTACAGACAATACAACGGCAAAATAAGACTCATCATTATGAGCTGTAGGTTGATTCATGGCTAGTGCCACCTACCTGATTATTATGGCTATGTTGATGTACAGCTACTCATATCAGCTGTCATTGACATCTCTATTCTCCATGGATGAGGTACAACCATCATCATATTATATGAAACAGAAGACCTTTGCTATTGGAACATTGGACATTCTCAATAAATGATGTTCCTTTATAAGAACAATTGTTGGTTCCTCATCCTGTATCCATTATTTACTACTTCACAATGGTATTCAGTCACCTGCTACATCTCAGACTTCATTCACTATATCGTGCTCCACCTGAATACCATTCTTTATATTAAGGGGAAAACACCAAGGTGGCTTTTTCAAACCTTAAATAAAGAGGATTTACATCCGCCCCCCCCCCCCCCCCAAACCCAGCAAGCCAATGTTTTCTCCAATAAATACATTCAAATTCCTTCAACATACCGTACTTACAAAACTCTGCTGATCCATTTCATTAATCTTTTCATGTTACCCTGGATACAAGGACATTATGAAAACATTGCATTAATGATTATGCAATAGCCTATTGCTTAAAGACCAATTGATGGTGACAAGACCTTTTCACTAATGAGTAAATAAATAAATAAAGTAATACGGATGCATTTGCGTACTAAGCCGAAATATGATAATTGTACAACTCTGAATTATAGAGATAAAATTCCCTAGAAACAGTATATCATGTACAATATAAGATAGATAGATAGATAAAACTGACCAGTTACTTTCATTCTCTAGGTCAGTACAATTATGGCGATACCACATACATAAATTTTTTATACTGATAAAAAAATAAAAACCCTGATTTTTTTTTTCTTTTAGTCACCATATTCTGATCCCTATAACTTTTATACAGTTATGTGTGCAGGCTCATTTTCTTGTGGTGTGATCTGTACTTTTTAATTATACCATTTGCGGTGTATAAGACTTTATCACTTTTTATTAAAAAATGTTGTGGGATGAGAAGCGACCAAAAAACTGCATATTTTTACTTTTTATGTATGTATATGTATAGATAGATAGATATGGATCAGAATTTTGAACTTCATAATAAACTACGATAATAGTTTAATTGCATGATACTATCTGAGTTCTGCGAAAGTTTTGATAACTGAGATGGTCTACACATAGCCTGACTGTGAAGTATAATTCCTGGAAATTGGGAAATTATTCACTATATTTAACTATGAGGACCTGATTGCATAACTTTTAGAGATATATTGAATTGAAGCATTTTATTTATTTCTCATGTGGCACCAACAGGAACGAACCATGGTGGGTAAAGATAGGGACCTACTGATTGTAGGTCAGGGGAATTCAGGCGACAGAATATTATAATAATGAAGGATTGAGGATTAAATAGACAGTAATGCAGAAGCCTCACATTCCAGTACAATACAGGACAATTATATATTAGTGTACATGCAATAATCACAGCATGTAAATATAATTATCTAGAATAACGCATATTGTACTGGTTACATCATATGTACTAGAATTGGGATGCAGTATTGGATAACAATAATGAAACAGCACATATAAACATGTTATGCCTGATTTATGATGATGACTCACATATTGCTCCTGTCAATGTTCTTCCAGACAAATCTGATGCTATAAATTAATATCAAGATATTTTCCTGGACACTAGAGCCTTGATTTTTCATTTCCCGACTGCTATAGATCATTAACTGCATTGATTTAAAGGGAGTGTATCATCAGAAAGTGACCTATTGTTTACGTTTAAGTTTTTATGTTAAATATATTTTGAAATTATTGTTGGTGATTTTATTTTATTTTTCTTCCAGGTCACTGTATTTAAAAAAAAAAAGTCTTAAATTCTGCAGTTTTTTGCACTGGCCACTAAACCTAATAACATGCATCACTTCTTGATCTGTACTGATAACTTTATTGCATTCATCTCATTATCATTATATACAATAAATATCAATCCTATACAGATATCACAATAGGTGATATAACAGCTTATCTACCCCCTTCCTGATGTCACCACAGGACACATAGCATGCCTAGAAAACTCTCCCATAGAAGTCAAAGAGGTCCCCTACAGTTTATTGTCTGTGGTTCATGGTGTCTGCGTTATAGCATATCTCTAAATGCTGTTAACCACAGCTGAGACAAGATAGCCGCCCCCGTAATCATGTGCAGGAAATCAAATAAAAAAATGTATAATCAGAACATGAAAACACATTTTAAAAAGGATATGTGTCTCTATCTGGTTTTAACTGGAAGAAAAAATTATAAGAAACAAATTAATTTTAAACTACGGCATGAAACCCAAAATATAGGATGAGCTGGGATTATAAGAGAAAAAGACAAGGAGTAAGTGGCTAGGCTCTGGACGAAGAGAAAGATGAAATAAGGACAGTAAACTGAGTAATTTTTTTTTAATGCCCTTTTTCATGAGCTGATAGTCGACTGAACGAGTGCTCGTAAAAACACTCAATCCAGATCTTTTGCCTATGTAAACATGGCAGTGATCAGGCTGGTCATATCTTTTTTGTGGATCCAAAAATGATCGCTGTCGACAGCACATGTCCCTCTATAAATTGGGGATGTGCTGACAACAAAATGCAGACTGTATGTTGATTTAACATTCTTGTTAGTCTCCATACAGTTTGTATAAAGCAGTGTAAAAACCCCTTTAAACGAACACTTTAAAAATGCAATTTGCATTACATTTACTTGTGTTTCCTGTCCCTGTATTATGACTACATGCTATATCTTTCAGTGATGGCATTATTGTGTTTATTTCTGCAGAAATATTGTATACTCTACTTCAGGCCCCCTGTGGGCCGCAATGCACGAACACAGTCAGTGGGGCAGCCACAGCGGATCGCGGACCCATTCACTTGAATGGGTCTGCGATCCGGCCGTTCCGCAAAAAGATAGGACATGTTCTATCTTTTTGCGGAATGGAAGTACGGGACAAAACCCCACGGAAGCACTTTGAGGGCTTCCGTAGGGTTCCGTTCCGTGCTTCTGTTCCGCATCTCCGGATTTGTGGACCCATTCAAGTGAATGGGTCCGCATCCGTGATGCGGAATGCCCACGGAATGGCACCCGTGTATTGCGGATCCACAAATGCGGTCCGCAATACGGCAATGGGGTGCACACGTTCGTGTGCAGGGGGCCTCACAGTTACTATCCTTGAACTCTGATGTAACTATTGTATGTGCATAATCCCTATATTGCACTATGACATCACTTATTTGCATGCTGTGTTATTATACAAACCGGATTCCAAAAAAGTTGGGACACTAAACAAATTGTGAATAAAAACTGAATGCAATGATGTGGAGATGGCAAATGTCAATATTTTATTTGTAATAGAACGTAGATAACAGATCAAACGTTTAATCCGAGTAAATGTATCATTTTAAAGGAAAAATACATTGATTCAAATTTTCACGGTGTCAACTAATCCCCAAAAAGTTGGGACAAGTAGCAATAAGAGGCTGGAAAAAGTAAATTTGAGCATACTGAAGAGCTGGAAGACCAATTAACACTAATTAGGTCAATTGGCAACATGATTGGGTATAAAAAGAGCTTCTCAGAGTGGCAGTGTCTCTCAGAAGCCAAGATGGGTAGAGGATCACCAATTCCCACAATGTTGCGCAGAAAGATAGTGGAGCAATATCAGAAAGGTGTTACCCAGCGAAAAATTGCAAAGACTTTGCATCTATCATCATCAACTGTGCATAACATCATCCGAAGATTCATAGAATCTGGAACAATCTCTGTGTGTAAGGGTCAAGGCCGTAAAACCATACTGGATGCCCGTGATCTCCGGGCCCTTAAACGACACTGCACCACAAACAGGAATGCTACTGTAAAGGAAATCACAGAATGGGCTCAGGAATACTTCCAGAAACCATTGTCAGTGAACACAATCCACCGTGCCATCCGCCGTTGCCAGCTGAAACTCTACAGTGCAAAGAAGAAGCCATTTCTAAGCAAGATCCACAAGCTCAGGCGTTTTCACTGGGCCAGGGATCATTTAAAATGGAGTGTGGCAAAATGGAAGACTGTTCTGTGGTCAGACGATTCACGATTCAAAGTTCTTTTTGGAAATCTGGGACGCCATGTCATCCGGACCAAAGAGGACAAGGACAACCCAAGTTGTTATCAATGCTTAGTTCAGAAGCCTGCATCTCTGATGGTATGGGATTGCATGAGTGCGTGTGGCATGGGCAGCTTGCATGTCTGGAAAGGCGCCATCAATGCAGAAAAATATATTCAGGTTCTAGAACATATGCTCCCATCCAGACGTCATCTCTTTCAGGGAAGACCCTGCATTTTTCAACAAGATAATGCCAGACCACATTCTGCATCAATCACAACATCATGGCTGCGTAGGTACTGAAATGGCCAGTCTGCAGTCCAGATCTTTCACCTATAGAGAACATTTGGCGCATCATAAAGAGGAAGGTGCAACAAAGAAGGCCCAAGACGATTGAACAGTTAGAGGCCTGTATTAGACAAGAATGGGAGAGCATTCCTATTTCTAAACTTGAGAAACTGGTCTCCTCAGACGTCTGTTGAGTGTTGTAAGAAGAAGGGGAGATGCCACACAGTGGTGAAAATGGCCTTGTCCCAAATTTTTGGGGATTTGTTGACACCATGAAATTCTGATTCAACATATTTTTCCCTTAAAATGGTACATTTTCTCAGTTTAAACTTTTGTTCCGTGATGTTCTATTCTGAATAAAATATTAGAAGTTGGCTCCTCCACATCATTGCATTCAGTTTTTATTCACGATTTGTATAGTGTCCCAACTTTTTTGGAATCCGGTTTGTATTGTTACATCAGTGTGCATATTTCCACAATATTATGATCTCACTGTATACATTTTCAAAGTAGTGTGTTCATCTTTATTACCCTTACCATAACAAATCTGTTAATTACCACATATTATTCTGTGTTAATTATCACATATTATTCTGGCTAATTTCTGTCCCATGACATCATCAGAGTGTATCATCCATGTGTTGCAACTCTTGTTTGGCATCAGAAATGGTCTATTCAGAGATATAGGAATCAGTTCTAAACTAATATTTCACAAAAATTCATCCACCAAACGAAACTGTAGACGATTTGTTTCAAATAAACTGCGTAAAAACTGTGCCATTTTACTGTAAAAATTGGGTTGGAAAACCAGGGTAGGTCTTGCCTTGGTTGGCTCAGGGGCTGACAGACAGCCTGATTAGCCAATCAGAGGCAGGATTGAGGAAGATCCTTTTGGTGAGAATGTCACAGAATGCCATTCTGTGTTCAACTAGTGATCTGAAAGGATATTGTGTAGCTTTTACAGACACAATCCACTAATCCAGTGTGATAGGGGAACTCTAAGGAGAGTATAGGGAGATATAAATCGGTATATTTTAGAGTTTATTCAAGGAAAGTATATAGAGAGAATGAGGGACTAGTCACTGTCTCAGTTGTTTCATGCAGCTTGCTTGCAACTAGTACTGCATTACAAAATCCTGTAAAAAAAAATTAAAAAAAATTCTCTATGAACAAACAGCCAGCTTTCTTTTTTGGAAAAAAAGTTTCTAATGTTCATATACTTACTGCCAGCACTCTGATAGCATACATTCTGCTGCAAACTCTGAGCAATTGTCAATTTTTTTTTCTAAAAACCTATTTCAATTTCATGTTTGGAATTGGGCATTTTAGTGCATCATATCCATATTACTGAACACATTTTATATTACTGCTAGATAATGGATAGTTACAGAAAAAGCATTACTGCAATAGTGACATTGTTAAACCCGTGTTATTGAATGCATTGTATATTACTGCAAGAAAATGGGTACTTACAGCAAAAGCAATACTACAATAACTGCAAGGCATTTTATTTTTATTGCAAAAAAGTGTTGTCATACTGCAAGATATAGTTCAGTTCAAACACAAACATTTTACTGCAAAAAATGCATTACTATACCCATGCTAATGAATAGATTCTATAACTGTAATGTACTGTGTAGTTCAAACACATTTTACTGCAAACATTGCCTTCTTATACCTGTGTTAGTGAATGCATAGTATTACTGGGACATCTTTTTTCCTAAAAAGAGGCAACAAAACCTCACCTTGCACTATAGAAGATACTTCCCTGTTGATGATGAAGGTTCTGGGAGAAATGGGGGACCCCATACATAGTTGTGTTGGTGGTAGTGATGGTAGTAGTGGTATTTGTAGTCATGGTGGTGGCAAAAAAAAGCCATCCCTGCCTTGTACTGTCACATGGCAGTGTCACGATAGGTAGGTAAGCGGGGAAATAACCAAACACGGGAAAACAAACATAAAAAAAGACTAGGCCCAAAAGCTAGGGAGAAAAGGGTCACCTCCTAGCAATCCCTAAAAGCTTTCCCTAAACTGCTATGCCCATGTGCATAACCTTAGGGTGGATATGCACATGCCCTCATACCTAAACACCCTGGGCAAACCCTAAGCAGCAGGGAAAAGGGAAGAAGCAACTAGCTTCTTCCAACCAGGAGGAAGCAAGCGTCTCCCTAGAGGCCTAGATAAAACACACAAAGGGAAATGAAGGAGAGGACTTATCTTGAGCAGAGCTGGAGCAGACGATCCACCACAAATCAAGACCTCTCAGGAAAGAACTATAACCTGCACAGGCCACTGGGGGAAGGAGGGATAAAAAGCCTCACTAACAATGAAACCCAGTACACCTGAGGGAAGCTGGATCCAGCTCAAAACAAACAAAGAAGTCAGACATGTGCAGCCAGTCTGACAGACAGGCAGAGAATGTGGTTTCCCCTTGCTATTGGCACTGTGTGGCAAAGTGAACACCACTGTGTACACCTGGAACAGCTGCTACCAGCAGGACAGTGCATCTTTCATGGCACATTGGGTCAATCTTTTTCGTGGCAGCAGCAAGAAGGGCAGGTCCTATCGAGACCTCTGTGTTTGGGTCAATCTCGTTCCCACACCAGGCACATAACCACATCCACTATATCTGCCTCCAAGTATAACCTCCCGTCGACAACAGAAGCAGGGAGTGTTGCTCCCACTCCCCATCTCTCCTATTATATGTCTAAACAAAAGCGACTGCATGCTGTGTTACAGCTGATAAGCCTGAGAGAGAGTAGCCACATAGTCCTACCTGAACTCTGGCTTTTCTCTGGCACATACCATGTTCCCTGACTCCATGGACCTCTGGGCAGCCAGATTGGAACAATGCCCGGAACTGGCTCAGTTTGCTCTTTCTGAACAGTCTTGTCCAGCCTCATGTGTCATCCCAGAGAAATTTCTCAGCAGGTGACATCATTACACTCAAACAATTCAATAAATTTGTCCTCTGCCACTGGACAAAACATCGCTTTTGTCAAAATGAACGAGGCATGGATCTGTGCGGATTTTCACATAATTCCAGCTGAGGCTGAAGAATAGATCTATCGCCAAAAAATTTAACCACAATTTTCAAGTGAAAATAGAAAAACTTTATTGATAATGTATAATTAGAGTTGAGCGAACACCTGGATGTTCGGGTTCGAGAAGTTCGGCCGAACTTCCCGGAAATGTTCGGGTTCGGGATCCGAACCCGATCCGAACTTCGTCCCGAACCCGAACCCCATTGAAGTCAATGGGGACCCGAACTTTTCGGCACTAAAACGGCTGTAAAACAGCCCAGGAAAGGGCTAGAGGGCTGCAAAAGGCAGCAACATGTAGGTAAATCCCCTGCAAACAAATGTGGATAGGGAAATGAATTAAAATAAAAATTAAATAAATAAAAATTAACCAAAATCAATTGGAGAGAGGTCCCATAGCAGAGAATCTGGCTTCCCGTCACCCACCACTGGAACAGTCCATTCTCAGATATTTAGGCCCCGGCACCCAGGCAGAGGAGAGAGGTCCCGTAACAGAGAATCTGGCTTCATGTCAGCAGAGAATCAGTCTTCATAGTCATAGCAGAGAATCAGGCTTCACGTCACCCACCACTGCAACAGTCCATTGGCATATATTTAGGCCCAGCACCCAGGCAGAGGAGAGAGGTCCCGTAACAGAGCAATCTGGCTTCATGTCAGCAGAGAATCAGTCTTCATATCATAGCAGAGAATCAGGCTTCACGTCAGCCACTAATGCAACAGTCCATTGTCAGATATTTAGGCCCAGCACCCAGGCAGAGGAGAGAGGTCCCGTAACAGAGGATCTGGCTTCATGTCAGCAGAGAATCAGTCTTCATATCATAGCAGAGAATCAGGCTTCACGTCACCCACCACTGCAACAGTCCATTTTCATAAATTTAGGCCCAGCACCCAGGCAGAGGAGAGAGGTCCCGTAACAGAGGATCTGGCTTCATGTCAGCAGAGAATCAGTCTGCATGTCATAGCAGAAAATCAGGCTTCACGTCAGCCACCACTGCAACAGTCCATTGTCAGATATTTAGGCCCAGCACCCAGGCAGAGGAGAGAGGTCCCGTAACAGAGAATCTGTCTTCATGTCAGCAGAGAATTAGTCTGCATGTCATAGCAGAGAATCAGGCTTCACGTCACCCAACATTGGAACAGTCCATTGGCATATATTTAGGCCCCGGCACCCAGACAGAGGAAAGGTTCATTCAACTTTGGGTAGCCTCGCAATATAATGGTAAAATGAAAATAAAAATAGGATTGAATGAGGAAGTGCCCTGGAGTCCAATAATATATGGTTAAGGGGAGGTAGTTAATGTCTAATCTGGACAAGGGACGGACAAGTCCTGTGGGATCCATGCCTGGTTCATTTTTATGAACGTCAGCTTGTCCACATTGGCTGTAGACAGGCGGCTGCGTTTGTCTGTAATGACGCCCCCTGCCGTGCTGAATACACGTTCAGACAAAACGCTGGCCGCCGGGCAGGCCAGCACCTCCAAGGCATAAAAGGCTAGCTCTGGCCACGTGGACAATTTAGAGACCCAGAAGTTGAATGGGGCCGAACCATCAGTCAGTACGTGGAGGGGTGTGCACACGTACTGTTCCACCATGTTAGTGAAATGTTGCCTCCTGCTAACACGTTGCGTATCAGGTGGTGGTGCAGTTAGCTGTGGCGTGTTGACAAAAGTTTTCCACATCTCTGCCATGCTAACCCTGCCCTCAGAGGAGCTGGCCGTGACACAGCTGCCTTGGCGACCTCTTGCTCCTCCTCTGCCTTGGCCTTGGGCTTCCACTTGTTCCCCTGTGACATTTGGGAATGCTCTCAGTAGCGCGTCTACCAACGTGCGCTTGTACTCGCGCATCTTCCTATCACGCTCCAGTGCAGGAAGTAAGGTGGGCACATTGTCTTTGTAGCGTGGATACATCAGGGTGGCAACCCAGTAGTCCGCACAGGTTAAAATGTGGGCAACTCTGCTGTCGTTGCGCAGGCACTGCAGCATGTAGTCGCTCATGTGTGCCAGGCTGCCCAGGGGTAAGGACAAGCTGTCCTCTGTGGGAGGCGTATCATCATTGTCCTGCCTTTCCCCCCAGCCACGCACCAGTGATGGACCCGAGCTGCGTTGGGTGCCACCCCGCTGTGACCATGCTTCATCCTCATCCACCTCCTCCTCATCCTCCAGTAGTGGGCCCTGGCTGGCCACATTTGTACCTGGCCTCTGCTGTTGCCAAAAACCTCCCTCTGAGTCACTTCGAAGAGACTGGCCTGAAAGTGCTAAAAATGACCCCTCTTCCTCCTCCTCCTGGGCCACCTCCTCTTCCATCATCGCCCTAAGTGTTTTCTCAAGGAGACATAGAAGTGGTATTGTAACGCTGATAACGGCGTCATAGCCACTGGCCATGTTGGTGGAGTACTCGAAACAGCGCAACAGGGCACAAAGGTCTCGCATGGAGGCCCAGTCATTGGTGGTGAAGTGGTGCTGTTCTGTAGTGCGACTGACCCGTGCGTGCTGCAGCTGAAACTCCACTATGGCCTGCTGCTGCTCGCACAGTCTGTCCAGCATGTGCAAGGTGGAGTTCCATCTGGTGGGCACGTCGCATATGAGGCGGTGAGCGGGAAGGCCGAAGTTACGCTGTAGCGCAGACAGGCGAGCAGCAGCAGGATGTGAACGCCGGAAGCGCGAACAGACGGCCCGCACTTTATGCAGCAGCTCTGACATGTCGGGGTAGTTGTGAATGAACTTCTGCACCACCAAATTCAGCACATGCGCCAAGCAAGGGATGTGCGTCAAATTGGCTAGTCCCAGAGCTGCAACGAGATTTCGCCCATTATCACACACCACCAGGCCGGGCTTGAGGCTAACCGGCAGCAACCACTCGTCGGTCTGTTGTTCTATACCCCGCCACAACTCCTGTGCGGTGTGGGGCCTGTCCCCCAAACATATGAGTTTCAGAATGGCCTGCTGACGTTTACCCCGGGCTGTGCTGAAGTTGGTGGTGAAGGTGTGTGGCTGATGAATGAGCAGGTGGAAGAAGAGGAGGAGGAAGCCGAGAAGGAGGAGGTGGCAACAGGAGGCAAAGAATGTTGCCTTGCGATCCTTGGCGGCGGAAGGACGTGCGCTAAACAGCTCTCCGCCTGGGGCCCAGCTGCCACTACATTTACCCAGTGTGCAGTTAGGGAGATATAGCGTCCCTGGCCGTGCTTACTGGTCCACGTATCTGTGGTTAGGTGGACCTTGCTACAGATGGCGTTGCGCAGTGCACACTTGATTTTATCGGATACTTGGTTGTGCAGGGAAGGCACGGCTCTCTTGGAGAAGTAGTGGCGGCTGGGAACAACATACTGTGGGACAGCAAGCGACATGAGCTGTTTGAAGCGGTCTGTGTCCACCAGCCTAAATGACAGCATTTCATAGGCCAGTAGTTTAGAAATGCTGGCATTCAGGGCCAGGGATCGAGGGTGGCTAGGTGGGAATTTACGCTTTCTCTCAAATGTTTGTGAGATTGAGAGCTGAACGCTGCCGTGTGACATGGTTGAGACGCTTGGTGACGGAGGTGGTGGTGGTGTTGGTGGTACATCCCCTGTTTGCTGGGCGGCAGGTGCCAATGTTCCTCCAGAGGCAGAGGAAGAGGCCGAGGCGGCAGCAGCAGAAGAGGTAGCAGGGGGAGCCTGAGTGACTTCCTTGGTTTTAAGGTGTTTACTCCACTGCAGTTCATGCTTTGCATGCAGGTGCCTGGTCATGCAGGTTGTGCTCAGGTTCAGAACGTTAATGCCTCGCTTCAGGCTCTGATGGCACAGCGTGCAAACCACTCGGGTCTTGTCGTCAGCACATTGTTTGAAGAAGTGCCATGCCAGGGAACTCCTTGAAGCTGCCTTTGGGGTGCTCGGTCCCAGATGGCGGCGGTCAGTAGCAGGCGGAGTCTCTTGGCGGCGGGTGTTCTGCTTTTGCCCACTGCTCCCTCTTTTGCTACGCTGTTGGCTCGGTCTCACCACTGCCTCTTCCTCCGAACTGTGAAAGTCAGTGGCACGACCTTCATTCCATGTGGGGTCTAGGACCTCATCGTCCCCTGCATCGTCTTCCACCCAGTCTTGATCCCTGACCTCCTGTTCAGTCTGCACACTGCAGAAAGACGCAGCAGTTGGCACCTGTGTTTCGTCAGAGACATGCTGAGGTGGTATTCCCATGTCCTCATCATCAGGAAACATAAGTGGTTGTGCGTCAGTGCATTCTATGTCTTCCACCGCTGGGGAAGGGCTAGGTGGATGCCCTTGGGAAACCCTGCCAGCGGAGTCTTCAAACAGCATAAGAGACTGCTGCATAACTTGAGGCTGAGACAGTTTCCCTGGTATGCATGGGGGTGATGTGACAGATTGATGGGGTTGGTTTTCAGGCGCCATCTGTGCGCTTTCTGCAGAAGACTGGGTGGGAGATAATGTGAACGTGCTGGATCCACTGTCGGCCACCCAATTGACTAATGCCTGTACCTGCTCAGGCCTTACCATCCTTAGAACGGCATTGGGCCCCACCATATATCGCTGTAAATTCTGGCGGCTACTGGGACCTGAGGTAGTTGGTACACTAGGACGTGTGGATGTGGCAGAACGGCCACGTCCTCTCCCAGCACCAGAGGGTCCACTAACACCACCACGACCATGTCCACGTCCGCGTCCCTTACTAAATGTTTTCCTCATTGTTATGGTTCACCACAACAACAAAAATATTATTTGGCCCAATGTATTGTATTCAAATTCAGCGGGATATAAATTTGAGGCCTAGTATTTAGGCGCTGGGTGACCGGTATGGATTTAGTGACAGAATTAGACTTGGAAATGCACAGTAGCGTGTGTGTGAAGTTATTCTGAATGACCCTATGTGCACCTTGAATATTATATACCCTTTTAGGGATAGATTTAAATAGCTCTGATATAGCAGAAACCACTAAATTATGAAATTGCTAAATTGGGAATTGTATTTCAACCCAGAACAAAAAATGTGCTTTGGCGGACACTAAATAACTTGCCCATCCACAACAGGACAGCGGTAACGACAGATTTAGCGGGATATAAATTTGAGGCCTACTATTTAGGCGCTGGGTGACCGGTATGGATTTAGTGACAGAATTAGACTTGGAAATGCACAGTAGCGTGTGTGTGAAGTTATTCTGAATGACCCTATGTGCACCTTGAATATTATATACCCTTTTCGGGATAGATTTCAAATAGCTCTGATATAGCAGAAACCACTAAATTATGAAATTGCTAAATTGGGAATTGTATTTCAACCCAGAACAAAAAATGTGCTTTGGCGGACACTAAATAACTTGCCCATCCACAACAGGACAGCGGTAACGACAGATTTAGCGGGATATAAATTTGAGGCCTACTATTTAGGCGCTGGGTGACCGGTATGGATTTAGTGACAGAATTAGACTTGGAAATGCACAGTAGCGTGTGTGTGAAGTTATTCTGAATGACCCTATGTGCACCTTGAATATTATATACCCTTTTAGGGATAGATTTCAAATAGCTCTGATATAGCAGAAACCACTAAATTATGAAATTGCTAAATTGGGAATTGTATTTCAACCCAGAACAAAAAATGTGCTTTGGCGGACACTAAATAACTTGCCCAGCCACAACAGTACAGCGGTAACGACAGATTTAGCGGGATATAAATTTGAGGCCTAGTATTTAGGCGCTGGGTGACCGGTATGGATTTAGTGACAGAATTAGACTGGGATATGGCCAAAAAATAACCACACTATTGCTGGTTAAATGCACTTGGTGTGACAGCTTGACCAACCACACTACTGAGGGTTAAATGCACTTGGTGACGGGCGCAGCTTGCCCCTGATGTAGTATATGGCCAAAAAATGAACAGACTATTGCTGGTTAAATGCACTTGGTGACGGGCGCAGCTTGCCCCTGATGTAGTATATGGCCAAAAAATGAACAGACTATTGCTGGTTAAATGCACTTGGTGTGACAGCTTCACCCTGATGTAGGCTTTAGCCAAAAAACAACCACACCATTGAGGGTTAAATGCACTTGGTCGCAGCTTGGATGCACTTGGTCGCAGCACCGCACAAGACACAAAATGGCCGCCGATCACCCCAGAAAAAAGTGACTGACAAACGGTCTGGGCAGCCTAAAAACAGTGAGCATTTGAATTTCAGCAGCTCAATGATGCACAGCTGCAGATCGATCGATTAATCAAGTCCTTTGGAGGAGTTAATCTGCCTAATCTCGCCCTACTGTCGCAGCCGCAACCTCTCCCTACGCTAATCAGAGCAGAGTGACGGGCGGCGCTATGTGACTCCAGCTTAAATAGAGGCTGGGTCACATGGTGCTCTGGCCAATCACAGCCATGCCAATAGTAGGCATGGCTGTGACGGCCTCTTGGGGCAAGTAGTATGACGCTTGTTGATTGGCTGCTTTGCAGCCTTTCAAAAAGCGCCAAGAAAGCGTCACAAAAGCGCCAAGAAAGCGACGAACACCGAACCCGGACTTTTACGAAAATGTCCGGGTTCTGGTCCGTGTCACGGACACCCCAAAATTCGGTACGAACCCGAACTATACAGTTCGAGTTCGCTCATCCCTATGTATAATAAATACATACATGATGATAAAAGACAGCACAAAGATGGAACACATAGATGAGGAACAGGACCCAAAGGGGGGCCAAGAGGTCAGCACACCAAAAGGCAGGGAAAATAATATAAGATGAAAAGCACCAAGGCACCTCTGGACAATAAGCCCCAAACAATAGTACAATGGAGGCAAATATGAGGATAAAAACTTGGCGATAAGAATGAGCATACCCTGAATGGTGTGTCGATCTCTCAGCCACCTCCTGACCCAACGCCATTTCGCCAGTAGCCTGGCTTCTTCAGGGAGATTGTGGTTAAATTTTTGGCGATATTTGTGGCTCCATTTGTGGGTCCTTTTTTTCGTTATTTATTTCTGTCCGGTAATAATTGGGTGGCTGAAGAATAGATCTGTCATTGCCTGCCTTCCTGCCATTAACGCATAATTTTTGGGACACTTGTGCAAAACAAGCTACTGTTTCTCTTGACATTAACAAGTGTGTGTGTATATATAACCAGTGGCAGGGATCTGCCCCGTTAAGGCATCATTTTTGGATGCTTGCTCCAAACAAGCCATTGATTCATTCCTATAAGAATTACGGACACATGACGCACCGGTAAGGCATGGCTTTAAAATGCGATTGCGGCACCGCGGGGACTGCTCCCCAATGAAAAACACGCCACAGTGTTAGGGGTTGAGCAGCTCCCCCAGATTTGCCACTATATTTCTGTGTTTGTGTTTAGTGCAGGCATCCTCAAACTGCAGTCCTCCAGATGTTGTAAAACTATAACTCCCAGCATGCCCAGACAACCTACAGCCATCAGCAGGGCATGGTGGGAATTGTAGTTTTACAACATCTGGAGGGCCGCAGTTTGAGGATGCCTGCTCAGTGTCTCCAAAGCCTGAGAGCCATACATATTGGACATCGCCGCCTCCGTAAAAATCTTCTCTATAAAAATAACATTTAACCCACCCCCCCCCCCTTCCCGATGAACAGCGTTAAAAAAAAAAAAGTGTAAAATAAAAAGCAATTTTTTGTCACTTAACATCACAAAATGTGTAATAGCGAGCGATCAAAATGTCATATGCACCCCCAATTAGTGCCAATAAAACCGCCATCTCATCCCGCAAAAAATGAGCCCCTACATTAGATGAATGAAGGGAACGCCATATGGTTTCTGGAAGGCTGATTTTGATGGACAGTTTTTTTTTTACACCATGTTCCATTTGAAGCCCCCCCCCCCCTGATGTAACCTAGACTAGAAACTCCCAAAAAGTGACCCCATCTAAAAAACTACACCCCTCAAGGTATTCAAAAGCTACTTTACAATTTTTGTTAACCCTTTAGGTGTTCCACAAAACTAAATAGCGAAAGTAGAAACAATTTTAGAATTACATTTTTTTGTTACCTTGCCTCAAAAAAGTGCAATATAGAGCAACCAAAAATCATATTTACCCCTAAAATAGTCCCAAAACAACAACCACCTTATCCCGTAGTTTCCTAGATGGGGTCACTTTTATGGAGTTTCTACTCTAGGGGTGCATCAGGGGGCATGAAAGGGTACATGGTGTAAATAAACCAGTCCAGCAAAATCTGCCTTCCAAAAACTATATGGCGTTCCCCTTCTTCTATGTCCTGCCGTTAAGCCAAATAGTAGTTTACGACCACATATGGGGTGTTTCTGCAAACTACTGAATCAGGGCAACCCATATTGAGTTTTCTTTGGCTGTTAACCCATTTTTTTCCAGTAATAAAGTAAGGGTTAAAATGGAAAATTTTCCCAAAAATTTAAATTCCTAAATTGTTTCTCCATCTGCCATTAACTCTTGTGGAACACCTAAAGTGTTAAAGTTTATAAATCCAGTTTTTAATACCTTGAGGGGTGTACTTTCTTACATGGAGTCACTTTTTTGGAATTTCTATTCTAGGGGTGCAAGGGGGGGGGGGGGGGCTTGAAATTGGACATGGTATAAGCAAAACCAGTCCTGCAAATTCTGCCTTCCAAAACCCATATGGCGTTCCCCTCTTTCTATGTCCTCCCGTTTGGCCAAACAGTAGTTTAGGACCACATATGGGGTGTTTTTGCAAACTACAGAATCAGGGCAACCCATATTGAGTTTTGTTTGGCAATTAACCCTTACTTTATTACTGGAAAAAATGGGTTAAAATGGAAAATTTTCCAAAAAATAGAAATTTCAAAATTGTTTCTCCATCTGCCATTAACTCTTGTGGAACACCTAGAGGGTTAACAAAGTTTGTAAACCCAGTTTTGAATACCTTGAGGGGTGTACTTTCTTATATGGAGTCACTTTTTTGAAATTTCTATTCTAGGGGTGCAGGGGGGGGCTTGAAATGGGACATGGTATAAACAAAACCAGTCCTGCAAAATCTGCCTTGCAAAAACCAAATGGCGTTCCCCTCCTTCTATGTCCTCCCATTTGGCCAAACAGTAGTTTACGACCACATGCAAACTACAGAATCAGAGTTTTGTTTGGCAGTTAACCCTTGCTTTTTTCCTGGAAAAAAATTATTATATTGGAAAAGTTTCCAAAAAAAAGAAATTCGTAAATTTTATATCCATTTGCCATGAAGTCTTGTGGAAGACCTAAAGGGTTAACAAAGTTTGTAAAATCCCTTGAGGGGTGTAGTTTCTAGAATGGGGTCATTTTTGGATGGTTTCTATTGTGTAAGCCTCACAAAGTGACTTCAGACCTGAACTGGTCCATAAAAAGTGGGATTTGGAAAATTTCAGAAAAATTTTAAAATTGGCTTCTAAACTTCTAAGCTATGTAACATCCCCAAAAAATAAAATATCATTCCCAAAATGATACAAACATGAAGTAGACATATGGGGAATGTAAAGTCATCACAATTTTGGGGGGTATTACTATGTATTACAGAAGTAGAGAAACTGAAACTTTGAAATTTTTCAATTTTTCAATTTTTTTTGTAAATTTGGTATTTTTTATGCCAAAAAATGAACTTTTTTTTACCTAATTTTAGCAGTGTCATGAAGTACAATATGTGACGAAAAAACAATCTCAGAGAGGCCTGGGTAAGTAAAAGCGTTTAAAAGTTATCAGCACTTAAAGTGACACTGGTCAGATTTGCAAATAATGGCCTGGTCCTTAAGGTGAAATAGGGTTGTGTCCTTAAGGGGTTAAACACCATCAGCCCCCAATAAGCAATAATTTTTGATAGGTTTCTAATATTAAAAAGCATAACAAATGCAACAGAGCAGTGTGTTTTTAAACACGCTTTTTGTTAACACTGTCAGCCATGACCATCAGCCATACAATTACCCATAGCTATATATGTTAGTGTCACGCTGACATTATTCGCTATTGCTGTCATTGTGTTAGAGCTTAATGGGAGTGGGGGAGAGAGCCAAATTTCATAAAACAAAAAAAGAAAAAAAGAGACGGCAAGTCCTAGGAGTGTCATATACCAATTTTCAGGTGATTTGGCACATATTTGATACTTGTAGAATTGATTCAGACACAAATCTAAGTTTGGAAAAATTTACAGATTCGTCCACAAAATGAATTTCAGGAAGTTCACTCATCTTGAGTCTATAGGAATGAGTCATTAATATTGATAATTACTGCCTCTGCACCAGACAACCTTCTTAGTATAGATATCACAGTTGTATTAACAGCATCAAAAAAGGCATCATTTCAAACTGAAGATCATTCTTTGATTTTCATGATGCAGTAGTCTCGGTAGGCAGAAGTTTACCACCAAGGTGTATCACGCCATTTGCAACATTTCAAGGCACTCCGCCCACTTTCTCAAGCAATGCTTCTGATGCTTGATTGAGATTGCTGCTTTGGGATTAACGGATCCTGTGTGTATGAGACATGTTGTCTTGGAACCACATGGTATGTTTTATATAGTGATTGCCTCTGTTGTACATTGATTATGGTATCTCTGTAGCAACATTGAAGGATACAGGGTGAACTAGATGTACAGTTGCAAGAAAAAGTATCTGAACCCTTTGGAATGATATGGATTTCTGCACAAATTGGTCAGAAAATGTGATCTGATCTTCATCTAAGTCACAACAATAGACAATCACAGTCTGCTTAAACTAATAACACACAAAGAATTAAATGTTACCATGTTTTTATTGAACATACCATGTGGAAAAAGTATGTGAACCTCTAGACTAATGACATCTCCAAGAGCTAATTGGAATGAGGTGTCAGCCAACTGGAGTCCAATCAATGAGATTGGAGGCGTTTGTTACAGCTGCCCTGCCCTATTAAAAAAACACACCAGTTCTGGGTTTGCTTTTTTACAAGAAGCATTGCCTGATGTGAATGATGCCTCGCACAAAAGAGCTCTCAGAAGACCTACGATTAAGAATTGTTGACTTGCATAAAGCTGGAAAGGGTTATAAAAGTATCTCCAAAAGCCTTGCTGTTCATCAGTCCACGGTAAGACAAATTGTCTATAAATGGAGAAAGTTCAGCACTGCTGCTACTCTCCCTAGGAGTGGCCGTCCTGTAAAGATGACTGCAAGAGCACAGCACAGACTGCTCAATGAGGTGAAGAAGAATCCTAGAGTGTCAGTTAAAGACTTACAAAAGTCTCTGGCATATGCTAACATCCCTGTTAGAGAATATACGATACGTAAAACACTAAACAAGAATGGATTTCATGGGAGGATACCACAGAGGAAGCCAATGCTGTAAAAAAGAAAACATTGCTGCATGTTTACAGTTTGTACAAGAGCACCTAGATGTTCCACAGCAGTACTGGGAAAATATTCTGTGGACAGATGAAACAAAATTTGAGTTGTTTGGAAGAAACATACAACACTACGTGTGGAGAAAAAGAGGCTCAGCACACCAACATCAAAACCTCATCCCAACTGTAAAGTATGGGCCTGGATGGATTGCTATCATCGAAGGAAAAATGAATTTCCAAGTTTATCAAGACATTTTGCAGGAGAACTTAAGGCCATCTGTCCACCAGCTGAAGCTCAACAGAAGATGGGTGTTGCAACAGGACAACGACCCAAAGCATAGAAGTAAATCAACAACAGAATGGCTTAAACATAAGAAAATACGCCTTCTGGAGTGGCCCAGTCAGAGTCCTGACCTCAACCCGATTGAGATGCTGTGGTATGACCTCAAGAAAGCGATTCACACCAGACATCCCAAGAATATTGCTGAACTGAAACAGTTCTGTAAAGAGGAATGGTCAAGAATTACTCCTGACCATTGTGCACGTCTGATCTGCAACTACAGGAAATGTTTGGTTGAAGTTATTGCTGCCAAAGGAGGTTCAACCAGTTATTAAATCCAAGGGTTCACATACTTTTTCCACCTGCACTGTGAATGTTTACATGGTGTGATCAATAAAAACATGGTAACCTTTAATTCTTTGTGTGTTATTAGTTTAAGCAGACTATGATTGTCTATTGTTGTGACTTAGGCTACTTTCACACTAGTGTTCGGCTGTCCGCTCGTGAGCTCCGTTTGAAGGAGCTCACGAGCGGACCCGAACACCTCCGTCCAGCCCTGATGCAGTCTGAATGGAGCGGATCCGCTCAGACTGCATCAGTCTGGCGGCATTCAGCCTCCACTCCGCTCGCCTCCGCACGGCCAGGCGGACAGCTGGACGCTGCTTGCAGCGTTCAGCTGTCCGCCTGGCCATGCGGAGGCGTGCGGATCCGTCCAGACTTAGACTTTCCTGACAATCGCTTGCTCATCAGTGGAGGAGAATTCTGCATTCAGATACAGTGATCTCCTCCTCAGTATGGGGAGAAGCGATCGCTAATACCATCACTCATTCCCATACTGAATCATTGTTTGCCAGCAGCAAAGTGCTGATTACATGGCATGATCTGCTGCCGGCAAACGATGATGTAGGTGTCTGCACCAATGATCCTAGTATGCTGGGCCCTGTCAGAGCGCTCCTCAAACATGTAAAATATGAGGCAAGGAAGGGGGGGGTGTTGGCACAGAGGCAAGAAGGGCACTTACACACCCGGCAGTTCTTGTCACTGCCGGACTGTTTCCATAGCAAAGCAGGGAGTGCTCTCCGTTCCCTGCTTCACTGTTCTTCTGAGTGCTCCCCCTGCTGGCCAAACATTGCGCTGCTGGCTGTGGGGGGAGCGCTGAAGGCCTGGGAATCAGCCTTCAGCACAGCCAGCAGTGCGATGTGAGTGTGGGAGCGTGTCATCAGGAAAAAAGATAAGTATGTGTTGTTTTGTTTTTTATAAAGCTGCAGACTGGGGGCAACAATTACTGTGAGGGGGCTGTGGGCATAACTCCTATGAGGGGGCACATATCTGGCATAACTACTGTGAGGGGGCACATATCTGGGCATATCTACTGTGAGAGGCACATAATCTAGCACAACTACTGTGAAGAGGCACATAATTTGGCAGAACTACTGTGAGTGGGCACATAATCTGGCATAACTACTGTGAGGAGGCACATCATCTGGCATAACTCCTGTAAAGGGGGCACATAACCAGACATAACTACTGTGAGGGGGCACATATCTAGGCATATCTACTGTGAGGAGCACATATCTGGGCATATCTACTGTGAGAGGCACATATCTGGGCATAACTACTGTGATGGGGCAAATATCTGGGCATATCTACTGCGAGAGGCACATAATCTAGCATAACAACTGTGAAGCGGCACATCGTTTGACAGAACTACTGTGAGTGAGCACATAATCTGGCATAACTACTCTGAGGGGGCACATATCTGGGCATATTTACTGTGAGGGGAACATAATCTGGCATGACTACTGTGAGGAGTCACATAATCTGGCATAACTACCGTTAGGGGGCACATATCTGGGCATATCTACTGTGAGGGGCACATAATCTGGCATAACTACTGTGAGGGGCACATAATCTGGCATAACTACTGTGAGGGGCACATAATCTGGCATAACTACTGTGAGGAAGCACATATCTGGGCATAACTACTGTCAGGGACACATAATCTGGGGACTAAAAGGCATAATGGTGGCTGAGAGCCATAATGGTGGCTGAGAGCCATAATGGGCCTGATGAGAGGCATAAGGGCGGATAATGGGGGCTGATGAGAGGCATGGGCCTCTCACCTGAGGTCTGATTGGGGATGTCAGCTGAGGTCTGATTAACATTTGGGGTCCGATTGGTGGTCTGACCTGAGGTATAATGATTTTTTTTTTCTTATTGTCCCCCTCTAAAACCTAGGTGCCTCTTATAGGTCTCCTGAACTGCAGGGCGGTGTCCACTTCCAGCCCTGAGCCCAGCTGCCCCCTGTCCAGAGCACTGATCCTGAGCCTGCTGGAGTCTTCAGAACTGTAAGTATTTACAATAATTCACTGTAAGCTATTATATACAGGGAGTGCAGAATTATTAGGCAAATGAGTATTTTGACCACATCATCCTCTTTATGCATGTTGTCTTACTTCAAGCTGTATAGGCTCGAAAGCCTACTACCAATTAAGCATATTAGGTGATGTACATCTCTGTAATGAGAAGGGGTGTGGTCTAATGACATCAACACCCTATATCAGGTGTGCATAATTATTAGGCAACTTCCTTTCCTTTGGCAAAATGGGTCAAAAGAAGGACTTGACAGGCTCATAAAAATAAAAAATAGTGAGATATCTTGCAGAGGGATGCAGCACTCTTAAAATTGCAAAGCTTCTGAAGCGTGATCATCGAACAATCAAGCGTTTCATTCAAAATAGTCAACAGGGTTGCAAGAGGCGTGTGGAAAAACCAAGGTGCAAAATAACTGCCCATGAACTGAGAAAAGTCAAGCATGCAGCTGCCAAGATGCCACTTGCCACCAGTTTGGCCATATTTTAGAGCTGCAACATCACTGGAGTGCCCAAAAGCACAAGGTGTGCAATACTCAGAGACATGGCCAAGGTAAGAAAGGCTGAAAGACGACCACCACTGAACAAGACACACAAGCCGAAACGTCAAGACTGGGCCAAGAAATATCTCAAGACTGATTTTTCTAAGGTTTTATGGACTGATGAAATGAGAGCGAGTCTTGATGGGCCAGATGGATGGGCCCGTGGCTGGATTGGTAAAGGGCAGAGAGCTCTAGTCCGACTCAGACGCCAGCAAGGTGGAGGTGGAGTACTGGTTTGGGCTGGTATCATCAAAGATGAGCTTGTGGGGCCTTTTCGGGTTGAGGATGGAGTCAAGCTCAACTCCCAGTCCTACTGCCAGTTTCTGGAAGACACCTTCTTCAAGCAGTGGTACAGGAAGTCTGCATCCTTCAAGAAAAACATGATTTTCATGCAGGACAATGCTCCATCACACGCGTCCAAGTACTCCACAGCATGGCTGGCAAGAAAGGGTATAAAAGAAGAAAATCTAATGACATGGCCTCCTTGTTCACCTGATCTGAACCCCATTGAGAACCTGTGGTCCATCATCAAATGTGAGATTTACAAGGAGGGAAAACAGTACACCTCTCTGAACAGTGTCTGGGAGGCTGTGGTTGCTGCTGCACGCAATGTTGATGGTGAACAGATCAAAACACTGACAGAATCCACGGATGGCAGGCTTTTGAGTGTCCTTGCAAAGAAAGGTGGCTATATTGGTCACTGATTTGTTTTTGTTTTGTTTTTGAATGTCAGAAATGTATATTAGTGAATGTTGAGATGTTATATTGGTTTCACTGGTAAAAATAAATAATTGAAATGGGTATATATTTGTTTTTTTGTTAAGTTGCCTAATTATGCACAGTAATAGTCACCTGCACACACAGATATCCCCCTAAAATAGCTCAAACTAAAAACAAACTAAAAACTACTTCCAAAAATATTCAGCTTTGATATTAATGAGTTTTTTGGGTTCATTGAGAACATGGTTGTTGTTCAATAATAAAATTAATCCTCAAAAATACAACTTGCCTAATAATTCTGCACTCCCTGTATATATATTACTTGTTTTATGTGAATAAGGGTGCTGGGTGGTTGGAGAAGGTGGGGGGATGGTAAAGAGAAATTCTGTACCAAGTCTAGGTGATGTGGGCGGCACAATATGTGGATGGGGCTGTGTGTGGGTGTGACTTGAGGGCGGGCGGGACACAGGGGCCCCATAATCTCCTATTGCCCGGGGGCCCCATGAGTTGTCAATCCACCCCTGGGATTAGGTCAAGAATTTCGGATGGGGAAGGCCTGTCGTTTCAATTTTTGCCTCAGGTAGAAGGAAATTACATCACTGGAGCTGCTTACTGTTCCAAATAATGTATGGGGGTTACTAGTAGAATGTGAACTATATCTAACATGAACACTTCAGCTGAATCCAATTACATTTTGCAAGATGAATGAATGTACGTCAGGGCATATTGGCTTATTGATCCAGTTCTCCTAAGAAATCTTAATGATTCTTTACAGAAATAATGCAGGTAAATAAGAGGAACATCTGTTTGAGGCTCCATACACTGCAGTACGTTACATTGTTATTCACATGCTATAGGACATTGTCTATTGTCTATACAGTGGTATTTCCAGCATGGTGTATATTGGTTACAAACTGATGACAGAAAAAAGTTTATGTATAAAAGTATAAGTTTGGGATTTTGAAGGAAATAAAGGGAGCATTGGAGCCACTGATTTGTGTAGTTTGTATCACTAAGGGTCCTTTTAACAGGGCACATTTTCTGCCCATAACAATCGTCAATCTATGATATGCAAGTTGACCAGTGTTTTTTATTCCATTTATTTTCACTATACAATGATTGGAGAGGAGAATAAGTGATCATTAATACGATGCAATGCATGCATACCCTCACTCCTCTGTGCTACATAATAATTAACAATATTCATTTTCCTCTGTAATTGTAGCTTCACTGCTTTTTAGCTCAGCTCTAGTACAGCATAGTTGTTATCTGTGACTACAATTTAGGTACAGTGCCTACAGAGAGCCCTAGGTAGTCTAAAATCCACATTCTGCATCATCACTGGTTCAGACTGCTACTCTTGCCTCCCCACCGTAGCTCTGTCTAATCTGATTGGCTACTGTTTATAAGCACAAGCCCATCACATGCCCAACAGGAAGTCGGTGCATGGAGAGCTGGTTCTCACTATGACAAAATGGTTATAAACCATCAGTGAGATTATCAAGTATTTGCCACAAATATATTGAGAAAAATAAGCCTAAAAGGGGGATCCTTGTTATTCCCTTACTTATATTTAAGTAAAGGTTTCAAAATTATATATGACTCCTTTCCCGAAAAAATACACTTAAAGGGGTTGTCTGGCTTAGGAGCAGACAGCCTGCATCTTCTGGACCTGTGGCTCTGCCTTTGGTCCTGCTGCTCCATTCCCGGCAGCTTCTGGTCCCTGTAGGCCTAAGCATTGGCCTGCTGTGTGTTTGATCTGTCAAACATTTTCAAATGGCAGCATTATGTCGTTTGAGCTTTTTCAGAGCAGGTATGGCTTAGATCAGGCATGCTCAACATGCGGCCCTCCAGCTGTTAAAAAAAATACAACTCCCACAATGCCCTGCTGTAGGCTGATAGATGTAGGCTGTTCGGGCATGCTGGGAGTTGTAGTTTTGCAACAACTGGAGGGCCGCAGGTTGAGCATGCCTGGCTTAAATGAACAGTTTTTTTTTCTGATAAACATTTTTAGAATGGATTCAAGTTAATGTATTAACTAGCACGGTCAAGCATGGGAAAGAAAAAAGGTGGCACTATAATTTTATAATAAATATGTACCCAGCCAAGAAGGCTGGAAGAAGGAACTACGGTAAATGTGACTGTTCAGGATAAATAGGATAAGGTACAATGGGGCAAAAAGTATTTAGTCAGTCACCAATTGTGCAAGTTCTCCCACTTAAAATGAGAGAGGCCTGCAATTTTCATCATAGGTACACTTCAACTATGAGAGACATTATGGGGGGAAAGAATACAGGAAATCACATTGTAGGATTTCTAATGAATTAATTGGTAAATTCCTTGGTAAAATAAGTATTTGGTCACCTACAAACAAGCAAGATTTCTGGCTCTCACAGACCTATAACTTCTTCTTTAAGAGGCTCTTCTGTCCTCCACTCGTTACCTGTATTAATGGCACCTGTTTGAACTTGTTATCAGTATAAAAGACACCTGTCCACAACATCAAACAGTCACACTCCAAACTCTGCTATGGCCAACACCAAAGAGCTGTCGAAGGACACCAGAAACAAAATTGTAGACCTGCACCATGCTGGGAAGGCTGATTCTGCAATAGGCAAGCAGCATGGTGTGAAGAAATCAACGGTGGGAGCAATTATTAGAAAATGGAAGACATACAAGACCACTGATAATCTCCCTCGATCTGGGGCTCCACACAAGATCTCACCCCGTGGGGTCAAAATGATCACAAGAACGTTGAGCAAAAATCCCAGAACCAAACGGGGACCTGCAGAGAGCTGGGACCAAAGTAACAAAGACTACCATCAGTAACACACTACGCCGCCAGGGACTCTAATCCTGCAGTGCCAGACGTGTCTCCCTGCTTAAGCCAGTACATGTCCGGGCCCGTCTGAAGTTTGCTAGAGAGCATTTCAATGATCCAGAAGAGGATTGGGAGAATGTCATATGGTCAGATGAAACCAAAGTAGAACTTTTTAGTAAAACCTCAACTGGTCGTGTTTGGAGGAGAAAGAATGCTTAGTTGCATCCAAAGAACACCATACCTACTGTGAAGCATGAGGGTAGAAACATTATGCTTTGGGGCTGATTTTCTGCAAAGGGACCAGGACGACTGATCAGTGTAAAGGAAAGAATGAATGGGGCCATGTATCGCGAGATTTTGAGTGAAAACCTCCTTCCATCAGCAAGGGCATTGAAGGTGAAACATGGCTGGGTCTTTCAGCATGACAATGATCCCAGACACACCGCCTGCAGAACGAAGGAGTGGCTTCGTAAGAAGCATTTTAAGGTCCTGGAGTGGCCTAGCCAGCCTCCAGATCTCAACCCTATAGAAAACCTTTGGAGGGAGTTGAAAGTCCGTGTTGCTCAGCTACAGCCCCAAAACATCACTGCTCTAGAGGAGATCTGCATGGAGGAATGGGCCAAAATACCAGCAACAGTGTGTGAAAACCTTGTGAAGACTTACAGAAAACATTTGACCTCTGTCATTGCCAACAAAGTGTATATAACAAAGTATTGAGATTAACTTTTGTTATTGACCAAATACGGTACTTATTTTCAAATAAATTCTTTAAAAATCAGACAATGTGATTTTCTGGATTTATTTTTTCTTATTATGTCTCTCATAGTTAAGGTATACCTATGATGAAAATTACAGGCCTCTCATCTTTTTAAGGCCTCATGCACACGACCGTTGTTTTATTCCATGTCTGTTGTTCCATTTTTTGTGATTTTCTGCGGACCCATTGACTTTCAATGGGTCCGTTGAAAACTCGGCTAATGCACTGTTTATCATCCGCGTCCGTGATCCGTGGTTCCAGTCCATAAAAAAAATATAACCTGTCCTATTATTTTTGCGGAAAACACTTCGCGGACCCATTCAAGTCAATGGGACCACTAAAAAACACGGAGGCACACAAGATTGTCATCCGCGTCCGTTTTTTCCTATCATTTGCATGGCAAACCTGTCTTAGATTTTTTTTTTACTTTGCTTTATGTCTGGTGGTCCCTCCAAAAATAAAGGAAGACACACGGAAACAAAAACTGAAACGGATCACGTAACAACGAAACCCCATTTTGCGGAACAGAACACAACAACGGTCGTGTGCATGAGGCCTAAGTGGGAGAACTTGCACAATTGGTGGCTGACTAAATACTTTTTTGTCCCACTGTATATCTGGGTAAGGTTTTATTGAATATGAATCACATAGGAGCTCAATTTAATATTACCCATAGGCTGTATGTTTCCCCATCACTATTATGTCAGATGAAAGTAAAAGATAGTTAGGACTTAAAATCTTGAAATTAGTTTACTGAGTGTGTGATTCTAGGTGCAATTCCAGATATATGTGGCCAAATTTATAATGAAAATACGCCACTACGCAAACTGCAAATGACTTAACCAACCTCATCACTTTCCTGAAAAGCGGCATGGCGAGGACATGGAGGGGGAGCTTGTCTGGTGACCCCATCACATTTATAATCTTCCACGCCACTTTTTGGTATAGAAGAACACTGAAATCTACAGCAGTCTTGAAACCTTCATTCTGTGGTATGTGTGTGGTTAAACTGGATTAAAAGGGACTGTATATGACTTCAGCAGGTTCTGTTTCCATACGCAGGAACCAGCAGCACACCTTTTTTTAAGTACCCTTAGGAAAGGGACGCTATTATTTGTATTATCTAGGAACCTGATGAACCCCTGTACTGCAGGACTAGTACCACCTGGGTCAGGGTTGGATATAGGGCTCTTAGACCAGTGAGGGATTGTCCAGAGGGGTTGTCCCTGTCAGAGAAGGTGCTCCACTTAGCTGGACTTAATAGTTCAGGCTAGGCCAAGCAAGGCAAAAATAGGGAAAGATACCTTGTCCTGCTGTGACCCACAATTGAGACCTGCACAGTCTATCTACTACTGGATTCCCACATACTGCCACGATTCGACTGAGGTGGTAATACTGCTCTATTTTTCTATTCTTGAGCACTGCTGTTTCAATAGTCACAATTTATGGGCGCAGTTCTATATAAGTGCAATGGTATGACCATATCCTAACAGTTTGTCATATTTATCTTGGTTTATATTTCCCATCAGTGTCGAACTGGGGTGTGTAGGGCCCACCAGTATAGTACATTCTGCGGGCCCTCTGTATTGCTACATGCAGATATTATCTCACACCCATTTGCAAATCCATTTTTTTTTCAATAGTAGCCTGCTGCCTAGCCTGTGCCTGAGACTATTCTATCCCGGTACCCATGTCAGTAACCTGTATCCAGGGCTCTTGCCTTGGACACATGCTCACATATGGGCAGGCACTATAAGTTGACTGATTATGGGAGTCCCCTTAGCAACTTCAAGATGGTTTGTTTCCTGGTTAAAGAGAAAGAGGACACTGACTGGCCTGTGCCTTTGTGCCTAGAAGTCATCTCAGCCACCTGATTAATCTATGATAATAAACTGGGTAGTTTATTAAATAATCTATTAAGTTCTTATAGGCTGGTGGAGATGCTGTATGTTGTCTATCTGTATGCAGTACTGTCTACTTGTGCAAGGGGACCACCTTTGCTCGGGGGCCCACTGGGGGATTCTCTTTTTCCTTGTGGGCCAGTCCGAGCCTGGTTCCCATAGCTTTTAGAAATACTAGCCCTTGCAATGCATCTGTGGCCACTTTCACAGGGCAGTATTTTGGGCAGAGTTTTGCATCATTATTTGTAAGACCAAACTTGTAATTCTTCCAGAACATGGTAGAGATGTAAATCTTTCCACTAGGCTATTCTCAGTTTATGTTCTCCTGGTTTTGGCTTAAAATACTGATGAAAAATGCTGACCAAATACCTCAATGTGAAAGTTTTGTATGTATTTTAATGCTGACTCTAGGGATTTCCTTAAAATTCTTGAATTGCTGGGAAAGTAAACATCTCAGAACTTTATGAAGTGTGTGACAAAATGTGGAGAAGACATTTTGCTAGGCTTTCTATGTCATCTAACGCTAAAGTCTTTCCCCAGCCTATATAGGCTGCCTACATGGAACAATAGAGTGCCTTCCAATGAACAGCTATTATAGACCTACCATATCTTCTAGTTGTGTCCTTTTCACAAAATATCAGCATCCATTTATAAGCCTTACATAAATGTTCAAATCTTTCATCGTTACGTTGACACGTAGTACATTTCCTGCAAATTTTAAAGATCAGGCCATTCTGAGAATCCAATGAACATTGACATGACCACTGACTGTACTTTAATTATCTGCATATTTCATGTTCTTATAAATAGATTACTGAGCAAGAGCAACAAAGCATTCCATAGCCAAACTGTTATGAAGCTGCAGCACATTGCTGGCATTCTGCAGAAATGCTGAGCCGACATGTAGGACGCAGGCGACATTCAAAGGTCTGTATGAAACACAATGAACGATGAAATGAACGGGAACTTAATCTTTGGTCACAGTCTGCTGAGAAAATCAATGTAGGAGTAAAGTCTGCTATATCGAGATATGTAACTTTGCCAGAAAGGAATGTACGGCCAGTAAATATTTGTTTCTCACTGTGCGGGATTGGTACACGTGTCTTTTCCATTTCCCCCTCTGTGTGAAAACAGCTACAAGATTATTTAATTGCATTATGATGTGGGAAATAAAAAAGTCAAGTCCCTTAGAATAAACTGTAGAAAAAAGTGGAGTGCAGGGTCGTGAGTCATGACTACTGAGGGTGACAAGGCTTCAGTTCTATCCAGGGCTTAGTTACTGTGGGGGTTCAATGGCCTCTCTGCTACATGAGGTCCCCAGTACTACAAATGACATGCGATGGTGGTAGGGCACTGCTACATATTTTGCATTGGTTTCTGGAGCTCCAAGTTATGTCTCTGATAAGTCATAAAACTCAAAATACTACCAGTAAACCTCAGAAACTAGAATTAGCCTCTTCATCAAACTACACTTTGTACCAAGGATAGTGATTGCCGTATCTCTGATCTTCTGACCTCATAAACACTTGTTTAAGCCATATTCCTATCAGTTTGATGAGTGTCTGAAAGATCAGATACAAGGCTTCACATGAGCCATCAGCTGAAGAAACTGAGAAGTGATACTCTGCAAACAGACAGATTTTTAACCCTTGTATCTCAAAAATGCCTAAACATTTTTAATGATTATTAGCCCAAAATGAGTAAAATGCAGTCATAAAAAATTGGCCAAAAAATGTCCATAGTCTTTAAGCCTGATTTCCCTATCCCCCACCAGTTCATCTGCCAAACACTTGGTTTGGTCAAGCGTGCATGTGTTCTCTTTGGGTAGAGTAGAATGAGCCACGTTTATCTTACCTGAGAAAAAAAATGACTAAGGCCTCTTTCACACGAGCGTGGCGTGTGAGGGCCCGATAAGATGCGGGTGCGTTGCGGTAAAATGCATGATTTTTCCGCGTGAGTGCAAAGCATTTTAATGCGTTTTTCACCCGCGTGAGAAAAATCGCCATGTTTGGGACGCAGACCCAAACCCGGACTTCATCACTGAAGTTCAGGTTTGTGTTAGGTGTTGTGTAGATTTTATTATTTTACCTTATAACATGGTTATAAGGGAAAATAATAGCATTCTTAATACAGAATGCAAAGTAAATTAGGGATGGAGGGGTTAAAAAAAAAAAGTTAACTTACCTGCTCCATAGCTGCCGGTCTCTGTTCTATCTTCAGGACCTGGCAAAAGACCTGTGGTGACGTCACTATGGTCCAATCACATGGTTCATCACCATGGTGAGGGACCATGTGATTGGATCATGTGATATGACGTCACCACAGGTCCTTAGCCGGCAGCTCAACATTACAGAAGAAGACAGAGATCCGCAACTACTCGATCAAGTGGACTCGGTGAGTTATTTTTATTTATTTTTTTAACCCCTCCATCAGTATTTTACTTTGCATTCTGTATTCAGAATGCTATTATTTTCCCTTATAACCATGTTATAAGGGAAAATAATACAGATCGGGTCCCCAGCCTGATCGTCACCTAGCAACCATGCATGAAAATCGCACCGCATCCGCACTTGCTTGCGGATGCTTGCGATTTTCACGCGGCCCCATTCACTTCTATGCGGCCTGCGTTGCCTGAAAATAGCAGAATATAGAGCATGCTGCGATTTTCACGCAACGCACAAGTGATGCGTGAAAATCACAGCTCATGTGCACAGCCCCATAGAAATTAATGGGTCAGGATTCAGTGCGGGTGCAAAATCAGAAGTTGTCTCCTATATTCCTTATTTTGTAGAAATATGCGGTGTTCATAAGTAATGACTGACTTGAAGGGAGTCTGTCACCTAATCTATGCCTTTTAGACCGCTCAGATCAGGATATAGACTCCTTTGCCTCATTACAATGTTACCTTTCTTTTCTGTGTCCCTCGCCGAGATCTTCAAAAAAAAGACTTTTTAAACTTATGCTAATGAGCTTCTGCAAGTGCCCAGGGGTGGCGTTACTGCAGCAAGTGCCCAGGCCCCTCGGCGATGTGCCCAGAAAACCACATCTCTTTTGCCCCTCTGGCCCGCCCTTGTTTCCTATTACCTCCTCCTCCCCCTCCCAGATCTCGCGCTTGCACCGCCAGCAGTGCGCAGGTTTGGGACAAGTGTGGAGCGGCGCAGGCACGAGATCTGGGAGGGAGAGGAGGAGGTAATAATAGGAAACAAGGGCGGGCCAGAGGGGTGAAAGAAGGGTGGTTTTCTGGGCACATTGCCGAGGGGCCTGGGCACTTGCTGCAGTAACGCCGCCCCTGGGCACTTGCCAAACCTCATTAGCATAGGTTTAAAAAGTCATTTTTTTAACATCTCGGCGAGGGACAGGTACAAATAAAAGTACCATTGTAATGGCAAAGGAGTCTTTAACCTGATCTGAGCGGTCTAAAAGGCTCAGATTAGGTGACAGGCTCTCTTTAAGCTACATCCACATATCTGCTTGTAATTCCAGCATACCGCGTTTTTTTGTTCGACAGAATGCCAGCCTTAATGCTGGAAATCCGGCTAACCCCATTATAGTCAATGGGATCTGGTGGGTCCCGGCGGTGTCCAGCTAAGGCTACTTTCACACTGACGTTTCTGGGTCCGCTTGTGAGATCCGTTCAGGGCTGTCACAAGCGGCCCGAAACGGATCAGTTCAGCCCCAATGCATTCTGAATGGATAAGGATCTGTTCAGAATGCATCAATTTGGCTGCGTTTGGTCTCCGTTCCGTTTTAAGACGGACACCATAACGCAGCTTGCAGCGTTTTGGTGTCCGCCTGACAATGCAGAGCCAAACGGATCCGTCCTGAATTACAATGTAAGTCAATGGCGCGGATCCGTTTTAACTGACACAATATGGTGCAATTGAAAACGGATCCGTCCCCCATTTCAATGTAAGTCAAGATGGATCCGTTTTGACGTAGACTTTTTTTCGAATGAATAATGCAAATGGATCCATTATTAACGGATACAAGCGTTTGCATTATCGTGCGGATCCGTCTATGCAGATACCACACGGATCCGCAACGAACGCAGGTGTGAAAGTAGCCTGTCAGAAACTGTCGGAACAGAATACTGGAATACCTGCCGCAAGTGTGTGCCTACCCTTATCAGAACTGGAAATCTGCAAGACAATGTATTAATTACGGGGGTTGAGGACAAGTTTTATTTTCTACCACTAATCCCAGTGAAGGACATCACAGTCAGCCTCCCACCAGCAAAGTTCATGGGTCCCAATGTAACATCTGTAACTGGATCCCCGCAGAAAATGTTCTGTTTATTATACTGGTGTCTTCTTATGTGACAAATGGGCTTTTGTCCTCTAAGACCCCAGGGTCTGGGTGCAACTGCTGCCTCTTCATCCCCTGCAACTACATCTCTGCCTGCCAGTAGATTACATGTACAGTAGATTGTACTGAATTGCATTGCATGTGTATAGTGCAATGTAAGGTTAAATGTCACTTTAAATGATAACACTGGAAATATCAGCTGAATTATGTATTCAGAAAAATCCAGCTTTCTGGAGAAGAGTTTCTAAAGTTAGCAATACAGAATAACCTGAGGCACAATGTGACAATTTAGGGTATTTTAAAATGATGAATACACTGAAATGTCAGTAAGCAGATGTGCACTTTTTCTTATTCCGTTTTTTTACCCCTACACATTATTATTCACTATTTATAGCATTTTTAATTCTCAGCTTTTAAGGATACGGAAATACTGAGACTATTGGTAGATAGATATATGATGGATAGATAGATAATAGATTTGGACAGACAGCTAGATAGATAGCTGCAGTAAACAGATGATAGATTAGTAGATAGACACATGATTGATAGATAGATAATCGATAATAGATAGATAATCGATAGTAGATATAGAGATAATAGATAGATAATCGATAGTAGATGGATAGATGATAGATGATAAATAGATAATCAATAGTAGATGATAGATAGATAGATAATAAATAGATGATAGATAGATAATAGATAGATAATCGATGGTAGATAGATAATAGATAGATGATAGATAATCGATGGTAGATGGATAGATAATCAATGGTAGATGGATAGATAGATAATCAATGGTAGATGGATAGATAATAGATAGATGGATGGATAGATAATAGATAGATGGATGGATAGATAGATAGATAGATAGATAGATATGCAATCCTCATCTTGATTCTTAATACATTAAGTAAACAAAGACAATAAGCGTTTGACTTTTTCAATGACTGACACATATAAAGCTCATCATACAGTATGTATATAGTGCCCCCGAGCTGTTCGGTTTAGGCAGCCCTTTGACATTATTGGTATTGGTTCTCCAGGGATAAGACTTTTTTGGGTTGTAATAAAATATTGCATGCAGTACTTACTGAAAAATCTGATCTTATCAAATCTTTCATATGAAATAAAACACCACAAGCAAAAGACCACGGCCATCTGACTGACCATATCAGTGCCCTCCTAGGAAATCCTCACATCCGCCCGTCCTCTCCTGCTCTTAAACAGTGATGGGATTAGATGTTCTGTTCTCGTTGTCTCTGAACCACAAACTGCTTTTGATAAATCTGCTTATTGTAAATACATTGCCACATGGCACAGGCTGGCGTGCATAATGCCACAGATGACACCTAACCCGAGCCAACCTCTCCTAATAAATCTTGTTATCAGTTTCCAAGGAACTGGAACCATCATACCGAATAAGATCATTTATTGACAGAGTGCGAATGCTATACGTAACAGTCACTACCTAAATCTATTGATTGTGATGATACCCCTAGAACAGGAGCGGGTATTGGGTGGGTAATAGATTCCTGGGCATTCTGCAGATAACTGATGGAACACTTTGAAGCTGACAACACAGCAGAAAGTAAGCAAATTAAACTATCCAGTTGTCAAGTTTAGTTAGAGATAAGCCCGGGGAAAATCAATACTCTACTGCGAGACGTCTCCTGGGCAGTGCTTCTAATTTTCAATTCCTTCGGTAAACAGATGGAATTTCTTTCACCTCGTCTAAACCCTATTACCACTGGCACTGGTGACTAGTAAGTGCTGTCTTGCGAGGTGTATAGCATTATCGATTGCGTTCAATCAGACGTGTCAATTATTTCTATGGCAATCTACCAACTCATCATATACTCATGGCCGTGACAAACATATTTAATGTTATCATCTGCTTGTTTTATGGCTCCAGGATGTTTGATTTACAATCACTGTGTTCCTTCACTCCAGGCGTTTCTCTAGTAAAGCCTGTGGACTCTGTTTCTCATGGCAGGCCCATACAGGGACACATGAAAGCACAAACTCGAGTCAAATTGGGGGAGATTTATCAAAACTGGTGCAAAGGTGGCTCAGTTGCCCACAGCTTGGCTTCGATTTTTGCAAGGGCTCATCGCCATGTATCAGACAGAAAATCCGTTCTCTCCACCATTCACAAAGACTGCACGTTATATGGACCCATAAAGTGAAGCAGTTGGCACAATAGGAAATGTATGACAGTGTACTAACCGACCATGTGGCATTTTTAATACATATGTCTTCTTATGTACTTAGGCCCCCTCAGATACCATGGTGCGACTGCCTGTGTACCCCATATAGCTATGCCCCTGGCTAAATGCAGTGCCATATTAGTACAATCATAACTAATTTCCTGGGTGGAACAGCCCAATTCACAATGACTGGGTCAAGGTCTGGGGAGGAGGGAGATTTATGTAGCCTAGCATTTTCTACTGCAGCCTTGAGCTGTGCTGGAGTGAGAAGCACCTCATTTATTAAGAGACACATGCCTATTAATTAATTAGGCACATCTCTAGCCCTCTGTGTGCCAGAAACTCAAATCTATCTCAGCTAGGGGCTTACTGGGACTTGAGCTATAATTTACATCAGTTTCTGCACTCAGACCCATTTATTTCTAAGGGTCTGGGAAAAATAAAAGTACAGCACATGGATGTCATCTGTGTGTCTGTTCAGCAAACTATAGAACTTGTCCTATTCTTGTTCGTATTTTATACAGGAAAAGTGATTTCTAGCAATGGGAGCGAGAAAAATTGCACATGGAAAGTGTCTGTATTTTGTGACCCACTGTGCGGACCCGCAATACGGACACGGTCATGTGCACAAGGCCTTAAAGGGTATCTTTGCGGTGAATCACTTCTAAAGTGTATACCAAGATTAAAGTACTCTTATCCTTGGACATTGTAAATACCAAATGGTTGTCTATAGGTAGTAAACAGTTAACTGGCAACCTTTTAGCACAGTTGCTGGGATATGGTTCCAACCCCCTGTTTAGAGAGTCTTTTGTTAAGCAGCCGCCCAAACACTTCTGTTCTGAGATGGACTGGCATTCAAGATCTAAGATCTGCACCCTGAAGCCCAGGTATTTCTGAAAGTGTTAATGAGAATGGAATTGCATGCAGAACTGTGCCTATTGCTGCTACATGTACTGCAACTCCCATCATCTATTGAGTAAAGAGAGCCTTTACTTTATTGCAACCAGCCTGGTTATTGATTCCACCATCCATCCATCAGCCGCCTACCTCTGCCCTCCTGCCTTGTACCCAACTACCTAACATTAAGGACACCCTAGCCACCACCAGGCAGGAGCCCCCAAAAGTTAAGTTTGTGCCCATGGGGAAGAAGGGTTGCACCCCTCCAACCATTGTACACACGGCCTGTGGGTGCACTGGAGAGAGGGGTTAGCCACTGTGAGGACTACAACTACCTTTTTTGCCACTACTCATATCCTCTCTAACTCCAGACACTATACCTCCCCCTGTGGACCGGCGAGCTACAATTGATTATTGTCTGGCCTTGAAGATGATTTTTTTCCTTCTCCTTGTTCTTATGAGACCTCAGTCTGACTATTGCTATTGTCCTGATGCAACTGATTGTGTTATTTCTGACAAGTCCCTTTTTTAGTTAAAACTTGTTATCTTTAATAACCCATCAGGATCCACCAACCTCTGGGCAAAGGCTCAATTCTTCATTGCATATGTTCTGTGATTTTAATCACAGCTGCTGCTGTTTCCAGAACTTGTCATTATCAATTTTGGTTCCAATATTTTTGTTGTTCTTGTTCCAAATCAGTTATTGTTCTCTTCAATGTTAAAAATGATATCACAAATTCATCATTTTAAGGCCTCATGCACATGACCGTCTGTATTTTGCGGTCTGCAAAAAACGGATCTGCAAAAAATACGTCTATGTGCATTCCGTATTTTGTGGAACGGAACAGCAGGCCCCTAATAGAACAGTACTATCTTTGTCCGTAATGCGTAACAGAAATACGAACATACAGAAACTGAATACACACGGAGTACCTTCTATTTTTTTTTTTGCGACCCCATGAAATGAATGATTCCGCATACGGTCCGCAAAAAAACCTGAACGGACACGGAAAGAAAATACTTCGTATGTTTGAGGCCTAAGTCATATCAGGACACAGTGCTAGTTTGCAGATTGCTTCATATTAGGAGTACATCAACACAGTACTGAAATCTGCAGATATGCCACTGTGGTTTTGCGGCAACTCCAAAGTGTTTTAAAGTACCAGCAAAGTGGATAAGATTTTAAGAAATCTCATCTACGCACTTTTAAAAAAGATCCACAGTGAAGTTGACCTGTGGTGCAGATTTTTTAGTTTCCAACACAAATTTCCCCATTTGCAATACATGAAATCCAAGAAAAATCCACTACGAAATCCAGGACAAATCCACAAGTCATGTGGATTTTGTCACAGATTTCCCACAGATTTTACCAACTCGTATTACATCTCCTGTGGTCATACCCTTAAAGGTCAACTTGGCGTGATGACGTGAGACATGTAGAAATCTCTCTGTAAGGTTAATGATATGTAATATAAATTAAGTGCAAGTGCTTTTTCACACATTAGTTAATCATATTCTCCACAGACAGCATACATAGTTTTATCTGTCATAAATGATATCACATATCAATGATTATTTAATGTATTTATTCAGACATCCTAGTTTTTCCACTGACTGAAAAACAACAGAAGCATGCACTATTTTGGTCTGTGGTTTGGAAAACACATTCCCATTAAAGAATGGCCCTATGGGTCAGTGAAAACCACTGACAGAACATGGATGGCATTCGTGTTCTGTTAGTGGTTGTCAGAGACCATTGGTAGGAGATGCTCTGGAAGTCCGAGCAGTGCATGTGAAATATGGATACCATGGAGGACAAAAACATACACATGGAACAACAATGGACCCTTCACAAAGAACTTTATGGATAAAAAAACTGACCTTCTTGTCAAGGAAGTGTGAATAACATTTCAATGAAGAGGTTGGTAAGCAAGAAACATTGCAAATAAGGATTTGTCTTTACCAAAGATATGCTGAAAGGACACATTTTTGGCTTACGTTTGCCCCTTAAAGTCTATTAAGGTTTACGTTAGGAGATTTTCACGGTGTATATGCAGTGTCCCACTGTGCTACAGCAGTGTTCCTCTGCAAAAGGGTTTTATGTTTATTCCCTATGTGTATGCTGCAAAAAGGATTTTAAATCTAATCGTGAGAGGTACATACCTTAAATAACTTATGGGAATAAAAGGGTAAGGAACATAGGGAAAAAAAATTGAGTATGTAAAAGACAAATAAAAGTAGTCAAACTAGAGATTAATTGCCAAAGGGAGTAAAACTAACCTTAAAATTTTCTTCAATTATATAAATGGTAAAAAGTATAAATTTGAAGGTGTCGACCCTTTACAGAGTAATGAGGGGGGAGTTGCAGAGAGCGATGAGGAGAAAGCAAATTTTTTTTTCTCCACTGTATTCACTGAGGAAAATAAACTGTCAGATGAAATGCAGAATGTAAAAGTAAATTCGCCATTAAAAGTGCCCTGTCTGAACAGGAAGAAGTACAGTGCCGTCTTAAAAAGAGGAAAATAGACAAATCGCCCCGGACCAGATGGCATACACCCCCGTATCCTAAGAAAATTAAGTAAAGTCATAGCCAGACCCTTATCTCTGATATTTAAGGACTCTATACCGACAGGGAGTGTTCCACAGGACTGGCGCATAGCAAATGTAGTGCCAATATTCAAAAAGGGTCCAAAATCAGAGCCCAGAAATATAGGCTGGTAAGTTTAACATCTGTCATGGGTAAACTGTTTGAAAGTTTTCTAAGAGATGCTATCTTGGAGTACCTCAATGAAAATAAGCAAATAATGCCATATCAGCATGGCTTCATGAGGGATCGGTCATGTCAAACTAATTTAATCAGTTTCTATGAGGAGGTAAGTTCTAGACTTGACAGCGGCAAATCAATGGATGTCATATATCTGGACTTCTCCAAAGCATTTGACACTGTACCACATAAAAGGATAGAAAATGAGAATGCTTGGACTGGGAGAAAATGTCTGTGCGTGGGTAAGTAACTGGCTCAGTGATAGAAAACAGAGGGTGGTTATTAATTGTACACACTCAGATTGGGTCACTGTCACTAGTGGGGTACCTCAGGGGTCAGTATTGGGCCCTAGTCTCCTCAATATATGTATTTATTATCTTGTAGAAGGCTTGTGCAGTAAAATATACATTTTTGCAGATGACACTAAACTGTGTAAAATAATTAACACAAAAGAGGACAGTATACTACTACAGAGCGATCTGGATAGATTGGAGGCTTGGTCAGAGAAGTGGCAGATGAGGTTTAACACTGACAAATATAAGGTTATGCACATGGGAAAAAAAATAATGCAAGTCACCAGTACATACTAAATGGTAAAACACTGGGTAACACTGACATAGAAAAGTACCTAGGAATTTTGGTGAACATCAAACTAAGCTGCAGAAACCAGTGTCAGACAGCTGCTGCCAAAGCCAATAAGATAATGGGTTGCATCAAAAGGGGCACAGATGCCTGTGATGAGAACATAGTCCTGCTACTTTACAAATCACTTGTTAAGGCTGGTAGTGTCAATCGAGGCTCACCTGAGTCAGAGGACACCCGAGCTGGAAGTATGGAGTCCAGTGGCAAAGGCCCGCAGAAGCAGGAGGCAGGTAGCGTGGTCGATCAGTCCGGGTCGGCAGCAGAGAGGGCAGCGAGGTAACAGCAGGAGTAGACGGAGGCGTGGTCGGTGGTAAGCAGTGAGTCAATACAGGCAGCAAATCAGCGAGGTCAAACGGTCCGGGTTGGCAACGAGGGTAAAACAGCAATAGTGGTGGAGGAGCAGAGAGGAAGCTTGCTACAGGCTTGGAGGCACAATAACCAGCAAAGGGCTGGGTTCAAGGGCTGGGTTTTATAGGGAGGTAGCAGGTGCAAGAGATTGGAATAATCAGCAGGTCAAGGCAAGGACAAGAGAGGTAGTTAGAAGTTAGCAAGAGAATAGTCCAAGGAGAGACGGTAGCCTAGTGGGTAGAGCTACTGCCTGGGACATGACTGGCCACGGGTTCGAGTCCTGACAGTACTCCCCCCTTCCAAGGTGACCTCCGGGCACCGCAGGGGAAGGTTTGTCTGGGTGACTCAGATGGAACTCCCTGACAAGTCTGGGGGCATGAATGTTCTCCTCCGGTTCCCAGGAGTTGTCTTCTGGAGGATAGCCTTTCCAGGAAATCAAGTATTGGATTTTGCCCCGGTGGAGTCTGGAGTCAAGGATCTTAGAGACAATGTACTCCTCTTCGCCTTGTACCCTTACTGGTGGTGGTGGTGGTGGTGGTGGTGGGGGGGGAGGATGGCGGCCAGGGAAGGTGTTCTCTACGAACGGCTTGAGAAGAGAGCAATGGAAGACTGGGTGCACCCTGATGGAATGTGGGAGGTCCAGTTGGAAGGTGACTTCATTAATCCGACCAGAGATCCGGAAAGGCCCCAAGTATTTTTGGCCCAGTTTCTGAGCAGGTACCTTCAGTCTTAGGTTTCTTGTGGAGAGCCACACTTGATCTCCTATCTGAAAGTCCGGAGCGGGTCTACGACGTTTGTCTGTCGCCCGCTTAAAGCGTCTCTGAGCCTCAAGGAGATTATTGGAAATGTTCTCTTGTGCCTCTTGTAAATTTGCCAGGCGTTCGGCCACAGCTGGAAGCGTGGAGGTGATGGGCAGGCGTGGGATGAAAGCTGGATGCAGGCCAGTGTTGGCGTAGAAAGGACTGTAATGAGTGGAACTGTGTTCCGCATTATTGTAGGAAAACTCGGCCGTAGGAAGGTGGTCCAACCAGTCATCCTGCAAATAAGTGATGAAACAACGTAGGTACTGCTCGAGGGTCTGGTTCGTTCTCTCTGTCTGCCCATTAGACTGGGGATGGAAGGCGGAGGACAGGTTTACCGTGATCCCAAGGGCCAGGCAGAAGTCTTTCCAGAATTTAGAGGTGAATTGCACTCCTCGGTCAGAGACCACATCATCCGGAACCCCGTGTAACCTAAAGATTTCACGCAATACCAGGTCAGCCGTCTGTTTGGCGGTGGGTAGGCCCTTGCAGGGGATGAAATGCGCCATCTTGGTAAGGCGGTCCACGACAACCAAGATGGTGTTCATCCCTTTTGAAGGGGGTAGGTCAACTACAAAGTCCATAGAAATTGAACCCCAAGGGCGGGAGGGGATGGGGAGTGGTCGCAGCAGCCCCACGGGTGAAGAGCGGGGAGTCTTGTTGCGGGCACAGACCGTGCATGAGGAGACAAACCTTTTAGTATCTTCCTTATATGACGGCCACCAGAAGGAGCGGGACAGGAGTTCCTGGGTCTTTCTTGTACCTGGATGGCCAGCCAACTTGGTATCGTGGTTATATTTTAGTACCTCGAGCCGTGCCATTTCTGGTACGTACAGTTGTCGATCCAGGTATACCCAGAAGCCACCCTTGAGGGTGAGGTTGACGTCTTCTGCTGGGTGGGTGAGGAAGGGGTCCTTTTCATAAGCCTTCTTGATTGACCCCAGGAGTTCCTTTGGGTAGGTAGCTCCCAAGACCTTTTTCTCGGGTAGAATGCTGGCTTGGCCCTTGTTGTCCTGTGAAGGTTCAGAGAACATCCTGGAAAGGGCATCTGCTTTGCCATTCTTCGACCCCGGGCGATATGTGATAATGAAATTGAATCGAGAAAAAAAAAGGCTCCATCTGGCTTGTCTGGCGGAAAGCCTCTTGGCAGAACGGATGAATTCGAGGTTTCGGTGGTCAGTAAACACAGTTATGGGATTGATGGCCCCCTCCAATAGATGTCTCCACTCCGAGAAGGCATCTTTGATTGCCAGCAATTCCTTATTCCCGATGTCATAGTTCCTTTCTGCGGGGGACATTTGGCGAGAGAAGAAGGCGCAAGGGTGTAAAAGCATCTTTTCTCCCGTACGTTGTGATAGGACAGCGCCTACTGCGGTGTCGGAAGCGTCCACTTCGACTGTGAATGGCAGTTCGGGATTAGGATGGATCAGAATTGGAGCAGACGTGAAGAGGGATTTGAGCTTGGTGAAGGCTTCCTGTGCTTCGGGTGTCCAGGAAAAGGGCACAGTCTTTTTGGTTAACTGGGTAATTGGAGTAACGATTTTTGAGAAGTTCCGAATGAATTTTCGGTAAAAGTTGGCGAAGCCGACAAACCTCTGTATTTCCTTTTCATTCTTAGGGGGAGGCCAATCTATTACAGCCTGAATTTTCCGAGGATCCATACTCAGCCCTTCCGGGGAGATGATGTAACCGAGAAACTGGGTGGTGGTCTGTTCGAACTCGCATTTCTCGAGCTTGATGTAAAGAGACTGCTCGCGGAGTCTTTGTAACACCCTGCGGACATGTTCGCGATGTTGTTCGAGATTTTCCGAGAAAATTAAAATATCGTCCAGGTATACCACTACGAACAGATCTAGCATGTCCCTAAGGACGTCATTAATGAAATGTTGGAAAGTGGCTGGGGCATTGCAAAGTCCGAAGGGCATAACTAGGTATTCAAAATGTCCGTATCGTGTGCGAAAGGCGGTCTTCCATTCATCCCCGGGGCGAATGCGAACCAGATTATAGGCCCCTCGAAGATCGAGCTTCGTAAACACCTTCGCTGCCCGGAGTCTCTCGAGAAGTTCCGAAATCAGGGGGAGAGGGTAACGTTTTTTTACCGTAACATCATTCAGCTTGCGGTAGTCAATGCAAGGGCGTAGAGAGGAGTCTTTTTTCTCCACGAAGAAGAAGGGTGCTCCCGCAGGGGAGGTGGAGGGTCGAATGAAGCCCTTCTTTAGGTCCTCGTCCAAGTAGTCCTTCAGGGCCTTGAGTTCAGGCTCCGAGAGGGAGTAGATGCTGCCGAAGGGTATTTCAGCCCCAGGTAATAATTCAATTGGGCAGTCGTATGGTCGATGCGGGGGCAGCTTGTCTGCGTTTTTTTTGTCGCAGACATCCTGAAACTCGCTATATTGTGGAGGCAACAGCTCCTTGACAGTTGGTTCCGAGATGAAAGATTCTTTGGGCATTGGGGAAGCAGGTTCATGCAGACAGTTCGAAGAGCAGAACTCGGATGTGAACTGTAGACAGCGGGTTTCCCAGTCCACCGACGGGTTGTGAGTGGCTAACCACGGGATGCCCAAGATCACCGGAAACTTGGGGGAGGCAATCAAAGAGAAGTGGATCGTCTCGTGGTGGTCGGTTTTAATGTGGAGCTGTAAATCTGCGGTCTGATGTGTAACTGGTCCCGAGGAGAGTGGAGACCCATCCACCGTTTCCAGATCGATGGGGGCTGTCTTGGTTACAAGCGGAATGTTGTTCTCGTGAGCAAAAGTTAGATCCATAAAATTGTCGCCAGCTCCGGAGTCGAGCATTGCAGAACAGAGAAGTCGTCGATCCCCGATGGTAATGACAATTGGAATGGTGAAGTGGGACCCGGTGGCTGCTAACTCAGTTGTCTCTGCCGTCACCGGTGGGGTTGCGGCCTGCCGCTGCTCTCGCAGTTTAGTGACGGCAATGGTTCTGCGGGATTTGTTGGGGCATTTGATGGCAATGTGCCCTGGCTCCCCACAGTAGAGGCAGAGGCCTTCGGCCAGTCGTCGTTCTTTTTCTGCTACGGACAGAGTCTTGCGCACTGCGTCAACCAGCATCGGCTCGATGGGAGGTTGGGCGACCTGCTGGGTAGTAGAGGAGAAAGAGTAAGTGGGTCTGTCGCCTTGGAACCAGAGCCTTTCTTTCCTTCTCTCGGTGAGCCTCTGATCAATACGGACACACCTGAATGAAGTCGTCCAAATCATCCGGGGCTTCAAGTCTGGCAAGTTCATCTTTGATCGCCTCCGATAGACCTCGCCGAAATTGGCTCCTTTGAGCAGCTGGATTCCAGTTGGTGTCTGAGACCCAGCGGCGGAACTCGGCGGCGTACTCGGCGACAGAGCGTCTTCCCTGTCGAAGACTGTGTAGTCTTGCCTCAGCTGTCGCACAACGATTGGGGTCATCAAAGACCTGGCTCATAGCTGTGATGAAAACATCCAGATCGTGCAGCAGACGGCTATCGATTTCCACGTATGGAGACGCCCATGCCAGGGCCTCGTCCGTCAAGAGGTTAACAATGAACAATACTTTCTTCTCGTCAGTGGAAAAGGGGGCCGGATGCATCCGGAAGTAGATACGGCACTGATTGAGAAAGCCCCGGTACTGGCGACGATCTCCATTGAATTTCGAGGGTAGTGGCATGCGGGTGTCTGCAGCCGCGCCGCGTACGTCCAGGAGTTGCCGTTGGAGCTCAATGATCTCCCCCTGTTGACTCTGTACCTGGCCTTGGAGTAGTGAAAATTTCTCCTGGTAGGTGGTGCCGAACTCTTGCAGCTCAGACACATGCTTGCGCAGGGTGGCCATTACGGACTCCATTTTTTTTTAGGGCTGGTTATTCTGTTAAGGCTGGTAGTGTCAATCGAGGCTCACCTGAGTCAGAGGACACCCGAGCTGGAAGTATGGAGTCCAGTGGCAAAGGCCCGCAGAAGCAGGAGGCAGGTAGCGTGGTCGATCAGTCCGGGTCGGCAGCAGAGAGGGCAGCGAGGTAACAGCAGGAGTAGACGGAGGCGTGGTCGGTGGTAAGCAGTGAGTCAATACAGGCGGCAAATCAGCGAGGTCAAACGGTCCGGGTTCGCAACGAGGGTAAAACAGCAATAGTGGTGGAGGAGCAGAGAGGAAGCTTGCTACAGGCTTGGAGGCACAATAACCAGCAAAGGGCTGGGTTCAAGGGCTGGGTTTTATAGGGAGGTAGCAGGTGCAAGAGATTGAAATAATCAGCAGGTCAAGGCAAGGACAAGAGAGGTAGTTAGAAGTTAGCAAGAGAATAGTCCAAGGAGAGACGGTAGCCTAGTGGGTAGAGCTACCGCCTGGGACATGACTGGCCACGGGTTCGAGTCCTGACATCACTAGTCAGACTACACATGGAGGACTGTGTACAGTTCTGGGCTCCTATGAACAAGGCAAACATAGCAGAGCTGGAGAGAGTTCAGAGGAGGGCAACTAAAGTAATAACTGGAATGGGTGAACTACAGTACCCTGAAAGATTATCAAAATTAGGGTTATGCTCTTTAGAAAAAAGAAGACTGAGGGGAGATCTAATAACTATGTGTAAATATATCAGGGGACAGTGCAGAGATCTCTTCCATCATCTGGTTATCCCTGTGACTGTGACAAGGGGACATCCTCTGCGTCTGGAGGAAAGAAGGTTTGTACACAAACATAGAAGAGGATTATTTATGGTAAGAGCAGTGAGACTATGGAGCTCTCTGCCTTATGAGGTGGTGATGGTGAGTTCAAGAGGGGCATGGGTTGTATTTCTGGAGTGTAATAATATTACAGGCTATAGCTTTTTGCCTTCCTCTGGATCAACTTGCAGGATAACAGGCTGAACTTATTGCACAGATGTCTTTTTTCAGCCTTACAAACTATGTTACTATGTTATGTTGTATATTCATGCATTTTCTGTGTTAAAGGCAGTACGGAGTTAACAGGCTGTAACAACCAGCCACTAGGTGGGGCTGTTTCCTGTCTCCATAGGGAGGAGCAGTTAGAATAGTCTAGAGTGAGTATGAGTGTAGACAGTGAAGTGAGCGGAGCAGGAGTGGTGGCTGCACGTGAGTTGGGGGTTGCGAAGAAGTTGCTGGGGGCAGGGGGGGGCCCACTCAACAATTTTGCTGTGGGGCCCAGTCAGTTATAGTTATGCCACTGATTCCTGCTGCTATAGCTGTTATCCTCTTTCATTCTGGGTTCGCTGTATGTATTCCACCAGTGTAATATAGTGTGGACCCAGCCTAAGCTGTGTCATAGGAGTTTAAGGTGGTATTATTAATGGCTATGGCTTTGTTTAATGAAAATTACTTGTGGTTTTCAAGATCTGTGCTCTCAGTCATTTATTAAGACCCTTCTTATTTTACTTCCTAGGAATACAAATCTGTCCTGGCCATGAGAAGACTTTTATCCTCTTCCTCTGAGAGGAAATAATGATGGTTCTTATTGATTTACTGCAAGCAGAGAACGTGAAAAAATGAAGAATTATTACGGAAAGCAAAATTTTATAACTTTATTTATTTTTGGACACTGTAATAATGAGTTAACAGTTTTTGAATACTTTTAAATTTGAAGTCCATCCTGCTGTACCTGTTGAATAAACTACTCTCCTGCTGCCCGCCACTCCATTGCAGCTCTCTGGATCCCTGGCTCTTGTCTGTGGTTTTCTAGTCCCTTTCCTTTAAACTTCGCTAAGGACAAGGTCATGTGTGCCGCTGCATGTTTAATGAATAGCAGCCACACCAATAAGCAACAGGCAGACAGAGGTTCATTGCATACTAAAGTTAAATCTACAGTATGGGGCCTTGTGAGATGCTTTGACAGTACAATAAACCATAATGATACAATACAGTTTTTAGTTTTAGGTAGTTTTCCACCAAACTTAATAGGAAACATAAATGATTTTATGATGAAGGAACAGTTAGAGTTTTATTTTTCTTGGCAAGCAGAGAAGAAACCAGACTCAATTGGGTGGTCTCAATACAGAGAGCTACAACAATTTAACACAGTATTATATTACAGTTATATTTTTCCAAGGATATCAATAAATATATTGTTCCAAATAAATTGCAATTATTTATGCAATAGGCTAAGCATATTTCCTTTTTTTTCATAAATAATTTATATGGGAGGGGGGATTTAAGTTTAGTCATTTATAGATATTATTTCTACATATGTATTAGTCAAATACATCTGTCATCAAATCACTTACTGTTTAAATCAACAGTTTATGCTATATTTCTAAGAGTTTTGAAATTATTTTTAATTTTCAATGTTGCTATCTATAATAGAGGATGGATGGACAGACAGGCAGAAAGACAGATAGATAGCTCTTCTGTCCCTGTGCTCTAGCTTCTGATAGGGTTCTCTGCACCCACTGATATAAACTTCTGACGTCTCTATGAGAATTGTGTACCTTTTTACATCCTCTTAGGCTGGTTCTTCTAATGATAAACCTGAGGGAATGTGTAATACTATTACTCTCTTTCCCTTTCCAGGGGCTATAACACCTTGCCTAATTCTATTACATATTATATAAGATCACCAAATCCCCTGCCACTGAGATATTCCAGCATTTTAAAATAGTTATCTGGGGAGGCAGTAAAAATTAAAAGGCATCCCATACACTATTAATCATAATAGGAAATTGACCCATACCTGTTGCAACCCAGTGCCATGTTTTTCTCAACATTCTATACCCTGTTATGCCACTCATGTTGCCACAGTACTTCCAAGATGGAGGTGGGACTTGTCAGTTTCAGCATTTTTTTTCTTAGCATTGCCACTATCATCTCCTCCCACACAGACATGGAACAGCCCCTTGCAATGACAAGCGGGCACAAGCGGATGAGGAGTTGCTGGCCTCGGGCCCCGCAGTCTTGTGACCCAGGGGCCGTGTCATTGTTAGATAAGAAAAAGTGATGCAACTTCTTGTGTGATATGACTGAGTGCTGTAGCGGCACAAGGAGGGTTCAGAAAGAGGCAATTGCACATTTGAAGGGTTCATCCAAGACTAAATCAGACCTCCAGACGTGGATGACATGCAGAGGTCATGATACTCACCTGGTCCTTGCCACTGGATTTAGCCTGTGTGGTTCTCTTTTGTGCTGATGTCAACGTCCGTCGACGGGGGACAGGTGACCGCAAGAGGAGCAGGTCACAGCTGAGACCTGTGATTGGCTGCAGTGGTGGCATCTTTTTTCTATTTCACTCGAGCTGCTGTGCTTGCTTCTCCAGAAAGTGGGCTAGCTGAGGGGCTCCTCCTGTACTGCCCTAATGGTAGCTCTAAACCAGTCTAAATGTGGATTGCAAATGATGTTTTCAGGTTCACACATGAAAGAAGTGCTGTGCCACACCAAAAACTGGTGCAAAAAGCTAAATTATCTCAGACAACCACTTTAACAGTATTTGACAGAGTGTTATGTACAAGTTCTCTTGGTCTTTGCCAAGGTTCCTTTGTTAGTTCATCAACACATAAGTTCTGACAGAGACAAACTGTGTGCAAAATATATCAATAACAAGAGACTGAAATTCTAACATCTGCACAATTTATTAGTGACGCCACACGCTGTGGAAACATGACAGACTGTACCGCTATACATCTAGGATTATCACATTCTCAGATTCTGGCAGGGCGTAAAAACTGAAAAAACACTACAGAAATACACTGTACATTAGTGTTATTACATCAACACACTCGTGAAACCCAATCTTGTGTGTGCGGAACCCTTGTAATTAACTCTCAGTGGAAAAGTCAGGCACGCCTTGTTTGCAGGTCATGCTCCAGAGGTAATGCTAAAATATGACACCAAGCCGGAGCACATGGAAGACAAAAGGAGAAGCACACCTTTGGTTACACCTTACAAAGAGTTCCTTTTCAAATAAAATGTAACGCAACAAGCTTTAAAGCATAGAACAAAAATTTATATATACAGTGGGATGCGAAAGTTTGGGCAACCTTGTTAATAGTCATGATTTTCCTGTATAAATCGTTGGTTGTTACGATAAAACATGTCAGGTAAATATATCATATAGGAGACACACAGTGATATTTGAGAAGTGAAATTAAGTTTATTGTATTTACAGAAAGTGTGCTATAATTGTTTAAACAAAATTAGGCAGGTGCATACATTTGGGCACTGTTGTCATTTTATCGATTCCAAAACCTTTAGAACTAATTATTGGAACTCAAATTGGCTTGGTAAGCTCAGTGACCCCTGACCTACACAGTTGAATCCAATTATGAGAAAGAGTATTTAAGGGGGTCAGTTGTAAGTTTCCCTCCTCTTTAAATTTTCTCTGAAGAGTAGCAACATGGGGGTCTCGAAACAACTCTCAAATGACCTGAAGACAAAGATTGTTCACCATCATGGTTTAGGGGAAGGATACAGAAAGCTGTCTCAGAGATTTCAGCTGTCTGTTTCCACAGTTAGGAACATATTGAGGAAATGGAAGACCACAGGCTCAGTTCAAGTTAAGGCTCGAAGTGGCAGACCAAGAAAAATCTCGGATAGACAGAAGCGACGAATGGTGAGAACAGTCAGAGTCAACCCACAGGCCAGCACCAAAGACCTACAACATCATCTTGCTGCAGATGGAGTCACTGTGCATCGTTCAACCATTCGGCGCACTTTACACAAGGAGATGCTGTATGCGAGAGTGATGCAGAGGAAGCCTTTTCTCCACCCACAGCACAAAAAGTGCCGCTTGAGGTGGGATAAAGCACATTTGGACAAGCCAGCTTCATTTTGGAATAAGGTGCTGTGGACTGATGAAACTAAAATTGAGTTATTTGGCCATAACAAGGGGCGTTATGCATGGAGGGAAAAGAACACAGCATTCAAAGAAAAACACCTGCTACCTACAGTAAAATATGGTGGTGGTTCCATCATGCTGTGGGACTGTGTGGCCAGTGCAGGGACTGGGAATCTTGTCAAAGCTGAGGGACGCATGGATTCCATTCAGTATCAGCAGATTCTGGAGACCAATGTCCAGGAATCAGTGACAAACCTGAAGCTGCACCGGGGCTGGATCTTTCAACAAGACAATGACCCTAAACACTGCTCCAAATCCACTAAGGCATTTATGCAGAGGAACAAGTACAACGTTCTGGAATGTCCATCTCAGTCCCCAGACCTGAATATAATTGAAAATCTGTGGTGTGATTTAAAAAGAGCTGTCCATGCTCGGAAGCCATCAAACCTGAATGAACTAAAGATGTTTTGTAAAGAGAAATGGCCCCAAATACCTTCAACCAGAATCCAGACTCTCATTGGAACCTACAGGTAGCGTTTAGAGGCTGTAATTTCTGCAAAAGGAGGATCTACTAAATATTGATTTCATTTATTTTTTGTGGTGCCCAAATTTATGCACCTACCTAATTTTGTTTAAACAATTATAGCACACTTTCTGTAAATCCAATAAACTTCATTTCACTTCTCTAATATCACTGTGTGTGTCTCCTATATGATATATTTAACTGACATTTTTTATCGTAACAACCAACGATTTATACAGGAAAATCATGACTATTAACAAGGTTGCCCAAACTTTCGCATCCCACTGTATATATATATTGTGGGGATCCGCTCTAGTAGGCAGTGGTAGCGAGTGCAGTATAGAGGCAACACAGAATGGTCTTGGTGTAAAACACGATGCTTTGTTTATTCACACGGTGCATACAAGTGAAAGACGGTGCAGTTCATAGGGAGGGTGGTCACACACAACAGCAAAATAATAGTTCAAACACAGCAAGTCCCTGCTGCAGGCTACTTGAGGCCTGTTTCAGTCACATAAAGCAAAGTCTATTTAAAGCCAGGAGTAATGTCACCTTTTTCGTGAAGAAAGTTCATGGGTCCTGCTTCTAGCCACAGGACACGGATCCCTCCTGGTTTCAGCTGCAGGATCCTGCACAGTCCTCCACAGGCCTCAGCACACAGCCCAGCTCACCTCCACTTCTCACTCTCACAGCCAGAGAACACAGAAGCTTCACATTGCACGCCACACCCTTGTTGCTGGTCAGGTTTTAACCCTTCCCTGCAAAACCTGGCCTGGACCGTGGGGAGACAGGCACCCGCCCGCATATCTGCCTGCTCCCAATAAGAGCCGGCCCGGATCCGCTGTGTTAACAGCATAACCGCTGCAATATGCACTTTTCTGGCTCTTACTCCACCGGTGCCAGGACCCCCGGTGGCACGTACCTGCCGTCTATTACCACCCCAGGTACTCTCCTACAATATATATATATATATATATATAAAATCATAAATATCGCAGCAGCACAGTCAGATGTAGTAAACTGGGTGCAATTCCCCACAGAGGCCGGCCCCTCCTCCACGATATATACTTAACAAATGACGAGGCAGCACTTCCAGCTTTAGGTGACAGGGTGAAGACCCCAAAACTTTAATCCCAGCAACGTTTTGACCTGCTCAATGAGGCCTTAATCAAGCTTGATAAAGGCCTCATTGAGCAGGCCGAAACGTTGCTGGGTTAAAGTTTTGGGGTCTTCACCCTGTCACCTAAAGCTGGAAGTGCTGCCTCGTCATTGATATATATATATAGAGGCATATTAGAAATATAGTACCTTTCAAGAGTATTTTTTCTCTTGGTGTTTTTCCTGGTTTGTTGCATTACTTCTTAGAATTAAAATGGATTTTTGGGAGGTTTGTAATTGTACTATTTGATTTACTCAAATGTCTATTGAAGGTGAATAATAGTTTTATGGGCTCCATGCCCGTATTACGGACCTCAAATGGTGGGTCCATAACATACAGGCACTGGCCATGTGCACTCCATGCTGCAGATGCAGACTTGAATGGGTCCGCGATCTGCAAGATACAACGAAAGATAGGACATGTATGGATCGGAAGCCCACTGAAACACTCTGAAGAGCTTCCATGGACTTTCAGGTCCATGCTTCCGCATGGCAAAAGATAGGACGTGTATTGTCTTTTGCAGTATTTTGCAGATCGTGGACACATTTAAGTCATCCACAGCACGGCGTACACACGGCCAGTGCCTGTATATTGCGGGCCCACCGTTTGTGGTCCATAATACAGGCACGGAGCCCTTATGTTTATGTGAATGAGCTCCTATTGTGAGACAATAAAGACAAATAAAATAATTTTAATATATACATAAGTATTCTATCTCTGAAGGTGAATACATTGTGGAGCCATGTTTTTGCGGCATTTACAGATACAAGTCTGTTTGGGTATGTCCCTATTAGTTTACGTATGTTGCCCATTCTTTAAGACAGAATTACTCTAATTTTTTTAAGCTGGGTTGTGTTGGTGTACAGCAGTCATCATGTTACGCTACAGATTCTGAATTGGATTAAGGTCTGGGCTTTGACTAGACCATACCTAGACATCTAAATGTTTCATCTTTAACCTCTCCAGTGTAGCCTCAGCACCATGTTTAGGATAATTTTTCTGCTGGAAGGTGAAGTTTCTTCCCAGTCTCATATTTATCACAAACTTACCTGTCTTTGCTCCAGCTGTGAGATCTCCAGCTTTGGCGTGGCCGCGCTGGGATGTGCTGGAGGAGACTAGCAGTCGGTTGATTGCTTAGCTGCTTTATTCCTGTGTGCTAGACTTCTGACTAACGCTGAGTCATGACCTATCAGGTTCTGATCCTGGGACTCGGTACACTATTTAAACTCACTCCTGGCTATATATCTATGCCTGTGATAGCCTTGTTTGGGCTCACTAACCAGGTTCCTGGTTCTTGGATTCGTTTATTTGGGATGTTGACCTCCATTTGTATTTTTACCACTCTCTGTCTTATGTGATTTGAGCTGTACATCCCGTCTGGTATTTGATCTGGGCTTGTCTTTTGACTACTCTGTCTCTCGTTTTTGTACTGCATTTTCCGCCTGGTTCTGACCCATTCATGTACTACTATTCCTTTGTGTTGTTTTTTTCTGTTGGTGTTTGTCTGTCTCTGCAGCTTAGTAGTGTAGGGACTGTCGACTAGTTGGGGGTCTTGCTACCTAGGGCTTGAACTGCAAGTAGGTAGGGAAAGAAGGATGGTTTTCAGGTTAGGGTTCACTATCCATGTCTTTCCCCATCTATAAGTGTTACATTATCACCAGCTATAAAATATTTTTTAATCAGATGGAGGGTATTGCCCAACTGGTTCAGGATCTATCAGAGAGGATCCAGCAGCAAGATTCCGGTCTGGAACCCATACTCCGTTCCACTAATTTCTGATTTAATCAATCAAATTGTTGGGGCTCCATGGTTCACAAAAATTGATCTTAGAGGCCATGTTAGAGCCTACAATTTGATCAGAATACTGGAGGGGGACGAATGGAAAACAGCATTCGATACCCAAAGGAAATTTTGAACACCTTGTGATGCCCTTTGAGCTGTGTAACGCCCCAGCTGTGTTCTAGAACCTCATTAATTATATTTTCCCGGCAAATGGGGGGACATTTTATAGGATTGGTTATCCCCTGTAACAGCATTAAAAAAAATGCTTTACGGCAGCCCCATGGGCCATAGTAAAGGGGGACCTCATTCACTTCTATGGGAGAGTTTTCTAGGCATGTTCTGTGACCTGTGCAGAGGTCACTGTACAAGGAAAGAATAGATACAATCTGACAATTACCTATTGTGAATAGTGGATCATGTCCTATCTGTCATTCTAATTATGCCTGTAATGATATCACCTGTGTATACACACTGAACAAAAATATAGACTCAACACTTTTGGTTTTGCTCCCATTTTGCATGAGCTGAACTCAAAGATCTGAAACATTTTTTACATACACAAAAGACCCATTACTCTCAAATATTGTTCACAAATCTGTCGAAAACTGTGTTAGTGAGCATTTCTCCTTTGCCGAGATAATTCATCCCACCACACAGGTGTGGCATATAAAGGTGCTGATTAGACAACATGAATATTGCACAGGTGTGCCTTAGACTGCCCACAATAAAAGGCCACTCTAAAATGTGCAGTTTGATCACACAAAACAATACTTCCACTTGATATTTTCATGGTATGGGTAACTTATTTGATAGCTTCATAGGATTCTTAGGGACTTTACCATTCATGAACTTTTGTAGTGTCTCAAAGACAGCGGCTTGTCAAGTAAATGGAATGAACTGCAGCATTAGGTACAGCTATTAGTACAAATGAGTTGCTAAACAAGTGTAAACCGTGAAGGGGATGCAGCCATAGCATGAACCCATTGTGCTGATCAGTGGGCTTTGCTGTAGGTCAAACCCCTACCAATCAAGCATTTATAACCTATCTTAAAGAGAGTCCATTTAACAAGTTATACTACCAGAAATTGTTCTGCACATGTGCTTTGCACTTGTGGACTGCACTAGCCCACAGAAATTAATGTAGTGGGCAGGAAGACATGGAGAAGGTACCTGTATGAGATTTAGAAGTACAGTGATCCCTTAAGATACAATGGCCTTAGGATACAATATTTTCAACATACAGTGGTCTTTTCTGGGCCATCATAAGTTGAAACTAGACTCAACATACAATGTTTCAGACTCAGATCCAACCAATCAAGGCCACTTCTCTGGTAAAATAGCTGTATTAGTTGCTAGTTATTAGCTATTCCTGGCTGTTATATGTAAGGACTTGTTTTATTTGTCTTAATTATCTGCTTATTCTTCTTAAATCTTCATTTTCTCTTATCTTGGTTGACATTTTTGGGCTTTGGAACCATTTACTCAACTTACTATGGTTTCAACATACAATGGTCGTCCTGGAACTAATTAATATTGTAACTTGATATTAATATTGGACTAAGCCCTCACTCTATTGATAAAATCTGAGACACTTAGTCAATACATTTTGATCAAAACACATCTAAGCCCACCTACCAAGCGACATGGGATGTGGTGTCTGCGCTCCTGAACATAAAAGCATAACGGCATAGGCAGGTTTAGAGTAGGACCCGCTTGAACTGAGACCATCTTGTCGATTGGTAGGTGGGCTTAGAAGTGTTTTGATCAAAATGTATTGACTAAGTGTTTCAGATTTTATCAATAGAGTAAGGGCTTAGTCCATATGTTATGCTTGCATCTATTATTATATTGCATTATTTTCTGTGACTGTATAAATGTAGCCATGTACATTTATTATCGTGCAGGATGTTTTATATTTTTTTTTCCGTTTTTTTAAAGCGCATAGTGGCTTATTTCAGTCCAACAGGAAAGATATTTATGTACTGCACTGTTGCAGTTATTTCTGGTGAAAGCATATAGGGATGTAGTTCAGTACGACAAGAAAAATATATTCTCAGTTCACTTCTGCAGTTATTTCTGTCAAAAGCGCATAGGGGCGTATTTCAGTACAGCAAGAAAAATATTTACGCACTGCACTGTTGCAGTTATTTCTGGTAAAAGCGTATAGGAGCGTATTTCAGTAAAAAAAATATATATATGCACTGCACTGTTGTAGTTATTACTGGTGAAAGCGTATAGGGATGTATTTCAGTAAAAAAAATATATATATATACGCACTGCACTGTTGCAGTTATTTTTGGTGAAAGCGTATAGGGGCGAATTTTAGTAAAAAAATTAAAATATATACGCACTGCACTGTTTCAGTTTTTCTGGAGAAAGCGTATAGGGGCTTAGTTGAGTACGACAAGAAAAATATATTCTCAGTTCCCTTCTGCAGTTATTTCTGTTGAAAGCGTAAAGGGGCGTATTTCAGTACAGCAAGAGAGATATATACGCACTGCGCTGTTGCAGTTATTTCTGGTGAAAGCGTATAGGGGTGTATTTCAGTAAAAAAAGAAAAATATGTACGCACTGCACTGCTGCAGTTATTTCTGGTGAAAGCGTATAGGGGAGTATTTCAGTAAAAAATGAAAAATATATACGCACTGCACTGTTGCACCTATTTCTGGCAAAAGCACATGGGGCGTATTTCAGTACAACAAGAAAAATATATATGCACTGCACTGTTGCAATTATTTCTGGTGAAAAAGCGTATAGGGGCGTATTTCAGTAAAAAAAATTCTACGCAGTGCACTGTTGCAGTTATTTCTGGTGAAAGCATATAGGGGTGTATTTCTGAACTACAAGAAAAAAAATATAATATATATATATATATACTTCACTCTTTGATTGTTTTTTGGTCAAGGCGTATAGTGGCCTATTTCAGTCCAACAAGAAAAATATATATGCCCTGCACTTTTGCAGTTATTTCTGGTGAAAGCGTATAGGGACGTAGTTCAGTACAAGAAAAAATATATTCTCAGTTCACTTCTGGAGTTATTTCTGTTTAAATCATATAGGGGAGTATTTCAGTACAACAAGAAAAATTTATACGCACTGCACTGTTGCAGTTATTTCTGGTGAAAGCGTATAAGGGGGTATTTCTGTAAAAAAAATATATATATATAAATATATATGCACTGCACTGTTGCAGCTATTTCTGGTGAAAGCGTATAGGGAGCATTTCAGAAAAAAAAAAATATATATATATATATGCACTGTACTGTGTCCCGGCTGAGGATGGGGGAAACCCTCAGCCGTGCAATGACAGAAGATAAAGGCTGTTAGGCCAGGATAGAAATCAGGGAGCAGGTCACCTCCTAATACGTCCCTAATTCTGACCCTGACTCCTAGCTGTATGAGCCAACCCTGATGGTAGGAGGGCTCATACTCCATAACCTAGGGTCCCTACTAGCCCTCAGGGTAGCCCTGGACTAGGAGCAGGGTAAGACGACCTGTTCCTCCTAGACATGGACGAACAGGAGTCTCACTGGCCAAGCTGTAAGGAAAGGGGAACATATACAGCATATGGCAATGGCAGGTAAGTGAAACAAGTACCACACCTACCTGCCACAGACACACAGTCTGGAACACATGTACAAGTGCTGCTGTCCACAACAACACAAACGGACACAGCACACACCATACATCACACAGGAACCCAGGAAACCATAGCTGCAATAAACACAAAGAGACCACAGAAACATCTTCATAGATCATACATAAACTTATGACCACAAGGGTGGCCCTCACTGGATAGATGGTATATGACCAGGAGGATGACTCCAGCATAACACATGGCTGGAGTACCCCTCAGATACAGGCATCCAGCGGAAGCTAAATAGCCCAAGTAGCCACACCCACACACAGACACACCCAGTGTTCACACACTTTTAGCCGTTTTTTAACGCAATTCACCGTAGATAAATTCAGATCGAAGCAAATTTTTCTGAAAAATTGGGCGAACCGGCCGAATTGAATTTTTTCAAAATTCGCTTATCTCTAACGGCAATATCAAAAGGTGTAAGAAAGAGAAACTTGTCTCATATGCCTAGCGAGTTGTGACAAATAAAAATTTGCCTCTTTGATCAATTTGGCACAATTTGTTCATTTTTTTCCTAAATAATTGCATCCTATTGCACTATTATTCATTCCTCCCTTTACAGCATGTGAAACATGATCTGATTTCAATGAAATTCTTATTTGTCCACTATTCCAGATGAGACAGATAAATCAGAGCCTACACCCTAAGTTTTATTGAGTTTAAAAGAAGAAAATAAGGAAGAAAAGCAAGCAATACTAGGAAGTGTCATTCAGTGATGACATAAGTGATGAGGAAGTAACTAGCTTCTCTTCCCTGCTGGGGTTTTGAAGGGGTTATCCAACATTATATCAGACCTCACAGAGTAGTCGACCCATGGTGGTGATCATCCTTGCTTGGGCCCCGCCACTGGGTTTGGTCTCTATTGCTCCATGGCTGGCTTTTCATCTCCCTGATGTGCAGATATCAACATTCTGTAGATGGGGGCCAATAGCCCTTATGTCATGTGGCCATTTGTGGTGACGCAAGAGAAGCAGGTCACTGCTGCAGCCAGCTATTGGCTGCAACGGTCATGAGCGCCCCCTTCCCCCCCCCCCCCCCCCACCACCCCCCCTTTCAACAGGATGTTGATATCAGCACACCAAGGAGATGAAAAGCCAGAAAAGCCATCTGGGGTGATAGAATTCAAACCAATGGCGGGGATCAGGTAAGTATAATCACCCCCACAAGTCAGCCACTCTCTGAGGTTTGATATAATGCTGGATAACCCCTTTAATAGAAACCACTGTACTGTATATACAGTAGCTATCAGCCTGAAGCATAACTGCACAAGAAGGTAGATTTGACATGAGATTTTAACTAATGTAACATTTCTTGTGTATACAGTGAGACACATCTGTAACATTTCCTAAAATTTGAAAGATAGTCATGTATAATAATTATTTGTAGTGACAGAGCCATCTAATATATAAATCTCAACAGTTAACATCTCTAGATCAGTAGTTCAGTGAGTGCACTGTGTAACTTTGTCTCTCTGTTAGAGAATTTACAACCCCCCTATTATATTAAATAGTAAAGTGTAATATTTGCCATATGTTTGCGTAGGATGAATACAATTTAGATCATCTCTGTCGTCATTGGCCATGTAAAGACAATGAATGAGCCAAAATTAGACATAGATAACTCCATAAAGCTTGAACAATCTCTTCTGTGAAGAAATAATAAATCCTCTTTAGTTTAATTCTGTTTAAAGTGGTTGATCCTTGGTGAATCCTCCGCTCCGAGTTCATCTGTCAAACTGTCATCTCATGTCGGATTACTACAATGAGATTCAACAAGAAGACAGAAATCTAAATCACCATGCAAATCAGCATGCTAATGAAGATTAACTCTTATTTTTAGGCCAAACAACATTTTATAAAGAAGCCCTGAGACATTTGAATTGTACTAGATTTTGCAGGATGGTCCAGTTTCCATTCTCGCTCTTCACTTCCTGCTCCCTCCCCTATCATTTTCAAACCTCAAACCACAATTTGTAGAAAAGGGTGCATACACTTTGCCAACTCAATTTATTAAGGCTGGCATTTTATATGACAGTCTTAATTTTAACAAATGTGATGGTATAAAATATACTAAATGTTTTAAGGGGTTGTCCCATTAAAATGATATGACATTTTTCAAACCAGCACCTGGATATTAATACTTTTGTATTTGCATGTAGTTAAAGATTTAGTCTAGCACCACCTGCCATTTGTTCTTTTCCTAATTCCTCTGTCCATCTCACAAAGGTGGACGCACATGCTCAGTTCCGATCTCCAACTGCCACCAGCCATATCTTCTGTTCGACGCTGTGTCAGTTACAGGACACCACACCTGAGGAAGGACACGCCCTTCAGTTGCCAGCTTGAAATAAATCTGAGAGCAATTGGAACAATCAATAGGGAGAGCTCTGGATCCATATTATGTACAGGGCTGGTTCTAGCTTTATAAATTGTGATTTACTATAGGATGTCTAATTTTCTTTTTACATTAAAGGGAATCTGTCAGCTCCAAAACAAGCCCTGAACTAGAGTAAGCAATCTATAGTGTACGTGACGCCGAGTCCAATTATGTAATTTTTATCTTCATACTCACTTGCATTTTGACACTGTGCTCCCACAAACCAGCAGTAAGAGGCATTGGGAGGACTCCTCTTTGAGTCCTCTCCATTATGTGCATGAGCTCAGGAGTCCTCTCAATGCATTTTACTGTTGGTTTGTTGGAGTACAGAGTCGAAATTCAAGTGAGTATGAAGATAAAAATTACATAGCCGGTGTAATGGTGCAGAATCCCAAGAAACCAGACAGATGTTTTAAACGACATTGGATTTATTGAGTCGACGATAATTCAGTCAAAAGCCAGTGATCATACAAGGGTAATCAAGCCTAATGAGAACCTCTGCAGGGAGAGACCAGGTAAGTAGTCCATGACCAGGCCAAAGTTCATACACGTTATATCAGTCCAAGAAGCGTGGTACCGAGGGATGAGACGTCAGAGAATATCCGGGGTCTGATCCGAGGTCATACACGAGATAGATTGTTCAGCCAAGATAAAGTATCCAGAGGGAGGTCACTAGAGAATGGTCAAGGAAAGCAGAGGTCATACACAGGTAAACTGGAGAGAAATGAATACCAACTTACACCTGGATGTCAGAACAACAGTGGGCACTGACCAGCCAGGGAGATCACCTTTTAAGTACCTGCTAGCCAATCACAGAGTGCCAGGTGTCGATTCCTCATAGGTCACATGATGATCCTAATCCCTAACACTTGTGCGGCCTATCCCCTAATCTACTTAGAATTTGTGCACAGGTGCTTTTCCTGCCAGAGGCCGGCGTAGCACATAAGATGCGCATACACTCGGCCGCGTATCCCTGTGCAAACCACCTATCGAGCATGCTCGCAGGACGCTTTATTGGCCTAGTATGGATACGAGACCGAGCCAGCACGAACGCCGGAACAGAACCCACAGGCGATACCGGAGACAGCCCGGCCAATGGGGCCCCTCAAGGTCGAGGCAGGGGACCCAAAGGCCTACTGGGATGGAGTGCCAGCAGACCCACTAAGCACCCCCGACTTCTCCCCACAGGCCGAACCACATGAGGACCCCTGAAGGCCCCAGTGGACCGAGGAACAGGAGAGTGTCTGACAGCTGAAACCCCAAAGTCTCAATTTTAAGGTACCCTTTGCTCAGGGGGTATGGATTAATTAGCTGACTAGAGTGTGGCACTTTGAGCCTAGAATATTGAACCTTTTCACAAAATTCTAATTTTAAGCTGCATTAATGCAATTCCTTTTAATTTGCATTACTGAAATAAATGGACTTTTGCACGATATTCTAATTTTTCGAGTTTCACCTGTATACTGCTTAATCTAGTTTGAGGGGTGTTTTGGAGCTGAAAGATTCCCTTTAAACATAGGATAGGACCGATAAGCCCCACAAACTTACCTTATATATTCATATCTTGTCTATGGAAGAAGGATTCTAATATACTTACTATATCAAAGTTGTATGGCTCAGGAACCTGGTCACGTGAAGTTCCTCTTCGGAAAATCCTGCTTCTGCTGACATTACATCCTTTACCTGGTTTCTGATCCTTTACCTGATGGGGACATCACTTTTGCTGTGGACAGGGTCAGAGCTGTATCATTCCCTGATACTTTTCAGTATGTGTTGGTTTTGCATTCCTGGACCGATTTGCTGAGGCACATATGCCATTATAGAAAGTTTCTGGTCACTGGTCCTCATTTAACAAAAACTGCAAAAGAAATTGCAGTAATGTCTAATACTGAAAAATCATTTCCATACATTTGAAGTATGAATTATCACCTATACATGGAAACTCTAGAACAAAATATGTCATAATTTACAGGTCTTCAATCTCAAGGACTGACATTGCAAGGAAGGGCAACAGGATATTACAAATAGGATTTGTATATGCTGTCTTTACAATTTTTTGAGGAGGGGGATTTAATAAAACCACTTTCAGGAAACTTGTTTCTGTGCAGATATATTGTGTGCAGATAAGATACTATTTGACTGCACTTCTTTACTGTCTAATAATGTTCATTCTAGCATCTGTCAGTGGTTCCCAGAATGCTTAAACATCTGTGGATCACCATCTGTAATTTTCTGAATAAGGCCTCATGCACACGACCGTTGTTTTATTCCGTGTCCGTTGTTCCATTTTTCGTGATTTTCTGCGGACCCATTGACTTTCAATGGGTCCGTTGAAAACTCGGCTAATGCACCGTTTGTCATCCGCGTCCTTGATCTGTGGTTGGGAATTTTTTGCCAGCAGGAAGGCTATGTGCTCCCCTGCCCCTTGCCCCAAAGCACTGAGTGAAGGGGGGCCCAAGCAGGGGCGTAGCTAAAGTCTCATGGGCCCTGGTGCAAGAGTTCAGCTTGGGCCCCCCTTCCTCACTGCTTTGTGGCAAGGGGCAGGGAAGCACATAGTCTTCACGCTCTGCACCCCCATTCCCCATTCCAAATTCTCTACTTAAACCCTTCCCTCCAGCCAGAGGTGTAACTTGACCAGCATGCATTTTCTATAATACTGGTGTCTTCTTATGCACCACAACGGTCTTTGAGCCCCCTCGCGCTCCTGGGCCCGGTAGCGACTGCTACCTCTGCACCCCCTATAGCTACACCCCTGGGCCCAGGCTGAACTCTTGCACCAGGGCCCATGAGCCTTTAGCTACACCCTTGATGTTAACAGTGCATGGGGCACTCATAGGACTACAAGTGATAGCAAGAATAGAAAAATGTTCTTATGCCCAGCACCATAAGGGTGAAAATCCAATATATTTTCTTTACATGTTTAAAAACCTCTCAGTGATACATGATAGTCTACATGTTTCTAGTGTCTGAATTGCTCTTACTCCTGGCTAAATCATAGCATTCCTAAAAACTTTTAAAAAGACTACTAAACCATTTTTGAGGCACACAAAGTTGTAAATTGTGGTGCATGCCATATTTGAGCCATAATTTGAGTCTTTTTGTGCTTCTTGACACTTTCTAAAGAGGCATGTGTTTCTTAATAAATTAGGAGCATTTCATGCCAGTACACAGTAGATCAAGAATGGTGTAAGAAACGCCAGTTTTAATAAATCTCCCTATAGGTCTCTCTAGCGGCATGAAGAGATTGACCAGGTAATAGACCTTATATGAAATTACCACCTATTCCGATTATTATCTAGTGCGAGGCATTGGCGGGGTCTAGGAGGGAAGGCTTAGATGCTCATTCTTCTAAGTACAGTGGCGGAACCTGAAGTTTTAGGTCATGGCAATCTCTTGTTACCATGGTGACAGATGTGGGCGATCAAGCTAGATTAACTTTCTGGGCTAAATTTAACTATTCCGACTGATGTTCTGTAGACTTTTTCCTGGGACAGCTGCACAGAAATGAGAGAAGATTGCGGCACACAGGTTCTTCTTTTGCAATTTATACCATTTATTAGTTTGACTTTATCATATATGAATCGTGATCCAGTTACATTGTGCAATATCATAGCCACTTTTGATAATCGTGACGACCGGATGTTTTATCAAAAGTGGCTATGATATTGCACGATGTAACTGGATCATGATTCATATATGATAAAGTCAAACTAATAAATGGTATAAATTGCAAAAGAAGAACCTGTGTGCCACAATCTTCTCTTCTCTGATTACGACTACCAAGTCTGCTGGCACCAGCTAACCTAGTGTGTGGAGCTCCACCACTATAACACAGCCACCCAGAAATGGACACAGCTCTAATTCATTCCTCATTTGTAGTTGTCTAACTGTCCGCAGGTCATAATTTACAATTAACAAGTGAAGAAAATAACATTTGCTAAGTAACTTTAAGTTGCTTAATCTCCAGACCTCGACACATCATAATTTAATTACCAAATGCCATTTACATTACTCAGAATGTCAGTGAAGTGACAAAATGAATTGCATTTGTCAGAATAGATCTGTGCATCAGAAAATCACCATTGTAAATCCAGCAAGAGGATTCAATGATAAAACTACACAACGTCGCCCCTCTTTTCATTTTTCTACAACATTGTCTTTTGAGAATTAAATCTTGTCCCATGCTTTTGATATTTAAATATCCATGAGATAACCAGGGGCCAAACATGCATTTTGAGAACATATTCAAAACTCTATGGGGTCTTAATTAAAGGAAGCTTTGATTCATCTGATGTTGTCCCTTTGGTTAGGGTATTTATAATGAGGGAAGTTCAGAGGAATTCATATTTTTCGTGGAATTTACTTTTCAGTATTTACATACTTTAATTAAGAAATACGCAGAGAAGCGTGAGAAGAGAAGCTAAATTTTGGTTTGCGCTATCTTAAAGCTCAAATTATTCAGTAAAAATCTTATGGGAACCTTGTATTGGAAGTCTTTGTGATGGATTTACTTTGAATCCCCAAAGTAGCTGTTTTTCGACCATGGATCCTGTTCTACTTTGAAGGTAATGAATGAGGCAATCAATGTATTGAAATGTTAAAGGTCTTACTTTTATACATGTTAATTACCTGATTAAGAATTTGTGAGGATAATAAGATGATAATAAAGGGGTTTTCCAGAAAGCTTTTAACAGATATGCTCATGTAGTTGGCTGGTTTATTATATTATGTAGCACTTTTAGTTGATTTATCTAACAATCCAATGATGCACTTCTCCTTTCTCTGCCACAGCTTCATGGGCCTGTGACCACAGCCAACAATGGAAGATAGGACCAATAAAAGAAAAAGAAATACATTACGAAATTTCAACTACCTTAATGTTACGGGCAGTAGGTATAGACCGATTGTACCAACCAACTGGTTTACCCTTGGGCTAACTCAAAGGCCCCATTCACATGACAGCATTTTTGGTCAGTATCCGATCTGCATTTTTTGCAGATTGGATGAGGACCCATTCATTTCAATGGGTCCCCAAAAACCTGGACAGCAACAGCATGTGCCTTGCACATCCATATGTCTGTTTCGCAATTCCACAAAAAAAGATAGAACATGTCCTAATCGTGTCTGTCTTGTGGACAAGAATAGGCATCTTTACAATGGATCTGTAAAATAAAGGTTGCAACACGGACATCACATGATGTTATCAATGTTTTTTGAGGATCTACTTTTTGTGGATGTGATGAATACCACACCTCGTGCCCACTTGACGTCCACCACGTCAAGCTCACGAGACCTGGTATGATCACAGGGTTTACCAAAAACGTGAAGTTACGCCCTCCAGAGGAGCATGTAAGGTCAGGCTGGTATAGTTTACACACACACCTCCCGTCCACGCGGGCACACAAAGGCACCAAGCTGAGAGAGCCTTTCACTGCCGCAGTGAAAACAGCACGCCCTCAGCCCGGGTAACTGCCACCAGTTCTCGTTTGATATAAGCCTGGTCCGCTAACGGGATTATATAGGGTCAGAAACCAACCCGCGGTAGCTTATAACTAGGCCAAAACACGGACGTGGGGATTCGTGATCGAGATACAAGATAGCACAAGATTAAATTATAGATTTAATCGCCGTATAGGCACACTAGATTTAACACAATATACACAGACAAGATATACAGTAGTCTGAGGTTGCAGATTACAGGTTATATGGTTACAACAGGGTTAAGCAGTTTAAAAGTCAGTTACTGAGTATGATGAAAGTTCCTTTCAGATGTTCTTTGCTGGAGTCCACATGAAGGGCCGTGAGCTCAGCTATTTCCTGGGTCCCTCTAAACACATGTGTAGGATGTGACCCCTCTTCAGAGAAAGAAACGCCTACTTGCTGGCACCAGACATTTAACCTGTAGCCAGCCCCTCCCCTCCTGGCCTCAGGGAGGGGTCCATTCCCACAAAACCCTTTAGGATTCATAGCTCCAGACCAGAGGGTCACAGGGAGATGGTTCTGGGACCAATGGACCTGCCTGGGTTCCAGCTACAAGTAGAGCCCAAACCTGGTACCGTTATTTGGTTTCTATGGGGAGATATGGATATCTCCCTACCCCGACCTTGTCCCAGTAAACAAAGACCATGGGAACGTACCTCGTGGCCACCGGGACACAAATATGTATCCGGTTTCCGCCTGCGATGGCCAGGCGATTCATAATTCCTTATGAAAGGTAGGTGCCAACATGTCTGGGAGGTCTCATTGATCCTGGGCAAGGGAGGATACCCCATGCTGAGGGTTTTCCTGCAGGATTCAGTTGGCTCCAAACTGGTGCACGGAGGTGTGACCTTCTCCTTGAAGCCTGGACCCCCTGGGGGGCTTTCTTCCTTGCCAACTGACACTCAGATGGCTGGGAAGGGGGGTGGAAACCCATTTTGCATGTACACTGAACATGCCAAGAGGTGCATCAAATTACAATCAGGGCTGGGGCTTTAAAGCAGGGCCCTCCTGTGGAGTTCCCTACCCCTGCTATCTGTCAGCAGATGGGGGTGTGAGGACATGGCTGACAGTAAATATTAATCCATATTCCTCACAGTGGACCTCAAAATACATACGGTCATGTTCCCTAAGGGTATTATTCTGGCAATGCACCGGTATTCACCCTTTAACCCAAATACAGGGATCTAGACTTCAATGCAGAAGATCCACCAGACTGCTCCCTCTTGAGATAGTCCCGGTGTGGTTGGTGGCTGACCAAATGTGAAGCACCGAAGGGTCAGACCATATGGATAGGTCATCAATATCATATCAGTTGTTTGAAGGGTTAGTGGTGCATAATTTATTTGTAATAAAATGTATCAGACAGGAAGTGTATATGTTTCAATGTTTCAGTCTCACAATGAACTCAATAATCTTGCGGTAGCTCACATCCAGGTACTTAAGAATACAGTACTAGAGGAAGGAATGAAAAAACAATGCTATAATTGGCTGTCCATGTCATGACACAATATCCAGGATTAAAATCATTTCTCCTAGTGCTTTACAGGAAATGCAAATTGATGTTCATTACTTTCACTACTATGAACATGTTTTAAAGGACCAAGTACTTTCATATGCTTTGGGTATAGTTTAGCGGCAGGCACCATACAGTAAAGCGCTGAGATTTGAGATTCTTTTTTTTTAATAAAATTTGGGTTTATTGAGACAACACTATTCACAATCCATACATAAAATATATAAAATAATTTGTGATTGATACATAAAACCTATATAATGCACATACAGTACAGACCAAAAGTTTGGACACACCTTCTCATTCAAAGTTTTCTTTATTTTCATGACTATGAAAATTGTAGATTCACAGTGAAGGCATCAAAACTATGAATTAAAACATGTGAAATTATATACATAACAAAAAAGTGTGAAACAACTGAAAATATGTCATATTCTAGGTTCTTCAAAGTAGCCACCTTTTGCTTTGATTACTGCTTTGCACACTCTTGGCATTCTCTTGATGAGCTTCAAGAGGTAGTCACCTGAAATGGTCCTAGACTAGTCTCTCATATACGTAGCCTCCTCTCAGATGTCAACAGTGAGGCCCGTATACGAGCAGATACTGGTGTATAATATGGCCTCCCAGTACTTAGTTAATAGTGGTTTCTTGGATTGTACTGCATACCCTGGGGTATAAACGCTCCTCAGGGATATAGATGCCCCTCAGGGCAATCCTCAATATATTCGATTGGGATGGTAGAGAGGATGATCCTCAATATATTTGGTTGGAGTAACAAATATTTTGGTAGACCGCTAAATAGCTGCTCAATTTTTACTCTTTTGTTGTTATATGGTTGCATGCAGTCAATACGTCAGTGCACTGATATAGTTTATATATGTGGTCAGTACCACAGGTGAATCCTGTTAATCTCTTGTTAGTCAGTAGCCAGCATGCATCTCTATTAGTAAAATCATGATTAGTAAAAAGTCATGCCAGTGAATGATTATTAACTGTGTCCATTCAAACAGTAGTTGATAAGTCTAAACTGAGTGTATCTCCTCAGTAGGTACTGCCGCTACTACGTGGTGTCCCACTGAGCGGCCGGTACCTTCCTTACTGTTACCTTTTTCCTGTAGATGACTCCGACTGCTATATTACACCGTCCTGCTTGTGCTGGATACAACTTGCCGGCTGTAATACCTCGCGTGGCACTGGAGATGGAAATTCAGCGTCCCACGTGTTCAGGTATGTCAGCTTCCGGCTGTTTTATCGGGTCTTCTAGTATCGGAAGTGGCACAGAAATGTTTCTTCTTTTTGAATGTCTTTGTTACATATCTATGGATATCAAAAGTGGGTCCTGGGGTGTTAGGCTCAAAACCATACGTGTTTCAGAGTGTTGACTCACTCCTTCATCAGTGGTTTCCTGTCCCACCATACCTTGCCCGCTTTTATAGTCGATTAATGAGTCACCTGAGACATTGGTTATTCCAAAAATCCGTACTGGATCATCTTCTACTACTTATGTGGTTCATTATTGTTTATTGAGTCTGTGATGGTCCTTTCTTCAAAAATAATCTATAGGGGATATAGCTTATGGTAAACTGCAACCTCCTGCAAAAAACGCATCTGCGGTTTGGATGTGTTCTTGATGCTTTTTTTAATCTTTTTTTTTTTTTTTTCGTTTTTAAGCTTCTGATCCCCTATTTTACCTTATTGGTTGTATATCTCAAAAAGAAGGGCCATTATCTCCTTTAGGAGCACCAATTGAGATGGAGAAGCTGTTTAAACTTTTGCACATACTATACACCTTTAATAAGTTTGTATTGTAGATGTTCTGGACAGAATAAACATTAGATCTTCATATATGGATATAAATATTATTGGTGTAAAATATATTCATAAAATATTTAAAAAAAAATTAAAAAATCTTTATTAAAAAATACTTTTTAAAAAATATTAAAAATATTGAATGAACGTCATTCTACCCCAGTATGTATCCCTGGGGAAATCGGAGTGCTGATAAAACAGCCAGACGCCGATTTCTCGTCGGAGGGAGGCAACCACCCATATAAAAAAACCAAACAGCTCCATTTGGGCGTTTAGGCCTCCCGGTAGGAGTGTATTGACCTCAAATATTTTCCTTGCTTCCATATGTGACATCCTTTTGATATGATCCCCGCCTCTAGTGTTTTTCTACCTGTTCATGCGCTGCGAAGATCAATCCCCTGGGATCTTGGTTATTACATTGTTTAACGTGTTCTGACAATAAATGTTTTTCATACCCTTTTCTTATGTTTGTTACATGTTCTGCAATTCTTTTTTTCAATGTTCATTTGGTCCGGCCTATGTACTGTTTCCCGCACGGACACTCTACAATGTATATCACATTCGTAGAATTGCAGGTTAAGAATTCTTTAACCACTTCAACCCCGCTAGCTGAAACCCCCTTCATGACCAGAGCACTTTTTACACTTCGGCACTACACTCCTTTCACCGTTTATCGCTCGGTCATGCAACTTACCACCCAAATGAATTTTACCTCCTTTTCTTCTCACTAATGGAGCTTTCATTTGGTGGTATTTTATTGCTGCTGACATTTTTACTTTTTTTGTTATTAATCGAAATGTAACGATTTTTTTGCAAAAAAAATGACATTTTTCACTTTCAGCTGTAAAATTTTGCAAAAAAAACGACATCCATATATACATTTTTTGCTAAATTTATAGTTCTACATGTCTTTGATAAAAAAAAAATGTTTGGGCAAAAAAAAAAAATGGTTTGGGTAAAAGTTATAGCGTTTACAAACTATGGTACAAAAATGTGAATTTCCGCTTTTTGAAGCAGCTCTGACTTTCTGAGGACCTGTCATGATTCCTGAGATTCTACAATGCCCAGACAGTAGAAAAACCCCACAAATGACCCCATTTCGGAAAGTAGACACCCTGAGGTATTCGCTGATGGGCATAGTGAGTTCATAGAACATTTTATTTTTTGTCACAAGTTAGCGGAAAATGATGATGATTTTTTATATTTATTTTTTTCTTACAAAGTCTCATATTCCACTAACTTGCGACAAAAAATAAAACATTCTAGGAACTCGCCATGCCCCTCATGGAATACCTTGGGGTGTCTTCTTTCCAAAATGGGGTCACTTGTGGGGTAGTTATACTGCCCTGGCAATTTAGGGGCCCAAATGTGTGAGAAGAACTTTGCAATCGAAATGTGTAAAAAATGACCGGTGAAATCCGAAAGGTGCACTTTGGAATATGTGCCCCTTTGCCCACCTTGGCTGCAAAAAAGTGTCACACATCTGGTATCGCCATACTCAGGAGAAGTTGGGGAATGTATTTTGGCGTGCCATTTTACATATAACCATGCTGGGTGAGAGAAATATCTTGGCAAAAGACAACTTTTCCTATTTTTTTATACAAAGTTGGCATTTGACCAAGATATTTTTCTCACCCAGCATGGGTATATGTAAAATGACACCCCAAAACACATTGCCCAACTTCTCCTGAGTACGGCGATACCAGATGTGTCACACTTTTTTGCAGCCAAGGTGGGCAAAGGGGCCCAAATTCCAAAGTGCACCTTTCGGATTTCGCAGGCCATTTTTTACACATTTTGATTGCAAGGTACTTCTTACACATTTGGGCCCCTAAATTGCCAGGGCAGTATAACTACGCCACAAGTGACCCCATTTTGGAAAGAAGACACCCCAAGGTATTCCGTGAGGGGCACGGCGAGTTCCTAGAATTTTTTTTTTTTTGTCGCAAGTTAGTGGAATATGAGACTTTGTAAGGAAAAAAGAAAAAAAAAGAAAAATCATCATTTTCCGCTAACTTGTGACAAAAAATAAAAAATTCTAGGAACTCGCCGTGCCCCTCACGGAATACCTTGGGGTGTCTTCTTTCCAAAATGGGGTCACTTGTGGCGTAGTTATACTGCCCTGGCAATTTAGGGGCCCAAATGTGTAAGAAGTACCTTGCAATCAAAATGTGTAAAAAATGGCCTGTGAAATCCGAAAGGTGCACTTTGGAATATGTGCCCCTTTGCCCACCTTGGCTGCAAAAAAGTGTCACACATCTGGTATCGCCGTACTCAGGAGAAGTTGGGGAATGTGTTTTGGGGTGCCATTTTACATATAACCATGCTGGGTGAGAGAAATATCTTGGCAAAAGACAACTTTTCCTATTTTTTTATACAAAGTTGGCATTTGACCAAGATATTTTTCTCACCCAGCATGGGTATATGTAAAATGACACCCCAAAACACATTCCCCAACTTCTCCTGAGTACGGCGATACCAGATGTGTGACACTTTTTTGCAGCCTAGATGCGCAAAGGGGCCCAAATTCCTTTTAGGAGGGCATTTTTAGACATTTGGATCCCAGACTTCTTCTCACACTTTCGGGCCCCTAAAAAGCCAGGGCAGTATAAATACCCCACATGTGACCCCACTTTGGAAAGAAGACACCTCAAGGTATTCAATGAGGGGCCTGGCGAGTTCCTAGAAATTTTTTATTTTTTGCATAAGTTAGCGGAAATTGATTTTTTTGTTTTTTTTCTCACAAAGTCTCACTTTCCGCTAACTTAGGACAAAAATTTCAATCTTTCATGGACTCAATATGCCCCTCAGCGAATACCTTGGGGTGTCTTCTTTCCGAAATGGGGTCACATGTGGGGTATTTATACTGCCCTGGCTTTTTAGGGGCCCTAAAGCGTGAGAAGAAGTCTGGAATATAAATGTCTAAAAATGTTTACGCATTTGGATTCCGTGAGGGGTATGGTGAGTTCATGGGAGATTTTATTTTTTGACACAAGTTAGTAGAATATGAGACTTAGTAAGAAAAAACAAAAACAAACAAAAAATTTCCGCTAACTTGTGCCAAAACAAATGTCTGAATGGAGCCTTACAGGGGGGGGGGGGGTGATCAATGACAGGGGGGGTGATCAATGACAGGGGGGTGATCAATGACAGGGGGGTAATCACCCATATAGACTCCCGGATCACCCCCCTGTCATTGATCAGCCCCCTGGTAAGGCTCCATTCAGACGTCCGTATAATTTTTACGGATCCATGGATCGGATCCGCAAAACACATGCGGACGTCTGAATGGAACCTTACAGGGGGGTGATCAATGACAGGGGGTGATCAGGGTAATCACCCCCCTGTCACTGATCACCCCCCCTGTAAGGCTCCATTCAGACGTCCACATGATTTTTACGGATCCATGGATACATGGATCGGATCCACAAAACACATGCGGACGTCTGAATGGAGCCTTACAGGGGGGTGATCAATGACAGGGGGGTGATCAGGGAGTGTATATGGGTGATCACCCGCCTGTCATTGATCACCCCCTGTAAGGCTCCATTCAGACGTCCGCATGTGTTTTGCGGATCCGATCCATGTATCCATGGATCCGTAAAAATCATGCGGACGTCTGAATGGAGCCTTACAGGGGGGTGATCAATGACAGGGGGGTGATCAATGACAGGGGGTGATCAGGGAGTGTATATGGGTGATCACCCGCCTGTCATTGATCACCCCCCTGTAAGGCTCCATTTAGACGTCCGTATGCGTTTTGCGGATCCGATCCATGTATCCGTGGATCCGTAAAAATCATACGGACGTCTGAACGGAGCCTGACAGGGGGGTGATCAATGACAGGGCGGTGATCAATGACAGGGGGGTGATCAGGGAGTTTATATGGGGTGATCATGGGTGATCAGGGGTTTATAAGGGGTTAATAAGTGACGGGGGGGGTGTAGTGTAGTGTGGTGTTTGGTGCGACTGTACTGACCTACCTGAGTCCTCTGGTGGTCGATCCTAACAAAAGGGACCACCAGAGGACCAGGTAGGAGGTATATTAGACGCTGTTATGAAAACAGCGTCTAATATACCTGTTAGGGGTTAAAAAATTCGGATCTCCAGCCTGCCAGCGAGCGATCGCCGCTGGCAGGCTGGAGATCCACTCGCTTACCTTCCGTTCCTGTGAGCGCGCGCGCCTGTGTGCGCGCGTTCACAGGAAATCCCGGCCCTCGCGAGATGACGCATATATGCGTGACTCTGCGCAGGGCCGCCACCTCCGGACTGCACATCTGCGTTAGGCGGTCCGGAGGTGGTTAATTTATGTGTGAACCCATTTTGTGTGGACCTTATTTTCAGTGTTTTCTTTGGAGATGCTGCGGTTTTACAATTGTTACACTTCTCACATTTAAAAAAAAACTTTCATATTGATCCATTGGTTTAAAGATTGTTTACTTCTCTGATTATATTTGACCGATGGTGCTATTTTGAGACCTAGGTTCGGGGCTTTGGTGTATGTTATCCGTGGAGTATTTGTTTCCTGGTGGGTGGCCAATATGTTTGTCTTTCAGGATAAAGTGCCAGTGCTGTTTTATGATTTTATCAACTTTTTTATAATGTGAATTAAACAGTAAAACTATACGAATGGTCTCCTCCTCCTTACTTTTAGTCGTAGGGGGGGTATTTGTGAAAATTTTTGTCTATCGAATTGGTTCACCTTGACCAAAGATTGTTCTATTATATCAGTAGGGTATTCTTTCATTATGAATTGTGTTTTCATTGCTTCAGCCTCTTTTTTAAATTGCTCATTAGAAGTGCAGTTTCGCTTAATTCGACGGAACTGGCTGGCCGGTATGTTGAGGAGCCACCTTGGTAGGTGGCAACTGGAATATAATATATACCCATTTTTGGCTACTGATTTTTTTAATGTATTGCATATAAGTCTGTCTTGGTTGATTGTAATTTGTAAGTCTAAAAATTCGACTTGGGATTGACTTATATTTGCTGTAAACTGTAGATTTTATGTATTGGTATTTAATTCTTCCAGGAATTTGTGCAACTCTGCCCCACCATTTCTCCAGACAAACAGAACATTGTCTATATATAACGATGCCAGAGGACCAGGTCTGTCCCCAGCTTTGGAGTAATGTGGGTCGACTCCCAATGTGCCATGAAGAGATTGGCATAGCGGGGGGCAAACCTGGTCCCCATAGCAGTACCCCTGTTTGGAGATAATGTTTCCGACTCAAAATAGAAATAATTGTGGTTCAATATAAACCTGACTCCCTCAGCTAGATAGTCTATTTGTTGTTCATGAAATCTGTCTCCTTGTTTTAATTGTTGTTTCATTGTGTCAATACCCTGGTTATGGTCTATTATGGTATACAGTGAATGCACGTCGAGTGTGCCTATTATCCAATGGGATTCAAATTTTAGTTTCTCTACAATTTGTATAATTTGTGTAGTGTCTTTAACATAAGATTTTATGTTTTTGACTGTCGGTTGCAGTAGCTTATCAATATAATGTAATAGGTTTGATGTTAAAGATCCAATCCCAGAAATTATTGGACGCCCTGTTTTTTTGGGGGGTCTTTATGTAATTTTGGTATGCAGTAGAATACGGGTGTTCTTTGTTGTGTGTTTAGCATAAATTCATATTCATGATCTGAAAGTATTTGATTCTCAAGTCCTTTTTACAGAGTTCCATCAATCCCTGGTTAAATTCCTCAGTTCCCCCTTCAGTTTTTTATACGTGGATGCATCAGTTAGTTGTCTACTGCAATCTTCACTGTATTTGATGGCGTCTAAGATTTATTACGATATCTGTTTCTGTTTTAGTTTTTTCTACTGGATATATTTTTTATCTTTCTCAAATCTGTCTCTACATTTTTCCTAAAGGCTGCAATCTCATGGCTGATTTCTTGTCATGGGATTTAAGCCTCAACTCTGTGTATTGAAACTTACTTGATTTTGTAACTTCACGATTATTCGGATTTAAAAATAATAATTTCTTTAGGCACAGCTAGGAATTAGCTAGTATTGTCAGTTGCGTATAATTTTGGTGCATTTTTTGCATTGATTTTTGTATGTATATTTTTCATCTGCACAATGTATCATTTTGTGTAAGATGTTCTTGTGGTGCATGCGGATCCGCCCCGGCATCCTCCATTGTACGCATTTTTTGCTGGGGATTGCCATTGTCTGCGGACCGCATGCAGAGGAATTGCTCACCCGGTTATAGACACGGCACAGTGTCTGGGTTTGAAGCATTTTCACCTGTTTAGGCCACTTTTTTTCAGTGAGTTTTTTTTGTCTTCCCGAAAATGATCCCTATGATATTGAGGGTGTGGATACGTCTGTCTGTGACTGTGTGCTGAACGTTGGTGCATTCTCCTCGGCTTTTGGAATTTGTGTTGGTGCTGTGGATTGTCTTCTCGATCCTGATTCGTGATTCTGTGTTTCGGATTGTGCTGTGTTAAGCCGTGCTGGTGATACTTTGTATTGGTGTTTTTTTGCAGGAGGTTGCCGTTTACCATAAGTTATGTCCCCTATAGATTATTTTTTAAGCAAGGACCATCACAGACTCAATAAACAATAATGAACCACATAAATAGTAGAAGATGATCCAGTACAGATTTTTGGAATAACCAATATCTCAGGTGACTCATTAATCCACTATAAAAGTGGGCAAGGTATGGTCGGACAGGCAACCACTGATGAAGGAGTGAGTCAAGAATCCGAAACGCGTATGGTTTTGAGCCTTACACCCCAGGACCCACTTTTGATATCCATAGATATGTAACAAAGACATTCAAAAAGAAGAAACATTTCTGTGCCACTTCCGATACTAGAATACCCGATAAAACAGCCAGAAGCTGACATACCAGAACACGTGGGACGCTGAATTTCCATCTCCAGGGCCATGCAAGGTATTGCAGTTGTCAAGTTGTATCCAGCACACGCAGGACGGTGTAATATAGCAGTCGGAGTCATCTACCGGAAAAAGGTAACAGTAAGGAAGGTAACGGCCGCTCCGTGGGACGCCACGTAGTAGCCAGTGGCGGATCCAGGGGGGGGGGGGGGGGCAACGGGGCAATTGCCGCCCTGAGCTGGCGGCGGGCGGCGGCTGGGCACAGGGAGATGAGCGCTTCCATTGTGGAAGCGCTCATCTCCAGTCATCTGTATCGCCGTCCTCAGGACAGCGATACAGATGCCTGCCTGTGCTGCGGTAGGGGAGGGAGAGGCGTGTCCCTTTCCCTTCCTCTGATAGGCTGCCGGCCTAGTGCCTGCAGCCTATCAGAGGCCGGCGCAGGCGGCGCGATGACGTCATCGCGCCGCCTGAGCCATACAGCGTGGGACACAGGCCAGAAGCGGCCTGCATCGCATCACTGACATGGAGGTAAGTATGTGTTTTTTTTATTTTATTATATACAATACTTTTACTGACGGAGGGCTGTTATTACTGGCACCTGGGGCTGTTATTACTGGCACCTGGGGGCTGTTATTACTGGCACCTGGGGGCTGTTATTACTGGCAAAGGGGGGGGCTGTTATTACTGGCACCTGGGGGCTGTTATTACTGGCAAAGGGGGGCTGTTATTACTGGCAAAGGGGGGCTGTTATTACTGGCAAAGGGGGGGCTGTTATTACTGGCACCTGGGGGCTGTTATTACTGGCAAAGGGGGCTGTTATTACTGGCAAAGGGGGGCTGTTATTACTGGCAAAGGGAGGCTGTTATTTCTGGCAAAGGGGGGCTGTTATTACTGGCAAAGGGGGGCTGTTATTACTGGCAAAGGGGGGGCTGTTATCACTGGCAAAGGGGGGGCTGTTATTACTGGCACCTGGGGGCTGTTATTACTGGCACCGTGGGGCTGTTATTACTGGCACCGTGGGGCTGTTATTACTGGCAAAGGGAGGCTGTTATTACTGGCAAAGGGGGGCTGTTATTACTGGCAAAGGGGGGCTGTTATTACTGGCAAAGGGGGGCTGTTATTACTGGCAAGGGGGCTGTTATTACTGGCAAAGGGAGGCTTTTATTAATGGGGGCTGTTATTACTGGCAAAGGGGGGCTGTTATTACTGGGGGCTGTTATTACTGGCAAAGGGGGGCTGTTATTACTGGGGGCTGTTATTACTGGCAAAAGGGGGCTGTTATTACTGGCAAAGGGGGGCTGTTATTACTGGGGGCTGTTATTACTGGCACAGAGGGGCTCTTATTACTGGGGGCTGATATTACTGACACAGAGGGGCTCTTATTACTGGGGGCTGTTATTACTGACACAGAGGGGCTTTTATTACTGGGGGCTGTTATTACTGGCACAGGGGGGCTGTTATTACTGGGGGCTGCTATTACTGGCATAGGGGGCTATTATTACTGGCAGGGGGGGCTGTTAATACTGGCACATGATTGGGGGCACTATAGGGGAATCTACTGAGGCCACAAAGAAGGGGTATTTTATATGGGCTCTCTGTACAGTACAATTTTATACTGGGACACATTATGGTGGGTACTATGGGGAAGGGGGGAGAGGAGTACTATGGGGTCATCTATGGGGGGCACTAAGAAGGGGTATTTTATACTTGCAAATTATGGGGGACACTGAGAGCATCTACTGGAGCATTTTATACTGGTACATTATGGGGGGCACTAGGAGGAAGGAGGGTGTGGAGCACTATGGGGTCATTTACTAGGGGCACTATATAGGGGTATTTTATACTGGCACATTATGGGGGCACTATGGGGACATTAGCTCAAGTGGGGGCATTACAAGGGGGTATTTTTTGCACTGTCACATTATAAGGAGAATTATTACTACTGGGGGGCATTATGGTGGGCTTTATTACTCCCCCATGGTATGACCCCCTAGTAGCAGCACCGGCCTCTCCCTGCTCTGCTATCCCTCTGCCCCTTCTCCAAATCCTTATTATGAAATCTTTCTCATTAGGATAAAACAGAACATCAGCTCCGCCGAGCCCCCGGCCAAAGTGTGGAAGTGGCGTCCGAGATCCCCAAGGGCCAAGCAAAGTAACTGTAAGTTTTCATGTGAAATATGTTTGTTATACACATATAGCCTACACTGTGTAGTCTGTAATATAAGCACCATTGTTTTGTGGCGGCGGACAGAAAATAATCTGAAAGTCCCCCTCCCGAGACCAGGCTCTGGATCTGCCATTGGTAGTAGCGGCAGTACCGACTGAGGAGATACACTCAGTTTAGACTTACCAACTACTGTTTGAATGGACTCAGTTAATAATCATTCACTGGCATGAGTTTTTACTAATCGTGATTTTACTAATGGAGATGCATGTTGGCTACTGACTAACAACAGATTAACAGGATTCACCTGTGGTACTGACCACATATATATAACCTATATCAGTGCACTGACGTATTGACTGCATGCAACCATATAACAACAAAAGAGTAAAAATTGAGCAGCTATTTAGCGGTCTACCAAAATATTTGTTACTCCAACCAAATATATTGAGGATCATCCTCTCTGCCATCCCAATCTAATACATTGAGGATTGTCCTGAGGAGCATCTATATCCCTTAGGAGCGTTTATACCCCAGGGTATACAGTAACTAAGTACTGGGAGGCCATATTATATACCAGTATCTGCTCGTATACGGGCCTCACTGTTGACATCTGAGAGGAGGCTACGTATATGAGAGACTAGTCTAGGACTATACAGTCACATATATCCCTAGACTCGTTTACCTAATCGTTTTTATTATATATATTAATATATGTATCAATATATGTGCATTATATAAGTTTTATGTATCAATCACAATTTTTTTATATATTTTATGTTTAGAATGTGAATAGTGTTGTCTCAATAAACCCAAGTTTTATTAAAAAAAAGAACCTCAAATCTCAGAGCTTTACTGTATGGTGACAAAGGTTGAGTGCCTGCCGCTAAACTTTACCTTATTATTATCACTTACTTCTTTGACTGGGTGGATCAAACGTGACACGAGCACCATATCCACACCTACAGGTGGGTGAGCCTCTATAATACTTTCTATACTTTCATATGCTTGTTTTGATGTGTGAAGCAGTTTCCATAGCTCACAACACTTTAGAGCACAACCCATTTCTCCTTTTTTCATGAATGTGTATATTACTTACATACCAACATATTTCTAAGGTAGTTGCACATAGCAATATGCATAATGCAATAGATGTATAGAAGCAGGTGATGTTTCTACAAGGTACAGAATTGTCACAACTTTAGTTCCCAGCAGGATGCAGATATATGATGTTGTACAAAGTAGGCTTTCTGATCTAAAAGTAGGCTCAGACTGGCCCACAGGGGAACAGGTGAATCCCCTGGTGGGCCCCTAGTCCCCCACCCTCTGCACAAGTGGCACATGAGACAGTAAACTGTCTGCACTACATAGAGACAGGTAATGTCCAGCATCTCAACCATATAAAAAATAGGTAAACTATTTTGTAATCTACCTGGTTTATTATTATACAGTAGATGCATTGGGTGGCTGAGATTACTTCTAGGAATAGAAAAGGCAATCCAGTATCATCTTTATCCAGGGTCCTACCTTCTCCAAGTTGCTGCAGAGACCCTGATAAATCAATAATCTTGTAACATCTTGCCGCTGTGTGAGCAGGTGATATTTGCATGTAGCTGTATATGGGCCCCCAGAATCAATTTTTCTGGCGGACCCTAGGCACCCCAAGTCTGACACTAAGACTTATGGATAAGCTGTCAGCCTGAATTATGCACTGCATGTAATAATGTAATTGGCACCTTACCAAAGCACTGTAAGAAATTAACCCTAATGGTCACAAAGCCAGCAGCAGAATCCAACAAGGTTGGGCAGATGCTAGGTCATACTGGAGGTCCTCCTGATGCTCTCTGCTCTGCATTTGCTGTCCTGTTTGTTTTACACAGAACAGCAGGTGAAAGTAAACTTTATTTGTAACTTTGTTTCTGAAATTTATGATACATTTAGGGCCCATTCACACGACCATATATTTCTGTTCTCATCGATTCCGCAATATGGCAGATCGGATAGGCACCCATTATTTCAATTGGGCCACAAAAGATAAGGACAACACACAATGCGCTGTCCGAATCCGTATGTCCATTCCATGACCCCACAAAAAAGAATGAAGCGGATAAGAATAGGCATTTCTATTATGGAGAAGGATGTTCCGTTCCGCAACATGCAGAAGGCACACAGTCCGCAAAACCGGATACGATCGTGTAAATGAGCGCTTATCTTTTTAAAACCAAGAGGGGCTGCCTTCTAACTGAAGGGTCTGATTATACAATTTCATAGAAATCTATGGAGAGGTGAATGAAAGGAGGATGGGGAATGAAGTGCAAAGAGAAATTTCAGCAGCATCAGCAGCTAACAATTAGTATATAATACTCTAAGTGCTTTATTCACATCTATTCTGCTTAGTACTTTTATAGTGCACTATATGCATTTGGGAAGCAGAATCTCTTGTCTCTATGTGTAGTCTGTGGAGAGATAAAATGAGCAGATCTCCACCAACCAGCTCAGGGACAACTGAGAATTAGTGATGCCGCCTGCAGAGAGGAAAACTGCTAAAATGCCAGATACAAGTCATATAATGGTCAGATATAGTGCCATTAACCAATTACTCATATATACACTTGGTAGCTTATTATGAAAAGTCATTTGAAATGACAGGTAGGCTTATAATCCTGTAGTAATTTTACTATACAGGAGGTTAGGACATTGTGACTTTAAGCAGGTTTCTAAGGGTTGCTTTATTGGAGGTAGAAAAACTAAGTGAGCCACAGGCTGCACTGTTGCCTATGTCAAGATTTGGATTTTGAAGTGTACAGTTTAAAGGACATGGAAGAATGACATGTTAACCCAAGGCAGAAGGCTTGTAAGACTAGAGAAAAAGTTAAGCTATTAATTGTGGTTGATAGGTCTGGTGGGGGGGAGGGGACTGAGTGAGATAAAGGAAAAATGATTAAGTCGGTTTTTCCCACCTTTAGTTTTAGAAAGTGGGAGGAAAAGAAGGAGGATATAGCTGGAATTCTGAATTTACTCATTTTAATGCTTTCTTGGCTGTCCCCAACATGCAGACTTCATTTTGGATTTTGCTGATTTATAGGACAAATTAACAGAATAATGTGTATTTGAATGCATCCTTGGGGGTTTAACTCAAAGCCTCTGGGTCCAAATGCAAAAGTTGTAACTTAGACCCTGTGTCATTTATACTGTTGGTGTCTTCTTGAGTGGTAAACGGGTTTTGGAGTCAATGCTGCCTTTGCAGGCCCTATAGCTATCTATGTGAGCTTGAAGCCCAAACATTTTAGCTATCAGAGGTAGGGATGGAGGGCCTTGTAAGGATCACATGCCCCCAAAGACAAACCACCAAGCAGTAACATACAGAAGCCATACCCTACAGGGAAATTTCCAGGTGGGTGGATGCCCAGGGGGGCGACTGAGGCCTCCTCACAGCCACGGGACAGGTACATAACGATCTGATGCTCTCCGCATTAATTAATGCTAGGAGCATCAGGTACTTTTACACCAGGCCAGCAGCCGCAGATGCTCTCCTGAATTCAACTGTATCACTGTCCTGAGTATGGTGATAGAGCAGTATTTTGTGCTACACTAGTGTATTGGGTTCTGCTGGGGCAGTATTTTGTGTTGCACTATGGTATCGTTGGCTCCACCTAATTCTGTTGTCCATGCCCAAATGTGGCTTGTATTGACCCTTCCTACTTGTGTTGCCCTGCCTTCTGTCAATTTGGACTCACCTACAACTTGGGGCCACTTTGAGGCTTTTTTTCCAGGGCCACTTTAAAATCCCAGTCTGCATCTTGTAACATAACAGTGAAAAAAAATTCTAATGTCATCTCCAGTCAGCAGACATAGTATTCAGCCCCACTCCATATATTTCCTTCATGTCCCACCCAAGTTTAGAAAGGTTGGATTTTTTTAGCTTCACCATCGGTTGTTTCTGTCAAGATGAAGAACCATTGCTGGGAATAGGATATTTCAAAGACATATGCAGATATGTAAATATGAGCCATGCTTTCATCTAGCCATTGGTGAGGGTTATATGGCATAAACCCCCACTGAATACTTGTACAGGGGAACGTTCCCTTTTGAACATAACCACTAAACAGCAGACTAATCCCAATATCATCTTTAAAACATTGTTACCTGTGAGAATGTTTGATAAGTATTAATAATGTCACCTATTTATTCCTGGTGCGTATATAGTGCCAATATATTCCACAGTGCTGCACAAGTTGTCACCATTCTTATTAGGTTAATACTGTATATACGTTTGCAATGGTTTCTCACCAATAACTTGTGTGAAATGGTTTGTACCAGGTATGTGTTGGAAGTAAGATATGACAGATGCATGGGTGGAGCTACCAGGGTAGCATGCACAAAAGCTGCTATGTGGCCCAATATCTAACATATGTGCAGTTAGTGAGTTATATGGGACATTGTGGAGTGCATTATTTTTAACATTATTTCTGTGCAGTGACACCATGTACAGTATATTATCCTACTATTGTGATACCACTGTGACCCTTATTGCTGTACTGTGACAGCACTTTGAACATTATGCCTGTGCTGTAGCTTCACTGTACACATTATCCCCCTATTGTGACATCACTGTGTGCATTATTCCTGTGCATTAGAGAACCCCACCATAATCATAATCTTTCCATGTTTGGAACTTGCTACTGAAGGTGGCAGGGGTGGACTGAGAACTTAAAGTGACCCTGGGGGAAAAAACTAAAAGTGGCCCCATGTTGTAGGTGGGTCCAAGTTGACAGAAGGTGGGGCAACACAAGTAGGCAGGGTCAACAATACGATAGTGCAAAATACCCTCCCAGCAGAGCCAAATAACACAGTGTAGCACAATATACTGCCCCAAAAGCTGTCCCTCTGTGGTGGATGGACATCAATAGATGCCATTTTCTGTCCTCCTCGACATTGTCTTTGTTTAAGATACGGAGCAGGGGGGTCCCTGGGCATCAGCCCAGCAGGACACTTCCCTGTAAGGTCTATGGCCAATCCGCCCCTGGAAGGTGGTCATGGTGTACTGGGGCCCCATTTGAAGTATTTCTATAGGGCCCTGCCCCATGAGTCCTTGCTATGTCCATGGACTGATGAAATCATATACTTGCAATTATCAATTGTCTTTCCGTAAACTATTTTCTATTAGAGTACTTAGAGGCAACCACCCGAGGAATACAACACTCCCAAAAGTAAAATTAAAAAAGCAGAGATACTGGGAGAATTTGTTATTGTGCCTGTAATGACAACAGCTACCATTTTTCAAATATACATGGTAATATTGAACTTAATGTATTAAAAGTATAAAATAATATACAAATAAAGCATTTGTCTGAATTAGACACCATTGTACTTGAGATCAGATCAATAATTCATATGGCATTGTTTGCCAAGGCTTCCGCAGCACAATTATCTAAGTGGCTGAGCTTTATATTGCTATTATCAGTGTTTCATGAATGTGGTTGCTATGAAACCAGTCTTATCAATGATTCCAGAATCGGGTTTTCCGGCTGTAGCCCTGTAAGCGGATAGTGCCCACTGCTTGGACTCTCTCACGCTGAAGGTCCCGGAGAAATGGATCTACCCCAGCACACGATTGTTCCTAACATACCCTTATTGTAATTTACTGACAAGACTTCTGTAGCTGAAATTATATTACGAGCAACTTGAGCCCTTATCTAACGTTCAGCTAGGCACACAATAGTAATCAATACTCAACTACGGTATAGTTCACTTAGCGTCAAGTATGCTGTCATATTTTGATTTTTATCATGTACAGGGCTATAGCTTCATTCTATTAGGATCTCATGGAAGAAGAAACAAGCTAAATGATTGATCTTTAGTCTATGAGTAGCCAGTGGGATGTGACATTCAGCATTGGGTAGTCAGAAAAATATGTGTACAGAACTTCATCATCTGAAAATATGGGAAACGGATACTTTAAGCCATGTACAAGATCATCAATAAATACAGCTGTGGCCGAAAGTTTTGAAACTGACACAAATGTTGGTTTTCACAGTTCGTTGCTTCAGTGTTTTTAGACCTTTTTGTCAGAAGTTTCTATGGTATACTGAAATACAATTATAAGCCTTTGATAAGATTTTGTATTTTTATAGAAAAAAATCATCAAGTTTATATGATATTTCCAGTGTTAACCCTTCTTTTTAAAGACTTCTGCAATTTGCCTTGGCATGCTGGATATCAGCTTCTGGGACAAATCCTGACTGATGGCAGCCCATTACTGCCTAATTGGTGCTTGGAGTTTATCACAATTTCTGTGTTTCTTTTTCCTGGCCATCAGTTTTTTCAGGATTGACCAAAGGTTCTCAGTTGTATTGAGATTTGGGGAGTTTCCTGGCCATGGACCCAAAATTTCAATGTTTTGTTCCTTGAGCACCTCAGTTATCAATTTTCCCTTGTGAGATGATGCTCCATCATGCTGGAAAAAGCATTGTTCATCACCAACTTGCTCCTGGATGGCTGGGAGAAGTTGTGCTTAGAGGATGTTTTTACACCATTCTTTATTCATGGCAGTTTTCTTAGGCAGAATTGTGAGTGAGCCCACTCCCTTGGATGTGAAACAACACCACACATGAATGGTCTCAGGAGGCTAGACTGTTGGCAAGACAAAGGACTCACCTTTTCTTTGGACATTTTTTCAGAAGTCCCAAACAGTCTGAAGAGGGCCTTCATCAGAGAAAATAACTTCAACCCAGTCCTCTGCAGTCCAATCCCTGTACTTCCTACCGAATACCAGTTTGTCTTGGTTTATTTCTTGGAGAGAATTGGCTTCTTTGCTGCCTTTCTTGACACCAGGCCATCCACCAAAGGCCTTCCCCTTACTGTGAGTGCAGATTCCTGAACAAGCTCTGCAATGTTGGGGATCTAATCCCGTAGCTGAATCCTGAATCCCGTAGCTGAAGAAGTCTTCTTCACAGTAATTGAACCTATTTTCTTAAAAGTTCTTGATGATCCAATGTATGGTTGATTTAAGTGCAATCTTGCAAGCAGCATGTCTGTGAAGCCCATTTCACAAAGCAATGAGAACTACACGTGTTTTCTTGGAGGTAACCATGGTTAACAGAAGAAGACAATGATTTCAAGCAGCACCACCCTTTTTTAAAGCAAACAGACTGCTCTTCTAATTCAATCAGCATGACAGAGTGATACTGCCTTGTCCTCATTAACACTTTCTGCTCAGTTAACGAGAAAATCAGTGAGATGATGTTCACAGGTAATTTTGTGGCAGGGCTGAAAAGCAGTGGAAGTGGGGGTTTTTTGATTAAGTTAATTTTCATGGCGAGGAATGACTTTACAATTAATTGCAATTCATCTAATCACTCTTTATAACAATCTAGAGTTAATGCAAATTACCACCATAAAAACTGAAGCAGCAAACTTTGTGAAAACCAAAATTAGTATCAGTCTCCAAACTTTTGGCCATGACATAATTATATTCTAATTTTATGTGTGAATTATTCATATGGTACATTATCCAAAGCTTCTGAAAATTCTAGATACAGACAGAACATCCATAGCCATACTGAAATCCACAGTAGAATTCTCCTCCGCATAGCAGATGAGCAGCATCCCTAAAAACATCCCAACTGGCGTTAATTATATTGGCCTTTGGTTCCTGACTCAGATTTCAATCCCATTTATTTATTTATTTCGATATTTAACTTTTTATTTTTTGCTTGCCGTCTTAAGTTAAAAGGTCTGAGTGTTACATTTGAAGAGAACAGTTATCAGCACAACCAAAACAGCTCTTCAAAGGATAGACAGCTCCTCCCCCCCTCCCCAGGGTCCTCACTTGAAGATTTTGCCCTGGTTGAAGGGTTTGCCCACATGCTTGAACTCTCCTTCCCAGCAGAAATACTCTTTCACAAGTGTTTTGCACTCCTCGCTATCAGGGTCCAGCTTCCTCCAGTTGTAAGATTCATAGTCTATTTGCCAATCCTCAGACAGTGTGAATGCCAAATCCTGGCCTCTGAACACCCACACTCCAGAGATTGAGCTGTCATTGTTATTTCCAAAAAGAATAACGCTGGCAAAACCGGTTTTACGTAGCTTGTCCAAACGCTGGAACATACCTATAATGAGGTTGCAGCTCATAAAGGTCTGAGTGAGTTCATTAGGGAAACGGTAATCGGAATACCAAATGGACCAGCCCTCTTTGTCAAAGTGCTCCCAGAAATAAGGCAGAGCCACTGAGAGAGTGTCTTCATTTGAATATTTTCTTTTGAATTCATCCATAATGAAGGAGCTCTTAGGAAGGTGAGCATAGGGGTCCTTGGATTTAGGCTCTGCTGCAAGAGCCTTTTCAGATTTATCAAGATCTTCCTCTGTGTCTGGTGCAGGGGCAGGTGTGGGCTTTTTCTCCTCCTTCTCTTTCTTATGCCCATTTGCAGGTTTCTCTTTCTTGGGGGTCTCTTTCTTAGGCTGCAATTCTGCAAACTTCTTAGCATCAAACTGAGCCATCTTGTCACACAGCTTCACCTCTCCCAAGACCGCACGGAACTGGGGTTGATTCACACATGTCACAAACCACCTAGTGACATTACCAAAAGGCTGACGGAAGGATGGATCCAAGACCTGTTTGTAAAGCCATAGCAGGGATCATGTAAGAGCAATGTCAGCCAGTGTGATCCTCTCACCAACCAAGAACGTCCGGCTCTTAAGATGAGCATCTAAGGTAGCAAGGATAAGTATCACCTCCTCTTTGGCTTGTTCTGTGGCCTGTTTGTTGAACTGCATGATGCCCAGAGTTGGGAAAACCCAAGCACTGGTCGGAGGGACAATGTGGTTGTCTGCAAAAACTGACCCATTGAAGGACCTGGGCCTGGTCTAAGCGGGATGATCTACGGAGTTCCTCATTACCCACATAGTGAGCGATGGCACTGCTCTCAAACAGACAGAAGCTGTCATTCCCCTCAAATGCTGGAACCTTCCCCAGAGGAAACTTCTTCGCGAATTCGGGTGTTTTGTTACACCAAACTGGAATTCTGGGGCAGAGGAAGCAACAGTGATGGGAAACCCTGAATACTGGGCAGCGATGAGGGGCTTGTATGCCCTCCAGTTATCAGGGTATGTATACAGAGTCCCACCGGCCATCTTCACGCGAGGAGAAAGGGCTCAATCCCATTTTGATGCTCCCATGACATATCTGTTTTGATAAATGCTTGTATTCTTCATGATATAGCATTTTGAATTTTTTTCTAAGAACTCTACAATTTGGTGTTCCTGAATAATTCCTCTCGCCAAAGGGGTGTCTGCCACTGTCAGCACTGACTGGATAATATCAGAGTGTGCAGGGGCACCCCCCAACTAATAACACCTATTTGGCAATGTATTTATAAATTACTAGGAGGATATCAAAGGACAAACACAAAACAGAGTTCTACAAAAAAGGATGCTCCAGGTTTAATATTTCATGAGAAATACAAGTATAGACTTGAACAGACATGCAAGAGAGTTGACAGGTGCTCTTTACATATTGTGACCTCCTACTCCAATTCTCCCACCTCCTTCTTGCTAATGTTTGACAGTCACTGTGTATTTTACCTGTCTACATAGAGACTGTTATTCAATGGTGAGGGGGAAGAACGATGGGGGCACTCTCCTCATGATTACAGAGCTATTCATGACTGCATCCACTGTGTTCTACTTTTTAGCTGCTACAAATGTTCCACATTTCTTATGCCATTCAGTTTAATAGTCTCCAGTGGACCTGTTCCAGTGTTATGCTGCCCTTTAGGAGGTTAGTATACGCTCATGACAAATCCATTTTAATGAAAAGCTTTATTTTTGTGATTAATTGCTAGATAAAGAGCTAGCTAGAAAGCAGTAGCTGTTCTCCAGTGTGAGGATCTCACCAAACAAGGTATTTTAGGTAATGCTCTCTTATGGTGTAGCATGGTGGGGGAGGTGATATTGAGGATTTTTGATGATGGAGGGAAAGACATTAATTGAGTGCAGGGGCAGACTAAAAACCTGAAGTGGCCCTGGAAAAAAAAAAGTGGCCCCACTTTGTAGGCAGGTCCAAATTAACAGAAGGCGGGGCAACACAAGTAGGTGGGGTCAACAATAACAGTGCAAAATACCTCCCCAGCAGACTCTCAGTGTGCTCTCCACTTTGGAAGCCCTATTCTGGAGACTGGAGCTTAACAGAGGTGCCGCGCGGACGTGCTGGGAGCTGACCGGAGCAGCTGTAAAGGTAACAGCTTCTCCGGCCCCCAACATGTCATGGTCTGTATTATGGCAATGTAAGTTGCCATAATACAGACCTAGACTCGAGTATAAAACGAGGGGGCTTTTTGAGCACAAAAATATGTGCCAAAAAACGTGTCTTATACTCGAGTATATACGGTATATGGATACACCTTAATAAAATGTGAATGGTTGGTGATATTAACTTCCTGTTTGTGGAACATTAGTATATGTGAGAGGGGAAACTTTTCAAGATGGGTGGTGACCATGGCGGCCATTTTGAAGTCGGCCATTTTGAATCTAACTTTTGTTTTTTCAATAGGAAAAGGGTCATGTGACACATCAAACTTATTGTGAATTTCACAAGAAAAAGAATGGTGTACTTGGTTTTAACGTAACTTTATTCTTTCATGAGTTATTTACAAGTTTCTGACCACTTATAAAATGTGTTCAATGTGCCGCCCATTGTGTTGGATTGTCAATGCAACCCTCTTCTCCCACTCTTCACACACTGATAGCAACACCGCAGGAGAAATGCTAGCACAGGCTTCCAGTATCCGTAGTTTTAGGTGCTGCACATCTCGTATCTTCACAGCATATGACCTGGTACCCGATAAGTGCTTACTAGCCCAGTGGGGATACATGGCAGTCCAGTAGAGTGAATGCTCTTCGCTTCTCTGTATACTTCTTTCCATCTTGCCCTTTTTTCTACACATTTTAATATATAATAAAGTTGATATGATTTTGGATATATTATCTCCACTGTCTTTTTTGTTATCTCCTCCTACAATTGTCTAATAGAACAGAGATGCTTAGGAGGTGAGATATGGACAACAGCAGCTGAATTCAGGAGGGCATGTACGGTCACTGGCCGGGTACATTAGTACCTGATTATTAGAGTGTTAAATTACTGTTGAGAGCTTTTATCTACCCCGCCAGCGGCAGAGAGGAGGACGTGAGTGGCCCCCCGGGGAATTGGCCCGCCAGGAAATTTCCCTGTAGCGTCTATGAAAAATCCACCCCTGGACAATGGATAATGAAATGAAGAGCACTGAGAGGCCAGGGGTGACAGAGACAGAAGACCACAATACTCTTACCATTTCCATGACTGTAATGCTATCATAATAATATTGTGGATTTAATGGCTGGTGTTATGCCTCACCTGGTAGGGTGGATCCACTAAGGCATTTGTCCGGTTAGCAGGTCTTAAAGGGGTTGCCCACTGTTGGTCTATTTTTGTAAAATGACCATATGGTGCTTACTAATATAGCCTTTGTTGATACTCTGTGCTGTTTATTATATTTCAGAAGCCATGCCCCCTTCTTGGGAAAATCTTCTGTGCTGTCCACATAAAGGTGTTGTCCAGCAGATGGCCGCTGATGGATAGTCATGTGACCACAGACATCAATCAGTCTCCTTCAATCACATCCAACACACTGCATATGCATAGAACTCATAACGGTGCAAGAGTAGATGACAGGTGCAGTGTATTTGAATGGAGGAGACTGATTGATTTTCCTGGTCACATGACCCTCCATCAGCAGCCATTTTATGGATAGGACCTCCACGTGGACAGCACAAAAGACTTGGCCAATAAGGGGCATACCTTATAAAATATAGAAAATGATGCAGGTTATCAACAAAGACTATATTAGGCTACTTTCACACTAGTGTTTTAGTTTTCCGGTATTGAGATCCGTCATAGGGGCTCAATACCAGAAAAAAACGCTTTAGTTTTGTCCCCATTCATTGTCAACTGGGACAAAACTGAACTGAACAGAACGGAATGCTCCAAAATGCATTCCATTACATTTGGTTGCTTTCCCATACCGGAGAGCAAACCGCAACATGTTGTAGTTTGCTTTCCGTCCTGTGATGCCGAGCAAGACGGATCCGGTATGACCCCTAATGCAAGTCAATGTGGACAGATTCGTTTTCTCTGCCACAATCTGCCACAATAGAAAACAGATCCATCCTCCATTGACTTTCAGTCGAGTTAATGACGGATCCGTCTTGGCAATATTAACGATAATACAACTGGATCCATTCATAACGGATGCAGATGGTTGTATTATCAGTAACAGAAGTGTTTTTGCTGTACCCTGCCAGATCCAGTATAAATGCTACTGTGAAAGTAGCCTTAGTAAGTGCCATATAATACTCTTACAAACACATTTATCAAGAGTAGCCAAAAAGTGGCCAACCCCATTAAGCCTCACGGATAGGTGGCAGTGATGCAGCAGGGTGGAGACAGATGTAATAGATCAGGAGAATTGGTGTGCAGAGTGTAGACCGGATGTAGTAGAGTCGAATAGGAGCAAAGTACTTGAGGTTACGGTGTATCAGAGTCAATGCTACAATGAGGTACAGTTGATGCTGTAATGTAGTAAAGTTGATGTTGCAAATTAGCAGAATTGAGACTGTGATGTAGCAGGGTTAAGGCTGCAATGTAGCAGGGTAATGCTTCTCAAAATAGCAGTTGAAAATATACCAATCTCACATGACCAGAATTAAATTGCTGTGGTTATGTACAGCCTGCACAACATCTCATTGACTCACCAAGTTGGGACACCAATTCATCCAACCCATCAAGGTCTAGTGGAAAAGGTATAGATGCTGCTGCATGTCTGGGATCCATGGCCTGATTATTATGTTACAGTAAGTATCATCTGGTGAGGTGAATCCACTAACATGCTTATCTGGGTTTTGAGTCTCAGGGATAGGTGGCACCAGTGTTACAGGGAGGAGAAAGATGTAGTAGGACCGGAGAACCAGTGTGGTGGACAGCAGATATGATGCAGTAAAGTTGTTTAGGAGTAGTGGAGTTGAGGTTCTGATGTAGCATGTGATGCTGTGATAAGGTGGAGATGCTGTGGTGTAGCAAAGTTCATGCTGCAATGTAGCAGAGTTCAGACTTGTAGCTGAAATTGTGGTAGGAGTGATGTAACAGAGTTGAATGCATTGAAGCTAGGAGTAGTGGCACACAGAACCAAATAAACTAAAAATTGGCTAAACTAAGCACAGCAGAAGCAATTGAGCCAGATCGAGGAGGAACAAGTGAGTAACAGATAACTTAAACATCTGGTTAAAAAAACATTTAGTGTGACAAATTTGGAATAATATCAGACATTCAAAAAGGCAACTAATTCCCAGGTCAACATTCCTTCAGTTAAAGGGGTTGTCCCATCTCAACAGTTATGGATTTATGGCATATCACTAGGATATTCCATTAATTTCAGATAGACTCTCAGAATTGGGACCCGCACCTATCTCCTATTTCCAGAACGGGGCCCCTGAAGAGCCAAGCATGTGCAACCATCCTCCATTCACCGCTACGGGAGTTTCAAAAATAGCCAAGCTCGCTTGCTTGGCTAGTTACTAAAGTCTCCAAGTAGTTACTGGAGAGGACTCTGTGCTTGTGCAGTGTGCTCTCCACTTTGGAAGCCCTATTCTGGAGACTGGAGCGGGACACAGAGGTGGGACCTGCAAATATCTCCCATTTATGGCATATTCTAGTGATACGCAAAATGGGAATAATACTCCTTTAAGTTAGTCTTCGATACAGAACATTGTTGAATAGGAATTATTTATTCCTATTCAACAAGTAATAATGCCATGGCTGAGGAAGAGCGGAGCAGAGGATGGGGGTGGTAGTGGCTCTGGCTGCAACAGTTAATCACATCAATCATAGTGGCAGTCCTCACATCAATGCTCCCTAGTGCTGGACAGGGATAGGAGGGCACACACTTTCTTCCCTCAGGGCACACCCTGATATTAGCGCTCCAGCCTGATGGTAGTTGGGGTACCTTTGGTGTTAAAATAAGACTCAAAATGTATTATTACTATCATTAATTAATTGACTGCTCCTGGACTACGCTTTGAGTTCCTGGTGAGAAAAGCGTATGACAAATGTTTATTATTGTAGTACATCCAATCATATCAAAACACAGTTCCAAATAATTCACAGTAGAAATATTCCCAGACAGGAATGTATCAATATTAGCAAGGATGGGGGTTGAAGTACTCCTTTCCTCTTTCTTTCCAGAGTCTATCTCTCTCTCGCTCTCTGCAAAATTTAAAACTGTCAATTAAGCTCTTGCAAACGTGTCTGTAATTCACAGCTGAAATGTACAGAATTAAAATATGGCTGCCCAGGACCACGTCAAAGTGTGGAAGGGTGTATTAGCAATGTCCCTCTCAGCCTTAAACAGTGAATACCTTACTGACTCACTCAAGTGCTCGGCCATACAGAATATGTACCTTCAGGTTCTTTCTTTATCTCTCTGGAGTACTGTAAAGTAGAGGTGGCTTTCTTAATGCAAATATAGATAGTGATTCTCTGAGACTCAGGCCCTGTCTTCTGAGGAGTAGGCACATGTAGCTCCTCTCTCAACATTAGATTCATACTGACTAAACTAGGGGCGGACCGAAGTCCATCTCCTAGTCTCCTACAAGGGCATGGTCAGGATTGTTACCCCTGACTGATCCATACAGTGCTCTATGGGTACAATATATCAGGTAGCAGTATGCAAGAAACAATTTTCAGGTACCCAATTCTGGGGTACTGCAGTATCAAGCATTTAAATAGATTAACACACATTTAAGCTGTGTGGATGGACAGTTACCTCCTTCTTCATTAGTGATGAGCGGCAGGGGCAATATTCAAATTCGCAATATTTCGCAAATGTTTGGTAGTATATTCGTCATATATTCGCAAATTCAAGATTATTTTCTTGATCGCGAAAAATCGGTGTGACGGATACCACCCCTCGTGCCCACTTGATGTCAACTACGTCAAGCTCACGAGACACGGTATGGTTCCTGGTTACCAAGACTTGAAGTTAGGCCCTCCTGGAGGAGCATGTACGGTCAGCTTGGTACAGTTTACACAGACACCTCCTGTCTACGCGGGCACAGAGAGGCAACAAGCTGAGAGAGCCTGCTGCAGTGAAATCAGCGCTGTCTCAGCCCGGGTAATATGCCACCAGCTTCTAGTTTGATATAAGCCCGGTCCGCTAACGGGATTACATAGGGTGAGAAACCAACCCGCAGTAGCTTATAACTAGGCCCAAACACGGACGTGGGGATTCGTGATCGAGATACAAGACAGCACAAGATTAAATTATATATTTAATCGCCTTAAAGGCACACTATATATAACACTATACACACAGAATAAATACAGTGGTCTGAGGTTACAAATACAGGAAATATGGTACAAACAGGATTACACAGAGTACAAGTCAGTTACTGGGTAGATGAATGTCCTTTGCTATATTCACATGGAGGACAGTGATGTCAGCTGGTTTCCAGGTCTCTCCAAACACATTTGCACGATGTGATTTCATAAAAAGACATGCCTGCTTGCTGGCACAAGCCTTTTAACCTGTAGCCAACCTCATCTAGGAAGGGTCAACTCCCCCCTCTTCTGGGCTGGCATTAAATGACCCACAAAACCCTTTAGGGTTCATAGCTCCAGACCAGAATGTCGTAGGGAGGTGGTTCCAGGCCCAATTGATCCGCCTGGGTTCCGGCTACAACTAGAGTCCAAACATGGTGCCGCTATTGGGTTTCTGTGGGGATATATGTATATCTCCCTTTCCTGACATCCCACCATCAAACTAAGACCATGGGCATGTTCATCATGGCCACTGAGACACAAATATGTATCCGGTTTGTGCCTGCGATGGTCGGGCGATTCATAATATCTTATAAATCGCCGGTTCCATGCTGTCTGCTAGATTCAAGTGAACTGGGGAATGGCTTAGACCCCCTGCAGGGAGGTTTTCCTGCAGGATCCATGCTATCTGAATGAAGGTGTGAAATGTAACCACATGTGGCCTGCTAGGAGTTTTCTGCTATCTGGCTGCGCTTTGAAGCAGGGCCCTCCTGTGGAGTTCACTACCTCTGCTATCTACCAGCAAATGGTGGGTGTGCGGACATGGCTGACAGCAGTGCCGGTTCTACTCCTCCAATCCCGGAGACAGTAAGGGATCTCCCGGGCAATAAATTATGGGTGCCACCAGTTCAGGCTGTACCAGAGTCATCTCAGCGCCGGTGTCTCTAAGTCCCATGGCCACGGCCTGGCCCACGGTGACCACGGCCTGACCCACAATGGATGGTTTCCAGATTGATGACTGGGACGGGTCCCTCAGGCGCTAGGGACACATGGCTTTGAAGTGTCCTGGCTGCTTACACAGGTGGCAATGTCAGGGGGACAGTCATGTTTTAGACTCTGTGATCTGTGTCAGTTCCAACCACAAGTATCATTAGCAGAGCATGTCCTAGTTCGAATAGTGTTTGCACACAGAATCTTCTATGGCGATACAGGTAGGACGATGCTGTATAGATCTGCTAACACAGCATTAAAGTGTGTGAAGGAACGGGGAGTGCCCTCCCGGCCCACATCTTAGCTAGGACACATATGCTGTAGTACTGACAGGGCATTAGATAATTTTAACCCTTTATGTAGCTCACTTTCTTTTCACTTAGTAACTCTTAGCAGACTTAATAAAAGTTAAGTTTTAATATCTGGGACAAGTGAGGTTAATAGCCCAAATAGGCTTGAATTGTTGATTAAAAGTCAGGGTTCCCCCACTGACGTGGAAAGTGTAGCAGGGGCTGGTGTCCACATGGGTCTAGGGGCAGGGGCAGCATGCATCTTACCCCCTCTCCACCCGACAGGTTTCCGGGCCTCTGAAGTCCTGTTGTTGGTGTATTCATCGGCCAGGGCTGATGTTGCCGAGGCTCCCTTTGGCTTCCAGTCGCGGAGGTACTGCTGTAGATCCTGCGGGCAATTCCACAAGAACTGCTTGGTGGTGATGAGCTCCTTCAGCTGCTGGATGATGGTGAGCTCCAATCCTGTGGTCCATTGGTCGACCGCTCTCAGCAAGGCACGCATGTGATCGGCTTAGCTCTGGGTAGAGCCTCTCTGCAAACTACTGAGTTTTTTCCAGTATGTCTCAGAGGCCAGGTTATACTGCCGGACGAGAGCCTGCTTGATGTCCTCATAGCTCAGGATGGTCTCGCTGGGCAGGTACCCGAAGATTTCAAGGGCTTTTCCCCTGAGACGTGGCATAACGAATCTGACCCACTGGTTCTCCGGCAGCTGGTACTGATGGCAGGCTGTCTCAAATGCCAACAAAAAGGTGTCCAGGTCCCCATCTTTGTCCAGCAGGGGGAAATCCTCCACCCGCAGTTTTGGAATCCGGATCTCTGGAGACTTACATCGGGCTGGGGAGGGCTGCTGGAGTTGGAGCTGGAGCACTCGCATCTGATGCTCACACTCGGCTTGCTCGCGTCGTTCTGCAGCCGCTGCTTGCTCGCGATGTTCTCGTTCTGCAGCCTCTGTTCGTTTGCGATGTTCTGCAGCTGCCATAAGGATCTCGTAGGAAGCCTGGTCTCTGGCCTGGAGTTGGTCTAGGGCAGCCTGTAGGAGAGCAGCCGATGCGGTAGTGAGACAAAACAGGGGGACTGGTGGGTAGGGATACCCTCCAAATCTCGCCTATTTTTTAATAAACCCTTTTGGGCGCCAGTAGTGGTGAATTTAAAAATGGTGGATTTATGTTGGGCTGCTTAAGTGTGTAATAGGTTTTCATTCGCGTTATATTTGTAGAAGTGGGGATGGTATAGTAATGTGTATAGGGATATCAAATGTATAAGATTTTTTTTTATATATATACATACATATATACATAAAAAAAAATCTGCATAAAAAGAGCAAGTGATAGTACACACATATAAATTCTGCCGAGAGAATAAAAAGATAAAAAGATTGTACATAAAAGTGGGATCACTGCATACAGACAGAACAATGGGTAAAAAAGTTTTTTGTGTTTAAAAAAATACCGACATATATATTAAAATATTGTGGTATCATAGGTAAGTTTACTCACTTCACGAGGGGGGCAGCCGCTGCTTGCTCGCGACGTTCTCTTTCTGCAGCCTCTGTTCGTTTACGATGTTCTGCAGCTGCCATAAGGATCTCGTAGGAAGCCTGGTCTCTGGCCTGGAGTTGGTCTAGGGCAGCCTGTAGGAGAACAGCCGAGCCTGTCTGGCTGGGGGGATGGGCAGGTGGAGTGAGGCCCACCGCGTTCCTGACCTCCGGCAACTGGCTCCTTGGGGCGTTTTGGCTGTGCTCCCCCTCGCCTGGAAGAAAGTCGTCTTCCACCTCCTCTCGGCCCCCTATCTGAACTGCGTCCTCCCCGCCATCATTCATAGCCTTGGCCATCTCCTTAGCCTTGCTTTATGTGTAGCTGGCTATCATTGCCACAGATGGTCACTGACCCAGACTGCAACCTGATGAACACACACACCTTATAGTATCTGCACTCAGACTGCCTAATGTTGAGCTGATCTTAAGACTCCAGCGGCAAAAGCTACAGCTGGAAGTCTTTAGTGTCTGGGAGTATGGGTCTCACACACATACTAGTATCTCGATCCCACTTTGCTGCCACCAATATGTGACGAATACCACCCCTTGTGCTCGCTTGACGTCAACTACGTCAAGCTCACGAGACGCGGTATGGCCCCTGGTTACCAAGATGTGATGTTATGCCCTCCTGGAGGAGCATGTAAGGTCAGCTTGGTACAATTTACACAGATACCTTCTGTCCACGCGGGCACAGAGAGGCAACAAGCTGTGAGAGTCTTTTCACTGCCGAAGTGAAAACAGCACTGTCTCAGCCCGGGTAATATGCCACCAGCTTCTCGTTTGATATAAGCCCGGTCCGCTAACGGGATTATATAGGGTGAGAAACCAACCCGCAGTAGCTTATAACTAGGCTGAAACACGGATGTGGGGATTCGTGATCGAGATACAAGACAGCACAAGATTAAATTATATATTTAATCGCCTTAAGGGCACACTATATATAACACTATACACACAGAATATATACAATGGTCTGAGGTTACAAATACAGGTAATATGGTACAAACAGGATTACACAGAGTAAAAGTCAGTTACTGGGTAGATGAATGTTCCTTTGCTGTATTCACACGAAGGGCAGTGATGTCTGCTGGTTGGTTTCCAGGTCTCTCCAAACACATTTGCACGATGTGACCCCCTTTCAGAAAAAGACATGCCCGTTTGCTGGCATAACCCTTTTAACCTGTAGCCGGCCCCTCCTCTGGGAAGGGTCCACTCCCACCTCTTCTGGGCTGGCATTAAATGACCCACAAAAACCTTTATGGTTCATAGCTCCAGACCAGAATGTCGTAGGGAGGTGGTTCCAGGCCAAATTGATCCGCCTGGCTTCCGGCTACAACTAGAGTCCAAACATGGGGCAGCTATTGGGTTTCTGTGGGGATATATGTATATCTCCCTTCTCTGGCATCCCAGCATCAAACTAAGACCATGGGCATGTTCATTCTGGCCATCGGGACACAAATATGTATCCGGTTTGCGCCTGCGATGGCTGGGCGATTCATAATTCCTTATAAATCGCTGGTTCCATTGCTGTCTGCTAGATTCAATTGAACTGGGGAATGACTTAGACCCCTCTGCAGGGAGGTTTTATTGCAGGATCCGTGCTGTCTGAATGGAGGTGTGAAATGTAACCACATATGGCCTGCTAGGAGTTTTCTTCTATCTGGCTGCGCTTTGAAGCAGGGCCACCTGTGGAGTTCACTACCTCTGCCATCTACCAGCAAATGGTGGGTGTGAGGACATGGCTGACAGTAAATATTAATCCATATTCCTCACAATCGGCAATGTAATATTTGCGTAATGCGTGCGAAATACAGTCGTGGGTCACTATAGCTAAATTTTTCAAGCTGCTAGAAGTTTCCTGAGACTGGAGAAAATGGTTGGCACGGCAGAACATTAAAATAGCTTTATATGCAGTCTTGAAGGAGTTCCCAGAGATGCTTAGCACTTGTTGGCCCTTTTGCCTTCACTCTGCGGTCCAGCTCACCCCAAACCATCTCGATTGGGTTCAGGTCCGGTGACTGTGGAGGCCAGGTCATCTGGTGCAGCACCCCATCACTCTCCTTCATAGTCAAATAGCCCTTACACAGCCTGGAGGTGTGTTTGGGGTCATTGTCCTGTTGAAAAATAAATGATGGTCCAACTAAACGCAAACCGGATGGAATAGCATGCCGCTGCAAGATGCTGTGGTAGCCATGCTGGTTCAGTATGCCTTCAATTTTGAATAAATCCCCAACAGTGTCACCAGCAAAGCACCCCCACACCATCACACCTCCTCCTCCATGCTTCACGGTGGGAACCAGGCATGTAGAGTCCAACCGTTCACCTTTTCTGCGTCGCACAAAGACACGGTGGTTAGAACCAAAGATCTCAAATTTGGACTCATCAGACCAAAGCACAGATTTCCACTGGTCTAATGTCCATTCCTTGTGTTCTTTAGCCCAAACAAGTCTCTTCTGCTTGTTGCCTGTCCTTAGCAGTGGTTTCCTAGCAGATATTCTACCATGAAGGCCATCAGCTGTGTATTCACCTGACTTCTCCACAACGCAACTGATGGTCCCAACCCCATTTATAAGGCAAGAAATCCCACTTATTAAACCTGACAGGGCACACCTGTGAAGTGAAAACCATTTCAGGTGACTACCTCTTGAAGCTCATCAAGAGAATGCCAAGAGTGTGCAAAGCAGTAATCAAAGCAAAAGGTGGCTACTTTGAAGAACCTAGAATATGACATATTTTCAGTTGTTTCACACTTTTTTGTTATGTATATAATTCCACATGTGTTAATTCATAGTTTTGATGCCTTCAGTGTGAATCTACAATTTTTATAGTCATGAAAATAAAGAAAACTCTTTGAATGAGGTGTGTCAAAACTTTTGGTCTGTACTGTATGTAGCATACATACATACATACAGCACTATGTATGTAGCATGTATGTATGGACAGCAGAACCTATCAGCTACACTATGTCACTATCTAACCTACACTGACTATCTCCCACTAACTATCTGTATTATATATATAAGCTAACTAACTAGCTAATTAACTATCTAATGTAATAAGACAGAAAAGCAGAGAGCGCAGCAATAACACTGCTGTCTCTCTCAGATCTGCAAAATACTGCATACAAAGGCTGCTGGGGAGGTTCTATACTAAAGGGCTAGGCAACTTTCCTATTAGTTGCTAGGGATGTTGCTAAGCTCAGACAAAGACATTGCAGCCTTCTCATTGGCTCACAAGCAAGAATGGAGGTTACTGATAATAAAAAAATCTAGAATATTCGAAATTACGAATATATATCACTATATTCTAAATACTCGCAAATTCTCAAAGTGACGATATTCGCGATTAATATTCGTGATTCGAATATTCACGCCCAACACTATTCTTCATCCAGACAAGCACTTGGTTATGTGAGGATCTATAAACATAACCACTTTTCTTATTGATCTGTACTTTACTGCTGGGACTAATTCTCGTTATAAATAAATCTTCATTAGGCCTCATGCACACGACCGTTTTTTTTTTGCGGTCCGCAAAACGGATTTCCGTTGTTCCGTGATCTGTGACCGTTTTTTCTTCCGTGGGTCTTCCTTGATTTTTGGAGGATCCATGGACATGAAAAGTGAAAAAAAAAAAAAAAGTCAAGTTTGCATTGAAAATGATAGGAAAAACGGACACGGATCACGGACACGGATGACTATCTTGCGTGCATCCGTGACTTTTCACGGACCCATTGACTTGAATGGGTCCATGAACCGTTGTCAGTGAAAAAAATAGGACAGGTCATATTTTTTTCACGGACTGGAAAAACGGATCACGGACGCGGAAGCCAAATGGTGCATTTTCCGATTTTTCCACTGACCCATTGAAAGTCAATGGGTCCGCGAAAAAAAACGGAAAACGGAACACCGGCCTCGGATGCACACAACGGTCGTGTGCATGAGGCCTTAAGCTGGGAGTACTCGAAGTGTTTGTAGAATTTTATACCCCGGAGTTTGAAAATATATTAAAAGTCGAAATTACAGGGTCAAACATATAAAATATCTGTGGAGAATAATTGTTTTTATAGCATAATTAATTGTTAATAAAGGGCCAGTAAACCACAATATATAATTTTTAATAGACAACACAAAACCAAAAAGTTGTGTTTCAACTGTTGCCATGGCATATTAATCTAGGGATTAGTCTACATATACAAAGCTACTTCCAATATGTCCTTGCAGCGGTATTAGGCTTACATTCAGAGCATTATTACACATAAAATGCAAGTCAGGTGAAGTAGATGATTTTGACCTGTTTTGGGCTGATCATGCAGTACTCCAGTTTGCAAATTGTTAGCTATTTAATGCTTGTCATGGTATTTAATGTCATTTAATGCTCTGTATAGCCAGTATTGTAATAGTAACAGAGTTAATCAACTGTGGCACAGCCCTGACAGGAAGCTTAAAGAGGACCTTTCACCAGGATAAAACTTCTAAACTAACTATACAGGCATGTAGAGTGGCGCCCAGGGACCCCCCCTGCACTTACTGTTATACCGGGGCGCCGCTCCGTTCTCCCGTTATTGCCTCCGGTATCTTCATAGTAAGGCTCCACCCAGGGGAACCTGCCGGCGCCTACTTCTCCCATGCTGTAGCGCTGGCCAATCACAGCGCTCAGCTCATAGCCTGAGAGGCTTTTTTCTCTCTCAGGCTATGAGCTGAGTGCTGCGATTGGCCAGCGCTACAGCATGGGAGAAAGAGACGCCGGCAGGTTCCCCTGGGTGGAGCCTAACTATGAAGATACCGGAGGCAATAACGGGAGAACGGAGCGGCGCCCAGGTATAACAGTAAGTGCAGGGGGTCCCTGGGCGCCGCTCTACATGCCTGTATAGTTAGTTTAGAAGTTTTATTCTGGTGAAAGGTCCTCTTTAAGTGTGCATCCTGAATCTGCATCTTGCTGAGTCTAGAGAGTTCTAGCTGGGAGTAGAGGAAGCAACTCCATGTACAATATTCCTTACAGTACTGGACTAAAGCTACAGGGTACTCACCGATTTCTGGATGATCTACAGCAGGGATGGGCAAACTGCGGCTCTCCAGCTGTTGTAAAACTACAACTCCCAGTATGCCCAGTCTGCCTACAGCTATCAGCATACAGCAGGGTATGATGAGATTTGTAGTTTTACAACAGCTGGAGAGACGCAGTTTGCCCATCCCTGATCTACAGAAAGGAAGAAGGAGACAAGAAGGTTCAGAAAGCTGCATGGCTGAGCAATGGAGTCAGTAAGGTATCCTGCTACCTCAGCTACTTAGACTTTACTGCAGTAAATACCTAAGACCAAAGAGTACATTAATTTCCACCCTTGCACAAATCCATACAAAACCATCTTTTTGCAATCATTGGATGTACTACAACACCCATTTTGCACTTAAGAGAGACATTTATTTAGCTATATCTGGCCTGGTTACTGACTCCTGCCCCATACAATGGCCATTGCACTCTACAAGCCCTGCCTTGCACCCATACAAATACCTAACCAGGTGCCCCAGAACCAGGGTGAGCCCTGGGGAAAGAAAGGGTGTGCGCCACTGTGATTGATTGTGACAGCCAGAGCCACTACCACTCTCATCCTCCACTTCACTGTATTGCGTTCTAGTGTTAGTGAAGAAAAATAACATGTTCAGAGTTGTCTCTTCAGAAGTCCTCCTAGGTCATCTTCATTCCCTTCCAATATTTCATTGTGGCTCCTAAGTCAGCTTCTCTGATGACCTAAAACTTGAGCAAATGCAGATTAAAATTTTATTTGAGATGCAGCACTATTTGAAGATCTGGGCCACTAGGGGCCAAAGTAATAGATTTTTCTGTACCTCATCATTCCTCTACCAACAGTTTAAATATACATGATGCACTAAATACAAATCTCTGCCACTGTGAGTCTGATCTGTTAACATAGTGCTCACTACTTAAAACGTCAACTACAAACCGGATTCCAAAAAAGTTGGGACACTAAACAAATTGTGAATAAAAACTGAATGCAATGATGTGGAGATGGCAAATGTCAATATTTTATTTGTGATAGAATGCAGATGACAGATCAAACGTTTAATCCGAGTAAATGTATCATTTTAAAGGAAAAATACGTTGATTCAAATTTTCACGGTGCCAACAAATCCCCAAAAAGTTGGGACAAGTAGCAATAAGAGGCTGGAAAAAGTAAATTTGAGCATAACGAAGAGCTGGAAGGCCAATTAACACTGATTAGGTCAATTGGCAACATGATTGGGTATAAAAAGAGCTTCTCAGAGTGGCAGTGTCTCTCAGAAGCCAAGATGGGTAGAGGATCACCAATTCCCACAATGTTGTGCAGAAAGATAGTGGAGCAATATCAGAAAGGTGTTACCCAGAGAAAAATTGCAAAGACTTTGCATCTATCATCATCAACTGTGCATAACATCATCCGAAGATTCAGAGAATCTGGAACAATCTCTGTGCGTAAGGGTCAAGGCCGTAAAACCATACTGGATGCCCGTGATCTCCGGGCCCTTAAACGACACTGCACCACAAACAGGAATGCTACTGTAAAGGAAATCACAGAATGGGCTCAGGAATACTTCCAGAAACCATTGTCAGTGAACACAATCCACCGTGCCATCCGCCATTGCCAGCTGAAACTCTACAGTGCAAAGAAGCCATTTCTAAGCAAGATCCACAAGCTCAGACGTTTTCACTGGGCCAGGGATCATTTAAAATGGAGTGTGGCAAAATGGAAGACTGTTCTGTGGTCAGACGAGTCACGATTCAAAGTTCTTTTTGGAAATCTGGGACGCCATGTCATCCGGACCAAAGAGGACAAGGACAACCCAAGTTGTTATCAACGCTCAGTTCAGAAGCCTGCATCTCTGAAGGTATGGGGTTGCATGAGTGCGTGTGGCATGGGCAGCTTGCATGTCTGCAAAGGCACCATCAATGCAGAATAATATATTCAGGTTCTAGAACAACATATGCTCCCATCCAGACGTCATCTCTTTCAGGGAAGACCCTGCATTTTTCAACAAGATAATGCCAGACCACATTCTGCATCAATCACAACATCATGGCTGCGTAGAAGAAGGATCCGGGTACTGAAATGGCCAGTCTGCAGTCCAGATCTTTCACCTATAGAGAACATTTGGCGCATCATAAAGAGGAAGGTGCAACAAAGAAGGCCCAAGACGATTAAACAGTTAGAGGCCTGTATTACACAAGAATGGGAGAGCATTCCTATTTCTAAACTTGAGAAACTGGTCTCCTCTGTCCCCAGACGTCTGTTGAGTGTTGTAAGAAGAAGGGGAGATGCCACACAGTGGTGAAAATGGCCTTGTCCCAACTTTTTGGGGATTTGTCGACACCATGAAATTCTGATTCAACATATTTTTCCCTTAAAATGGTACATTTTCTCAGTTTAAACTTTTGTTCCGTGATTTATGTTCTATTCTGAATAAAATATTAGAAGTTGGCACCTCCACATCATTGCATTCAGTTTTTATTCACGATTTGTATAGTGTCCCAACTTTTTGGGAATCCGGTTTGTATTTGTAGATGTATAATATGTCTGACATAGTTAAATCATGGTTAGGGCTCTTTCACATCAGTTATTGATTTCTGTTTGTCTGCCCTGTTATAGGAGTAGAACAACTAAAATACCAGATTAGGCACATAACTAACCCAAACAGATCCAAACGGATACCATTGACTACATAATCTACATATAATGTTGTGTAACTACTCAAGTGTTTGCTTTATGCATCATGTGCTGATCTTCAGTTACAGCAAGCCATAAAATAGCAGAGCGGTATTCCCATCTTGACATTTATGGTACTTGGATATTTTTGTTACTCACACAAAAATGAATGGAGAGAATAATTCATACAGCCTTGAGGAAAGGGACAATGTGATGGGAACCTTTAAATGTGTTTAAAGGATAAATAAGATTTAGGAAGGAAGTGTCTTTAATAAGAAGAACATGAGAACAGAGGGACACATTAGTTGAGGGGAAGATCGGAAGCAATGTCAGAAAATATTATTTTAGTGAAAGAGTAGTAGATGTATGGAACAAGCTTCTGGCAGGTGTGGTTTGGAAATTCACAGTAAGTGGATTTAAAGGGGTTCTGCACTTTGCTGAAACTGGTGATCTATCTTCTGGATAGATCATCAGCATTTGATCAGCAGGGGTCCGACACCCGGGACCCCCGCCGATCATCAGCATTTGATCAGCAGGGGGACCCCCGCCGATCAGCTGTTTGAGAAGGCAGCGGCGCTCCAGCAGCGCCGCGCCCTTCTCACTGTTTACCACAGGCCCAGTGATGTCACGACTAGTATCACTGGCTTGGGCGGGGCTAATCTCCGTTCCCTTGAATGGAGCTTAGCCCTGCCCAGGCCAGTTGATACAAGTCGTGGCGTCACTTGGCCAGCGGTAAACAGTGAGAAGGACGCGGCACTGCTGTAGCGCCGCTGCCTTCTCAAACAGCTGATCGGCGGGGGTCCTGGGTGTTGGACCCCCGCCGATCAGAAGTTGATGATCTATCCAGGATAGATCAGTTTAAACAAAGTGCAGAACCCCTTTAAGGATGCCTTTGATAAACATATAGCCATCCCAAGTGAAAAACATAAAGGAAATGACAGGGAAGACTAAATGCACCATGTGATCTTTTTCTGCTGTCATTCTTTTATGTTTCTATGTATCTAGAACTGTCCATGGCAGGGCACCTCTTTCATTTACAGAGGCCACAAAAGTGGACCCCATTCTTGAGACAGGTGTGAGTCCCAGACATGGGACCACCATCTATCATACATTTTTAGATATGCCATAAATGTTGAGATGAGAATACATTTTTAACCCCTTCTACCCCTGGCAAGTTTTCACCATCGTGCCCAGGCCATTTTTTTGCAAATCTTACATGTATCACTTTATGTGGGAAGTCTTGATGCTCTCCAAAAGAGAAACAATGTAAAAAATTATAATTTGATACTTTTTAATGGCTAACTAAAATACATGATGTTATAAGGCGCAAGCTTTCGAGGCACTCAGGTCCCTTCTTCAGGCCAGGAATTTAGAGTTTTGAGAGGAGACGACCCCTCTTTCTCCTCAGATGTTGTAGCAGGTAAAACCTTGAGACAAATTCAGTCCTGTGTTGAGTGTGTCAAAGACAGTCATGAATTTGCATTCCCAAACTCATCTATCCCTTTGGGATTTGAAATGATCCTTTAATATTAATACTTGGAGGTCTGTAATGCTATGACCAGGATTACTAAAATGTTTGGCAACAGGGAAAGTTGTCTTTTTTTTCCTTTATAGCATGACGGTGAGACCTTATCCTCTGAATGTGTCTGCCATTTCCCCCACATAAAGACCCTGAGTTTTTTGTGCACCTAATGAGGTACACCACATTATGTGGCAATAACCTTGGAACGCTTTTACTTATCCAAGACATTCTGAAATTGTTTTGAAAAAATAAAAAATTTACCAAAATTAAAAAAAATTGCAATTTTAAAAATTTCAATTTCTCTGCTTGTAAAACAGAAAGTGATATCTCATAAAATATTTATTACTTAACATTCTCCATATGTCTACTTTATGTTGGCATAATTTTGAAAATGTCATTTTATTTTTTGGAACAATAGAAGGCTTAGAATTTTAGAAGTAATTCTTAAAATTCTTAAGAAAATTTCCAAAACCCACTTTTTAAGGACCAGTTCAGTTATGAAGTCACTTTGTGGTGCTTACATAGTAGAAACCCCCCATAAATGACCATTTTAGAATATACACCCCTCCAGTTATTCAAAACTGATTTTACAAACTTTGTTACCTTTTTAGGTATTCCACAAGAATTAAAGGAAATGGGGATGAAATTTCTAAATTTCACTTTTTTGGCAGATTTTCCATTTGAATCATTTTTTTCCTGTAACACATCACAGTTAACAGCCAAGCAAAACTCTATATTTATTATCCTGATTCAGCGGTTTACAAAAACACCCCATATGTGGTCGTAAACTGCTGTATGGGCACACGGCAGGGCGTAGAAAAAAAGGAGCGCTGCATGGTTTTTGGAAGGCAGATTTTGCTGGACGGATTTTTAGACACCATGTCCCATATGAAGACCCCCTGATGCACCCTCACAGTAGAAACTCCAAAAAAGTGACACCATTTTAGAAACTACGGGATAAGGTTTTATTGGTATTATTTTGGGGTACATATGATTTTTGATCGTTCTATATTAAATTTTTTGTTAGGCAAGGTAACCAAAAAATGGCTGTTCTGGCACAGTTTTAATTTTTTTGTTGCTTTACAATGTTCATCTGACATGTTAGATCATGTGCTATTTTTATACAGCAGGTTGTTATGGATGTGATAATATCAAATATGTCTACTTTTTTGTTTGTTTGTTTCAGTTTTACATAATAAATCATTTTTGAAAAAAATTATGTTTTAGTGTCTCCAAATTCTAAGAGCCATAGTTTTTTGGTTTTTTTTGGGCGATTGTAGGGGCTCATTTTTTGCGAGGTGAGGGTTTCATTGGTACTACTTTGAGGGGCTATCGCTTTTTTGATTGCTTGGGGTTGCACTTTTTGTGATGTAAGGTGACAAAAAATGTCTTTTTTTGGCACTGTTTTTTTTTTTTTTTTTTTACGGTGTTCCCCTGAGGGGTTAGGTCATATGATAATTGTTATAGAGCAGATTGTTACGGATAGAGCGATACCTAGTATGTCTATTTTTTTTTATTTATTTCACTTGAACACAATAAAAGCTGAGAGCCATCGCCACCCCAATGTATATTTCGCCCAGCTTCCTCCTGGGGGCGTATCTAACCTTGATGTCTGCCCTCCCTATATACCCCTTCTATATCTTATGATGTTTATTGTATATGCAATCTATTGTTTGTGTATGGTATAGCACTTTAGATGGAGTTTTACTGCGTATACAATCTTCAATGGCCCCACGATATGTTTGAATTGCTCCAATCAATTTATTATTTATAGTATATTACTAACTGCTCACCTGGGATGGAGTAATAGATGGTGTGGTGATCCTTTGAGTTTACGATAGATTTATTTGTTGTTTGGAGCATATTACAACCATTGAGGGGTGCCACTAAATCATGTGATTGATAGAGCTATGAGGTGGAGGGCTGGACCTGCACTTTAGGTGGGTGGGCTGACTATATTGTGAGTCCATACTGCATATTTTGTAATTGATTTTATCTCTATTATTTTCTAATAAGTAATAAAGAATGCATTTATACTTTATGTGTGGCTTTACATTTTTGGCGGGTCATATATTGTTACCACACAGTGGTTTATACCATTTTAGTGGTTGGTTGTCTGGATAGGAGACCTCTCTAACCTTTAATCGCTTTGAGGCAGTGGTGAGTCTCTGAGGCCTCTGCCTTATTGTTGGATGAAACTTTAAGAGCCGGTGATATGAGCGTTTTTTATTGGTATAGTGTGAAGACTTGCTCCTGGTATCTTTGTGCTCCGCTTCATCTATGCAGCTAGGTGCCTAACAACAGTTATATTTATATTTAACAAAACACTGCCTTCTAATTTTTTCCATTAGTGGCCATGTTTGGAACTTCTTCCTCATCTTCTGTATAACAGACGTGTTCCCTCTACTGTCCTGCTGCTGAGTCATAGCGCCCAGGTTTACTCGTCTGGGAAGGTGGTGTTCATAGACAGACATGTTTGTAGCTTTAGGAAGCGAGTCACCCAGGCCGATGTTGACTTCTGGCTGCTACATAATCATCAGTAAAACACAGAGGAGTCTCAATAGAATAGAAAGGAGAATTTAAAAAGCTAATAACATATTTATCTCTAGGGTGATAACACTTGTCTATGGGCTTACAAAAAATTATCTGGACTGCTTTTGTAAGCTGTAATCACAATTCTTTTGGGTGTTCCTACAACCAAGTGACCACTTGTCAAGACATGCACCTCAGCTCTTACAGAATTACACAGTGCTTGGGAGGATTAGACTTCCCTACATCAGATTACTCTACATTTTGTGGAGTATAGAGTTTACATGTCACATTGCAACTATGCAGAGCAAGCAACGTACACCAAACCATCAGGGTGCTGATAGGCACAATAGTAAAGGCCAGATGTTAAACTTCATGTTCCTGGGTCCTGGTGTAAAATCTGTAACAGAGCCCTCCAACTTCACAGGCATAGTAATATGTTATCCTTTTGTGGTAATGTGAAAAGTGCTGGAAGGTGTGTTGTCCCACTTCAGGTACCTCAGATGGGTGAGACGGGTAAAATCCAGAGAGTTGCAGTAGTCTCAGCAAAGCATAGTTTGCTGAGACATTTCTGTATACATTTTCTGGGCTGGATTTTACTTGGTGGCTAGGCTTGGTAGAGGGAGTTCCCAGTCCACACCCTTCCAGTACAGGTTTTCCTTTCTACCTGAGGTGATCACAGGTGAGGCCTGCTGTAATCAGGCTGGCATAAAGCGCCTCAGAATAGGTCAGTCTGAGGAGGGAGAGCGAGACTGTTTTGTGAAGCAGAGGCTCTGTGTGTGGTCTCAGTCAGGAGGACTAAGGGGCCACAAGGCTTTGAATAGCCTGAGGTTTAGAGGACCTAGCGACACCTAGAGAACGAGGGTTGCACGCCCAGCGTCTGGAGGAGTACTGGGCCACACTCCCCCAAAAGGTACTGGAGTTTCCACAGCCTTGAGGCTGCAGTATTGATGTTGGCTGAGGAAAGCCGCATATGTTGTCCATGTGTGAACTAAGCTCTATGAGTGAGGTAGGGTTGTATTTTGTTTAGGTAGACGGGCAGGAGTTTATTTGTGTTTTAAGTGTTGGCGGTGCGGGAACCTCACCCCACCCAGTGATGTATAACTGGACTATCCTTTATAAGAAGACTGTCAAAATAAATGCACAGTTTGGACATGAAAATCCGTTGTCTGGTGAGATATCTGTGAGTGTGACCGCCTGAAAAGAGACGATCCCTTACACTTTATAATACTAGTATGTGGTTATGCTGCCTTTAGGTCAAATCTGCCAGATTCCAGGTCACTTGTGTAACCTCTGAATCCTTTAGAGGGTATTCACAAGTGACAGAAAAATCTGCACTGAAATATGCATATACATATTTTTAGGTTATTGTGGCTTTTGATACAGATTTAATTGCGAATTATGATTTCCCATTGGAATATATGGATAAATTCGGTTTCACAAAATCCCCCAAATATCATTTTTTTCACAGTGGAACACAGATTAAATTGCAGCACTTCTATGGCCTGCCCAGTCACCAGATTTATTGCCAATTGACCATTTATAGGACCAGGTAGGACGCCAGCTTTGGAAGCTTACGAGTGTGCAGAATCTGTGCAACATTTGTGGGCAAATGTGCCACAGGATACCCTATGGAACATGTATGTCTCCATGCCCAATCGTATCTCATCTTGTATCCAGGCACCCAATAGGGTGCTCCATTCAACCTAACTTGATATTAAGAGGTGAATTTTCACTTTACATCTAGTTATATTTCAAGATCCTATAATTAGACTAAACGTCTAGATGAGTTAAAGGTGGTGTAGTTTTTAGCCAACATGTACGCCTGTTTCCAGTAAATTTGTCGGGGCTGGATTCTCGGCCCCAGCACTGCCTCCCACCCATCTCCGCCCACTCCCCGGACAACTATCGAAAAAGTTTCGACAATATTAAGTCGCACGGCCAGAGAAAAATGGGAATTCGCTGCGTAGTAAAGTACCAGCAAAGTGTATGAGATTGCACAAGTCTCACGTACACTTTGCAGATTTTCTCTGAAATTGAATTGTTGTGCTAATCTGAGCCCTTTCAGCACCAGAGTTTTTTTCGTATTTTCTTTTTTTTTTTTTTTACTCCCTGCCTTTCCAAGTGATAAATTTTTCTTTTTTTCTTTTTACATAGCTGTATGGGAGCCTGCAGGGTCACGCTGGACCTCCCTCTGTCAGCACTCCTTCCCGAAACTACTCAATCTTAGCTGTCACCACTCGTCATATCAGGCTGACCAGACACCTTGCATTAAATAACACCTAGGTACTCTCTACAGCTGCTAGCATTCACAGGGTTAATAAATCAATCTAGGTAATGCTTCTTCTAAGTTCATGGAATCGTTAGAACACAAGAAGGCTATTATTAAAATGAAGCTTTAATATAAAAAAAAAGGACAGTGGGTACAAACAATGGGGTTATCATAGAAAATATAACATGAAATATAGACATATAAACACAGTGCTAAATAACAGTTTGTAAAATAAAAGGGATAACAACTGAACTTAATATGTTACGCGACTGTTAAGTCTGGTTGCCTGGGGAAGCAGAAATATTGGTCAGTCCATCAAGCTAGTGAACCCCAAAAGAAATGACAGTTTGTTTTCTCTATGCAGGTGTTAAAAAGGGTCGGTGTAAGAGGGAGTATGGTAATGACCTTTTATGACAGTTTTTACAACCACTTGCTGGAAACCAAGTCTGCCTTAAAATCTTTGAATTTAAATATATTTTCGGATATTCACCATAGCAATTTCATATTACCCCCAACCACTCCGTCCGAGTGTCCAGCACACGTGCGTGCTAAACATGGCGGAGGTAATGGCAGGATAGATGGAGTTAGCTAATTGCTTCCTGATATTGAGCTGGGATCTATTTGACTTTGATACCATGGAAGAATACACATGGTCTGAGTTCTCAGGAGGAATATTGCAAAATAGGGGTTTTATGTGTGACCTCGGCTGGAAAGGACTCTAGCCTTTTCCTGACCCCTCTAACGGTCCTGTATAACGCTGGTATCTGACATCTTCACACTTTTGTTTCTATGAAGTTGTTCCATCTTACCGGTTTTTATTGCTACAATCTCCGGCCTGGAAGGACATGGAAGAGGTGATGACCCCCTACAGGAATGTAAAGGGAGGGGTTGCCTACTTCTAACAATAATTTTAATATCTGGATGCCTCTATCACCACAGAGAACCTATGACGGATCTCAATACAGGAAAATGTAAACGCGAGAGTGAAAGTAGCCTTAAAAGCATCCTTCGGCAGCACAGTAGGGGAATCAAAGACCAGCATTAAACGCCAGTCTATGTAAATGACCCCCAGAGTCTTACGGTATAAAACCTGCCATTATGTGTCCTCAGCTGGATCCCGTACACACAGAGACGCTTGTTAGCGTGGCTTCAACTGTCTGCCAGGACTGTATAATCGACAAGGTGACAGAGTGTTTCCTAATAGGAATGATTCACTCCTTTCAACACGTTCAGCAGCCACAGTACAGCAGCTGCAGATTGTGTTACTAATGGAAGAGATCGGTTTTCATTGCACTTCTTTCTTTGCAAGTCTAAGGTATGAAGTCTATTTTGCTAATCTTTTCATTAATAGGAACATTCAGGTCATAACCTGTGCATCAACAGAATTTCAAGAAGATTTAATCTCCCCCTTATGCGCTCCTTTGAGCTTGGCATGGGGCTCAAAACTACTGAATCAAGTTTGGGCCATTAGCCAACTGGACGTTGCTCGCATTTCCCAAATCTGTAGTACACCAAGAGGTGGTAGGCCATGTTCACACTTATTTATCAATGACAGTACTAAAGTACATTACAATGCATTCACTCTGTGGAATTAAGGGAAGTCTGAATCAGTTTCTAAGTAAGGATGCCACCATGTCAGGTAGGTATCCTGAAACATAACCATAGCTTTCTCGTGAAATTCACGTCCTCTAAGCATCTGTTTTTACCACAAAAACTGCAGCAAAAACTGCAGGTGCAAGAAACATCAATAAAACCCCACACCACTAAAAGTGCCGCAAAATACCTATATGTGTTTTCAGTCTAAGGTTACCTGCATAAGCAGCAAGCCCATGAGGAGCCGGAGCGGTGGATGGAATAGGCTCTGGCTGTCACAGTTAAAGAGGACTTTTCACTTGTATAAACTATGTGAACTGAGTATGCTGCCATATAGAGCGACGCCCGGGGATCTCACTGCACTTACTATTATCCCCGGGTGTATGAGATTTGACAAATCTGACGTACACTGCTTTTTTTCTTAGATGCGGAAATTGACCTGTCGTGTAAATTTGAACCCTTTCAGCCCCGGAGGTTTTTGTTTTCGTTTTTGACTCCCTGCCTTTCTGGGGCCACAACTTTTTTTTTCTTTTTCTTTTTACATAGCTGTATGGGGACTTGATTTTTGCAGGACAAGTTGCAATTTGTAATGGAAAAAAATATGCAATTCCGCAACAGTTTTATAAGTTTTATTTTCACAGCATTCCCTATGCTGTAAAACTGACCTATTACTTTCATTCTCCGGGTCAGTACAATTATGGCGATACCATAAAAAGGGGACTTTCGACTATTTTTAAGTCTAAATTAGTCTCAAGTCCCTTGATAAATAATCTCCAATGTGTCGATGAGTTGTCATTCTCTGATTCCTTTAATGGAAGGGAGTGGGTCATTTAGTAACCTTTTATACGCCAGTTTTGCCATTAAAAAAAGCAGCATGAACCCTTTTTGAGACTTTTTAAATATCTGTGATATAATATTTTGTCTCACAGAGTGGCGAGCGAGTGGTGGGGACATGATTGGTGCTGGGCCAGAGCATCGGCCCCAACAAATTTACGAAGATTGACAGAATCTTAAATCACTCAGGCGTGAATGTTGGTGAAAAACTACAACAGTCAGGACCTGGAGTAGTTTTCACACCAGGCGCACAGACTGCCGAAAGTGGACCTAATTTATGACCAGGTAAACGCATCGTTATGAATTAGGCGCATCCTTCGGTAGCACAGTGGGGAATGAAAGACCAGCATAAAACGCCAGTCTATGTAAATGACCCCCAGAGTCTTATAAAACCTGCAATTCTGCAACAGTTTTATGGGTTTTGTTTTTACGGCATTCCCTATGCGGTAAAACTGACCTGTTTCCTGGGTCAGTACAATAATGGCAATACCACATATGTATAGTTTTTCTTGCGTTTTAATCCTGCAAAACAATATAAAAACCTTAAAAATTACTATTATTTTTTGTCATATTCTGACCCCTATAACTTTCTTGTAGGTATGTGTACAGAGCTATGTGAGGGCTTTTTTTTTTTTTTTTTTGCAGGGCGATTTGTACTTTCATTGATAACATTTTCGGATGTATATGACTTTTTGATCATTTTTTTTTTGCTGCTTGCCGTATCTGATAAATATTTCTTTATTTTAATAGTACAGGCGTTTTCGCATGCAGCGATGTCCATGATGTATTTTGTTTGTTTGTTTATGTATTTTTATTTTGAGGAAAGGGGGGTGATAGAATTTTTATATATTTTTTACACTTTTTTATATCTCCCATTAGATTGTCTCTCTCATAGGGGCACAGATTACTATGGTGTCTGCACCTCTTTTCAGGAGTAAAAAAAAGCTGTTCCAGACTGTCTTATTTTTAAAGTCTCATTTACCAACTGATTTGCGCCTGTTTAGGAGGCATTTTAGGAGGCATTTGTACCTTGTTCGTTTAACTCTTATGTATCCGCATCAGGATCCATCTACAAATGCTGTCCGTTTGCATGCAGATTGCCGGATCCGGCAGGCAGTTCACTCTGCCGCAAATGTGAAAGTAGCCTAAAGACAGGAGTTTCAAATGGCATAATCTATGATGATTAGATCATGTTCCTATTTGGGGAGGGGTACGCTCTCTCATTGGGGAGAGCGTGGGGAGACTTATAGGCCATTCATGCTCCTCTGGAATTCTGGGAAGAAAGGGATGCAAATGAGCTCTTAACAAGCACAGGCAGGGGCTCCATAAGAACTAATGTGCGGCAGCCTCGGATCATTTAGGAGGACCGAGGCTGCTGCACTCACCATCCGGCTGCCCCAGTCCTCGCTAGGGGGACATGGTGCACATCCGGGAGCACCTGTATCCTGGTTTTTGCGCTCCAAGATGCCATGTGTTTTTTGTGAGGTTTTGGTGCAGATTTTCTGCACACAAATCTGGACCATGTGCAGCCACCCTAGGGTGTAAATGTTTGAATGTGCAAATTTATTAAATTTGCCACCAAGTGGTCTAGAGATGCACCAAATTTATCACAAATGTTGCCAGTAGACGACGCCCTTTCCCCACTAAGTTGCACCCCTTTTTTATCCAGCCACATCCCCTCGTCATGCTAGGAGCAGTGGATTTTTTAAAACTAGATGCCTTAGATTTACAACAACATCTAAAGTGGACTCACCTTAGTAAATGTGGGCCATTGGTTCGTGGGGAATCTCCATACGTATGGCACCCGCAGAAGCCTGTATGGCAGCACGTGAGTCTGAAAGCACAGAGGACACTGCCCTTTAGAGCGACAATATGACTCAGGAGAAACAATCACCACTTTAGAAGCTTGATACTACTTATATTAACTCATTTATTACAGCACATGTATGAAATACCTTTTTCAATTACTGTGCAGTTCATTTGGTAAATTATAATAATGAAAACATTAGGATGTATATGATGCTATAGGTGTGGTCGAAAAGATGTGGTGAAATACTCCAGCCCGGTACATTTTCTCCATCGTGTAATATTAAAATTTCAGCACAAGTCAGATTGTGCAAATTAGCCCCCAAATTTATACAGACCACAGATAAGCCCCCATTTCATACAGGCCACTGTCACCCTGCTGCTACTTCCAATACTGTACCTGCTGTGCTCCCACAAACACTATACTGTCAGAAATAATAGTGCCATACAAACCATCCTGATTAGTCATAGTGCCTCCAATAGTGATAATACTCTCCAAGAGTTGCCCGATTAGCAATACCCTCCATAATGTGACCAATAATAATAATGCCCCTACAGTACCCCCAGTAATAATAATGCCACCAGTGGCCCCAATAATTATAATGCCCCTCCTGCAGTGCTCCCTTGCGTTGCTGCCTGTATTATAATGCCCCCTGTAGTGTGTATATATATATATATATATATAGCTCCCCCCGATAGTTTCAGTATATAATGCTCCTCGGCCCCGTCCCCTGTAGTTAGTACCAATATATAATGCTCCTTTGTCCCCCATAGTGCTAGAATATCTATACTGCCCTCATAGTACCAGTATATAGTGCTCCTCCTTCCCTGTACAGCCAGTATATAAATCCCCCCACTTACAGCCAGTAAACAATGCTCCCACCTGCACAGCCAATATATAATGTTCCCCCAGTGCCGGTATATAGTGCTCATCCCAGTGCCAGTATATAGTGCACACCCCAGTGCCAGTATACAATGCTCCACCCAGTGCCACTATATAATGCTGCCCCAAGTTCCAGTGCCTTGGTGCCCCCAATGTCAGTATATAATGTTCCTCCCAGTGCCAGCATATAATGCTCCCCCAAGTGATAGTATATAATGCTCCCCCAGTGCCTTGGTGCTCCCAGTATGCAATGGCTTAGTGTTTAACCACCTCAGCTCCCCTAGCTTAAACCCCCTTAATGACCAGACCACTTTTTACAATTCTGCACTACACTACTTTCACCATTTATTGCTCGGTCATACAACCTCCTTTTCTTCTCACTAATAGAGCTTTCATTTGGTGGTATTTCATTGCTGCTGACATTTTCACATTTTTTGTTATTAATCGAAATTTACAGATTTTTTTTGCAAAAAAATTACATTTTTCACTTTCAGTTGTAAAATTTTTCAAATAAAACTACATTTCTATATAAATTTTTCTCTAAATGTATTGTTCTACATGTCTTTGATAAAAAAAAAATGTTTGGGTAAAAAAAAATGTGAATTTCTGCATTTTGAAGCAGCTCTGACTTTCTGAGCACCTGTCATGTTTCCTGAGGTTCTACAATGCCCAGACAGTAGAAAAACACCACAAATGACCCCATTTCGGAAAGTAGACACCCTAAGGTATTCGCTGATAGGCATAGTGAGTTCAAAGAACTTTTTATTTTTTGTCACAAGTTAGCGGAAAATGATGATTTTTTTTCTTTTTTTTCTTACAAAGTCTCATATTCCACTAACTTGTGACAAAAAATAAAAACTTTCATAAACTCACTATGCCCATCACAAAATATCTTGGGGTGTCTTCTTTCCAAAATGGGGTCACTTGTGGGGTAGTTATACTGCCCTGGCATTTTAGGGGCCCTAATGCGTGAGAAGTAGTTTGAAATCAAAATGTGTACAAAATGCCCTGTGAAATCCTAAAGGTGCTCTTTGGAATTTGTGCCCCTTTGCCCACCTAGGCTGCAAAAAAGTGTCACACATGTGGTATCGCCGTACTCAGGAGAAGTTGGGCAATGTGTTTTGGGGTGTCTTTTTACATATACCCATGCTGGGTGAGATAAATATCTCTGTCAAATGCCAACTATGTATAAAAAAATGTGAAAAGTTGTCTTTTAGAGAGATATTTCTCTCACCCAGCATGGGTATATGTAAAAATACACCCCAAAACACATTGCCCAATTTCTCCTGAGTACGGCGATACCACATGTGTGACACTTTTTTGCAGCCTAGGGGCGCAAAGGGGCACAAATTCCTTTTCGGAGGACATTTTTAGACATTTGGATTCCAGACTTTTTCTCACGCTTTAGGGCCCCTAAAAAGACACCCCAAGGTATTCCATGAGGGGCATGGCGAGTTCATAGAAGATTTTTTTTTTTGGCACAAGTTAGCAGAAATAGATTTTTTTTTGTTTTTTCTCACAAAGTCTCCCTTTCCGCTAACTTGGGACAAAAATGTAAATCTTTCATGGACTCAATATGCCCCTCAGCGAATACCTTGGTGTGTCTTCTTTCCAAAATGGGGTCATTTGTGGGGTGTTTGTACTGCATTTGAGGGTCTCCGCAATCATTACATGGATGGCCAGCATTAGGAGTTTCTGCTATTCTCCTTATATTGAGCATACGGGTAATGAGATTTTTTTTTCGTTCAGCCTCTGGGCTGATTTCTTCATTCGCATCGATCAATGTGGATGAAAAAATCTCTGCCAAAAAAAACTAAAAGGAGGGGAAAGGCGTCTGCCAGGACATAGGAGCTCCGCCCAACATGCATACCCACTTAGCTCGTATGCCTTGGCAAACCCGATTTCTCCATTCACATTCGCATACACCGACTTTTGTGTAATCTGACAGCAGCGCAATGCTTCTGTCAGAATGCACATCAGTGCTGCAGCTGGTCAATCGGTTGGTCCACCTGGAAGGTTAAAAAAATAAAAAAAAATAAAAATAAAAAAACAGGCCGCAACGCAATAAATTTATTAACATTATAATAACATTTGAACGGAACATTAACTTTTATAAACTTTATTTAACTTTTTGAACAGAACATTAACTTTTTTGCTTACCGGTGATTTTTTTTTTTTTTTTTTTACCTTTATAAGACAAACCTCTCCTTCCCCATGGGACAATGTGCAAAGCGCCAATTGCCCAGAGATGTGGCGAAGTGCATTATGCACTTTGTCCCAGGTGAAAGGAGAGGTTTGCAGCAGCTCTGTGTGAAAGGGCCCTAAGAGCCCTGTGTGCCTGTCCTGTGTGACGCAATCCCTATGCTAATAGTGTACCTGTGTGTGGCACTTCCGGAAACACTCCCCTAAGCATGGGGCAGGGTGGTCAGGGCAGTCAGGACAGAAATAGCGGGTGTCACGCCTTATTCCACTCTTGCTACAGACACGACATCTTTTTCGGGGTGACGCTTGGGTTGAGCTACCAGCAACGACATTGGGGAAATGTCGCTCGTGTAGACGGCTCACTACACTGGTGGATGGGGCCACGGAACCTCCTGGATACAGGAGGTTCTCGATAATCTCTTCCTGAAATTTGAGGAAGGATCTTGTTCTCCCAGCCTTACTGTAGAGAACAAAACTATTATATACAGCCAATTGAATTAAATATACAGACACCTTCTTATACCAGCGTCTGGTCCTGCGGGAAAGGAGATAAGGAGCCAACATCTGGTCACTGAAGTCCACCCCTCCCATGAGCGAATTATAGTTGTGGACACAGAGGGGCTTTTTAATGACACTGGTTGCTCGTTCAATTTGGATTGTCGTGTCTGCGTGAATGGAGGAGAGCATGTAAACGTCACGCTTGTCTCTCCATTTCACCGCAAGCAGTTCTTCATTACACAAGGCAGCCCTCTCCCCCTTGCAAGACGGGTGGTAACGAGCCGTTGGGGGAAGCCCCTGCGACTAGGTTGCGCGGTGCCACAGCAGCCAATCTGTTCTAGGAACAAATGCCTGAAGAGGGGCACACTTGTGTAAAAATTGTCCACATAAAGATGGTACCCCTTGCCAAATAAGGGTGACACCAAGTCCCAGACTGTCTTCCCACTGCTCCCCAGGTAGTCAGGGCAACCGACTGGCTCCAGGGTCTGATCTTTACCCTCATAGATTCAAAATTTGTGGGTATAGCCTGTGGCCATTTCACAGAGCTTATACAATTTGACCCCATACCGGGCGCGCTTGCTTGGGATGTATTGTTTGAAGCCAAGGCGCCCGGTAAAATGTATAAGGGACTCGTCTACACAGATGTTTTGCTCAGGGGTATACAAATCTGGTGTTAAGGTGGTCTATGAGGGGCCGAATTTTGTGGAGCCGGTCAAAAGCTGGGTGGCCTCTGGGACGAGAGGTGCTGTTGTCACTAAAGTGCAGGAAACGCAGGATGGCCTCAAATCGTGCCCTGGACATGGCAGCAGAGAACATGGGCATGTGATGAATTGGGTTCGTGGACCAATATGACTGCAATTCATGCTTTTTGGTTAGGCCCATGTTGAGGAGAAGGCCCAGAAAAGTTTTAATTTCGGAAACTTGGACTGGTTTCCACCGAAAAGACTGGGCATAAAAGCTTCCCGGGTTGGCAGCTATAAATTGAGTGGCATACCGATTTGTTTCTGCCACGACTGAGTCCAAGAGCTCCGCAGTCAAGAACAGCTCAAAAAATCCCAGTGCCGAACCGATCTGAGCTGTCTCAACCCGAACTCCAGACTGGGTGGTGAAAGGGGAACTACTGGTGCGGCTGAAGTTGGGGGCTGCCAATCAGGGTTTGCCAGCACCTCAGGGACTCTAGGGGCTCTACGGGCCTGTCTGTGCGGTGGCTGCGACAGGGGAACTACTGCACGTGCCACCGTACCAGCTTCAACTGCCCTTCTGGTGCTCGCCACTTCACCATGTTCTACGGCAGTGCTGGTACTAGGTCCAGGATGGGCTGCGCTGCTGGTGTATGCCTCACCACGTAATCCGACAGCGCCAGCCCCACTCTGCTGCCCTTGAAGCGGATCCTGCGCAACCTGTGGTCTTAGCAACACGGGGCCGGGTACGCCTGGTGGTATCAGGGACCTCAACCTCCTTGTCTGAACTTTGGGTCAGAGAGCCACTGCTTTCTACAGGTTCATATTCTGACCCGCTGGATTCGTCAGATGAGGGTTCCCATTCCTCATCCGACTGGGTCAGAAGCCTGTAGGCCTCTTCAGAAGAATACCCCTTATTTGCCATTTGGTCAACTAAATTTAGGGGGTATTCCCTGAGACTACCCAAGAAAAAAAGCAAGCCTGTCTTACAAACGGGAGGCTAGCGAAGTAGCGGAAGCCGCTGCGATTGATAAAAATATCAAAACTGATTTTTTTTTTATCGCCGCAGCGCTTGTGAAGTGATTGTGCAGTGATCAAAAAATAAATAAAATGTTTGTCACTGCGGCTGGGCGGGCGTGGGTGAACGCACGTGTGGGCGACCGATCAGGCCTGATCGGGCAAACACTGCGTTTTTGGTGGAGGGCAAACTAAGGTGACACTAATACTATTATAGATCTGACTGTGATCAGTTCTGATCACTTACAGATACTATAACAGTACAAATGCTGATTAGCGATACGCTAATCAGCGAATCAGTGACTGCGGTGCGGTGGGCTGGGCGATAAACGATCGCTAACTACCTAACCAAGGGGCCTAAACTATCCTAAAACCTAACAGTCAATACTAGTGAAAAAAAAAAAGTGACAGTTTACACTGATCACTTTTTTCCCTTTCACTAGGTGATTGACAGGGGCGATCAAGGGGTTAATTGGGGTGATGGGGGGTGATCTGGGGGCTAAGTGTTGTGTTGGGTGTACTCACTGTGAACTGTGCTCCTCTGCTGCAACCAACTGACGAAAAGGACCAGCAGAGGAGCACAGCAGCCATTTAACACATTATATTTATAAATATAATGTGTTAGATGGCTTCTGATTCGTTTTTTTGAAAATCATCAGCCTGCCAGCGACGATCATTGGCTGGCAGGCTGATGACGAACTTGTCCTGTAACTTTTGCCGGCCCGCGATGTGCATGCGCGGGCCGGCTGTGAGCGTAATCTCGCGTCTCGCGAGATGACGCATAGATGCGTGACTGTGCCTGAGTAAGCCGCCTCCGGAACGCGATCCTGCGTTAGGCGGTCCGGAGGCGGTTAAAAAAAAACACTTACCTCACTCCCACTCCCCCACCATCTGCACTGCAGGCCACATACCTCTTCCGATCTGTGGCCTGTGTTGCTGCGTCCCAACGCAGGTGGTCCACATAACATTACGGCTCCTGCGACGGGTCTCGCGTGATGACATACTCACAAGCGACCTGGCGCAGGAGGTATCAGTGAGGTCATCATGGGCTCTTGCACCACTCTACTGCCTCATCGGTCATGAAAGCGCACCCCTGTTATGGGTAGCGAGGTGGAACCCTAGACGGGCACCTACCCTCTACTACCCATTGCTCCCAGTGCATAAAGATCTTTCCTGGTCAAGTGATAGACATACTGAAGTAAACAATGAATATTGCTATTGAAAGACAGCAAGCAGAGTTCTCAAAAACCGTGAAGAATGGATACACAAAAAAATGCTGGATAGTTGTATAACTTTTGGTTATACAGAGGATAAAATGTATTTGCTGATGCCAGAATACCCCTTTATTATCTTACAATCGTGAAAAAAATAGCAAAAGAGTCTTCTTCATGGGTTTCTGAAAAACGGCCATTACAGAGGACCTGTCACCTCTCCTGACATGTCGGTTCCAGTAAATACCGTAATTGTAATCCACATTCCTTATGACTCTGTGTTGTGCCATTCTTCTACTATTCCTGCTAGAAGGACAGTGAGTTACAAGTTACAATATTAATCGGTTCTGGGATGACCATTGAAAGTTGAAACCATTGTAGTGCGAGTCCATAACTCTATGGAAAACCAGTAATTGGTTCCAAAGCCCAAAAGTGTCATCTCAAGATTAGAAAAAGTGAAGCTTTAAGAAAAAATAAGCAGATAACCAAGACAGATAAAGCAAGTCCTTACATAAAACAGAAGTATATGCTGGAAGCTGTAATTCACCTTCTATGGAGGGAGGAGGAGCTTCTTCAGGGTCTTCCATGGGATATACACGTACCAGAAAATGAACCCACAGCTCTTCTGGTGTACAAAGGAGACGCTCACCCTGGCACAGACAGACCCTTTAGTACCACAAAGGAGCTACTAGACATCCAATAAAGGTGTTTTACTAGTGAAATGGCCATGGTGATTGGTTGGAACTGAGGAACTGTATGCCGAGTCCGGTTTCAACTTATGTCCCAAGAAAAAGCATTGTATGTTGAACACATTGTATCCTGAGGCCATTGTATCTCTAGGGATAAAGGTACAGTTGGGAGTTACCATTTGGGGGGTGTTCCTACACTGTCTAACATTGTCCAATGAGAGCTGCCAGTGGCAGACTGTGCAGGGACCCCCCAACTGGTAACACCCATCTGTATCTTTATCCATAAACTTCCAGCAGGAATAAGAGAACGGCGCATCATAGAGTCATGAGAATAGAGGTTCTTCAGAACTGCTATGACAATGGGACGGTAAGCAGCTATTAAACCAGACATGTCAGGAGAGGTGACAGCTCCCCTATACAAACATTACTTTTTGATGCAGGTTATTCATGTGCTGTTTAAAAAACGGTCATGTGAATAGACCCATAGACTGCAGCTGTTGTGTGAATGTGGTGTAATATTATATGGTCACCTTGGTTGGTACTAATATATGGACACCATGGACGATACTATTTAATCGGTGTTCTGCCTGGCAGAGTTATCACAGAGGCACTATAGATGGCATATGGGCACAACAAATAGAAAAGTATTCTGAATATCATACAGGCAAGGTGTTCCGTACTATTATATGTAACATAGTAACATAGTAACATAAGGCCGAAAAAAGACATTCGTCCATCCGGTTCGGCCTGTCATCCTGCAAGTTGATCCAGAGGAAGGCAAAAAACCCCACTATGAACAATACTATGAAACAGGCACAATGACTGGCATATGGATAGTATTATCACATAGACGCAATCGCATATGGGCTCTATGGACAGAACTAATAGAAAGATTTTCTGAATGTCATACAGGCATGGTGGTTGGTCCTATTATATGGGCACTATGACAATACCATGAAATAAGCACAATGACTGGCATATGGGTAATATATAGATGGCATATGGGCACTATGACAATACTAATAGGCAATATGACTGGCACATATGTAATATATAGATGGCATATGGGCACTGTGACAATGCTAATAGGCACAATGGCTGGCACATGGGTAATATATAGAATATATAGATGGCATATGGGCACTATGACAATACTAACAGGCACAATGGCTGGCACATGGGTAATATATAAAATATATAGATGGTATATGGGCATTATGACAATACTAATAGGCACAATGGCTGGCACAAGGGTAATATACAGAATATGTAGATGGCACGTGGGCACTATGACAATAGTAACAGGCACAATGGCTGGCACATGGGTAATATATAGATGGCATATGGGCACTATGACAATACTACTAGGCACAATGGCTGGCACATGGTAAGACTGCGGTTCTGCCCCTTTGTGTGACCTCTCCTCCGTCACCGAGGTGAGGTAGCAGCCCGACTTGTAGAGCCTCCATCACCCACGGTGGCTCTTCCAGCGCTATGGACAGGTATCTGCCGACAGGGGGAGCTCTTACGTCTGGTCTCCGGGAATCGCTCCGGCTCCGGCTCCGCTCTGCACGCCCGTTACCCGCTGACTAGCCGGCCTCGCTTCCCGGGAGGACTATGGTGGCCAAGCAGAGGATCCGGATGGCCAACGAGAAACACAGCAAAAACATCACACAGAGAGGAAACGTGGCGAAGACCCTGGTGAGGAAAGACATGGGGGCTGCAGGCGCCGCTGTGTGTGCAGTCGCCAGCCTTTGTGCAGTGTGCATGCGGGTCACACTATAGGGGTGCAGTGTGTGCTGCGGTACCGGATCGTTGTGGATTATGGGGTTTGCCTTGCTGTCTGCAGTCAGTATGAATGCTGTCATATGACAGAGCTGTTATCAGATGGCTGCCCAGCTGTTCACTCAGCCTGCAGGTGCAGTCATGCTATTGGCTATGATGGGAGTTGTAGTTCTACAGCAGCCAGGAAGCTACAGGTTTCCCAAGTCTGCTTTCCTGGTGTATATTGATTTTCCCATATTGTAGTAGGCGGCTCCATACAGAAATGATGTCTCCTGGGAGCTATGTACAAACCACAGTATTCATTAGAGCTATCACTTCTTGTGTACATGCAGGCTATCCTCCGTCTCAGCGTGGCCCTAAAATGAATACATAAAATGCAGTTGTTGCCCATAGCAACCAGGGTTAGGCCTTATGTTATGACCTCCGTAGCCAGGTGTGGCTGATGGCTAACCTCTGGCACTCCAGCTGTGGTGAAATTACGACTCCCAGCATGCCCCATTCATTTCTATGGAGTTCCAAAAACAGCCAAGCAAGAGTTCATGCTGGGAGTTGTAGTTTTACCACAGCTGGAGTGCTGAAGGTTTGCCATCACGGTCCTATGGTGATCAGTTCAGTCCAGGCTGTTATAGGCTTTGAGGCCATTTTTTTAAATCCAAAGCTAGAAGTGGATCCAGCAGGAAGAAGAAGTCCCTCCAATTCCCTTCGAATCCAGTGTCCTGTGAACCTACCCAAAGGGTACGACCCCGCGGCTTAGCGGACACTATTTAAATGAATGAAGGCTAAGGATGAGCGAACTTGTGCTTACAAGGTTCGTGTTATCTAAGATTTCCTTCCGTGGTAGCGGAATCAATAATGGCACTCTTAGATAACCCGAACATTGTACGCCAAACTTGAAAACACAACTTCACTCATCCCTGATGAAGACCGCTAATTAGAGCCCGCTGCGGCCCATACTACATCACATTGCGACTGCACCACATAGCTGTGCTCAGTGTTAGGCCTCATGCACACGGCCAATTGGGGACTGCATTTTGCGGTCCCCAATGCACGGGTAACGTCCGTGCAGCGGCCGGGACGGATCGAGAGCCATTCAACTTGAATTGGTCCATGAATCCGTCTGCACCGCAAAAAAATAGAATATGTTCTATTTTTTTGCGATGTGGAGGCACGGACAGAAACACCATGTTCCGCTCCGCAGCTCAGGATTGCGGACCCATTCAAGTGAATGGGTCCACATTCGTGATGCAGGGAGCACACGGCCGGTGCCCGCATATTGCGGACTCGCTGTTTGTGGGCCGCAATACGGCAACGACCATGTGCATGAGGCCGTAGAGTGGAGTCACACCATAGAGTTTTCTGCAGCAAAATATCCATGCATTCCATGTGGGGTTATGCTATTTTTGTGCCAAATTCCTATCAAAATTGACATGTAACATGCAACAAATCTATGGCTTAAAATAACGCTCCCTGCGAATAAACCCTTAAAAGGGGTCATCCACCTAGGGAAGGGGTCCTACTGTCGCTCCCACAAAAGTGAGCTGTGCTCTTCTGCAGAGTAGTATTAGGCTGTGTTCACACAAGACTGAAAAGCTGCAGATTTTTGTGCAGCGTTGTACAGCACCAGCAAAGTGGATGAGATGTTAAGAAATCTCCATGCCTACACTGCATTCAAAAACTGCAGCGGAAATTGACCTGTGGTGGCAGTTTATACTGCCGTTCTCTCCAGCGGACTTAACCCTCATCAGTTGAAGGGATGAAGTCCGCTGGCTTTTCTGCAGCAAAAGCCGCATGTATTAAATTTTTTTTTTAAGCAGAACTTTTGCTAAAACCACTTTGGATTATCCACTACCATTTCCAGTATGTGTGGATATACTCAGGCTAGGTTCACATGGAGTATTTCCAGTGCTGAAAAAAACCTCAATCCTCATTAGTTTTTCCCCCCCATGCGCCTTTTTTCTGACATGTTTTTTAATGCGGTTTTGGCAAAGATTTTCATTCCTGTTTATTTTCAATAGTATTCTGGACCGGTATTCCACGTGGAATCCACGTTAAGAATAGACAAGACACGTTTTTTTGTCTGTGGTGAGGTCACATAGCATTATATTGATTTATGATACTAGGTAACCCTTAGGCCCCTTGCAGACAAGCATGTCCGAATTAGGTCCGGATGTGTTACGACTGCGATCAGGGAAAATTGTGCGAGTGCGTACGCACTTTCAGTCAGTTTTGATTGCGTTGCGTTGCTCAGTTTTTTTTCCACGCGATTGCAATGCGTTTTTCACGCACGTGAGAAAAAACTGAATGTGGTACCCAGACCCGAACCCGGACTTCTTCACCGAAGTTTGGGTTTGGGTTGGCTGTAGATTTAATTGTTTTTCCTTATGACATGGTTATAAGGGAAAATAATAGCATTCTGAATACAGAATGCTTAGTAAAATGTAGATTGAGGGGTTAAAAAATAAATTACCGTAACTCACCTCATCCAATTGATCGCGCAGCCGGCATCTTCTTCTTTCTTCTTCTTTTAGGACCTGCCAGAGGACCTTTGATGACGTAATCGCGCTCACCGCGTGGTGAGCGCGGTGACGTCAGCGCAGGTCCTGGTGAATGAAGATAGAATCTTCTATCTTCATTCAGCAGGACCTGCGCTGACATCACTGCGCTCACCATGTGGTGAGTACGATTACATCATTAAAGGTCCTTTGGCAGGTCCTAAAAGAAGAAGAAAGAAGAGGATGTCGGCTGCGCGATTAATTGGATGAGGTGAGTTATGGTAATTTTTAAAAATCTTTTTTAACCCCTCAATCTACATTTTACTAAGCATTCTGTATTAAGAATGCTATTATTTTCCCTTATAACCATGTCATAAGGAAAAACAATTAAATCTAAAGAACACCAATCCCAAGCCCGAACTTCAGTGAAGAAGTCCGGTTTCGGGTCTGGGTACCACATTCATGCGCGTGCAAAACGCATTACTCTCGCGTAAAAAAAGCAACGTAACGCAATAGCAGTAAAAATTACTGAAAATGCGTACGCATTTGCACGATTTTCCCTGATCACAGACGCAACTCATCCGGACCTAATCCGGACATGCTTGTCTGCAAGGGGCCTTAGGCCTCTTTCACACAAGCAAGTTCAGTCAGTTTTGTCTGCAATTGCGTTCAGTTGTTCAGTTTTTTCCGCGCGGGTGCAATGCATTTTGATGCGTTTTGCACACGCGTGATAAAAAACGGAATGTATACAAACAACATCTCTTAGCAACTATCCGTGAAAAATGCCTCGCATCCGCACTTGCTCGCGGATGCGATTTCCACTCAGCTCTATTCACTTCTATGGGGTCAGCGTTGCGTGAAAATCGCAGAAGATAGACCATGCTGCGATTTTCACGCAACGCACAAGTGATGCGTGAAAACCAACGCACATGTACACAGCCCCATTGAAATTAATGGGTCCTGATTCCGTGCAGGCGCAATGCGTTCGCATCACGCATTGCACCCACGCGGAATACTCGCTCGTGTGAAAGGGGCCTAAGGGTTACATAGCATCATAAATCAATATAATGCTATGTTACTTTCACACTTGCGCTTTCCCTTTCTGCTATTGAGATCGGTCATAGGATCTCAATAGCGGGGGAAAAACGCTTCAGTTCTGTCCCTATTCATTGTAAGTGAACGAAACGTAGTGCACCAGAATGCATTCCGTTTGGCTGCGTCCCCATCGCGGACAGAATAACGCTGCAAGCAGCGGTTTTATGTCCGCAATGTGCTGTGCAAAACGGATCCGGATGGACTTTCAATGGAGTTCATCACGAATCCATCATGGCTATTTTAAAGATAATACAACCGGATTCATTCAGAACGGATGCAGACGGTTGTATCCTCATGACGGAAGTGTTTTTGCTGATCCATGACGAATCCAGCAAAAATTCTGTTGTGAAAGTAGCCTTAGTTGCCCATTCCAACCAATCAGATTCTACCGTACCTTTCATTTTCCAATGGAGCTGTGAAAAATGAAAGGTGAAATCTGATTGGCTGCTATGGGTAACTAAGCCAGCTCTACTTTACACCAGTTTGATAAATCAATTCTGTTCATCTGAATGAGGCTTTTAGAAATCCATGCTCTTCTTTCCAAAACAACCCCATTCAGAGGAATGGAACTGATTTTCAGTCGCAGAAATTTCTGCAACAAAATCTGCCATATGTGAAGGCACCCTTGAGCCACCTGCCCATATTGCCGAATATGTGCGATTTTTCCGCAGCGTACTGTAGTACAGTACCAGCAAAGTGTAGGAGATTACACAAATCTTATGTACACTTTTCAGATTGTTTCTGGGCGAAAATTGACCTGTTGCGCGTATTTCCAAATCCACAGCATGTCAATTACGGTATGTTTGCCGTTTTAGAGATCCGTCATGGGCTCTCACAAGCAGTCCAAAACGGATTGCCCTAATGCCTTCTGAATGGAAAATAATCCGCTTAGAATGCGTTTACCTCCGATCAGTATCCATTCCGCTCTGGAGGCGGACACCAAAACGCTGCCTGCAGCGGTTTTCTGTCCGCTATGTGGTGCGGAGCAAAACAGATCTCTGACAGAATAGAAAACTGATCCGTCCCCCATTGACTTTCAGTGGTGTTCATGACGGGTCCGTCTTGGCTATAGAAGACATAATACAACCGGATCCGTTCATGACGGATGCATGCGGTTGTATTATTGTAACGGAAGCGTTTTTGCAGATCCGTGACAGATGTGAAAGAAGCCTTAGCTGCGGATTTCACCCTTTTCCAATAAGAATGAGATCTGCGGCACAACAGCATCATATCCGCTGTTAGGAATTGAGGATTTGGGTGCAGGAACGCACATAAATCTGCATGAAAATTTGTGTGGATCTTATGTGCGTTTACTCACACCCGAGTGCAGGTACCCTTAGGGTAACTTCACACGATGCGGATTGTTGCGCTCATGCACACTGGTGTAGTTTTGATTCAAATTTGTTGCGGATCAGATGTGAACACGTTCATCTCAATGGGGTCGCAAAAGATACGGACAGCACACCTGTCAATGGGTCCGCATCTGTGAAAGGGTGCGCACACGGATGGTGTCCGTACATTGCGTACCCGCTGTTTGCGGGCCACAATACGGGCACGGCTGGCACACGTTCGTGTACACGAGCGGTTAGGCTGGAATTACGTGTGAATGATAAGCTGCAGATTTTCTGCAGTGTTTCTGCTTGTAATCTGCAGCAGAGAAAAAACACTTGGAAAGGGTGAAATCCACAGTATAAATTGACATGCCACAGATTTAGGCTAGGGCTACATGGTGACAGTTGTCGCACAAAAGTCGCGCGACAATTTTTATAATGATAGTCAATCGTGTTGCACTGCAACATACTGCGACACGACAGTTGCAAAAAATCTACTGCGACAAGTTGCATTCGCAGCTTTTCGGATGTCGCAGTGCTGTACCTATGACTATCATTGCAACAAATGTTGCGTGACATTGGTGGTGGTGCGACATGAATGTTGCACGACAATTGTCGCAATGTAGTTGTACTCTTTTTGTCGCACGACATATGACGCCATGTAGCCCTAGCCTTAAGATCCAGGTCAGTGGTGTGAATGGGTCCACATGCAACCCGCAAAAAATTGAGGATTGGATGTGGAAACAAACCACGGTGGTGTGCATGAGCCTTAAAGGAAACCTGTCAGCAGGATTTTGCGCATAGAGCTGGGGACATGGGCTGCTAGATGGCCGCTAGCACATCCGCAATAACCCAGTCCCCATAGCTCTGTGTGCTTTTATTGTGTTAAAAAACAGTTTTGATTGATATGCAAATGACCTGATATGAGTCCTGTAGCCGGAGATGAGTCAAGCGGAAAGGAGCCCAGCACCGCCCCGCGTCCTCCGAATCTCCTCCTTGCTGGCTGACGTCACAGAGCTGGAGCGCCGAAATCTCGCGATGCGCGAGCTAGCGCATTCGTAGTTCATTCCCTGTGCTGATGCCAGTACAGGAAATGAACATGATGCCGACACTGCGCATGCGCATATCAGGTAATTTGCATATCAATCAAAACTGTTTTTTAACACAATAAAAGCGCAGAGAGCTATGGGACCTGGGTACTGCAGATGTGCTAGCGGCCATCTAGCAGCCCATGTCCCCAGCTCTATGCGCAAAATCCTGGTGACAGGTTTCCTTTAAGGCCTTATTCAGATGTCCGTGAATCACAGACTTGTGCTATCTGTGTTCTGTACAGCCTTTCTGGGGACTGTATTTCCCTTGTAACTGGGGCTACTATGTCAGCCCCAGTTACAGGAGAGATCAGAGAAGAAAAAAAAGTAATGTTAAATGTCTTGTATGACCTCATGAGGAGCACAAAGTTTAAAATAAATAAATAAATAAATAAAAACTGTGCCAAAACAAAAAGTGCTATGTACCCCTAAGGCTACTTTCACACTAGCGTTCGATCGGATCCGTTCTGAACGGATCCGATCATATTAATGCAGACGGAGGCTCCGTTCAGAACGGATCCGTCTGCATTAAAATGGCAAAAAAAAGCTAAGTGTGAAAATAGCCTCGGACGGATCCGTCCAGACTTTCAATGTAAAGTCAATGGGGGACGGATCCGCTTGAAGATTGAGCCATATTGTGGCATCTTCAAACGGATCCGTCCCCATTGACTTCCATTGTAAGTCTGGACGGATCCGCACGCCTCCGCACGGCCAGGCGGACACCCGAACGCTGCAAGCAGCGTTCAGCTGTCCGTCTGTCCGTGCGGAGGCGAGCGGAGCGGAGGCTGAACGCCGCCAGACTGATGCAGTCTGAGCGGATCCGCTCCATTCAGACTGCATCAGGGCTGGACGGCTGCGTTCGGGTCCGCTCGTGAGCCCCTTCAAACGGAGCTCACGAGCGGACACCCGAACGCTAGTGTGAAAGCAGCCTAAATGGTATCAATGAAAATGTCAACTCATCTGACAAAAAAAAACGAGTGCCCACACAAGACCATTGCCATAAAAAAATGGTGACCCAAAAACATATTTTCAAAAATGCTTTTATTGCGTAAAACTTAAAAAAAATATATATTTGGTATCGCCACATCCATAACTACCTATTCTGTAAAAATATCACATGATCTATCCCGTCAGGTGAACGCCGTAAAAAAAAAAAAAAAACTAAGCCAGAACAGCAATTTTTTGGTCACTTCCCAAAAAGCGATTCAAAATATTAATTATTTTATAATGCAAAAGTAATAAACCATGGAAAACTATTCGGGTCATTAAAAAAACTGGTGTAAAGTAGAACTGGCTTAGGTGCCCATAGCAACCAATCAGATTCCACCTTTCATTTTCCAAAGGAGCTGTCAAAAATGAAAGGTGGAATCTGATTGGTTGCTGTGGGCAACTAAGCCAATTCTACTTTACACCAGTTTGATAAATGACCCCATATATACATTTGGTATCGTCATAATCATATCAACCCACATAATAAGGTTACCACATGGTGAACCCCATAAAAATAAAAGCAGACTAAATTGCAATTTGCGATTAAAAAGCCAAATGTACCCCAAAATGGTGTGAATAAAAACTATGGCTTGTCCATAAAAATGAGCCCTCCCACAGCTCAGACAGCAAAAAATGTAAAAATGTGTAGCTCTAAAACCCATTTTAGCAAATTCCATATTAGAAAATCCAGATAGTGCTCCTTCCATTCGAAGTCTGCCATGTATGAAAACAGCAAGTTACGACCTTATATGGGGTGTTTCCATACTCAAAAAAATGCATAACAAATGTGGAGTGCATTTTCTTCTGTTTCCCCTTGTGAAAGGGAAAAACCTGGGGCTTTTATTGTAAAAATAAAAAATTTTCATTTTCACATCCAAATGTGTCTAAATTCTATGAAACATATCTGAGGTCAAAGCACTCACTATACTACTCAAATTCCTTGAGGGTTGTAGTTTCCAAAATGGGGTAACTTTTGGAGGGTTTTCACTACCTCAGGTTCTCTTCAAGTGCGACATGGCACCCGAAAATCATTGTAGCAAAATCTGCCCCCCAAAAACCATGTGGCGCTCCTTCTTTTCTGAGTCCTACTGTGTGCCTATACAGCAGTTTATGGGGTGTTTCTGTAAACTGCATAATCAGGATAATCAATATTGAGGTTTGTTTTTTCTGGTAAGGCCCCTTTCAAATGAGCGTAGGTCCGGATGTGTTCATGGTGCATTCAGTGAAAGTTGCACAATTTTGCAAGCAAGTTCAGTCAGTTTTGTCTGCAATTGCGTTCAGTTTTTTCTGCGCGAGTGCAATGTGTTTTGATGCTTTTTTATCACGCATAAACTGAAGGTTTACAAACAACATCTCCTAGCAACCATCAGTGAAAAACGCATTGCATCCGCAGTTGCTTCCAGATGCAATGCGTTTTTCACTGAAGCCCCATCCACTTCTATGGGTACAGGGCTGCGTGAAAAATGCAAAATATAGAACATGCTGTGTTTTTGACTCACCACAGAACTGATGCGTGGAAAAAAACATGCTCATGTACACAGACCCATTGAAATGAATGGGTCAGGATTCAGTGCGGGTGCTATGCGTTCACGACACGCATTGCACCCGCACGGGAAAACTCGCTCGTGTGAAAGGGGCATAACCCTTGCTATTTACAGGAAAAAACACCTGTGAAACACCTAAAGGGTTAATAATGTTTCTAAAATCAGCTTTAAATAATTAAAGGGGTGTAGTTTCTAAAATGGGGTAATTTATGGGTAGTTTCTACTATGTAATCCTTTCAAAGTGATTTCAGAACTGAATTGGTCCTTAACCTGCTCCGGACCGCCATACGCAGGATTGCGTCCTGCCGGCGGCCCTGCTCTTCTGGGTGGACACATATACACGTCCTCCCGCGAGAGCCGAGATTTCCTGTGAACGCGTGCACGCAGGCGCGCGCGCTCACAGGAACGGAAGGTAAGAGAGTGGATCTCCAGCCTGCCAGCGGCGATCGTTTTTTTTTTAACCCCTAACAGGTATATTAGACGCTGTTTTGATAACAGCGTCTAATATACCTGCTACCTGGTCCTCTGGTGGTCCCTTTTGTTTGGATCGACCACCAGAGGACACAGGTAGCTCAGTAAAGTAACACAAAACACTACACTACACTACACCCCCCCCCCCCCCCCGCTGTCACTTATTAACCCTTTATGAACCACTGATCACCCCTGATCACCCCATACAGACTCCCTGATCACCCCCCTGTCATTGATCACCCCCCTGTCATTGATCACCCCCCTGTCAGGCTCCGTTCAGACGTCCGTATGATTTTTACGGATCCACTGATACATGGATCGGATCCGCAAAACGCATACGGACGTCTGAATGGAGCCTTACAGGGGGGTGATCAATGACAAGGGGGTGATCACCCAGATAGACTTCCCGATCACCCCCCTGTCATTGATCACCCCCCTGTAAGGCGCCATTCAGACGTCCGTATGATTTTTACGGATCCACGGATACATGGATCGGATCCGCAAAACACATACGGACGTTTGAATGGAACCTTACAGGGGGGTGATCAATGACAAAGGGGTGATCACGCATATAGACTTCCTGATCACTTCCCTGTCATTGATCACCCCCCTGTCATTGATCACCCCCCTGTAAGGCTCAATTCAGACGTCCGTATAATTTTTACAGATCCACGGATACATGGATCGGATCCGCAAAACACATACGGATGTCTGAATGGAGCTTTACAGGGGGGTGATCAATGACAAGGGGGTGATCACCCATATAGACTTCCTGATCACCCCCCTGTCATTGATCACCCCCCTGTAAGGCTCCATTCAGACGTCCGTATGATTTTTACGGATCCACGGATACATGGATCGGATCCGCAAAACACATACGGATGTCTGAATGGAGCCTTACAGGGGGGTGATCAATGACAAGGGGGTGATCACGCATATAGACTTCCTGATCACTTCCCTGTCATTGATCACCCCCCTGTCATTGATCACCCCCCTGTAAGGCTCCATTCAGACGTCCGTATGATTTTTACGGATCCACGGATATATGGATCCGCAAAACACATACGGACGTCTGAATGGAGCCTTACAGGGGGGTGATCAATGCCAAGGGAGTGATCACAGCATATAGACTTCCTGATCATTTCCCTGTCATTGATCACGCCCCTGTCATTGATCACCCCCCTGTAAGGCTCCATTCAGACGTCCGTATGATTTTTACGGATCCACGGATACATGGATCGGATCCGCAAAACGCATACGGACGTCTGAATGGAGCCTTACAGGGGGGTGATCAATGCCAAGGGGGTGATCACGCATATAGACTTCCTGATCACTTCCCTGTCATTGATCACCCCCCTGTCATTGATCACCCCCCTGTAAGGCTCCATTCAGACGTCCGTATGATTTTTACGGATCCACGGATAAATGGATCGGATCCGCAAAACACATACGGACGTCTGAATGGAGCCTTACAGGGGGGTGATCACGCATATAGACTTCCTGATCACTTCCCTGTCATTGATCACCCCCCTGTCATTGATCACCTCCCTGTAAGGCTCCATTCAGACGTCCGTATGATTTTTACGGATCCACGGATACATGGATCGGATCCGCAAAACACATACGGACGTCTGAATGGAGCCTTACAGGGGGTGATCAATGACAGGGGGGTGATCACCTCATATACACTCCCTGATCACCCCCTGACATCGATCACCCCCCCTGTCATTGATCACCCCCCTGTAAGGCTCCATTCAGACGTCCGTATGCGTTTTGCGGATCCAATCCATGTATCCATGGATCTGTAAAAATCATACGGACGTCTGAATGGAACCTTACAGGGGGGTGATCAATGACAGGGGGGTGATCAATGACAGGGGGGTGATCAATGACAGGGGGGTGATCAGGAAGTCTATATGGGTGATCACCCCCTTGTCATTGATCACCCACCTGTAAGGCTCCATTCAGACGTCCGTATGTGTTTTGCGGATCCGATCCGTGGATCCGTAAAAATCATATGGACGTCTGAATGGAGCCTTTCAGAGGGGTGATCAGTGACAGGGGGGTGATCACCCCATATACACTCCCTGATCACCCCCCTGTCATTGATCACCCCCTGTAAAGCTCCATTCAGAATTTTTTTGGGCCCAAGTTAGCGGAAATATTTTTTTTTGTTTGTTTTTTCTTACAAAGTCTCATATTCCACTAACTTGTGTCCAAAAAATAAAATCTCACATGAACTCACCATACCCCTCACGGAATCCAAATGCGTAAAATTTTTTAGACATTTATATTCCAGACTTCTTCTCACGCTTTAGGGCCCCTAAAAAGCCAGGGCAGTATAAATACCCCACATGTGACCCAATTTCGGAAAGAAGACACCCCAAGGTATTCTGTGAGGGGCATATTGAGTCCATGAAAGATTGAAATTTTTGTCCCAAGTTAGCGGAAAGTGAGACTTTGTGAGAAAAAAAAAATAATAATAATCAATTTCCGCTAACTTATGCAACAAAAAAAAAATTTCTATGAACTCGCCATGCCCCTCATTGAATACCTTGGGGTGTCTTCTTTCCAAAGTGGGGTCACATGTGGGGTATTTATACTGCCCTGGCTTTTTAGGGGCCCTAAAGCGTGAGAAGAAGTCTGGGATCCAAATGTCTAAAAATGCCCTCCTAAAAGGAATTTGGGACGCTTTGCGTATCTAGGCTGCAAAAAAGTGTCACACATCTGGTATCGCCGTACTCAGGAGAAGTTGGGGAATGTGTTTTGGGGTGTCATTTTACATATACCCATGCTGGGTGAGATAAATATCTTGGTCAAATGCCAACTTTGTATAAAAAAATGGGAAAAGGTGTCTTTTGCCAAGATATTTCTCTCACCCAGCATGGGTATATGTAAAATGACACCCCAAAACACATTGCCCAACTTCTCCTGAGTACGGCGATACCAGATGTGTGACACTTTTTTGCAGCCTAGGTGGGCAAAGGGGCCCACATTCCAAAGTGCACCTTTCGGATTTCGCAGGTCATTTTTTACAGATTTTGATTGCAAACTACTTCTCACACATATGGGCCCCTAAATTGCCAGGGCAGTATAACTACGCCACAAGTGACCCCATTTTGGAAAGAAGACACCCCAAGGTATTCCGTGAGGGGCATGGCGAGTTCCTAGAATTTTTTATTTTTTGTCGCAAGTTAGTGGAATATGAGACTTTGTAAGGAAAAAAAAAATCTGCATTTTCCGCTAACTTGTGACAAAAAATAAAAAGTTCTATGAACTCACTATGCCCATCAGCGAATACCTTAGGGTGTCTACTTTCCAAAATGGGGTCATTTGTGGGGTTTTTCTACTGTTTGGGCATTGTAGAACCTCAGGAAACATGACAGGTGCTCAGAAAGTCAGAGCTGCTTCAAAAAGCGGAAATTCAAATTTTTGTACCATAGTGTGTAAACGCTATAACTTTTACCCAAACCATTTTTTTTTTTTTTGCCAAAACATTTTTTTTATCAAAGACATGTAGAACAATAAATTTGGCGAAAAATTTATATATGGATGTCGTTTTTTTTTTGCAAAATTTTACAGCTGAAAGTGAAAAATGTCATTTTTTTGCAAAAAAATCGTTACATTTTGATTAATAACAAAAAAAGTAAAAATGTCAGCAGCAATGGAATACCACCAAATGAAAGCTCTATTAGTGAGAAGAAAAGGAGGTAAAATTCATTTGGGTGGTAAGTTGCATGACCGAGCGATAAACGGTGAAAGTAGTGTAGTGCAGAAGTGTAAAAAGTGGCCTGGTCATTAAGGGGGTTTTAGCTAGCGGGGTTGAAGTGGTTAAAGGCTATGGACACCTTTGGGGGCAATTTATTTTATTGCATTGTAATAATTTTGAGTTAAAAATAATTTTTTCAATTGGTCTATAATAAAAATATGGATTTTTTTTTTGTGTACAGAGCTGAGATGCTCTACTAGTTGCCTGTGGATTTTCTCTCTTTTGTGTCAGTTGACGGCTCCTTATCTCTGCTCTCCGCCCCCTTATAAACACTATTCAGTTCTTATCTTACTGAAAAGTTGAAACATTGTTTATACAAATTCTAAGCCTTTCAATGTCCTAAAAAATTGAAATGACATTAACAAAATGATCCTAACACAAATATACAAAATTTGTATATAAAATTTGTCCCAAACCACAAAGTCCCTTGGAGCGCAGCAGGTCTGTAGTGAAGTAGGCTCCAATTCACACTCAGTCCTTTGTACAAAAAAAGACAGCGCAGCTCAAACTCTTTCCATAGGAGCGTGGATGAATAAGGTAGGTGGATGGTATCTTTAGATGCACTCGATCACTGGATTTAAGGTTCCCTTCACATTCAGATTTCTCACCTCCTGGATGTTAAATTAGAGGACTGAACATAGTGAGGTACCGCAACAATTCATTAAACAAATGGTTTTATTATACTCACATAGAGAAAAAGTCTCATGCATATAAAAGTATAAATTGATGCCCGACCGGGGTTTTGCCTTCGCTGACTTCGTCAGGGGCTGCTCTGAATGCACTTATTCTCCCCACCCTTTTATATTCAGGTAAGTACTAATTAAATAGACCATTTAAAACAATCCCAAAAGTGCAACTCCAAAAAACTCCATAAAATCGGCAATATAAACAAGTCTTCTATAAAATCATCCTCAATCAACACATTTTCTAATAAGGCAAATAAATTGTTTTTCTTCTACCTCACAGTTTACATAGCAGCAAAAAACGCATTCCTCTTCTCTAGCCCTATTCACATACAAAAACACACATGTTCATAAAACCGCAATTTTTATATTGTTTTTTTTTAAATCTTAAAACCCCTTCAGACATATCTTGATATTAGCTTGCAATACGGATATAACCGCATTCCTCTTCTCCAGCATTATTCACATGAAAAGCACACATACTTTACAACCATGTTGATGGAACCGTAGTTGTTTTGGGTATCTTTCATCGCCCCTTCAGGCATGTCTTGATGTCAAATTCTATATTTAACCCATCGGGTTGCAGTATACCCAGACGGTAAATCCATTCTACCTCCTTATTTATTTTTTTTTTTTTTTAATCGGATCCTCCCCTCTCCAATTCATCTGAACCCTTTCCAACCCCACAAACTTTAACCCCTGTGGGGTTTTATTATGTGCTTTCTTGAAGTGAGCTGAAACACTATGTGTGTCAACTCCTTTTTTGATGTTTCGTAAATGCTCCTGTAAGCGAGTTTTCAACTTCCTAAAAGTCCGTCCAACATACCGGAGGCCACATGGGCACTCCAGCATGTAGATGACCCCCATACTTTCACAGGGTAATTTTTCTTGCACAGTGTAGGTTACTCCCTTGCTGTTTGAAGTCACCACTTTAGTTCTAATTTGTCTGTTTTCTCTTGTGCGCACCTTGCAAACCGCACAGAAACCACACCAAGTGAATCGATGGTTTTTACTTTTTTGTTGATGTATAGGCAAACAGCTGTGAACCAATTTGTCTTTAATATTTGGTGCTTTCTTATATATTACTGTTGGCTTATCTGGAATTAACCCTCCAAGAAACGGGTCGTTTTTTTAAAACCGCCCAGTTTTTTCTTACTGCATTATCACTAAACTGAGTGATAAACACTAGCCTTATTTTCTCATTATTTTTCTTGGAGGTAACGTTGTCATTTTCCTGTTCTTTTATCTTTTGTCTAGTTTCTTTTGCAATCTGCATCTTTTTCTAAAAATCTCTTTTTAATCAGTTCCCCAAGTTTCCCCAGTTCAAGTTTCCCAAATCATGTGGATTTCCTCTCCATACAAGCAAGCAATCATCTATATATCATTTCCATGACAATAGGCCATCATCTGTTGTATTTTTATGTATTTTAGGGGCAATAAAGGACTCCTCCCATATGGCCATATACAGGTTGGCGAAACTGGGGGCGAATTTCGCCCCCATCGCCGACCCGGTGCATTGTAAGTAATAGCTGCCGTCAAACCAAAATTAATTATGCATTAAACAGAGCTTCCTTTGCTCCTCTGACATTTCCACATCTTTTTCCAGCACACAATCTACTGCAGCAATCCCTTTTCCAATTGGGATTACTGTATACAATGATGTCACATCGACAGTTGCCAAAAGAATGTCACCTTCTAAAAACCCAAAACTTTCCAGGTGCTTAATAGTGTCCCCTGTATCTTTCAAGTAAGATGGGACCCTTGCCACATATTTTTGTAAATAGAAGTCAATATATTCTGATACACGATTGGTGAGGGAATTGATACCGGAGACAATCGGTCTTCCAGGGGGATTTGTAATACTTTTATGATTTTTCGGGAGGTAGTATATAACGGGAATAACTGGATATTTAATATTCAAATATTCCTGTTCTTTTTTATTTAAAATTCCTTTTTCTTTTCCCTCACTTAACAGCACGCTTAAATCCCTCTTAAAGTCAGTAGTCGGGTCTTTTTTCAATTTTTTATATGTTCCCTTATCCTGTAGCATACTTTGCATTGTCTCCTCATACTTTTCTTTGTCCAAAATAACAATTCCCCCCCTTTATCTGCTGGTTTCACAACAATTTTCTTATTGGCTTCTAAAGACTTTTAACCCTGTTTTTCCCCATAGGTAAGATTAATAAATTTTGGTTTTGTATCAGTTTTTTCCAGCTCTCACAATAACCCTGTTTTGAATGCATCAATGCACTCATTATTTTTCAAATGAGGAAAAAAACTTGATTTTTCTTTTAAGTTAGTGTGTATAACATCATTGTGTTTGGTCTCTACTACTTCCTGCTTCTGGTTTGTTATCATATATTTGGCGATATTCAGTTTCCTGATATACCAATTGCATTAGAGAAATATTTGGCAGAAAGGAAAATACCGGAAGGACTCAGATGTCAACTACCTCTGAGCACAGAAGATGTTAATGAATTGGGAGGGTGAGAGGTCCTCATGAATAAATGTGCTGTTAAAGCTATGCAATTTATTATAGGAATTAGAAAGAACAAGCTATTCAACATAAAATAAAGAAATAGAAGAGATAAATAAAAAACTAGAACCGTTTAAATCACTAGAGGATTATAGAGAGCTATCTCTAGCTTGTCAGAAAACTGTGATAAAAATAGAAGCAGAAATTAAAAATCAGAAGCAAAAAAATATATATTAAAGTAGCTAATGACTATAAGAGAGAAAGTATATAAATTGAAATCAAAACTAGGGGAGTATAGTGATCGAGTAGGGAACGTGGAAGGAGATGCAGTCGTGGCTCATAGAGAGGGATCTACTGGTAATGGAGAAATAAGAGAGATACTCAAAATAAAAATAATGTATATGAAGAAAATTACCACTATTTAACCACTTCAACCCCCTAGCTGAAACCCCCTTAATGACCAGGCCACTTTTTACACTTCTGCACTACACTACTTTCACCGTTTATTGCTCGGTCATGCAACTTACCACCCAAATGAATTTTACCTCCTTTTCTTCTCACTAATAGAGATTTCATTTGGTGGTATTTCATTGCTGCTGACATTTTAACTTTTTTTGTTATTAATCGAAATTTGATGATTTTTTTGCAAAAAAATTACATTTTTCACTTTCAGTTGTAAAATTTGGCAAAAAAAAGACATCCATATATAAATTTTTCGCTAAATTTATTGTTCTACATGTCTTTGATTAAAAAAAAATGTTTGGGCAAAAAAAAAATGGTTTGGGTAAAAGTTATAGCATTTAGAAACTATGGTACAAAAATGTGAATTTCCGCTTTTTGAAGCAGCTCTGACTTTCTGAGCACCTGTCATGTTTCCTGAGGTTCTACAATGCCCAGACAGTAGAAAAACCCCACAAATGACCCTATTTCGGAAAGTAGACACCCTAAGGTATTCGCTGATGGGCATAGTGAGTTCATAGAACTTTTTATTTTTTGTCACAAGTTAGCGGAAAATGATGATTTTTTTTTTTTCTTAGAAAGTCTCATATTCCACTAACTTGTGACAAAAAATAAAAACTTCCATGAACTCACTATGCCCATCACAAAATACCTTGGGGTGTCTTCTTTCCAAAATGGGGTCACTTGTGGGGTAGTTATACTGCCCTGGCATTTTAGGGGCCCATATGCGTGATAAGTAGTTTACAATCAAAATCTGTAAAAAATTACCGGTGAAATCCGAAAGGTGCTCTTTGGAATGTGTGCCCCTTTGCCCACCTAGGCTGCAAAAAAGTGTCACACATGTGGTATCGCCGTACTCAGGAGAAGTTGGGGAATGTGTTTTGGGGTGTCATTTTACATATACCCATGCTGGGTGAGAGAAATATCTTGGCAAAAGACAACATTTCCCATTTTGTTATACAAAGTGTGCATTTGACCAAGATATTTATCTCACCCAGCATGGGTATATGTAAAATGACACCCCAAAACACATTCCGCAACTTCTCCTGAATACGGCGATACTACATGTGTGACACTTTTTTGCAGCCAAGGTGGGCAAAGGAGCACACATTCCAAAGAGCACCTTTCCGATTTCACAGGCCATTTTTTATACATTTTGATTGCAAACTACTTCTCACGCATATGGGCCCCTAAAATGCCAGGGCAGTATAACTACCCCACAAGTGACCCCATTTTGGAAAGAAGACACCCCAAGGTATTTCATCATGGGCATAGTGAGTTCATGGAAGTTTTTATTTTTTGTCACAAGTTAGTGGAATATGAGACTTTGTAAGGAAAAAAAAAATCATCATTTTCCACTAACTTGTGACAAAAAATAAAAAGTTCTATGAACTCACTATGCCAATCAGCGAATACCTTAGGGCAGGGATGGCCAACCTGTGGCTCTTGAGCCGCATGTGGCTCTATCCTTCTTTAAGTGAGGCTCTAGCTGTGGGGCTGGGAAGCAGTCAGGCCGGCTCACTCTCCACCCCATGCTCAGATCTCTTCTCCTGATCGGGCACTGTTGCTACTTTGCAGCTCCAGCTCACTCTCCACTATGTCTTGATGCACACAGTGTGAGAACGTAGTACGTGGAGAAATACTACGATCTGACGTTGTGCTCATCAGGTCACAGTGGAGAGAGTGTCAGACCTACAGAGTAGCAGGTGCCCGAGCAGGAGCCCAGTGCCTGATCAGGAAAGGGAAGAGATTTTATTTATTTATTATAGAACTGAGCATGGGGGTCTGAGCTAAGCATGGGAGGTTCTGATCTGAGCATGGGGGGATCCTGATCTGAGCAATGGGGGTCTGATTTGAGCATGAGGGTCAGATCTGAGCATGGGGGGAAGATCTGAGCATCAGGGTTCAGATTTGAGCATGGAAGGCAGATCTGAGCATAGGGGGGCAGATCTGCACATGGGGGTCTTGTTTGAACATGGGTTGGTCAGGTCTGAGCATGGGGGGGCAGATCTGAGAAGAAGGAGATCTGAGCAAGGGGGGGGGGGGAGATCTGAGCAATGAGGGTCTGAAATTGGAGTCTGATTTGTGTTGTCTGATCCGAGCATTGGGAGTCTTATTTTGGGGGTCTGATTTGGAGGTGACTCTTGTGTAAATGTATAGCTTGTGGCTCTTGTTTGTCATATGTTGTTGTTTTTTGGCTCTTTGTGTCTGTAAGGTTGGCCACCCCTGCCTTAGAGTTTCTACTTTCCAAAATGGGGTCATTTGTGGGGGTTTTCTACTGTCTGGGCATTGTAGAACCTCAGGAAACATGACAGGTGCTCAGAAAGTCAGAGCTGCTTCAAAAAGCAGAAATTCACATTTTTGTACCATAGTTTGTAAACGCTATAACTTTTACCCAAACATTTTTTTTTAATCAAAGACACGTAGAACAATAAATTTTGAGAAAATTTTATGTAGAAATGTAGTTTAAAAAATAAAAATGTACAACTGAAAGTGAAAAATTTCATTTTTTCCCAAAAATTTCGGTAAATTTCGATTAATAACAAAAAAGTAAAAATGTCAGCAGCAATGAAATACCACCAAATGAAAGCTCTATTAGTGAGAAGAAAAGGAGGTAAAATTCATTTGGGTGGTAAGTTGCATGACCGAGCAATAAACTGTGAAAGTAGTGTAGAATTGTAAAAAGTGGTCTGGTCATTAAGGGTGTTTAAGCTAGGGGGACTGAGGTGGTTAAATTATCTATTTAATTAGTACTCATCTGAATATAAAAGGGTGGGAAGAATAAGTGCATTCAGAGCAGCCCCTGACGAAGCAAGCGAAGGCGAAATCCGGGTCGGGCATCATTTTATACTTTTATATCTATGTGAGTATAATAAAACCATTTGTTTAATGAATTGTTGCGGTACCTCACTATGTTCAGTCCTCTAATTTAACATCCAGGAGGTGAGAAATCTGAGCGTGAAGGGAACCTTAAATCCAGCGATCGAGTACATCTAAAGATACCATCCACCTACCTTATTCATCCACGCTCCTATGGAAAGAGTTTGAGCTGCGCTGTCTTTTTTTGTACAATTAACAAAATGATGCCAACATAAAGTAGACATGTGGTGATTGTTAATAAATAACGATTTTTGATGTATCATTACTGTCTTAAAAGCAGAAAAATTCTAATTTTGTAAATTTTTCCATATTTTTTGTAAATTTTGAATTGTTTTAATAAATACAGGTAAAACATACCAGCTCAGATTTTTCACTAACATGAAGTACAATGTGTCATAAGAAAACAGTCTGAGTGGCTTGTATAAGTAAAAGCATTCCAAAGTTATTACCACATACTGTAAAGGGACACATTAGATTTGCAAAATTATGCTTGGTCGGGACAGAGGGTACGGGGGTAAATTGCCTGTTCTGGAAGTGAGAAGGAGAAAGAAAGAAATAAGTTAGTATAAACAATACAGCCTAGTTTCCAGATCCTCTTCTTTTCTGTTTGCTCTGCATACAGCAACAGGCACTGTGCATTTATCTCTTTGAGGAGTGCCGAAGTAGTTGGTCTCCTCTTCTTGGGGAAAGGGGTCTTTGTGCTTCTTGATGACTTTCTTCTTTGAGAGGTCAGCAGCTGGGCTGTCCCTCATCTTCATCTGCTGGACACCTGGGGAGGGAAGGGGGGTCAAATCCTCCACAGTGGGGACTACAGCAGCTAAAGGAGTGGTTGGTGCTGCTGCAGTGGTGACACAAGGGGACAGGTGATGGTGCCACTGAGGTAGTGGGAAGGTGGAGTAGATAGCCCTAGTGGGTGTGGCCGGATAGGGGTGGGCTTTGCGCTGGCCAGAGCTTTAGCAGCTACAGATGTTCAGGTGTTCTCTCTCTTTGTAAACAATGAAATTAAGAACACATTCCATTGAAAGTATGACATTCAGGCCAATTCTCCATCCAAAAGGACAAGAAAACTAGAATAACCCACCCAGGATTACTCTTCTCTTAATAAGACATGCAAGCCAGCTCCCATTCCAAAAGGTCACGAGAACTAGAATGTCTTGAGAGAAAATTGCCTTGCTTAGCAGACTGGTAATCTTCGCACTGCTCTTTATAATTAGGGAGATAAAAATATGCATGATACATATTGTATGCCAGGAGACACTGCTTTCAGTTTCTAGGAAGAATATATGCAAATTGGAATATCTTAATTCAGCTGGCATGAGATAAGATTAGCATTCTTTTCTTTTTTGGAAGAAAAACTAATTTGAATATTTTTCCCAGAAACCCAAAGTTATGCAAATTAGCTTATCTCACAAAACTGAAAAGAGAGGATATCCTTTCTATTGCCAGCAGAAGTAAGATATGCACATTTGCATCTATTCCTCCCGGAAAGCTTGAGAACTGTTGCCTGGCATACAGTACTTAGCATGACAATTTTTTTTTTTTGTCTCCCTAATGATGAAGAGTACCAAGGCCATTTCACTAAGCAAAACAATTTTTTCTTTAGTCATTCTGGTTTTCTTAACTATTTTTCCTGTCTCTCTGGAGAAGGCTGGGTTGAGACAAGTGGAACATCCCTTGGTACTACTAGGACCTTCTCGAGTTTGTAAGGGAACACCAGCTGTAAGGGCTCAAACCTGACTTGTGGAAACCAAAGCCTATCCACAAGCTCATCCGAGCAAAGGACTTATTGGAGTCTATTCCAGGGCTTTTTGTTGCCACCACTGAGGTTGTCTGGACGAACATGGCTTTTAGCAGGTTAATTAACTAGCATAAAACCTGGTATATATGACCATTTGGGGAGCCTGCCCCTGAGAACTTTCATGTATGCCCATGGACTATGCAACACCAGGTACTGCCCTAGGTGCCCTTTTGAAGAGGAAAATGAATTTATAGACTCTATTCCCAAGAGCAGCCTAAAGTACACCACAGTTTTTTACAGACTTTTCCATGGGACCCACACTGTTCAGGCTATCCAGGACGTCTGGTGCTTTATGAACTGTTTTAAGGATGCTCTGTAGCTTGCCAGGAAACTCCTGGTCATGAACAGGAAGAGGATGTCCAGGACTGCTGCAGGCTGGTTTGTAGCCTGCTCAGAGACTGCTTCACCATGGACTGTCTGGGTGTCGACGAAGAAGAGGATTGAAACCCCTCTCCTTCCCCCTCTCCCCTCGGTGTGTCTGTCTATCAATAAAGCTTTGGGCCTGTGACTCCCTTCCCCTATCACTTGACTGATCCTTATTGATTGAAGTTTTATTAGTCAGTGTGGTGCGGTGCCTAATGCATAGTATAGGATCTGTGCCTATACTGTACCTTATACCGCTGCACTTCAAAATATATTTGTAGTATTTATTGGACTGTGTTACATCCTGTGCTGCGTCACAGTGTTCTTTTTGTTTTTGTCCTGATGACTGATAGTAAATAAATGCCTTTTGCAAGGGAAGCTACTTTGCATGTCTCATTGAGAGAAGTGTATTTATTCTGGATAGGATATTCTAATTCTCCTGTACTTGTTGATGGAGAATCGGCTTGCACCTGTCATGTGTGAGGGGGTGTTTTAAAATCCATTCTTTACTTCTGTACTCATATTTATTTGCGAGTACGAGTAGTAGTAGGCTGAAAAAGGCATGTTTGATTCGTGTAGAATCGATTTGAGTTCAAAAATAAACTTTTTAAAAAGTTTGATAAATTAGACCCCAAGCAAATTTCAGGAAGTTCGCTCATCCTTAATCTCTTTATTATGTAAAAGTAGTTTCCAGTTTAATGTCATCTTCATTTCCTTACAGATTCTTTTAATTTTCTTACGGCTAATTGGCTACTTTCACACTTGCGTTCGGGGTTCCGCTTGAAGGCTCTCACAAGAGGCCCCGAACGGATCCATACATCCCTAATGCATTCTGAGTGGATAAAGATCCGCTCAGAATGCATCAGTTTGGCTCCGTTCAGGAGGTGGACACCCAAACGCTGCTTGCAGCGTTTTGGTGTCAGCCTGGCCGTGCGGAGCCAAACTGATCCGTCCAGACTTACAATGCAAGTCAATGGGGACGGATCCGTTTGACGTTGACACAATATGGTGCAATTTCAAACGGATCCGTCCCCCATTGACTTTCAATGCAAAGTCTGGACGGATCCGTCTGACTAACAATTAGACTTAGATGTTTTTCAGATATATACCATCGTTTGCATTATAGGTGCGGATCCGTCTGTGCAGATACCAGACGGATCTGCACCGAACGCAAGTGTGAAAGTAGCCTAAGCTACTTTTGTGTCATTTTGATCAATGATGTTCTAGCCAAATGGGAGTTCTGATACATTTGTGTTTGTATGACTACAAATGTGCTGCTTATTCAAATTCATAATTCTACTATATTGTCTTTCATCTAGTAAAACTAGTTATAATTTAAAGGGGTTGTCCGGGATTGGGGACAGTGGTGTATGTGTACAATGGTCCCCTAAATATTACATTCATGCCTGTCCTTCCCTTACTAGACATTTCTGATGGCCCTTTTTCACTTCACACATTTTCAGTCGGAAGTGCAGTTTCTATCACAGTCAGTGATGTACCGGGTCCCTTTCTGTATAGCGAAGCTTCTTCTTCCGCTTCACAAGGAGCCCGGTGACGTCACCGTCAGCCTCAGTAATTATTCTGAGCGCATGGAGGAGCGGTAACTAGGCGGCAACACACCGCGCTAAGCCATGCCCCTCTGGTCCGGTGACGTCACCGGGCAGGGCGTATTCTTAGTAAGGAAGGAGGCAGAAGACGTTTAGGGGCGTGCCTCAGAGGGAGGAATAGTTGCGGCAGGAGGCGGCATATAAATTAGGGGGGGTGACTTCACGGAGGAGCAGACACACACTTGAAACAACGTGATGCTGCGCTGCACTCGGACCCAGAAAGCAGTGCGGCAGGAAGTTACCGCACACATAACCAGAGAGGTAAACAATCAGTGGGGGACTGTAGGAGCCCTGCTGATAAAAATACCTATCTGGGGGGGACTGCTGTTAAAGGGTTTCTACCACTTGAATATCACATATTTGGTGTTCAGACACTAGCGATTCGCTAGTGTCTGTTCTTGCCTACAAGCTAATTATCACATTAATCCGGGCTGCCGATACCTCAAAAAAAGCACTTATATCTTTATGCAAATGAGCCTCTAGGTGCTATGCAGGCGTTTTTCTAAGCACCTAGAGGCTCCGTCTACCTTGCATTTTGCCGCCCTGCGCCTCGCTCCAGCACGCCCATCTCTCACTGTAATCGATCCTCCCCCTGCTTCAGCCTTCCGAAATCCCGCGCCTGCGCCGTCCGTCGCGGCATTCGGAGGCATTCGGCGCAGGCGCAGTCAATGTCTGACCGCTCCCTGCTCAGACATTTCAACTGCGCCTGCGCCGATGACGTCACAGAGCTCCGTGGGACAGACGAAGCCCAGCAGCAAGCGGTCAGACATTGACTGCGCCTGCGCCGAATGCCTCCGAATGCCGCGACGGACGGCGCAGGCGCGGGATTTCGGAAGGCTGAAGCAGGGGGAGGATCGATTACAGTGAGAGATGGGCGTGCTGGAGCGAGGCGCAGGGCGGCAAAATGCAAGGTAGACGGAGCCTCTAGGTGCTTAGAAAAACGCCTGCATAGCACCTAGAGGCTCATTTGCATAAAGATATAAGTGCTTTTTTTGAGGTATCGGCAGCCCGGATTAATGTGATAATTAGCTTGTAGGCAAGAACAGACACTAGCGAATCGCTAGTGTCTGAACACCAAATATGTGATATTCAAGTGGTAGAAACCCTTTAATAGTGATTTAACTGGTTTTAAAAAAAAATTGATCCCGGACAACCCCTTTAAGGTACTATTTATACCATTACATCTTGTATTCTGCTTTTAAGGCTCTGTCCAAATTTCCGTCAAAATTGCAACATGATAGGAAAAACAGCACTGCATGCTGTGCAGCTCATCACCATGACTTAAAGGGAACCTGTCATCAACTTTATGCTGCCCATACTAACGGCAGAATAAAGTAGAGACAGGGGAGTGGATTTCAGAGGTCTGTCATTTATAAGTTAAAAGTAAGTTGTTGCCGAGAACCAACATCACAATCATTGCAGACTGGGCCTGGAAAAGAGTCACAGCCACCTGAGAAGAGTCCTGGTTATTCATGAGTTCCTGCTCTCCTGCCCACCTGCTGATGACTGACATATTCTACCTGGTTTTCTCCTTTTCTCTCTAGGAGAGAACTGCCAACCATGAGCAGATGGGCGAGAGCAGGAGATTATGGATAGCCATGACTCTTCTCAGGTAGATTTGACTCTTCTCAAGGCCTGGGCTGCAATGATTATGATGCTGGTTCTCGGAAACCACTTACTTTTAGCTCACTACTGAAATACTTAAATCAGCATTTCTGTCACTAATTTATGCTGCCCTCAGTGAGGTTAGCATAAAGTTGATGGCAGGTTCCCTTTAAGCTTAATAGATCCATTATGTAATTAGTGGCCGTCTGATACCATTAGTGTTCTTCACAAGATAGGTCCTGCACTGCGGCACTTTCACACTTGCGCAGAGGAATCCGGCAGGCAGTTCCGTCGCCAGAACTGCCTGCCGGATCTGTTAAAACGTATGCCAACTGATGGCATTTGTAAGACGGATCAGGATCCTGATCCGTCTTACAAATGCATTGAAATGCCGGATCTGTCTTTCCGGTGTCATCCGGAAAAACGGATCCGGCATTTATTTCTTCACATTTTTTTTCGGTCTTCGCATGCACAGATCGGAAGGATGGATCCAGCATTGCGGTATTTTGAATGCCGGATCCGGCACTAATACATTCCTAGGGAAAAAATGCTGGGTCTGGCATTTCGGCAAGTGTTGAACTGAAGACATCCTGATGCATCCTGAACGGATTGCTCTCCATTCAGTATGCATTAGGATAAAACTGATCAGTTCTTTTCCGGTATTGAGCCCCTAGGATGGAACTCTATGCCGGAAAAAAAAAACGCTAATGTGAAAGCACCCTAAGTCACCACCAGTATTCTAGCAGTGTAACTTGTTACACTGTTACATCCATACATTTTGAACCTTTTCATTATGAAACCTAGTGATGTGATCCCAAGTCTGGAACCTTGTTCTAATGTGTAAACAGGAACTCGGTCTCTCCCCTGTGGCTGACTTACTTTGAACTACAGGATGACATCATCACTAATCAAATCCCTCCTGGCAGCACTCAGGCCCCTCCCCTCTCCACACTACTCTGTATCTCCCTGCATATAATGTATCTTCTATCTAAAGGACCAGCAGTGCAGATATATTGTAGGTAAGTGTATACAGTGATTAGCTGCAGTTATACAAACCTTCTGACTCACACTGCCTGTACTATCTGTGTGTGCTGACTCTCCAGTGTACTTCCGTGGGATGTAGCTTCACACTGGTCTACCTGCCTCCTGCATATAAGAGCTGAAGGGGAAGAGAGAGGGCAGGTTCAAGCTGCATAGGAATACATAGAGTGTCTGCGGTGTCACTAATCTGTCACGGTTTTCCTCTGAAGGCACAGCGTAGTGTGGTGAGACTCCTCCCTCTCTGCAAAGCCAGGCATGATGGGAAATGCAGTACTCATTGGGAACACCATATCTGAGGGGAGAACCAATCACGGTAGAGAACCCACAAATTACACATCAGATACAACAGGCATACACAACAGACTCTATCTTATTCTGTAATAATGGCCTATCCTAATGGCAAAGAAAAAAAATCTTGGAGTGCTTCTTTATCTTTTTTGCTTCTGTGATTAAAAACAGAAATATTAGAGGAAGTGTGAACAGAGCCTAGCAAAGTTTAATTTCTCAGTTCGTTTCCCTGAAAAATAAACATTTTTGCAGGGTGGATTGTGACTTTTGATTATATGACCAGTCACCCACGCTATAGCAGTAATTCTCAATTATAAGTCTTTGGGTCAGGTTCTTATCTCAAGGTCACACACTTGCTCAGATTCATGAATGGTCTAGTTTTGCAGTTATTTTGAGCACAGATGATGTATTACTGCATAACTAGGCAGACTGATGAAAAGCCCTCGAAGGGTATGGCCACATGACGTGGCCCTGCTGCAGTTGCTATGTGACTGAGTACCGTATGGCCATACAAGCCATAACGGGATCAGATTAACTAATTAGAACCAAACTGTTTAATCAGTGGTCACTGTTAATGGCCGCATGTTTTTGTGGGTTACCACGCAACCTTTAACAGTGAACACCACATGCACTTTTTGTAATCGGTCACGTCCCAACCCGGCATGCCTGCCCAGTGTGGCCATACTCTAAGGGCTTAAGGCTATTATAGACCCATCGGCACTCCTTATGATGCCAAATGGTGCTCCTATAAGAAAAAAATGTGGTGTGCTCTATTGCATTCTGTATTGCGGAGGTTATGGAACATGCCAAATTTCATTCCCTTATCTCTGAACTCCCGACAGCTCATAAACACTCTTATAAGCCATAGGGTACAGCTACATGTGTTACTGAAAAGTCATGCAACATTTTTTGTAACGATAGTCAATGGTGTTGCAATGCGACACACTGCAACTGTGACAGTTGCAAGAAAATGCATTGCGACACCATTGACTTTCATTACAAAAAATGTTGTGCGACTTTTCAGCGACACATGTCAGTGTGTAGCCGTACCTATATTCTTATTAGTTTGATAATGAGTCGTGTTTATGAGCTGTCAGGAGGTCAGCGATAAGGGCTACAGATTGAGCTGTCAGAGGAGCTCCCTGATGGATTCAGGATAAGGCAGAGAGCCTATAGGTGTAGTGAAACTGAAAGCTGTAGATTAACATTTTTTATAAAGACCAATGATGATCACCAAAATAAGTAAATTGCAATGATAAAAAAATAAAATTGGCCCCAAAGCGGTCCATAACCTTTGAGAAACAAATCTGAAAGGGTGCTGTCATTCTTATCAATACATACATACTGGTAGTGTAGTAGAGTTTTTTGTTTTTTGTTTTTACACTTTGTATGTTTGTATTTTTGGGACATACATATGTAGTATTTTCAAATTAAATTGTAAATTCTTTTTTCCACATTTTAGAGACCACAAGAAGAGAAATATCCTGTAGGACCTTGGCTACTGGCACTGTTTGTTTTTGTTGTCTGTGGATCAGGTATGAATATAAAGCAAATACAGATATAAGAATATGAAATAAGCATTACCTGTCCAAAAAGTTTTAGTGTTTTTGAGTCATTTGCCAAATGATGAGAAAAACATTGATTTTTACATAGCTGCATATGGAGTACTGGATACTTTGTAACTGCAGGTCATAGTATTTGCGACTATAAGGCTCCATTGAGACGTCCGTAACATTGCCGGACAGCGGCAATGTGCGTTCCGCATTTTGCAGACCGCACATTGCCGGCACTAATAGAATATGCCTATTCTTGTCCGCAATTGCGGACAAGAATAAGACATGTTCTATTTTTTTCAGGAACGGAATTGCGAAACCCGGAAGTGCGGGTCCGCAATTCCGTATCCGTGCAGCACATCGTGCTGCCCCATAGAAATGAATGGGTCCGCAATTCTGTTCCGCAAAATGCGGAACGGAATTGCGGACGTGTGATTGGGGCCTAAACAGAAAGGCAAGAGAAGACTACTACTTGTATTTCTGCAATCATTGTAACTATTATCTTGCTAATTTCAGAGTTGGAATACACATGTCTCAGCACGATTTTATATTTTTTTTTATAACTGGTATAACAATAATTTGAAAGTGATACAGGGTTTTCTGTACTGGAGAGAGTTGCAAGGGAAATCTGAAAGGGTTGTGTGGTTTGTATAGAGTTAATTGGAATTGCTCAATGAGACCGATACTTTATGAAACTGGCTCATCCCTTGTTTCTGAATTCAGTATTTCCTGGCTAGAAATTAGCCGCCCAGTGTCCACCTTGAGGGGCCTGCCAAAGCTGTAAGAATGTATAGACAACAGGACATGTACCTGAAGATCCTGACTGTAGCATAGCAAAGCATCTGTGAAGGACACATAGTGAGAGCTGTAGGTAGCTTGGAGCTGGGACGTCTGCCATATTGGCGCTAATCTCCAACACCCACTGGGGATAACTTCATAAGATGCCAATTTACCTCTTAGCTTATTTTTGGAATGTGGAAGGAAAATTGAGCACCAGGAGGAAAGCCACAGAGAACACACAAATTCCAGGTAGATATAGCCCACAGTTGAATTTGAACCCAAGATCTCATTGCTACAAGGCAACAGGGCTAACCACTGAGCCACCAAGCTGCCTGTTTCCTCACAAGTATACGGCACGAGACTGCTGAAGCCAAGCTTAAGCTTTCTCTTAGACAATGATGATACGTTCATCTGTCACATGGTCTAGGCGCAGCTCAGTCCCATAGAAGTCAGTGGGGCTGAGCGGGATACCAAGCACAGCCGCTATACATTGTACAGAGCTGTACTTGGTGAGCACGGAGAGGCGCTGGTGCTTTCTCAAACAGCTGATTGCCGTGGGTGCTGGGTGTTGGACCCCGATGGATCAGACACTGATGACCTATAAAACAACCCTCTCTTCTTTCTTTCTCTCCCTCTTTCCCTCTTCGCTTCTTTTGCTCTGGTTCTTTTTTTCTCTTTATTTCTACAAAATTTTACTCTGCAATGCAGGTTTGCTACAATTGAACTGTCATTTTCAGTGTTTATTGACAGTCTAGTTCTTTATTTTATCTAACAGTCAGGCATTTGGTATGTTTACAAATCGCGGAGAATGACATAGAAGATAGTTGCAATAACAAAGAATATCACTGGGGGCAACTTGCTAAAACTTTTAATCAATTTAATAAAATACATCCAATACAGGACCAAAAATCGGAGAGCTATTACGCAGGGAAAGCCAGTTACTCGAGCAGACGGATGATGCAAATGGGACAGCACGTCAAAAATACCTATGCCTGCCCCTATGCTCACCCTGAGAAAATCTGATACAATATACACACTCCCTCATCTGATACAGTGTACACAGTCCCAATGCGTTTACCCCCGTAGTAGACAGGTCAGGGGACATATGGTATCAGTCTTGCAAAGGGATACCAATACAGATATAAGAGATAGGTAACAAAACTGGAGCGCCCCAAAACTGCAGTGGCCTGCAATGAGGAAAAGAAACAATGATTGTTCTCTGTCACAGATACATAGTATAGTACAAAGATAATGCCATAAACTTATCTGATGGCAGTAGACGTAGATATCCTCCTCTCGCAGACCAGCATGCACGGTTGGAGGGCTCCAGGGGGCCAAAGATGTAGCTCCATTTGGTCAAGGGAGTGTACTCGTTTTTAAATGTAGGATCTTGGGCAGGCTAACGCCCCATAGGTGGATTCGGGCTGCCGGACTGCCGATTCCGGTCATATGATCCTAAAGTGTATGCCGCTGTTTGGCATACCATCCACCTAACTCTCCCCATGTCCTCGCCCCCCTAAATCCCAGTAAATTCATTCGGTAAAACAGATTAAGATGATAAGGGTGCGCTCCACGCCCTCGACACGTGGAGCGCATCCACGCAAGCAACCAGCCCCATTGACAAGCGGGATCTCATGCAGAAGTGCAGATATACTGCAATCACATGATAAGCTCACGTGATCGCATCACCAATGGCCGTGCGCTCCACCCATATCAGGTGTGGAATGCAAGGTCCCTACGACACATGAGAGCATGGCGTAAACGGGGGAATATATAGAGATTAACCCCATATACACCACATCCTGAAATGACCAGATACAGCAGCAGGTGGAAAGGAGGGTCCTATATTACTCAGTGAAATAAGCGAGGGTAACGAAAGATAGAAGATTCATAATCCAGAACCCTCAGAATGCATACAGAGGGGGAATACTTTTCTGGGAGACGGTCTCACCAGTTCTAATGCTAAGAATGTCAGTGAGTTCAAGTCCCCATCATGACGTTCCCAGATATGGTTAGCTACCGGAGTGTTTTTCTTTTTCTTGATGTCATTTATGGGATCGGACCAAGGTGGGAGAGGATTAGAGGAGAATGACCTACTACAAATAATTAATCTCTCCTCCTGTGTACTCAGTGAAGCTGAAAATAACTTTCTGAAAAAGGGACTTTCATTTGTTCCCACAACAAAATTTGATCCCTTCATATGGGTCAAGGACCTTCATTTGTTCTCAAGAAAATTTAAATGGGATAAGTTTATGAAACATAATAACAAAGTTACCTGTGAACAACTTGGTTTGCAAGAGAATGAATTCGCTGACCTCAAGGTATTTCTGGATTTATTGGATGAAGGTACATGTAAACTAGGACATGGCCAATTTACGGACCTACGTCCAAAGAGTAATAAATTACCGCCTCCCATGAGTATATCTGCACTTCCTGGAAAGTATCGCTTTCGAGATCCCGCTTGCCAATGGGGCTGGTTGCTTGGTTACTTGCGCGGATGTGCTCCACGTGTCGAGGGCGTGGAGCGCAGTCTTATCATCTTAATCTGTTTTACCTAATGAATTTACTGGGATTTAGGGGGCGAGGACATGGGGAGGAGTTAGGTGGATGGTATGCCAAACAGCGGCATACACTTTAGGATCATATGACCGGAATGGGCAGTCTGGCAGCCGAATCTACCTATGGGGCGTTAGCCCACCCAAGATCCTACATTTAAAAGTGAGTACACTCCCTTGGCCAAATGGAGCTACATCTTTGGCCCCCTGGAGCCCTTCAACCGTGCATGCTGGTCTGCGAGAGGAGGATATCTACATCTACTTCCATCAGATAAGTTTATGGCATTATGTTTGTATTATACTATGTATCTGTGACAGACACCAATCATTGTCTCTTTTCCTCATCGCAGACCACTGCAGTTTTGGGGCGCTCCAGTTTTGTTACCTATCTCTTATATCTGTATTGGTATCCCTTTGCAAGACTGATACTATATGTCCCCTGACGAACCCTGTCTACTACGGGGTGAAACACGTTGGGACTGTGTACATTGTATCAGATGAGGGAGTGTGTATATTGTATCAGATGAGGGAGTGTGTAAGTTAGAGATTCTGTATATTGCATTTGATAAGGGATCGTGTATATTGTATCAGATAAGTTATAGGGGTTGCATAGGGATAGGTTAGCCGAGGTACATGGACAGAGTACTCCTACCATCAAGGTGTATCTCTGGGCTGAGCAGATTTTCTCGGGGTGAGCATAGGGGCAGGCACAGATATTTTTGACGCGCTGTCCCGTTTGCATCACCCATCTGCTCAAGTAACTGGCCTTCCCTGCGTAAGAGCTCTCCGATTTTTTTTCTTGTTTCCTGTACTACAGCTATATTGGTCCTGTAGGGAACTGATTTATTGGATGTATTGTATTAAATTGATTAAAAGTTACGTTTTAGGAAGTTGTCCCCAGTGATTCGGTATGTTTGATTCTTAGTTTCTTGTCTTAGGCCTCATGCACATGACCTTGCCGTTTTTCTGCGGTCCGCAAACTGCGGATCCGCAAAAAACGGAAGCCGTCCATGTTGCCTTCCGCAATTTGCGGAACAGAACGGGCGCCGGTAATATAAATGCCTATTCTTGTCCGCAAAGTGGCGGCTCGGATGCGGACCCAAACAACGGTCGTGTGCATGAGGCCTTCTTGTGTTAACTAAAACTTTAACAAAAATAAGATTTTAAAAAAATTATAAAAAGCATCTTTAGTATCTTCAACAATTTTCTAGATACGGTTCATTGCACTTAGGATTTGTCCACCCGTGCAGTATAACATAGGGGTCAGTCTCACTGGCATCAGTAGAACACGAGGCAGGAAATTAGGACACTTCCAGGCACATTGGCTGGCTCCTAGGATTTGTCCACCAGAGATGCATTGATCCACAGGCTACAAGTACATGATGTAGAGGCTTACTCAGCATGTAATCATTATATCAAGGTACATGCCAGGTATGTGTCACATTACATCAGATATGTTCCCTAAACAACCTGCACAATGTCCACAGTCCATAACTGCTGCAGTATGACAGATAACTGTTATTACACTCTGTGCCAAGTGCACATTTACCCAGTATATAGCTGCCAAGTTCTTCTATTGTTTTTACACTGGGAGACACCTATCATGACGCAATATCATTTATCAGATCACTGCATTTTAAAGATACCTACCCTGTTGTTATGTTCTCAAAAGAGCTTGATTTTTGACAGAAAAAACAGTTTTTCCGTATTTCTGTCAGCCAGCTCCTTAAAATGCAAGTACTATGTTCTTGGCAGTATTGGTTAGTATTGTCCTTGAGTATCCTGGTATATATTCATATGAGTACATCATCAATAGTCGCTGGGCTATGTGCTCCTAAGTATGGAGGAGAGTGGCGGAGATATGAGGGGACATAAGGGAATTGTAGCTTGGCATGCTGCCAAGTCAGTCTGGCTGCTAGGCTGTGAAAATGAAGTAAACAGGAGAGACTGGCGTGGATGACAGAAAAAATACATGAGAACAGGAAAAATCATGCTTTATAGTTCTCCATACTTGATAGAAATACAATCGTTAGACTGAAATTCCAACCACATAAAGAGCCCCTTTAGTATAGCGTATGAGCGAGTGGAGCAGTGTTCACCTATTGTCTTACTGCACAATTTCTATATGCTTGTATGACCAATATATATGAGGCTATACAGTGCAGATATGCATGTATGTAGGTGGATATGGATCAGTGATGGCCAGCCTATGACATATGGTGGGACCCTTGACCCTTCTGAGGACAGTTTCTTATACATGCTGGAAAGGTGGTCACTCTCCATTTAAGATGTACAGAGATTACCAAGTGAGTGTTTTTGAATCTCCCGTTCGTAATAAATGAACGTTGACAACGTATAGGGATCGGTGCTTGTCCCAGCTGATGGACTCCCACAATAAAACATTAATGACAGATCCTATTGGATGCCTTTTAATAGTGCTGATGATGGTCATTAAAATGTTATGTGGCTAAAATCTGGTGTCTGTACATCATACATTTACCATGCAGAGAAATTCAGAGTAGAGTGCACAGATAGGCGATAGGAGCAATAGGCACGACAGATTGGCAGAAAAGTCATTCAAACCAAATTAAAGAATTGCTGCTGTTTAATATTTTTTTTTCTTAATTGTGTAGGGTAAATTATTTGGATTATTTTTGCTCTATACGTTATTATTGATTTTGTACTTTCTTATTACAAAACTGCCTCTGCAGTTTTCCCTCGTCTGTCTTTACAGCACGGTATATAACAGGGTAGACGCTCCAAACTCACTGCTACTGAACCTCACTGCCTCTCTCATATGTAGCTAAAAGTGGCCATACAGTTGCAAGAAAAAGTATGTGAACCATTTGGAATGATATGGATTTCTGCACAAATTGGTCAGAAAATGTGATCTGATCTCCATCTAAGTCACAACAATAGACAATCACTGTCTGCTTAAACTGATAACACACAAAGAATTAAATGTTACTACGTTTTTATTGAACACACCATGTAAACATTCACCGTGCAGGTGGAAAAAGTATGTGAACCCCTAGACTAATGACATCTCCAAGAGCTAATTGGAGTGAGGTGTCAGCCCACTGGAGTCCAATCAATGAGATGAGATTGGAGGTGTTGGTTACAGCTGCCCTGCCCTATAAAAAACACACACCAGTTCTGGGTTTGCTTTTCACAAGAAGCATTGCCTGATGTGAATGATGCCTCGTACAAAAGAAGACCTACGATTAAGAATTATTGACTTGCATAAAGCTGGAAAGGGTTATAAAAGTATCTCCAAAAGCCTTGCTGTTCATCAGTCCACGGTAAGACAAATTGTCTATAAATGGAGAAAGTCCAGCACTGCTGCTACTCTCCCTAGGAGTGGCCGTCCTGTAAAGATGACTGCAAGAGCACAGCGCAGACTGCTCAATGAGGTGAAGAAGAATACTAGTGTCAGCTAAAGACTTACAAAAGTCTCTGGCATATGCTAACATCCCTGTTAGCGAATCTACGATACGTAAAACACTAAACAAGAATGGATTTCATGGGAGGATACCACAGAGGAAGCCACTGCTGTCCAAAAAAACATTGCTGCACGTTTACAGTTTGCACAAGAGCACCTGGATGTTCCACAGCAGTACTGGCAAAATATTCTGTGGACAGATGAAACCAAAGTTGAGTTGTTTGGAAGAAACACACAACACTATGTGTGGAGAAAAAGAGGCACGTCACACCAACATCAAAACCTCATCCTAACTGTAAAGTATGGTGGTGGGGGCATCATGGTTTGGGGCTGCTTTGCTGTGTCAGGGCCTGGACAGATTGCTATCATCGAAGGAAAAATGAATTCCCAAGTTTATCAAGACATTTTGCAGGAGAACTTAAGGCCATCTGTCCACCAGCTGAAGATCAACAAAAGATGGGTGTTGCAACAGGACCACGACCCAAAGCATAGAAGTAAATCAACAACAGAATGGCTTAAACAGAAGAAAATACGCCTTCTGGAATGGACCAGTCAGAGTGCTGACCTCAACCTGATTAAGATGCTCTGGCATGACCTCAAGAAAGAGATTCACACCAGACATCCCAAGAATATTGCTGAACTGAAACAGTTCTGTAAAGAGGAATGGTCAAGAATTACTCCTGACCGTTGTGCACGTCTGATCAGCAACTACAGGAAACGTTTGGTTGAAGTTATTGCTGCCAAAAGAAGGTTCAACCAGTTATTAAATCCAAGGGTTCACATACTTTTTCCACCTGCACTGTGAATGTTTACATGGTATGTTCAATAAAAACATGGTAACATTTAATTATTTGTGTCCTATTAGTTTAAGCAGACTGTGATTGTCTATTGTTGTGAATTAGATGAAGATCAGATCACATTTTATGACCAATTTGTGCAGAAATCCATATAATTCCAAAGGGTTCACATACTTTTTCTTGCAACTGTATATATTATATGTACTGCCCTGTCTGTCTGACTTCTGTACACTGTCAGTGGCTGACAGTGTACGTGCAGTCTGTATCCCAGGCACGCTGAATAACTGACGAGCTACCGGGAAATGCAGGAAAGTGGGCAGTGATCTGCGTTTCCCGGCGGCTAGTTAGTCAGCATGCCTGGAATACGGATTGCAGGTACACTGTTAGCGCTCACCACTGACAGTGTACAGAAGTCAGACAGACAGGGCAGTATATATAGTATATATGGCCAGTTTTAGTTACATATGAGAGAGGCAGTGAGCGAGGAGCGTCTACACTGTTAAGTACTGCACTGTGCTGAACAGTAAAGACGGGTTTTTCATAGCAACTCACTACTAAAAGACAACTTCAGAGGCAGTTTTTTAATTTAAAAAAAGTACAAAATCAACAAATGAAGTATGTTGCAAAAATAATCAGAATCACTTGGCCTACACGTCTAAGGAAAAAACAATGACAGATACACTTCAAATATGCTGTATATTGAACTACAGCAGTAATGTATTCATATTCCATAAAATGGCATTTTAGAACAATTGCTGAAACAGCTCCAGAAGGGCAAAATCAGTGACAAGCATTAACATGGCTGACTGCCAGGATTACAGCCTTTGCTGCCCTTGTGAGTATATAACTAATCTGTCTGCACTATTTCTAGCCTCATGTTTAGATAGATTGATCAAGGTGGCTTCTTTTTAAGTTCCTTCTTGTTCCAGGTACTAGACAGCAGGTTAACAGTCCTGGTGAACTGCGGAGGGATAGAGAGCCAGACTGCAAATAAGGCCCCATCCTCCTAATGATCTCATGATCTTCAGTTAAGTTTTGATCAGAATAGATATTCCTCCCCAGTCCCTTTCTTTTAGATGGTTTACAGGAACTAACTTTGGTGGGTTAAAGGGGTTTAAAGTAAGCCCTCTAGTATGTGGTTCCTAAGGGAAGAATCATACTCACCAGCTCCCCACCCATTTCAGTGCTCTTCTGGTCCCCGGCTTATAGGGTCACGTTCACAGCTACAGCCAATTACTCACCTCAACAGTGATGTGTCTCCAAGCAGAACATCACTGCTGGGTCACACGCCGCTTAGAGATACGTCACCGCTGAGTTTAGAAATTGGCTTCAGATAGCTGTTGGCCAGCAGCTATCTATCTAACATGAACAAAAATATAAACTTTTTCTACATACACAAAAGACCCATTACTCTCAAATATTGTTCACAAATCTGTCTAAATCTGTGTTAGTGAGCACTTCTCCTTTGCTGATATAATCCATCCCACCTCACAGGTGTGGCATATCAAGGTGCTGATTAGACAGCATGAATATTGCACAGGTGTGCCTTAGACTGCCCACAATAAAAAGCCACTCTGAAATGTGCAGTTTGATCACACAGCACATTTGAGGGAGCGTGCAAGTTGCATGCTGACTGCAGGAATGTCTACCAGAGCTGTTTCCCGTGCAATGAATGTTCATTTCTCTACCATAAGCCGTCTCCAAAGGTGTTTCAGAGAATTTGGCAGTACATCCAACCGGCCTCACAACTGCAGATCACGTGTAACCACACTAGCCCAGGACCTCCGTATCCAGCATGTTCACCTCCATGATCGTCTGAAACCAGCCACCCGGACAGCTGCAGCAACAATCGGTTTGCATAACCAAAGAATTTCTGCACAAACTGTCAGAAACCATCTCAGGGAAGCTCATCTGCATGCTTCTCATCCTCCTCGGGGGCTGGACCTGACTGCAGTTCGTCATCGTAACCGACTTGAGTGGGCAAATGCTTACATTCGATGGCGTCTGGCACGTTGGAGAGGTGTTCTGTTCACGGATGAGTCCCGGTTTTCACTGTTCAGGGCAGATGGCAGACAGCGTGTGTGGCGTTGTGTGGGTGAGCGGTTTGCTGACGTCAACGTTGTGGATCAATTGGCCCATGGTGGCGGTGGGGTTATGGTATGGGCAGGTGTATGTTATGGACAACGAACACAGGTGCATTTTATTGATGGCATTTTGAATGCACAGAGATACCGTGACAAGATCCTGAGGTCCATTGTTGTGCCATACATCCACGACCATCACCTCGTGTAGCAGCATGATAATGCATGGCCCCATATTGCAAGGATCTGTGCACAATTCCTGGAAGCTGAAAACATCCCAGTTCTTGCATGGCCAGCATACTCACCGGACATGTCACCCATTGAGCATGTTTGGGATGCTCTGGATCGGCGTATACTACAGCGTGTAGTGGGTGGGTTGCATTGTGTGAGGCAAATGGTGGCCACACCAGATACTGACTGGTTTTCTGAACCCCCTCCCCCCCCCCCCCCCCCCATAAGGCAAAACGGTGCAAATTTCAGAGTGGGCTTTTATTGTGGGCAGTCTAAGGCACACCTGTGCAATATTCATGCTGTCTAATCAGCACTTCGATATGCCACACCTGTAAGGTGGGATGAATTATCTCGGCAAAGGAGAAGTTCCCACTAACACAGATTTAGACAGATTTGTGAACAATATTTGAGAGTAATGGGTCTTTTGTGTATGTAGAAAATGTTTCAGATCTTTGACCTCAGCTCATGCAAAATGAGAGCAAAAACGAAAGTGTATACTTTACAGCATAGTTGCATGCTTATTTCAGTGATGGGGGAGGAGTTGTACCAAACTGCTGCCACACTTTTTTTTCTCATGGCAAAAAAGATTGGGCATCTTGAAATCCAACACTTCAGATTCCTCTTTCCACTCACATTTGCTGATGGGAAAATACTGATAGGTCTCTGTATATATGGACCACTTCTGCCATATTGGTCAGGTTTGTCTGACTTTGCCCTAACAAGTATGGCCAGCTTCAGGCTAGGTTCACATGTGACTGAACTGCTATGGATTTGTCGTTGCAGTTTTTTCGTTCTGCAAATGCACAGTATTCTATAGTACGAGCAAAGTAGATGAGCTTAAGAAATCTCATCCAAACCGTAGCGTAAATTGTTTTGTCAGTTTGTCATGGATTTTGCTATGGAAAAGCAGCATAATCCACAGCATATTTTTCTGCTGTATTTTCAGTCATGTCCTTTTACACGGTTTGATATAGCAGGCAATCATCGGTAACAAACAAAACATTTTTTTGATCATTGCCTCATCGTCACTCGTCTCCATATAGATTTATTGTTTTTGGGTACCGGAGGAAAAACATCATCATCCATTGAATAAGTGGGCACCTTTTAACACAGGCCAATTTTCGGGAACAAATGTTTCTACGGTCACTCATCCCTAATAATTGGCCAGATTGTCGGTCCGTGTAAAAGGACCATGAGTTACTGAAAGCTTGTTATAGCTCAATAACTTTCCATAATAACAATATTTCTAAACATTTAACCTTGTAATACATGTGATTTTTTTATTATTTTTTTTTGGTAGGCTTTTACATTTATTTTTCCTTTCAGAGGGATCTCTGTCTCTGTATATTTTTACAGACACTGGATATGAAAATGTACTATTTTTTTCATATTTACTTTTCAAAAAAGCATAGGGCTTCACAGAGTGGGCGATGTCACCTGCAGGTTAATAGGTTTAGCCATATTTACATCCGAAACTGGCAAAATTGGCCGGTAGCTGATGTTGATTTCCTTCTCTGGAACACCAACTGTGCTTCTTAATAAATATGGCCACCTCCCAGCAAATATGCCAGGATTTGGCCGTACAAAAACTGCTACATGCACACTGGTAACAAATGGCAACGCCGTATCCAGAGAGCTTCGCAGGCTGCTAGAAAGACGAATGGAAGTGAGAAAGAGGCCTTAGCAGATTATGAAAAACATGATGTGAACCCAGCCTTAAAGGGGTTGTCTCACATCAGCAAAAGGCATTTATCTGATAGAGAAAGTTATTTTTAAGGCACTTACTAATGTATTTTGATTGTTTATATTGCCTCCTTTGCTGGCTGGAATAATTTTTCCATTACATTATACACTGCTTGTTTCCAGGGGTGACAACCACCGCAGCAGCACAGATACCAGGTGGACAATATGGGAGCTGTATGTACACTCCCACAGTCCTGGCCACCAAAGATGCCGGTACTTTTTCCTATAGTGTGCAAGCATGACCACCAAGCTGGATTACAGGGTGGTCGTAACTAGGTCTGAGCAATTGCAGTTCGGATCAAAGATTCAAAGTCGATTCGTTCCCCACTTTTGTTTTAATGCTGTACGGAGACGTGTCTCCATACAGCATAAAAATGTATGGGCTTCCCAGAAGCAAAGTTCATTAAGTCTGAAGTCGTGTGAGACTTTGGAGAAGAACTTCGGCCTTAGATTCTACAACTTTAAAAACATTTTAAAACAGCAATCTAAAGTTGTATTCGGTACCAAGGTGTCACTCGACTTTGGACTTAACGAAGTTTTCCTCCGCGAAGCCCATACATTTTAATGCTGTACGGACACAGGTCTCCGTACAGCATTGAAACGAAGTTTGGGAAAGAATCGACTTTGGATCTTGGCTCCGAAGCGCGATTCACTCACCCCTAGTCATAACCCTGGGAACGTGCAGTGTATAATGCAATGAAAAAAAATTATCGAGCCAGCAAAGGAGGCAACATGGACAATCACAATACATTAGTAAATGCTTTGTATTAACTTCCTCTACATGATGAATGCTATTTGCTGAAGTGAGACAACTCCTTTAATGACTCGCACAATCATCTGTATGAAGAAATACTCCCACTGCTAGAGATCTCAAATAATGTTCCTTGTACTCTTTGGCCATATTGAAGATTTTATTTATTTATTTGTATTTAATTTTTAATTCTCTCTTCCAGCAATTTTTCAAATTATTCAGAGCATCAGGATGGGTATGTGAAGGAAGAAATGAAAAAGCAGGACGTCTGGACATTTGCCTTATGTTAGCAGTCATAGCGGACAAAGCCACAGGTGTGAGTTGGTAGACATCTTGGGACCCCTTCAGTTATGTTGTCCCTATGGAGTTTACCTTGAAGAAGGGAATGCCTGAGACCATGTCCTTAATCTTGATGAGCTTAATCGTCAGCAACTGCTCCAAGGAAGGACTTAATTATTTTCTTAATATGTGTCAGCCGATGTATATCAGTTGACTGTTGCCATAATCATTATTTATTGATTTATTTATTTACTTATTTATCTAGTCTGTGTTTTTTTATCTATTTATTAGATATGGATGAGAAGGTTTGTCGCCAGTATGTTAAATGAATCCATTAGGCTATGTTCATGCAGTGTGACTGAAAACATGCAGTTCTTAAGAATTGCAGCATGTCCTATACCTCACTTGTAGGGGGAAAAGTGATTATGTGTATCAGATGAAGCAGATCTAGGAGTATATATCCTTCTACTACAACTTTAAGATTTAGAAAATGCAGTAAGCCCTTATGCATTTAACACAGGGGAACATACTCTATGCTGATGTTTGAATAAAGAACATTTTATTGATATTTTTGTCTTTATTACTTACACATCCTTGGTAGACGGTGGTTCCAATTTTCTTCATTACCTTCCATGATTATAATAGAGATATTAGATATATAAATATCCAGCATGAATCTTCATACCACACCATAAAACTCAATCTGAAATCGCACCTCAGGGACAGAATGGTGTATTTATATCGAGCAGTAAACATCATACAGCGAGGTTCTCTCTTGGGTTCTTTACTGGAAAGTTTCCTAATGCACTTGTTGTTGCGTGTGTCAGATAAACAACAGGGGTATTGGTGGTTTCTGATTCTTTTTTTTTTCCTACCTCTTTATTGGATTCTGACCTTATGTCACCTTCTTAATAACACTCTATCTGTCATTCACACCAACAGCTGAAGCTGATATCAAGAAAGTGTCTGAAGTGATCAGTCTCCATCCTGGATTTACAGTGTCAATGAACTTTCAAAAAAACATTTGATATGTCAAACTTTTCGGTCGGTGGACATCTGAGTGCTGAGACCCCCACGATCATTAGAACGAGGAGAGAGAATTGCTCACGTAGCGCAGAAGACAGCCTGTGACCCTGTCTCAATTCCATCTTCTGCAGTGAGCAGAGAGAGCGCTTTATGTGAGCACTTCTTCCTCCTCACTCTAGCGATGGGTGGGGATCTCAGCACTTAGACCCCCACCGATCAAAAACCTATCTTCAATAGTGCACTCTGATTGGATGCGCTCACAGCCAGGGAAAAGAGAACCGCCCACAGCGAAACTGCGAGTCTAAGCCTAGTATAAGCCTAGCTCTTTATAATATAAGGCGCCAAAATCAACGGGGCCAAGAGTGGACGAACGGGGGGGTCTTTGGAAAAAAAAAAGAAGTGCCATGGCATTAGTGGGGGCCGCCCTATAAGGTAAGACCATAATTAGACTAGGGCTAAACTGATGAAAAGTCCTCTTTAAGAGCATGCGACACTGGCTGAAACAAGATACTGTAAATGCTCCGTTTACAATTAAGATGAAAAAATCCCTTTGTTTGAAGTAGTCACAAAGGAATTGATTGCCGTTTGCCCGTAATAACTCATTTCAAACAATTCACCAGGGTGATGAGACTAGCTGTAGGCACTGACTGAGCAGAACAGAATGGATGGTCAATCACTTTAGAAAGATGCGGTAGATGAAGGGCAGACTATCGTCATTGTTTTATCTAATATTAACCTATACAGAGGGGAAAATAAGTATTTGATACACTGGCGATTTTGCAAGTTTTCCCACCTACAAAGAATGGAGATGTCTGTAATTTTTTATCGTAGGTACACTTCAACTGTGAGGGACAGAACCTAAAAAAATAAAAATCCAGAAAATCACATTGTACGATTTTTAAATAATTAATATGCATTTTATTACATGAATTATGTATTTGATACAATAGAAAAACAGAAGTTAATATTTGGTACAATACCTTTGTTTGGCCCACTTCTCCAGATCTTTCAGGTTTCGGGGCTGTCGCTGGGCTACATTAAGTTTCAGCTCCCTCCAAAGATTTTTCGATTGGGTTCAGGTCTGGAGACTGACTAGGCCACTCCAGGACCTTGAACTGCTTTTTACAAAGCCACTCCTTAGTTGCCCTGGCTGTATGTTTCAGGTCATTGTGATGCTGGAAGACCCAGCCACGACCTATCTTCAATGCTCTTACTAACCTATCTTCAATGCTCTTACTAAGGGAAGGAGGTTGTTGGCCAAAATCTTGTGATACATGGCTCCATCCATCCTCTCTTTAATACAGTGCAGTCGCCCTGTGCCCTTAGCAGAAAAGCACCCCCAAAGTATGATATTTCCATCCTCATGCTTCACGGTTGGGAAGGTGTTCTTGGGGTTGTACTCATCCTTCTTCCTCCAAACATGGCGAATGGAGTTGATACCAAAAAGTTCTATTTTGGTCTCATCTGACCATAAGACCTTCTCCCATGCCCCCTCTGGATCATCCAGATGGTCATTGCCAAATTTCAAACAGGCCTGGGCATGTGTTGGTGTGAGCAGAGCGACATTGTGTGCCCTGCAGGATTTTAATCCATGACGGCATAGTGTGTTACTAATGGGAATCTTTGAGACTGTGGTCCCAGCTCTCTTCGCGTCATTGACCGGGCTCCTCCCGTGTAGTTCTGGGCTGATTCCTGACCTTTCTCAGAATCATCCTTACCCCATGAAGCGAGATCTTGCATGGGGCACCAGACCGAGGAAGATTGACAGTTATCTTGTGTTTCTTGCATTTTCTAATAATTGCTCCAACGGTTGTTGCCTTCTCACCAAGCTGCTTGCCTATTGTTTTGTAGGCATCCCAGACTTATGCAGGTCTACAATATTGTCCATGGTTTCCTTAGACGGCTCTTTGGTCTTAGCCATAGCAGAGAGGTTGGAGTGTGATTGATTGAGTGTGTGGACAGGTGTCTTTTATACAGGTAAAGAGTTCAAGCAGGAGCAAATAATAAAGGTAATGAGTGCAGAGTAGGAGGGCTCCTTAAAGAAAAACTAACAGGTCTGTGAGAGCCAGAATTCTTGTTGGTCGGTAGGTGATCAAATACTTATTTCATGCAATAAAAAGCTAATTAATTATTTAAAAATCATACAATGGGATTTTCTGGATTTTTTTTAGATTCTGTCTCTCACAGTTGAAGTGAACCTAGGATAACAAATTACAGACCTCTCCATTCTTTGTAGGTGAGAAAACTTGCAAAATCGTCAGTGTATCAAATACTTATTTTCCTCACTGTGCATAAAAATTCAAAGTTTTATTTTTTTTCTGGATATAATTTTTTTTAAGTCACTCCATGTATTCTACTGCCTGTTCTGCCTCTTTAACTTCTTCCTTTGTTTGGACTTTTAGCATTTCAAACAGCCTTGCTTGACATTCTCAGTCCAACCATTACAGACTAGAGACCAGAGAGGGAAGGGGAACAAGTGACTCATTTACATTATCACACTGTAGGTATCTTTATCTAGGCCTACCAAGAGAACAATAGTGCTGTCACACAGTTACCTGCTGACTCCTGAAGAAGGACACAATTTTGTATTTAATGTTCAATGCCATAGTACTGCCAAAAATGAAAATAAAAACTGACAAAAATTCTAAAAGAAGTATTGAGGTTTTTTTTTAAATGACACTTTCTGGTGGACGTGTCCCTTTAAAACCAGGAAGTGTTTTTTGCAAGCTTAAAGTAATGTTTTATTGTACAATAACCAGATACTAAGGAACAGTTAGATGGGTCACATTCAGTAATGACAGTATGAGCACTGAATGTACGTGTACTTGCTGGTTGGCTTTGATGTGACTAGAGCAGTAAGAATGTACTTGAAATGTCTCCTTTATGAGGGCACTTTGTGTCGGCTCCTTTATTACTCATCAAATGCCAGAAGAAGGAGCGAGTTAATGATGCAGCCAGTTCTGTAGAAATCCACACAAAATGATTAAGTGACTTATTGGGCTACTACGGTTTATTTGGCACATGGTGTATAATCCGAGCATTCAAATAAAGATGTTATTGCTGTGAGGGCGTGTTGACTGCAATGTCTATGGTGGATACCTTGTTTTACACAATCGGTGTCGAACCTTGATAGTAATAAGCTACACCTGGCATCATAAAAGATGTATTCATCATATAAAATGCTAATGAAGACATAAACTTCTTCTTGTTAAGTCAGGAAAGCTGCTGCCAACCTTCTGAAATAATCATGTTACTAGAATTAAAGCAGCATTACGCCAGCTACAATTTTTTTTTTAATTAAAACCAGGATCAGATACATAAGTGAGGATCAGTATAAATGAAAGCTGGTATCTCATCCCAGTTTTGGTTGTAAGCAAAGAAAGAAAGAGAAAAAAGGCAAAAATGTTGTCTAAACCAGTCGTACATGTCAACTTTCCATCAACAAATAGGGAATGCATAGCAGAAGAAATATATAGCTGCTATTTTTAATATGCCAATTTTCCTTTACAGATTAATGGTGGCCCTAATCAGTAGATTCCTATGGCCAGTGCATCATTTATTTATTTTCTGTGTCACCCGACTTCCTTCATTCCCAGTGGTGGGGTGTAACATATACCTACGGGAACCTATAGCAAAACCTGGAATGGGACCACATGCTATCAGGATATGAAAGGCTCCTGATTATTTTACTATGTGGCTTTTCTCCTTTTCTTGGCCTCCCAGTGATCTAAACCCATTTTCACACTATCTCCTTCCATCATCCACAGCGATCACTAACTTCAGATTATTATTAAAGGGGTTGTCACACTTCAGCAAGCGGTGTTTATCCGGTAGAGAAAGTGAATACAAGCCACTTACTAATGTATTGTAATTGTCCATATTGTTTCATTTGCTTGCTGGATTCATTTTTCCATCACATTATGCACTGCTTGTTTAGATAGTTACGACCACCCTGCAATCCTTCAGTAGTGGTCGCGCTTGTACACTATATGAATAAGCACTGGCCTCTCTGGTGGCCAGGACCGTGAGAACTCAAATAAGCTAGTGCTTTTTTATATAGTGTGCAAGCATGGCCACCGCTGCTGGATTGCAGGGTGGTCATAGCCACGAAAACGAGTAGTCTATAATGTGATTAAAAAATGAATCCAGCCATCAAATGAGGGAATATGGATAATCACAATACATTAGTAAGTGACTTGTATTAATTTCCTATACATAACAAATGCTATTTGCTAAAGTGAGACAACCCCTTTAAGGCTATGGACACCTTAGGGTGCATTTTTATTTTAGTACATTGTACTTGTTTTTAACCCAAAAAAAATCAAGCAAGACCAGACCCTGGTCATTGCGATAATACCATTCTGGCCGAAGATTCACACAGCTCATGAAGATAAGTCAGGGCACATATTGGAGACTTCCCCTAACGCAGGACCTTTTGTATCCGGACACAGGTCCCTGCCTAGATCTGAGGAGACTCAGTGTGACAGCCTGGAGATTGACAGGTCCCTACTAGAAGCTAGAGGGCATTCTGCGGAGGTCTTGAGAACCATTTCACACTCCAGGGCGGAGTCTACAAACAAAGCTTACTCAAGGATATACAAGATCTTCCTTCAGTGGTGTCCTGATAAAGAGGTTGTACCCTCAGATCCTCCTCTTTCAGCTATTCTACAGTTTCTGCAGGACGGCCTGGACAAGGGTCTAAGCCTGTTAACGCTCAGAGTTCATACCAGTGTGCTTTCTGCCTTTTTAGGCAGACCTTTATCTAAAGACCCCCTACTCAGGAGGTTCCTCAAAGGAGCCGAAAGATTAAAACCTAGAATCCTGAGACCTATCCCTGAATGGGATTTATATGTGGTTCTGAAGGGGCTATCCTCTCCCCCCTTTGAACCCTTGGAAAATGTGGACCTTAGATTTTTATCTTTGAAGGTCACATTCCTACTGGCCATAACTTCGGCCAAGAGGATTGGAGAACTTGAGGCCTTGGTGGCCGCTGAGCCTTATACCCTCTTCCTCCAGGACAGTTCTGTTGAGGTTTCTACCGACCTTTGTCCCCAAGGTACCATCATTTAGAAATACTAATCAGACCATCACCTAACCGGTTTTATGTCCCTCTCCCTCATCTCCGGAGGAAGAAGCCCTCCATTCCTTGGACATGTCAAGAAATCTCAGAATCTACCTGAACAGAACTGCGGACTTCAGAAGATCCGAACACCTCCTGCTGTCCTTGTCTGGGAAAAACAAAGGTCTAAACCCTCTTTGAGTAGATGGGTAAAAGAGGCAATCCATGAAGCTTTTCTAGCTCAGGGGTTGGCTCCTCCATCCTTTGTCACTGCCCACTCTGCAAGGGCAGTATCTACTTCGTACGCGGAGAAAAGTTTGGTTCCGCTAGAACAAATCTGTGCTGCAGCTTCTTTGAGCTCCCACAGCACCTTTATAAAACATTACCGCCTAGACTCTAGGCGCTCTGAGGGAGTGGCATTTGGACATACCATTATCAGTGCCGCCCTCTCATAAAAATAAATAAAAAAAGAACGGGGGAACCCTCCCAATTTGTCTGTTGCTCCTTGCTAGGTCCCCAGTTGTGCTGCTGGTTAGGACATAAGGGAAGCGTTCATTTTAATGTAAATTTGTTTTCCCTTGGTCCTAACAGCAGCACACAAATTTCCCACCCTATTTTTGTTTGTGTACTTGCTGATGAAGCACTGGTTTAAGGGCGGGTGTCCCTTTATAGGGGGTGGGTTAATTGTTTAATTGTCTTGGTAGTAATTGTAATCAATAAAAATTCCACCTGTCCTACCAGTTTCATAGGGGGGAACTCCCCACTTGTGCTGCTGTTAGGACTAAGGGAAAACAAATTTACGTTAAAATTAACGCTTCCTCCACTGCTGCTAGTGCCTGGCTTCAGCGGTGATGTGTCTCTTGTGGACACATCACAGCTGAATCCAATCATTGGCTGCAGAGGGGATCATGCCTATGCCGGAAGTAAACAATCCACAGACTAGAAGATAGACACACAGGAGCCAGTGCACAGGACTAGAGCTGCGGATAGCAGATCAGTATGAATCTTTCCATAGCAGAGGCTGGCTGCGGACACCTGTGAAACATTATATTTGTCTTATATTTTAATTTGTTTGATCATCTGAAACATTTAAGTGCGACAAAAGTGCAGAAACAAAAGAAATCTTTAAGGTGGCAAATACTTTTTCACAGCACTGTACATGATGGTGAGAAAAAGACCAACGTTACCATTTTACTACAGTCAATTTTTATTACTGAATTATTGGCCATTTATAGAGGAGTCTAAGCTGGAGTTGGAGTGTGATAAAATGCAGGAGTCAAAACTTTAACTTACCAATTCCACAGCCCTGCTACTAAGTTTATTCAATTTCTTTAATCTAGGATTCCTCCAGAGGGGAACAAGTAACATAGTTTGTAAGGCTGAAAAAAGACATCTGTCCATCCAGTTCGGCCTGTTATCCTGCAAGTTGATCCAGAGGAAGGCAAAAAAAAAACTGTGAGGTAGAAGCCAATTTTCCTCATTGTGAGGGTCCATTCAGACGTCCATGTGTGTTTTGCGGATCCGCAAAACACGAACACCGGCAATGTGCGTTCCGCATTTTGCGGACCGCACATCGCCGGCACTAAAAAATATGCCTATTCTTATCCGCAATGGCGGACAAGAAAAGGGCATGTTCTATTTTTTTCGGGAATGGAAATGTGGACCCGGAAGTGCGGATCTGCATAGAAATGAATGGGTCTGCAATTCCGTTCCCAAAATGCGGAACAGAATTGTGGACGTGTGAATAGACCCTAAGGGGAAAAAATTCCTTCCCGACTCCAATCAGGCAATCAGATAACTCCATGGATCAACAACCCCTCTCTAGTAGCTATAGCCTGTAACATTATTACACTCCAGAAATACATCCAGGCTTCTCTTGAATTCCTTTATTGTACTCCCCATCACCACCTCCTCAGGCAGAGAGTCCCATAGTCTCACTACTCTTACCGTAAAGTATCCTCTTCTATGTTTGTGTACAAACCTTCTTTCCTCCATACGCAGAGGATTTCCCCTCGTCACAGTCCTGGGGATAAATAGATGATGGAAGAGATCTCTGTACTGACTCCTGATATACAGTCCTGATCAAAAGTTTAAGGCTGGGTTTACACGGGCGTTGTGGAAAAAGGTGCGGGTGCGTTGCAGGAACATGCGCGATTTTTCCGCGCGAGTGCAAAATATTGTAATGCATTTTGCACACGCGTGAGAAAAATCGGCATGTTTGGTACCCAAACCCGAACTTCTTCACAGAAGTTCGGGTTTGGGTTAGGTGTTCTGTAGATTGTATTATTTCCCCTTATAACATGGTTATAAGGGAAAATAATAGCATTCTTAATACAGAATGCATAGTACAATAGGGCTGGAGGGGTTAAAAAATAATTTAAAATAATTGAACTCACCTTAATCCACTTGATCGCGCAGTCGGCATCTCTTCTGTCTTCTACTTTGCTGTGCACAGGAATAGGACCTTTGATGACTGCCACTGTGCTCATCACATGGTCCAATCACATGGTTCATCACCATGGTGAGGGACCATGTGATTGGATCATGTGATGTGACGTCACCACAGGTCCTTAGCCGTCAGCTCAACATTACAGAAGAAGAAAGAGATCCGCAACTACGAGATCAAGTGGACTCGGTGAGTAAATTTTTATTTTTTTAACCCCTCCATCACTATTTTACTTTGCATTCTGTATCCAGAATGATATTATTTTCCCTTATAACCATGTTATAAGGGAAAATAATACAGATCAGCTCCCCAGCCCGAATGTCACCTAGCAACCATACATGAAAATCTAACCACATCCGCACTTGCTTGCGATTTTCACGCGGCCCCATTCACTTCTATGGGGCCTGCATTGCGTGAAAAACGCAGAATATAGAGCATGCTACGATTTTCACGCGACGCACAAGTGATGCATGAAAATCACTGCTCATGTGCACAGCCCCATAGAAATGAATGGGTCAGGATTCAGTGCGAGTGCAATGCGTTCACCTCACGCATTGCACCCGCGCGGAATACTCGCCGGTGTGAAAGGGGCCTAAGACCACTTTAAAAATCATATTTAGCATGGCTGGATATTAACAAGGTTCCAAGTAGAGCTTCAACATGCAACATGAAGAAATGGGAGTGAGACAAAACATTTTTTGAGCATTCAATTTAATGAAAACAACGAATAAACTGAAACAGGCTGGTTTTCAGCTGATCAAAAGTTTAGGACCACATGCCTTTAAAAGGCCAAATCTGTGCAAAGATGTGGATTCATTGTCATTTTCTGTCAGCTAGTCACACGTTGTGATGGCAAAGGCAAAAAACTCAACCCTTTTTAAATGTGGTTGGGTTGTTGAACTGCATAAGCAGGGTCTCTCACAGCGCGCCATCGCTGCTGAGGTGGGACGCAGTAAGACAGTCATTTGGAATTTCTTAAATGAGGGTTATGGAACAAAAAAGTAAAGTGAAAGACCCAAAAAAATTTCACCAGCACTGAGCCGGAGGATCCAATTGGCTGTCCGTCAAGACACTGGACGATCCTCGACCCAAATTAAGGCCCTTACTGGTGCTGACTGCAGCCCCATAACCATTAGACGGCATCTGAGACTGAAGGACTTCAAAAACAAAAAACGTCTTCAAAGACCTTGTCTCCTTGAACATCACAGAACTGCTCGTTTGGACTTTGCAAGAGAGCACCAAACACGGGACATTCAAAGGTGGAAGATAGTTTTATTCTCTGATGAGAAAAAATTTAACCTTAATGGTCCTGATGGTTTCCAACGTTACTGGCATGACAAGCAGATCCCACCTGAGATGTTTTCTACGCGACACAGTGGAGGGGGCACCATAATGGTCTGGGTCTTTTTCCTTCAGTGGAACAATGGAGCTTCAGGAAGTGCAGGGGCGTCAAACGGCCGCTAGCTACGTCCAGATGTTGCAGAGATCATTCCTCATGACTGAGGGCCCTCGTCTGTGTGGTAACGACTGGGTTTTTCAACAAGATAACCCTACAGTACACAATGCTCGCAGGACAAGGGACTTCTTCCAGGAGAATAACATCACTCTTTTGGCCCATCCTGTGTGTTCCCCTGATCTAAATCCAATTGAGAACCTTTGGGGAGGATGGCAAGGGAAGTTTACAAAAATGGACAACAGTTCCAGACAGTAGATGGCCTTCGTGCGGCCTGTCTTCACCATTTGGAGAAATGTTCCCACTCACCTCATGGAAATGCTTGCATCAAGCATGCCGAAACGAATTTTTGAAGTGATCAACAATACCGGTGGAGCTACTCATTACTGAGTTCATGTTTGGAAGTTGGATTTCTGTTTTGGGGGGGGTTTCGTTTTTTTTTTAGGTGTGGTCCTAAACTTTTGATCAGCTGAAAAACAGCCTGTGTCAGTTTATTTATTGTTTTCATTAAATTGAATGCTCAAAAAATGTTTTGTCTCACTCCCATTTCTTCTTGTTGCATGTTGAAGCTCTACTTGGAACCTTAATAAGATCCAGCCATGCTAAATATGATTTTTTGCCATTTTTCAAGTGGTCTTAAACTTTTGATCAGAACTGTATTTATACATAGTTATTAGATTTCCCCTCAGTCGTCTTTTTTTCTAAACTGAATAACCCTAATTTTGATAATCTTCCCAGTTATTACTTTAGTTGCCCTCCTCTGAACCCTCTCCAGCCCTGCTATGTTTTCTTGTTCACAGGAGCCCAGAAATGTACACAGTACTCCATGAGGGACATTTATCAATGCTTTGACGCCACTATTGTGGCATTAAAAAGTCGCACATTATGGCATACGGCATCTGTGCACCATAATTTGCGACTTTTTGAGCTTCTCTGCACTTTTCTGAAGTGCGGAGATGAAAAAGTGGTGTGGCTTAACACCGCTGCTGCATTTACTATAACTTTCCCCAGAAAGTTATAGCTGAAGTCTATGATTGCCTGTAGCTGATATAGACTTCAGTTTCTGGCGCACAGTAGAGCAGAGACGCACCTGATTTGTTAAGGGTACTTTCACACTTGCGTTGCGAACTGATGGATCCGGCAATCTGTATGCAAACGGATACCATTTGTACACGGATCCGGATGCGGATCCGTCTCACAAATGCATTGCAATACTGGATCCGTCTCTCCAGTTTTATCTGGAAAAACAGATCAGGTATTTATCTTTTTCACATTTTTAATGCGCAAACCGGATCCATTTTTCCGGAACACTTGGGGCCGGATCCGGCATTAATGCATTTCAATAGAAAATAATCATAATAAGTGTTCCGGAATTTTGGACTGAGAAAATACTGCAGCATGCTGCAGTATTTTCTCCGTGCAAAAACCTTACAGTGACTGAACTGAAGAAATCCTGACGCATACTGAACAGATTGCTCTCCATTCAGAATGCATTAGGATAAAACTGATCCGTTTTTTCCGGTATTTAGGGCTCTTTCACACTTGCATATTTCTTTTCCGGCATAGAGTTCCGTTTTTGGGGCTCTATGCCGGAAAAATCCTGATCAGGATTATCCCAATGCATTCTGAATGGAGAGAAATCCGTTCAGGATGCATCAGGATGTCTTCACTTCAGGACCGGAACGTTTTTTGGCCAGAGAAAATACCGCAGCATGCTGCGCTTTTTGCTCCGGCCAAAAATCCTGAACACTTGCCGCAAGGCCGGATCCGGAATTAATGCCCATTGAAAGGCATTAATCCGGATCTGGCCTTAAGCTAAACGTTGTTTTGGCACATTACCGGATCTGACGTTTAGCTTTTTCTGAATGGTTACCATGGCTGCCAGGACGCTAAAGTCCTGTTTGCCATGGTAAAGTGTAGTGGGGAGCGGGGGAGCAGTATACTTACCGTCCGTGCGGCTCCCGGGGCGCTTCAGAGTGACGTCAGGGCGCCCCACGCGCATGGATGATGTGATCGCATGGATCACTTCATCCATGAGCATGGGGCACTCTGACGTCATTGTGGAGCGCCCCGGGAGCCACGCGGACTGTAAGTATACTGCTCCCCAGCTCCCCACTACTACTATGGCAACTAGGACATTCATAGCGTCCTGGCTGCCATAGTAACACTGAACGCATTTTGAAGACTGATCAGTCTTCAAATGCTTTCAGTTCACTTGCAGTATTACGGATCCGGCGGCACTTCCGCCAACGGAAGTGCACGCCGGATCCTAACAACGCAAGTGTGAAAGAGGCCTTTGCCCCTAAGACGGAACTCAATACCGGAAAAGTTTAATGCAAGTGTGAAAGTACCCTAAGAGGCATCTGCCTCTTAATAAATTAGGCACATCTCACGCCAGTGCAAGGATATCAAGACTGGCAGATGGATCCGCCAGGCTTGATATATCTTCTCCCATGTGTGGTCTGACTCGTGGCTTGTAAAGTGGCAGAACTACAGTATCTCACAAAAGTGAGTAGTACACCTCTCGCATTTTTGTAAATATTTTTACAGCATATTCCGAGTATTGCTAGAGAAGCATTCAGTATATATATATATATATATATATATATATATTTTTTTTTTTATAAATGTTTTTATTAGAATTGTGGACAATGTCACAGAAAAATACAATTGTTTCTTTGTGGTCTCACCTCCAAAGTACGGGTAGAGGATTGGGAGAGTAGAGGAATCTTTGAGTCCCCATGTGTCTTATGGACCTGGGTCCACAGGTCTCCCGCATGTGCTACTGTTAGTAATTTGGCTTTTGTTAAGGCTACTTTTACACTTGCATTTGGTGCGGATCCGTCATGTATCTGCACAGACGGATCCATTTAGCTAATATAGCCGTCTGCATCCGTTCATAATGGATCCGTTTGTATTATCTTTAACATAGCCAAGACGGATCCGTTTGGGTTATTCTGGGTCTAGACGAACCCCAAATGTAGGCGTTTAAGATAGTGTGGGCTCTTTTGAAAAAAGCCTTTGGGACAGGAATAGGGAGAGCCTGGAAAATGTATATAAGTTTAGGGAGAGTCATCATCTGGAATGATGTGACTCTGCCCACCCAAGATATTGCCTTCATTGCAAAGTTGGAGAAATCATTAGTCATGGTAGATAGGAGGGGCTCATAATTGTGTTTATATAGAAGGGAGCATGGAGATGTGAGTTTGACTCCCAGGTAAGGTAATTCAGTAGATTGCCAGTCTAGGTCGTATAGATGAAGTATCTGCCTCCAGGGTCGGCTTTGCTGTTGATAAAGTTGAAGGCTACTGTATTCTTAATAGCTATGAGGACCCCCTGGACTTCTTGCTGAAATGGGAATGCAAGATATTAGAAAAAAGGTGGTGACGTACTCTAGCAGCATCAGTTTGCAATAAGTGAGTTTCTTGAATGCAAAGGATGTCTGCATTAGAGGATATTGTTTACTTCCATATATAGGACCTTTTCTGAAGGCAATTGAGCCCCTTAGCTTTCAATGACATAATTTTAAGCCCCATATTGTTGGAAAGAGGACCGCTTAATAGGTGCTACAGTATCTGTGGAAGCAAGCAAGTTGCCTATGGTACATGAACATTGAAACAGAATAACTAAGAGTAAACCGTAACTAAAAATCAAAAGTAAAGAAAACCTGAACGGCTCTAGACTGCTAATGGAAACATAGGGCACAAGTCCATTATTGAGGCCGAAAGTGAACGGCATAAAGGTGGTATTCTGTAGAAGAGGTTCTGCACTATAGGGAACGATGGTGTTATCCTCCCCTGATGGGGGTTTGATGCAGATCTTCCACACATAAGTCTGAGTACTTTGGTGGTAGGACAAGGTGGCAGTTCTTATATCTATGTAGCATTGGCGGTGGGCAGAAGGATCCCCAATTTATTTCACTGTCTGCCATTTGATGTGGCAGGTTGTAACAGATGCCTTTTGTCAGGGTCCCAAGAGGGCAAAGGGATTTGCCAGGATTGTAGTAGATCTTTTCCACTTTCAAAGGACTTGATGGCGTAAGTCTGGCCATTTCTTTGGACGAACAATTTTAACCTCTTAAGGACATAGGGCGTACAGGTACGCCCTTGTGCCCTGGTACTTAAGGACACAGGGCGTACATGTACGCCCTGTGTATTTCTGATCACTGCCGTGCGGCTGGCAGTGATCGGAACCCGGTGCCTGCTCAAATCATTGAGCAGGCACCTAGGCTAAATGCGCCGGGGGGTCCCGTGACCCCCCATGTCGGCGATCGCGGCAAACCGCAGGTCAATTCAGACCTGCGGTTTGCTGCGATTTCTGCAGTTTCTGATCCCCGCGGTCCCTGACCGCGGGGATCAGAAACTTTAGTATTCCTAAAATGCATCTGTATCCCCCCCCCCTGCACCCCTTAGTGATTTTTGCCGGGTGGGAGGTGCAGGGGGAGGGTTGCGGGCGGTGCGGGAGGCGGGCGGTGCGGCAGGCGGGATCGCGATCCCCCGCCCGCCTCCCATTGCGTAATCGTTGGCGTCTAGTGGGTATACCAGGGTGCCAGCACATTGCTGGCACCCTGGTATAAACGGCTGACATCGGTGATGCGATGTCAGCCGTTTAACCCTTTCCATACAGCGGTCCGTACGGACCGCTGTATGGAAAAGGTTAACAGCGCAGGGAGCTCCCTCCCTCTCCCATCGGGGGGCTGCTGTGCCTTTGCAGCCCCTCCGAATGGAGAGGGAGAGAGCTCCCAGGCAGCCCCCCAAGCCCCGTCCTTACCCTTCCCCGTCTGCGCAGTTCTGACCATAACTGAGCAGACGGGGAAGGTTCCCATGGCAACAGGACGCCTTCTCAGGCGTCCTGCTGTCCATGGTGCTGAACAGATCTGTGCTGAAAGGCATAGATCTGTTCAGACAAAGTGTAAAATACAGTACAGTACTATATATTGTACTGTACTGTATTATACAGACATCAGACCCACTGGATCTTCAAGAACCAAGTGGGTCTGGGTCAAAAAGAAAGTGAAAAAAAGTGAAAATAAAGTAAAAATCAAAAAACACATTTATCACTGATTAAAATAAAAAATGTTTGGTATCGCCGCGTCCGTAACGACCTGATCTATAAAACGGTCATGTTACTTTACCCAAACGGTGAACGCCATAAAAATAAAAAATTAAAAACTATGATGAAATTGAAATTTTGCCCACCTTACTTCCCCAAAAAGTTAATAAAAGTGATCAAAAATAGTTGTATGTACTCCAAAATTGTAACAATCAAACCGTCATCTCATCCTGCAAAAATCATACCCTACCCAAGATAATCGCCCCAAAACTGAAAAAACTATGGCTCTTAGACTATGGAAACACTAAAACATGATTTTTTTTGTTTCAAAAATGAAATCATTGTGTAAAACTTAAATAAATAAAAAAAAGTATACATATTGGGTATCGCCGTGTCCGTATCGACCGGCTCTATAAAAATATCACATGACCTAACCCCTCAGGTGACCACCGTAAAAAAAAAAAAAAAAGAAACTGTGTAAAAAAAGCAATTTTTTGTCATCTTACTTCACAAAAAGTGTAACAGCAAGCGATCAAAAAGTCATATGCACCCCAAAATAGTGCCAATAAAACCGTAATCTCATCCCGCAAAAAATGAGACCCTACTTGAGATAATTTCCCAAAAACTAAAAAAAACTATGGCTCTTAGACTATGGAGACACTAAAACTTTTTTTTGTTTTAAAAATTAATTCATTGTGTAAAACTTACATAAATAAAAAAAATTGTATACATATTAGGTATCGCCGCGTCCGTGACAACCTGCTCTATAAAATTACCACATGATCTAACCTGTCAGATGAATGTTGTAAATAACAAAAAAAAAACGGTGCCAAAAAAGCTATTTCTTGTTACCTTGCCGCACAAAAAGTGTAATATAGAGCAACCAAAAATCATATGTACCCTAAACTAGTACCAACAAAACTGCCACCTTATCCCGTAGTTTCTAAAATGGGGTCACTTTTTTGGAGTTTCTACTCTAGGGGTGCATCAGGGGGGCTTCAAATGGGACATGGTGTCAATAAAACCAGTCCAGCAAAATCTGCCTTTCAAAAACCGTATGGCATTCCTTTCCTTCTGCGCCCTGTCGTGTGCCCGTACAGCAGTTTACGACCACATATGGGGTGTTTCTGTAAACTACAGAATCAGGGCCATAAATAATGAGTTTTGTTTGGCTGTTAACCCTTGCTTTGTAACTGGAAAAAAAATATTAAAATGGAAAATCTGCCAAAAAAGTGAAATTTTGAAATTGTATCTCTATTTTCCATTAAATCTTGTGCAACACCTAAAGGGTTAACAAACTTTGTAAAATCAGTTTTGAATACCTTGAGGGGTGTAGTTTCTTAGATGGGGTCACTTTTTTGGAGTTTCTACTCTAGGGGTGCATCAGGGGGGCTTCAAATGGGACATGGTGTCAAAAAAACTGTCCAGCAAAACCTGCCTTCCAAAAACCATACGGCGCACCTTTCACTCTACGCCCCGCTGTGTGGCCGTACAGTAGTTTACGGCCACATATGGGGTGTTTCTGTAAACGGCAGTCAGGGCAATAAAGATACAGTCTTGTTTGGCTGTTAACCCTTGCTTTGTTAGTGGAAAAAATGGGTTAAAATGGAAAATTAGCCAAAAAAATGAAATTCTCAAATTTCATCCCCATTTGCCAATAACTCTTGTGCAACACCTAAAGGGTTAACGAAGTTTGTAAAATCAGTTTTGAATACCTTGAGGGGTGTAGTTTATAGAATGGGGTCATTTTTGGGTGGTTTCTATTATGTAAGCCTCGCAAAGTGACTTCAGAGCTGTAGTGGTCCCTAAAAATTGGGTTTTTGTAAATTTCATGAAAAATTTCAAGATTTGCTTCTAAACTTCTAAGCCTTGTAACATCCCCAAAAAATAAAATATCATTCCCAAAATAATTCAAACATGAAGTAGACATATGGGGAATGTAAAGGCATCACAATTTTTAGGGGTATTACTATGTATTACAGAAGTAGAGAAACTGAAACTTTGAAATTTGCAAATTTTTCCAAATTTTTGTTAAATTAGGTATTTTTTGGTGCAAAAAAAATATTTTTTTTAACTTCATTTTACCAGTGTCATGAAGTACAATATGTGACGAAAAAACAGTCTCAGAACGGCCTGGATAAGTCAAAGCGTTTTAAAGTTATCAGCACTTATAGTGACACTGGTCAGATTTGCAAAAAATGGCCTGGTCCTAAGGTTTAAAAAGGCTGTGTCCTTAAGGGGTTAAGGGGTACCCCCATTTGTATACAGTTCTGTGGTCCCGAAGGGCTACTGTGATTGGTAGTAGTGCTCTGCGTTGTTGGAGGGTCGCCACAGACAAATCAGCAAACAGCTTAACTGTATGGTATGGTGAGGGGAAAGTTCCTTGTTTTCTGGCAGCTGCCATCAGTGCATCTTTGATATGAAAGAAATGGATGCGTGCAAGAGTGTCACAAAGGACGTTGGAACCCAGATGTTGGGGCTTTGGAACTCTATGGGCTCTGTCAATTATCATGTCCTGGGGGGACAGGTGTGGGAGAAGTGCTGACATCAGACCTTTCAGGTAGATTGTAGGTCTTGCGGTGTAATATCTTCTGGTATGCCCCTGAATTTTATATTATTTCGCTGTGAGCAATCCTCCACGTCCGCCATTTTCAGCTTTATGGCTTCCAATTCGTCTGCTACATCATTGTGGGCATCAATAATGGAGTTTTGCGAGGTGGCAAATTCATCCATTTTGGTTTCAATAGGGAGTATTTTGTCCTCCGCCTCTTGTACTCTGGCAGAGATAGGGTTAATCAGACCCGCTATATATGAAGGGAGGGAGGTTTTTAAAGCTATAAGCATGTTTTTTAAAGTGTCCTCCGATAGTGGTTTGTTAGTAGTAGGGTAGTTATGAAAAGGGTTGATGACGGCAGTGTCTCGTGGAGAAGTACAGGAGGGTGCACCAACCTTTAGACGCTTCAAGGCCTCTAGACGTGGCCTTTGTTTCTGCGGACTGCCAGAGGGAGATTCCAGCAACATGTGGAGCCGAGCGCCATCTTGAATTTCAGGCCTCTCCGGGGCCGAGGATCAGACGTCCTCCGGCGTCGGTAGTAAGGTAGTTGTTGCAGCTTTAGGCGGCATCGTTGTGTCTGAGGCTGTCAGCGGTGATGAGGACCACGGAGTCTGCGGAGGGGGGACGGTGACGCCGGCTTGCTGCTTGACTCGGCGCCATCTTTAGTTCTCTCTCATTCAAAGTAATTCTCCAGGTTATTGCTATTCAGCTTGGGAAGTTGTCTCTTCGGCTTTCCCATAATCTACAGGAGGTAGTCTGGCATTCGTGGAAGTGGAAGAATCCGTGCTAGCGGGGGATTAGCCGAGTGTAGAATCGCTCAGGTGCAGGAGCTTTTCTCTCAAGCAGCCATCACTCTCGGCAGCCAAGCCACCCCCCCCCCCCCCCCATTCAGTATATTTTACAATTAATGCCAGGATATAGACAGGATAGGGACAGTGTAAAATGAGAGCCCTACTGCTCTGTGAGTACACCCCTCACATTGTTAATAATATTTTATATCTTTTCATGGGACAACACTGAAGATATGACACTTTGATACAATGTAAAGTAGTGTACAGCTTGTATATATTGACCAGTTAGCCATTTTACCTCCCCGGTGTCATGTGACTCATTAGTGTTACAAGGTCTCAGGTGTGAATGGGGAGCAGGATTGTTAAATTTGGGGTTATCACTCTCACACTCTCTCATACTGGTGACTGGAAGTTCAACATGGCACCTTATGGCAAAGCACTCTCTAAGGATCTGGAAAAAAAAATAAAGAATTGTTGCTCTACATAAAGATGGCCTAGACCAGTGATGGCTAACCTTGACACTACAGCTATGGTAAAACTACAACTCCCAAGATGCCCCCCTTTCTTGGTTGCTCTCAGAACACTATAGAAATAAATGGAGCATGCTGGGAGTCGTAGTTTCACCACAGCTGGAGTGCCAAGGTTAGCCATCACTGGCCCTAGGCTATAAGAAGATTGCCCACACCCTGAGACTGAGCTGCAGCACGGTGGCCAAGATCATACAGCGGTTTAACAAGACAGGTTCCACTCAAAACAGGCCGTGCCATGGTCGACATGACATGGTCTGAGTCCAGATGCTCAGCATAATATCCAGAGGTTGTATGAGTGCTGCCAGCGATGCTGCAGAGGTTAAAGAGGTGGGGGTCAGCCTGTGAGTGCTCACACCATACGCCGCACACTGCATCAAATTGGTTTCGACATGGCTGTCGTCCGAGAAGAAAGCATCTTCTACAGATGATGCACCAGAAAGCCTGCAAACAGTTTTCTGAAGACAAGCAGACTAAGGACATGTAATACTGGAACCATGTCCTGTGGGCTGATGAGACCTAGATAAACTTATTTGGTTCAGATGGTGTAAAGCGTGTGTGGTAGCACCCATGTGAGGAGTACAAAGCCAAGTGTGTCTTGCCTAAAGTCAAGCATGGTGGTGGGGGTGTCATGGATTGAGGCTGCTTGGGTGCTGCTGGCTGTGGGGAGCTACAGTTCATTGAGGGAACCATGAATGCTAACATGTACTGTGACATACAGAAACAGAGCATGATCCCCTACCTTTGGACACTGGGCCGCAGGGCAGTATTCCAACATGATAATGACCCCAAACGCACCTCCATGACAACCACTGTCTTGCTAAAGAAACTGAGGGTAAAGATGCTGGACTGGCCGAGCATGTCTCCAGACCTAAACCCTATTGAGCATCTGTGTGGCATCCTCAAAAGGAAGATGGAGGAGCACAAGGTCTCTAACATCCACCAGCTCCGTGATGTCGTTATGGAGGAGTAGAAGAGGATTCCAGTGGCAACCTGTGAAGCTCTAGTGAACTCTATGCCCAAGAAGAGTTAAGGCAGTGCGGCCACACAACCATCTGTTGAGTTATTTTGAGGGCACAGCAAATTTCACCGTTTTTTTTTGTTTTTTTTTTGGGAGAAGGAAGGCCAAATTGTTTATTTAAAATAGAAAAAAATGGCAAACCCCCGACTCACGGAGAGTCACCCTCCAGCACTCAGGAGAGGAAAAACCCCTGTGGAGGAAACCTCTAGGGAACCATGGCTGGAGGGCTGCCCTTCCCTTGGGCTTAGAGGGTAATGCCACTATGTGGCTGCCACATACATCGTAAGGGGGGAGGGGGTGTGCAGCAGCCGGGCGGATCTGGTTGGCTAGGTGGATGTCCCTTTTCTCCTGTTGGGTGATGGGCTTCCTGATAGAACCTCCAAATATCATCAAGGTGCGGTGGGGGGGTAGTCAAGCTCAAGGTCTTTAGGCCATCAAGTACGGCACCCGCAAATTTACACTGTTATAGAAGCTGTACACTCACTACTTTACATTGTATCAAAGTGTCATATCTTCAGTGTTATCCCATAAAAAGATATAAAATATTTGCAAAAATGTGAGATACTGTACATGCTCCTCTGGAATTCTGGGAAGAAAGGGATGCAAAAGAGCGCTTAACATGCTGTCTCTAATGCCACCTGATGTAAGGCAGCTATCCTACAAGTCAATGTTCAACCCATTACATAGCCTTTGAGACATGACTCGGATATTAAATAGGCTAGCACCTCATTTGCAGACAGCTGTTTCGGGGCAAACATGCCAAAAGACGGCCGGAATAAAACGACAACATGCTACTAAGGTGAAAGTAATCTTAGGCCTCATGCACACAACCGTTGTTGTGGTCCGCATCAGAGCCGCATTTTTTGCGGCTCGGGTGTGGATCCATTCACTTCAATGGGGCCGCAAAAGATGCGGACAGCACTCTGTGTGCTGTCCGCATCCGTTGCTCCGTTCCGTGGCCGCGCAAAAAAAAATATAGCATGTCCTATTCTTGTCCGTTTTGTGGACAAGAAAAGACATTTCTACAATGGGCCGCCCGTTCCGTTCTGCAAATTGCAGAACGGTCGTGTGCACGAGGTTTGCTGTTCACTAAAATTCCTTAGTCCTTTTCCATGTCAGTGTTACCATTTAGTATGTACGGGTGACTTGTATTATTCCTTCCCATGTACCTAACCTTACATTTGTCAGTGTTAAACATCATCTGACCAAGCCTCCAATCTATAAAGATCTCTCTATAGCAGTATACTGTCCTCTTCTGTGATAATTACTTTACACAGTTTAGTGTCATCTAAATTCATCTGATCCAGAGGCATTCCTACACACCCTCCAGCATTTCAGCATCATATGAAGGCTTGAGAGTTCAGTTCCTTCCAATCCATCCCTCAATAGGTGTAAGATATACTGTTCTTTATTTAATAGCTGACACAGAAGATGATTACTGTCACAAGGTCTAGGGGAAGCCCAGTCCCTCATGATTCATTTGTACAGCCAAAAAATATCTGAAGGGGGAAGGGATATATAACCAAGCCTAGTTCTTGCTGTTTGTCATGACTTGGAGGCTGATTCTAGTGGGGGTTTTATTGTTTGTTTTTTTTACTCCAAACCAAATCTCTGAATATACCTTCTATGGCTTTAAATATGGATTTATTGCAGTATTAATGCATTTGTCAACAAATACTGTTAATTAAATAAAAATATACTGGGCACTCTGGTTCATGGACTACCATATGTTTATTAAGATATCTTAAATCACTAAAAAATATATATATAATTTCTATAAAATGATTAATATAAAATATTAATGTAAAACAGTACACAATTCTAAAGTAAGACGATCCAATAATATAACATCATGATAATGTCTTAACTAAGATCACTAAATCCCATAAAGAATAAAAGTCTTTGGAAATCACATATAATATGGGGATAAAATAATAAAAGTGCTTAATATCTGTCCGTTCCTGTAAAAATAATCCCTGTAAACAGGAACAGTTCCGTTGAGTCTTAGGTGAGCATTGGTTGCGGCGTCCCGCTTTACTCTCTTTTATCAGCGCTGTCTTTGTTAGGTCCTAAAGAGGTCAGCTTGTTCGTAGCTGGTTGTCGGTGCCGTGTGTTGGTGCTGCTGCACATGCACAGGAAAAAGGACTTTACCTTTCGGAGTGATCGCTCTAGACACCGCTCCGCTGGGTATTAGAGCCGGTATCCTGCGAGCTCAGCGTACCTTCTTCCACGCTCCTACAGCCAGACGCTTGTCTGATCTCAGCTGTATTCCTATTTGTTAGTTAGGGTCAGCGTGTCAGGTCATGTATCTCCGGCGTAATCGTTAATAAAGTCCTTTTCCATCAGTAAGTTGGCATATCTTTGGGGGGGTCTTGAGCCAAACCAGACGCGTTTCGGGGGATAATATCGCCCCTTCCTCAGTGGTACTCCAACCCCCATAAGTTCCCCCTTTATATAGCACTTCCAGGTCCAAATTCGTGGATCAGGTGTGGGCTGTTATTTTTCCCACAAAACCCGAAATGGATTTCCTTGTTCCCCGATATGTCAGCAATGAAAACCATTATTCTTTATAGTGGACATATGTGTTTCAATCTATTAGTTAAACTGTCATTCAATTCTTGAATAGGATTTATTCGTTTCGTTCCGGACGGCAACATGCCGCATACATCCACTCTGCGGTATCCGTGCGGTTTTTTCTGAAATGTCATTATTCCTTTAGAAACGTATATTATATTTTAAGTTCGTCCGAAATGAAACGAAATCGGTTAACTTAACATCCATTCAAGTTGAGACACAGCTTATTATAATTAATTCAAGTTAAAACATAATATATCATATAAAAAACCTGCAATCCTCCATGCTATCTTCCATATCCCACTACTATCTAGTCCCTATTCATACATTGTTTTCGTAATTATTTGTGTTTTTTCACATTCTAGTTTATTTATATAAATCCTAAAATCCATTCCTTATTCTTTGTATGTATTGATATTTGTCCTTCATTCTATGTGGTGGATATATAGTCCCAAAAATTGAACACAAAAGAGAGGGGACGTGGATGAGATGGTTTGAGGGAGGCCCTCCACAAAGGGCCGAACCCCGCCAGTAATAAATAATCTGGACGGGGTTTTGCCATCTGTGGGGGGCGCCCCCCTACTTATAGGAATCCGAAAAGTTCGAATTCCGCGTTCAATCCACCGGGAACCAATGTATTTAATTCGTAAATCCTTTGAGTCTCCAACCTTGACATTTTCCCTATGTGGTTCCCCCCCCTCCATTCTTTATTTACTTTGTCAATTGCCGCAAATACCATACCAACTGGGTTTTTGTCATGTACTGTTTTGAAGTGTTTAGAGAGAACGTGTGTATCTAAACCTTTTTTAATATTCGCCACATGTTCAGAAATGCGTTTTTTCAGGGTCCTCTTCGTTCTCCCTACATATTGTTTGCCGCATGGGCACTCTATTATGTATATCACATTTTCTGAGTTACATGATAAAAAATCCCTAATCTTATGTTTGTGTTGGTTTGTTTTTGATATTATTTCTACTGTCTTGCGTGGGAATTTTGTGATCTTACAGTTCCCACATTGTCCACATCTGTGGAATCCCTCCATACTCATCCACTTCTGTAGAGAATGGATGTCTTTTGTCTTCCTTTTAATTGTTGGGGCCACTATATTTCCCAAATTCGGTGCTTTAGTAAACGTAATGCGAGGCATTGTTGGTATCAGAGGGCCTATAATTTTGTCTTTTTTTAGGAGATGCCAATGGGTACGTATTATTTTTTGGATCTTCCTATATTCGTTATTAAACGGCAATATAATTCTTATCTCCTCTTTATCTCCTTCTCTGTCCTTTATTTGATCTATAAAAATTCCTCCCTTTTCATCCTTCTCACTTTATTGAGCGATTCTTCTATTAATTCCCTGGGGTAGTTTTTTTCTAAAAAAGCCTCCTTCATCTTACTCGCTTCTTGTTCAAATTGCTCCTCAATTGTGCAGTTACGTTTTAATCTTTGGAATTGACCTTGCGGGATATTTATCAGCCAACTTGGTAAGTGGCAACTATTATATAAAATGTAACTATTTCTTGTAGTGGGTTTAATATATGTTCGGCTCTTTATTGTGTGTTCTTCCACATAAATTTGTAAATCTAAAAATTCTACATGTTCTTTACTAATATTGTGGGTAAAATTAAGGTTAAAATTGTTAAAATTGATGTCTCGTAAAAAGGTGTCCAAATTACCCCTACCGGATTTCCAAATAAAAAACACATCATCTATATATCTCTTCCAGAGCACCAGGTCCTCCCCCAGTCGGGGGGCAATGATTTGTTCTTCCCAGTTAGCCATAAATAAATTAGCATAACTGGGGGCGAACCTGGTGCCCATCGCCGTACCCTGAGTCTGTACGTAAAATTCCCCTTCAAAATTAAAATAGTTGTGTGTTAATATAAAATCTATGCTTTTGATTAAAAATTCTATCTGTTCATTTGTTAAGACGCCTTCTTGTTTTAATTGTACCTCCACTGCCTGTTTGCCTTGCTCGTGATTGATAATAGTGTATAAAGATTGGACGTCTACCGTACCCATCCACCAGTCTTCCTCAAATTTCATATTTTCTATGTTCTTTATTATCTGTGTGGAGTCCTTTATGTATGATTTTGTTTCTTTTACTCTTGGCTGTAATAATAAATCTATATATTTCGAAAGGTTACAGGTCAATGAGTCAATCCCAGACACAATAGGTCTTCCTTTTCCAAAACTTCACCATTCCGGTGCGTCACACATCTAATTACAATACTGTTAATTACCTGAGGGAACCATACCATTTTTATTAATGCTATTTGATCGGCCATATTAAAGTTCAAATTCAAAACTTCACATTTATCTCATAATTTCCCAGTAAGGGCAAAATATTTAATTCTCCAAAGTCCCTAGGATTTGATACATTTAAACCAAAGTATTTGAGATTTAAAGTTGAAGGGCATCTGTCAGCAGATTTGTACCTATGAAACTGGCTGACCTGTTGTATGTGCCCTTGGCAGCTGAAGACGTCTGTGTTGGTCTTCCATTGATTGTGCCGTCGGAAACACTTGCGGCTCACGACAGGACCTGCGCATCCGGTGAGCAGCAAGTGTTCCTCACGGCGTGATCAAATGGATGAGGTGAGTGTTTTTTTAGTTTTTGCACAGTTTTGGGGAAGGGGACATTAATATTACTGGGAGCTACTAATGGAAAAATAATACTAAGGGGCACTAATGGGGATTTCTTAATACTGGGGGCCACTAATGGGAGCCTTATTAATACTAGGGGGTGCCAATGGGGGGCATTCATTTTACTGGGGCGTGTGTTAAGCCTCGCCCCCACAGCTTAATTTGGCCGTTATTTTTCAGTATTCGGGTTAAATTGCTGTGTTGGCACTTTGCGATAAAAAAAAAAAAAGAGGGTTTCTGGTTGCAGTTTGGGCACTCTGTCTCTAAAAGGTTCGCCATCACTGGTCTACGGGTAAGTAGAGCCATACCTTTCAATACGTTTTTTGTGTTTACAAATGTATCTGCTTCATGTACAGCAAAAACGAGATGTGAACAGCACCTTAGTGTAAAAAAAAAAAAAAATGTTGATGTTGTTATATCTTTTCAAAAGTATAAAGTATGCATTTATCAGTAAATCAAGAGATATAGGAACTTTTTGGTCTTTTTGTAGTGGCCATTTTTGCAAAAGTGACAGACTGTTCAATCACCCTGAGCGAATAAAACTAAATAAACTAATCTTTTTTTTCTAATAGCTGTCCATTATTACATTTTGCTTAAAATCTCTTTAATGTTGAGCTCTTTTAACCTGTGCTGCAGAACAGCTGTCTTTTGGCTTATCGGATATTACGAGTAGTCATTATTACTGCATGCTCCACACAGATCTGCCTTGATCCCTTGTCCACTTTACAATTCCCTATAAACATAAATTGCTAGAATGCATGGTTTCAGTAGAACAGTAGGTCATTCCGGACACAGTATAGATGTTAGATTTCATACTAAGTCAGATTGTATCTATTCCGGCATATGGTAGACGTCTTATCATCGGGAACTCAGGCAAGACATGAAACCTGGAGAGATGAGATGTCTGATGTAACATGCTGATGAAGCCTTGGTCTTGTTTCACTCCCACCCAGAGTCAAGTCAACCGGTCATGTAATCTATTACAGTCCCAAATTACCTGGCACCCATGTTATTGGGGTATAGGCAAAGATCCAAGCGCTGTCACCAAATGAGCAGTGACATTTAGACATATTCTGACTCGCAAGTGTGATGCGTAAACCCTGCTGCTTACATTATGGAGTCTTAGAAAGCAATGTACCAAACATAACTGCTCTATAAAACTACATGCAGAGGATCAGGACAGTGATCGGGTAACTGTTCTGAGTAACAGGTGCCACCAGTCACCTGACGTATGGCGCTCGTTCATTGGGTGATGACATCTATAAACCAGCACCTACAATTGATTGAGGGCAGCCCATGGCCATGGGCATTGACCTGTGTAAAAAGCTTCTTACAAAAGGTGGATATAGGGCAGTAAATGAGCTCTGAAAGGGCATCTGTCAGCAGATTTGTACCTATGACACTGGCTGACCTGTTACATGTGCGCTCGGCAGCTAAAGGCGTCTGTGTTGGAACCATGTTAATAGGAGCAACGGGGACTTTGTCATTACTCCTAGAAGCTCTGCTCTCTCTGCAACTGCCGTGCCCTCTGCACTTTGACAGGGATCACGTTTACACTGCCAGGACCTGTCAAAGTGCAGAGGGCGCTGCCGTTGCAGCGAGCTGAGCCTCTATGTGTAACAGCACTACCTCCATTGCTCCTAGAGGCTCAATTGCATATATTAAAATATAATTTTTCTGAGCAATGCGGGCACATATGAACATGGGACCAACACAGACGTCTTCAGCTGCCAAGCACACATGGAACAGGTCAGCCAGCTTCATAGGTACAAATCTGCTGACAGATGCCCTTTAAAAGGGGGTTGTCTCACCTCATTAATAGTCGTTCTGTCGGACATATTCATGCACATGCGCAGTGACTCCCGGCCACCTCGTCTGTGCTCTGTCACATTCTCCCACAGCTTGCAGCTTCTAGAACATGGGTGCGTGCACGCACGGGCAGGGGGTGGGATTGCATCATGATCACTTGTGCCTTCAATCAAATGTATCAGCACCAACCTAGGAATCAAGGCCTTGAGAGGAGTGTGGCAGCCAGCAAACACCGAGGTGAGACAACCCCTTTAAGGAGTGGGCCCATCTTCATTTTTCCTCCCCGCCTTCCAAGGGACGTAACTTTTAAATTTTCTGTTCACATTGACAAATTTTTTTGCAGGACAAGTATTTTTTTTTTTTATGTCCCCATTTACACCATAACTTGTACTAGAATGGTTTTTTTTTTTTTTTTATTGAGGGGGCAAAATTGTGGAATTTATAAAAAAAAATTCCATGTATTTTTTGTTTTTGTTTATAGCATTGACTGTAAGCAAAAAGTGACATGAACACAATACCGTATATTGATATAAGGGGGAGATTTATCAAAACTTATGTAAAGGAAAACTAGCTTAGTTGCTTATTTGATAAATCTCCCCAATAGTTTCTATTACGTTTTACTACTTTTTTAAAAAAAATAAAAAAGTATTCTATTTGTAAATTCTTTTTTTCTTTACATCACCATATTCCGACACCCAACCTTTTTATATTTCCATCTACAGAGCTATGCGAGGGCTCATTTTTTGTGTGGGGTGAGTGGTAATTTTTTGTTGGGGAACACATGACTTTTTGAACACATTACATATTTTTTTTCAGGGACAACGTAAAACACTAATTGTCTCCTCCCTCCCCCCATTATAGTGTCCATCACGCATGATAAATCTATTTTAATAGTTCGGACATTTTCAGACTAATTGTTAGTCCGCTTCACAAGGCCCCAGGCTGCCATAGCAACTGTTCAGAGCCCTGCGATTTCTCTGTGGGGGCTCTGATCGGAGGACAGAGGGCGCTTCCATCTTCTAACACCTCAGATGCTGCAGTCGCTGACAGTGGCATCTGAGGGGTTAAATCACTGGGATTGGTGTAATCTCGGTTCCTGGTCACTGCTGGCAGGTATCAGCTGTATTACCTGCCGTGTACAGCATGGGCTCAGCTTGTGATATAATCCCTTAACACGTGATGTACATATATGTGATATGGGCCAAGAGGCGAAGCCTCATTCACACGTCAGTGTTCCATGTACGTGTGCTGTTCAGGCTCTCTACAGACAGCACACCTACCCATTCATTTTAATGTGTACCCACACACCAGTTATTTACCACGGTCTGTGGGTCCGTGTTTCTATGCCCTATTTTTGTCCGTGTTCACGGATCCATCACACCCATTATAGCCTATGGATCTGTGAAGAACACGGATGCCATCCTTGTTTCATGGATCATCAGGAAGAGATACTTTGAAAATTTATTTTTGAGCTGCAGTTTCCATGAAACACGAATGACACATGGATCCTTCAGACATCTTCACGGATGCATCACTGACCACCTTTTCACAGATTAAGGCCTCATGCACACGACAGTTTTTTTTCACGGTCCGCAAAAACGGGTCCGTGGGTCCGTGATCCGTGACCGTTTTTTCGTCCGTGGGTCTTCCTTGATTTTTTTTTTCATGTCCGTGGATCCTCCAAAAGTCGTTTTGGTGTCCGCCTGGCCGTGCGGAGCCAAACGGATCCGTCCTGAATTACAATGCAAGTCAATGGGGACGGATCCGTTTGATGTTGACACAATATGGTGCCATTTCAAACGGATCCGTCCCCATTGACTTTCAATGTAAAGTCTGGAGTTCTTTTATACCATCGGATTGGAGTTTTCTCCAATCCGATGGTATATTTTAACTTGAAGCGTCCCCATCACCATGGGAACGCCTCTATGTTAGAATATACTGTCGGATATGAGCTACTTCGTGAACCTCAGATCCGACAGTATATTCTAACACAGAGGCGTTCCCACGGTGATGTACAAGACTGCCCCCTGCTGCCTGGCAGCACTCGATCTCTTACAGGGGGATATGATAGCACAATTAACCCCTTCAGGTGCGGCACCTAAAGGGGTTAATTGTACTATCATATTCCCCTGTAAGAGATCAGGGCTGCCAGGCAGCAGGGGGCAGACCCCCCCCCCCTCCCCAGTTTGAATATCGTTGGTGGCACAGTGTGCGCCCACCATCGCCCCCCCTCCCTCCCTCTATTGTAATAAATCGTTGGTGGCACAGTGTGCGCCCACCATCGCCCCCCCTCCCTCCCTCTATTGTATTAAATCGTTGGTGGCACAGTGTGCCAACCACCATCGCCCCCCCCCCCCTACCTCTATAGCAGTAACATTGGTGGCAGTGTGCGGTCTCCCATTCCCCCCCCCCCCCTCTTCATTGGTGGCAGCGGAGTTCCGATCGGAGTCCCAGTTTAATCGCTGGGGCTCCGATCGGTAACCATGGCAACCAGGACGCTACTGCAGCCCTGGTTGCCATGGTTACTTAGCAATAGTACAATTGTAGAAGATTCATAGTTACCTGCTTGCTGCTGCGATGTCTGTGAACGGCCGGGAGCTCCTCCTACTGGTAAGTGAAAGGTCTGTGCGGCGCATTGCTAAAGAACTGTCACTTACCAGTAGGAGGAGCTCCCGGCCGTTCACAGACATCGCAGCAGCAAGCAGGTAAGTATGAATCTTCTACTGTTGTACTATTGCTAAGTAACCATGGCAACCAGGGCTGCAGTAGCTTCCTGGTTGCCATGGTTACCGATCGGAGCCCCAGCGATTAAACTGGGACTCCGATCGGAACTCCGCTGCCACCAATGATGGTTGGGGGGGGGGGGGGGGGGAATGGGGGGAGACCGCACACTGCCACCAATGTTACTGCTATAGAGGGAGGGGGGGCGATGGTGGTTGGCACACTGTGCCACCAACAATTTAATACAATAGAGGGAGGGAGGGGGGGGGGGGCGATGGTGAGCGCCAGGGGCGGACTGGGCCGGGGGGCAGGGGGGCAATTGCCCCCCGGGCTTCTCTGTCAGCTCATTTTCCCGGCCGGCTGGGCCGGAATTATATGTGACTGCAGCCTGCCCTGCGGAGGGAGACGGGGAGCTGGGGAGGCGTGCGGCCGGCAGCCTATCAGAGAGGCCACCGGACCGGCGCAGGCGACGTCATCGCGCCGCCTGACTGAGCCGCTGCGCGGCCGTAAAGATAAGACATCGACAGCAGCGCTGGAGGTGGGACGGGAGTATTTCAGTGAAGGTGCTGGAGGTAGGAGGTAAGTATACAGTCATGTGAAAAAATTAGGACACCCTTTGAAAGCATGTGGTTTTTTGTAACATTTTTAATAAAAGGTTATTTCATCTCCGTTTCAACAATACAGAGAGATTAAAGTAATCCGACTAAACAAAGAAAACTGAAGAAAAGTCTTTTCAAGATCTTCTGTAAATGTCATTCTACAAAAATGCCTATTCTAACTGAGGAAAAAGATAGGACACCCTTGCCCCTAATAGCGAGTGTTACCTCCTTTGGCTGAAATAACTGCAGTGAGACGGTTCTTGTAGCCATCTACCAGTCTTCGACATCGGTCTGAGGAAATTTTACCCCACTCCTCAATGCAGAACTTTTTCAGCTGTGAGATGTTTGAGGGGTTTCTTGCACGTACAGCCCTTTTCAAGTCACCCCACAGCATCTCAATGGGATTCAAATCTGGACTTTGACTTGGCCATTCCAGGACTCTCCATTTCTTCTTTTTCAGCCAATCTTTGGTTGATTTACTAGTATGTTTTGGGTCATTGTCATGTTGCATGGTCCAGTTCCGCTTCAGCTTTAATTTTCTAACTGATGGTCTCACATGTTCTTCAAGCACCTTCTGATACACAGTAGAATTCATCGTGGATTCTATGATGGTGAGCTGACCAGGTCCTGCTGCAGCAAAGCAGCCCCAAACCATGACACTTCCACCTCCATGCTTCACAGTTGGTATGAGGTTCTTTTCTTGGAATGCTGTGTTTGGTTTACGCCAAACATGTCCTCTGCTGTTGTGTCCAAATAATTCAATTTTGGACTCATCTGTCCAAAGAACATTATTCCAGAAGTCCTGGTCTTTGTCAACTTTATCTCTGGCAAATGTCAGTCTGGCCTCGATGTTTCTCTTGGAAAGCAAAGGTTTCCTCCTTGCACACCTCCCATGCAAGTTAAACTTGTACAGTCTCTTTCTGATTGTAGAGGCATGTACTTCTACATCAACAGTAGCCAGAGCCTGCTGTAGTTCTCGAGATGACACTTTAGGGTTTTTGGAGACCTCTTTTAGCATCTTGCGGTCTGCTCTTGGGGTGAACTTGCTGGGGCGACCAGTCCTGGGCATGTTGGCAGTGGTTTTGAAAGCCCTCCACTTGTAGACTATCTTCCGGACAGTGGAATGGCTGATTTCAAAATCTTTTGAGATCTTTTTAAATCCCTTCCCAGACTCATAGGCTGCTACAATCTTTTTTCTGAAGTCCTCTGACAGCTCTTTTGCTCTCACCATGGTGCTCACTCTCACTTCAACAGTCAGGAGCACACCAAACTAAATGTCTGAGGTTTAAATAGGGCAAGCCTCATTCAACATGCAGAGTAACGATCTACTAATTATGTGCACCTGGTGTGATATACCTGTGTGAGATCTGAGCCAATTTAAGAGGGAATACATGTGAGGGTGTCCTATCTTTTTCCTCAGTTAGAATAGGCATTTTTGTAGAATGACATTTACAGAAGATCTTGAAAAGACTTTTCTTCAGTTTTCTTTGTTTAGTTGGATTACTTTAATCTCTCTGTATTGTTGAAACGGAGATGAAATAACCTTTTATTAAAAATGTTACAAAAAACCACATGCTTTCAAAGGGTGTCCTAATTTTTTCACATGACTAAGTCTGACTGGCTTTTTTTCCTTCTTATTTCTGTCACTGATAGGGGGGCCTATCTGGCTACTGGCTAATTATAGGGGGGGGCCCTATCTGGATACTTGCACATTATAGGGGGGCCCTATCTGGCTACTGGCACATTATAGGGGGGCCCTCTCTGGCTACTGGAACATTATAGTAGGGGGCCTATGGGCTACTGCCACATTATAGGGGGCCCTCTCTGGCTACTGGCACATTATAGGGGGGCTATGGCTACTGGCACATTATAGGGGGGGTATGGCTACTGGCACATTATAGGGGGGGTATGGCTACTGGCACATTATAGGGGAGGGTATGGCTACTGGCACATTATAGGGGAGGGTATGGCTACTGGCACATTATAGGGGAGGGTATGGCTACTGGCACATTTAGGGGCCCATATGGCTACTGGCACATTATAGGGGGGCCCTATCTGGCTACTGGCACATTATAGGGGGGCCCTATCTGGCTACTGGCACATTATAGGGGGGCCCTATCTGGCTACTGGCACATTATCGGGGGGGCCCTATCTGGCTACTGGCACATTATCGGGGGCCCTATCTGGCTACTGGCACATTATCGGGGGGCCCTATCTGGCTATTGGCACATTATAGGGGGGCCCTATCTGGCTACTGGCACATTATAGGGGGGCTATGGCTACTGGCACATTATGGGGGGGGTATGGCTACTGGCACATTATTAGGGGGGCCTATGGCTACTGGCACATTATATGAGGGCTATAGGTACTGGCACATTATAGGGGGGCCTATTGGCTACTGGCACATTATAGGGGGGCCTATTGGCTACTGGCACATTATAGGGGGGCCTATTGGCTACTGGCACATTATAGGGGGGCCGGGCCTATTGGCTACTGGCACATTATAGGGGGGCCTATTGGCTACTGGCACATTATAGGGGGGCCTATTGGCTACTGGCACATTATAGGGGGGCCTATTGGCTACTGGCACATTATAGGGGGGCCTATTGGCTACTGGCACATTATAGGGGGGCCTATTGGCTACTGGCACATTATAGGGGGGCCTATTGGCTACTGGCACATTATAGGGGGGCCTATTGGCTACTGGCACATTATAGGGGGGCCTATTGGCTACTGGCACATTATAGGGGGGCCTATTGGCTACTGGCACATTATAGGGGGGCCTATTGGCTACTGGCACATTATAGGGGGGCCTATTGGCTACTGGCACATTATAGGGGGGCCTATTGGCTACTGGCACATTATAGGGGGGCCTATTGGCTACTGGCACATTATAGGGGGGCCTATTGGCTACTGGCACATTATAGGGGGGCCTATTGGCTACTGGCACATTATAGGGGGGCCTATTGGCTACTGGCACATTATAGGGGGGCCTATTGGCTACTGGCACATTATAGGGGGGCCTATTGGCTACTGGCACATTATAGGGGGGCCTATTGGCTACTGGCACATTATAGGGGGGCCTATTGGGTACTGGCACATTATAGGGGGGCCTATTGGCTACTGGCACATTATAGGGGGGCCTATTGGCTACTGGCACATTATAGGGGGGCCTATTGGCTACTGGCACATTATAGGGGGCACTATGGGGACATTAGCTCAACTGGGGACATTACAAGGGTGTATTTTTGGCACTGTCTATTATAAGGAGAATTATTACAACTGGGAAGGGGGCATTATGGTGGGCTTTATTACTCCCCCATGGTATGAGCCCCTAGTAGCAGCACCAGCCTCTCCCTGCTCTGCTATCCCTCTGCCCCTTCTCCAAATCCTTATTATGATATTTTTCTCATTAGGATAAAACACATCAGCTCCGCCGAGCCCCCGGACAAAGTGTGGAGGTGTCCGAGATCCCCAAGAGCCAAGCCAAGTAATTGTAAGTTTTCATATGAAATATGTTTATGTTATACACACATAGCATATACCGTGCCCCACAATATACAGTTTCTTCTGCAAAAGTCATCAGGTGTCATTGGGGGGGGGGGGGGGGGGGGGGGGGAGACACAGAGCAGCGCCCAGCGGGGAGGAGAGAATACACGGATGCAACACTATCAGCCAGAAAATGACACTTTCGGCATTATACCAAAAATGCCATTTTCGGCTGATATGTTTCGGCGGCTGATATATCGGAGCATCCTTAGTTTATTTTGTTTTCCTGTGTTGTAATTTACATGGCTGACGAAAGTGTCAAGGGGGGGGGGGGGTCAGGAGGAGGCAGGGGAAATGGGTAAGCAGGAGGGGGGCTCAGTGGGCCTCTGCGTGTTACTTGCCCCATGGGCCAAAAGTTGCCAGTCAGCCCCTGGTGAGCGCACACTGTGCCACCAACGATATTCAAACTGGGGAGGGGGGGGGTCTGCCCCCTGCTGCCTGGCAGCCCTGATCTCTTACAGGGGAATATGATAGTACAATTAACCCCTTTAGGTGCCGCACCTGAAGGGGTTAATTGTGCTATCATATCCCTCTGTAAGAGATCGGGTGCTGCCAGGCAGCAGGGGGCAGTCTTGTACAAAGTTTGCAGTGTATTCTAACTAGAAGCGTCCCCATCACCAAGGGAACGCTTCTGTGTTAGAATATACTGTCGGAAATGAGTTTTCACGAAGTGAAAACTTAGATCAGAAAAAGCTTTTATGCAGACGGATCTTCGGATCCGTCTGTATGAAAGCAACCTACGGCCATGGATCACGGACACGGATGCCAATCTTGTGTGCATCCGTGTTCTTTCACGGACCCATTGACTTGAATGGGTCCGTGAACCGTTGTCCGTCAAAAAAATAGGACAGGTCATATTTTTTTGACGGACAGGATACACGGATCACGGCTGCAAAACGGTGCATTTTCTGATTTTTCCACGGACCCATTGAAAGTCAATGGGTCTGCGAAAAAAAAACGGAAAACGGCACAACGGCCACGGATGCACACAATGGTCGTGTGCATGAGGCCTAAGGCTATATTCACACTAAAAGGTATATTATTTCCATGTCCGTTCCGTTTTTTGTGGATTGGATGAGGACCCATTCATTTCAACAGGTCCGCAAAAAATGCGGACAGCAGACCATGTGCCGGCCGTTGCGTAGCCCCGCAAAAAATATAGAGCATAGTTACAAATGGATCCGTAAAAAAAAAAAAACGATGCCACATAGATGTCATCCGAATTTTTTGCAGATCAGCATTTTGCAGACCGCAAAATTCATACGGTCATGTGAATGTATCCTAAAGCACGAACACGGATGACACACGGATCCTTCACAGATGCATGACTGACTACCTTTTCACACATTATGGCCTCATGCACACGGCCGTTGTTTTGGTCCGCATACGAGCCGCAGTTTTGGCAGCTCGGATGCGGACCCATTCACTTCAATGGGGCCACAAAAGATGCGGATAGCACTCCGTGTGCTGTCCGCATCCATTGCTCCGTTCCGTGGCCCCGCAAAAAAATATATAACATGTCCTATTAGGCAGTTACATTAAAGGCTGTCCATGCCGTTCCGCAAATTGCGAAACGCGCACGGTTGCCATCCATGTTTTGCGGATCCGTGATTTGCGAACCGCAAAAAAAAACGGAACGGTCGTGTGCATGTAGCCTAAGGCTACATTTACACTAATGCATTTTGTTTCTGTGTTGTCCGTTCAGTTTTGTTTTGCAGATTGGATGAGGACCCATTCATGCGGACAGCACACCGTGTGCCGGCCGTTCCGTAGCCCTGCAAAAAATAGAGCATGTACTATACTTGTCCGTTTTACGGACAAAGATAGGCATCGTTACAAATGGATCCGGAAAAAAACAAAACAGATGCATCACAGATGTCATCTGTATTTTTTTACGGATCCGCATTTTGCAGACCGCAAAATACATACGGTTGTGTGAATGTATCCTAAAGCGCGAACACGGATGACACACAGATCCTTCACAGACATCTTCATGGATGCATCACTGACCACCTTTTCACAGATTAAAGCACGAACGTGTGAATGAGGATTCAGTGTCTTTCACACGAACCAATGCAAAGTGAAAGGGGGACAAGCAATAATCATTCCGACTGCTCATCTCCCATTCACTTCGCATATTGTCGGCAGTACATCCAATAAGGATTTTTGGGCACTGGATTAAAGAGTCCGACAAACGAATGACCGTTTGTAGGAACGTCCATTCCCAATAATTGACCTGATCTTCAGCCAGTGAGAACTTTGTACTTGGTGGCCATACCTGATGAATTACTGTGAACATTAAAAGGGACCCCAAACCCCCCTTCACCGTTTTGTCTCTACGCTAATAGACTATAAACAAGAGATCATAATGTCATCTTCTAGACCGGTATGGGCGATTGTACTGGACACACAGGTATTCTAACCAGCTCATTGACCTTCCATAAACTAAGCAGACCGCATTGCTGAACCCACCCTCTGAACACATTACCAAAGCTCCCAGAAAGGTACAACTTGTTTCCCGGCCTAGGAACCAAACAGTAGATATAGTCATCAAAGGCCGCTACCAGGGTAGTCTGGGCAAAACAAAGATTAGCATAGTCAGAGAGTCTGTACTTAAGTGCAAGCTAGGATTTCACGTCTGCCAGGTCAAACCGTGCACAAGAGACTGTGCGCTTCACCACTGCACCAAGAGTTAAAGGAAATGTCACCATTTTTTTTTCTGGCAGTTAAAACTAGTTAGCAACATATATACTTTTTTTGTAATCAGTTTTTATTTTACTGATTGCAGAGATTTTTTTGATTCTACTTCCTGAACATGATTATGGGAGCAGCCATCTTGCCTGAGCTGTTAACAGCATTTAGAGGTATGCTTTACAGCAGCCACCATGGGCCATAGACACAATGGACAGGAGGGGACCTCTAACTTTTAAGGCCTTTTGCACAGAAACATTTTTTTTTCCTGTGTACAGTCAGTTTTTTGCATTCCGTATACAGAAACATTAATTTCAATAGGTCTGGAAGAAAAAAAAAAAAAAAAAAAAAAAAAGGTACTCCGTATGCCTTTCGTTTCCCCATTTCCACTCAAAGATGGAACATGTCCTATTATTGTCTGCATAACGGACAAGGATAGGACTGTTCCATCAGGGACTAGCTGTTCCGTTCCACAAAAAACTGAATCCACACGGACGTCATCCGTATATTTTGCGGACCGCAAAATACTGAAAAAGCCATACGGTCGTGTGCAAGAGGCCTAAGGGAGAGTTTTCTAGACATGCTCTGTGTAGATCAGGAGATGTGATATCACCAATTGTGAATGGTGGATCCTGTGTTATCTATGTAAGTATAGGTGATATCAGCTTATGATTGTAATCCTGCCTAAGTAGATAACTGCAGTAAAGTGATCTGTACAGAGCAGTAAGTGGAGCCAATTATTAAAGGGGTTACCTCACCAGCAAATGGCGTTTATCATGTAGACAAAGTTAATACAAGGCACTTACTAATGTGTTATTATCCATATTGCCTCCATTGCTGGCGGGATTCATTTTTCCATCACATTATACACTGTTCGTTTCCATGGTTACAACCACCCTGCAATCCAGCAGCGGTGGCCGTGCTTGCACATTATAGGAAAAAGGTCCAACCTACGTGCACCCTTACAGTCCTGGCCACCAGAGCGGTCAGTGCTTTTCCCTATAGTGTGCAAGCATGACCACAGCTGCTGGTTTGCAGGTTGGCCATAACCCCCAGATACAAGGAGTGTATAATGTGATGGAAAAATGAATCTAGCCAGCAAAGGAAGCAATATGGATAATCACAATACATTAGTAAGTGGCTTGTATTAACTGACTCTGCATGATAAATGCCATTTGCTGAAGCGACACAACCTCTTTAAGGCCTCTTGCACACAAACGTTTTTTTTTCCCCTCCCTTCTGTTTTTTGTGTTCCGTATACGGAACCATTCATTTCAATGGATCTGCAAAAGAAACTGAAGGTACTCCGTATGCCTTCCGTTTCCATATTTCCATTCAAAGATAGAACATGTCCTAATATTGTCTGCATAACGGAAAAGGATAGTACTGTTCTATCAGGGGCCAGCTGTTCCATTCCACAAAAAACGGAACACAGACATCATTCGTATTTTTTGCGGATCCGTTTTTTGCAGACCGCAAAAAAATGAAAAAGCCATACGGTCGTGTGCAAGGTGTATTATTTTTTTAAAGGGATTTGTCTGGTTTGAAACACATTTAAAAGGTCCCTTGATGACCTGACTGATCGTACACACTAAAAGGTGCCTTCACACACACACAACAGAATTTGTTGCCGTGTACGGCATTGACTTGGATGTGTCTGCATATGTCACAAACGACCGAAGATAGGACTTTGCCCATCTTTTTGAGGTGTGGAGTTACGGATTGAAAACGCTTCCTTGGCATGTTCAATTTCTTTTGCGGTGCAGACCATATAATGCAGATCACGGACCCATTCAGGTCTATGGGTCCGCATCTGCTAACGAAGTGCACCTGGCCGGTGCATTGCAGACCACCATTTCTGGTTTGTAGCACGGGGTACACATGCTCGTGTGTAGGAGCCGTAAGGCTGTGTTAAGTAACCAATACTGGGCATGGATCCAAAAACTGCAACTAAACCTTTCATTTTTACCACTCACCGCTTTAGTCTGCAGTTTTGGTGCTGCCAAAGTACCAACAAAAGGGCAAGGATTGTTGGTCAGAGGTGAAACTGGGAACAATACCTACTATACAGGCTTATTCTTAATGGGGTTTTCCGAGCGTTTATAACTGATGTGCAATCCTCTGGATGGGTCATCAGTATCTGACCAGTAGGGGTTGACACCCGGGACCACGGCCAATCAGCTGTGTGAGCTGGCAGCAGCGCTCGCATCAGCTCACAGCTTTTCCTAAGCCAGTGATAACATGTTCATCGGTCACGTGGTCTATACGCATCTCAGCCCCATAGAAGTGAATGGGGCTGAGCCTGATACCAAGCACAGCCGCTATACAATGTATGGCACTGTGCTTGGCAAGCTGTCCTTCTCAAACAGCTAACTGGCAGGGTTCACAGGCGTCGGACCCCACCAATCAGATACTGACTACCTATACAGAGATTATAAAATGTTGGAAAACTCTTTTAATTCAGTGCCTCCCACCAGTTAAACTAACATGAATTGATGAGAGCGCCATAGATTATAAATTGCAAGATACACAGTGTATCTTCCCATTTAGCAAGAGGGATAAGCCTTATGTTTAGGATTGGATAGGTCATCAACAATATTTCTCAGATAACCCCTTTAATCACTTAGTCCAGGGAATGATACATCCTGAAATTATACAGACTGTAAGGAGCAATACTTACCTATACAGATTCTGTATTAGACAGTTTCCCGTCCACATCTTTTTTTTTGCAGACATAGTCTATCTTTTTGCGGAACCAGACACAGATGAAGAAAGCCCACTGATGATCCGTGTGCTTTCCGCATCCAAGTCTGCTCTGCAGAAAAATAGAACAGGTCTTAGCCACAAAATGCAGACCATGCACCCATTGAAGTCAACGGGTCCGTCAAAAAGATGTTTCCAAACGAATGGTATTTGTATTTTGAGAATCTGTAAAAATACATACGGTCGTGTGCAGGAGTCCTTAATAAAAGATCCAAAACAATAATTAGCAGACAACAGAATTATTGTGGATGCCAAGTAAACCAGAGGAAGATGAGGGCACCGCAGACAGAGAGCAGCACTCCAGTCCTGTATTGTTACAGTGATGAAGCTTTCTGACTACACAGACATTAATGGGGACATCACCACCAAACAGTCCATTCATTCCAAAGTCTACAGTAATGGAGATAAGTCATACAAGCTGCTGAAGTGTCAGCTCTTCACCAAACTGCTCACCTGGAAAAAAATAAAATAAAATTGCCAGACGCTCATATCTGGTCGGTCTATTAATCCTTAGCTGAGCAATGTTACTCGCCCATTACATCACCAGCAGAGAGCACTCATGAACAATTCATTACAGAACATGATTAAAAATGCATCAGACTGAAGGCAGACTGCGAAACTCAGATACATATATTATCCTCATAATCAGATTATTTGTCCTCCCCTATGACAAATACCAGTCCTTAATAATAGCAATTGTCTTGATATACAGGTATCCTGATGGAGCGGCAGACCGAGCATGCACCCTGCAGCTCCATTCTCTATGGCTGGAAATAGCCTGCCGCCCCATCTCATCGGGAGTAGGGACCCTCTTTCTTGAGATCAGTGTGGGCCCCAGCTGTCGGACTATACATTTTCGGTTTAATGGCTATTCCAGTTGTAGGGGCTAGAAAACCCTGAGCAGTTTTCCTTGACTGTGCTCAGACTGAATTCTTGAAAACCTTAAACTTTTGAGAATGTAGTACACAAAACAATCTGTAATCTTGGGAGTATTTATACAGTTTGAACTATAAATCAATCGTTCGTACATCGTGTGATCTAGACTCTATTGCATATTTTCTCACAACAGATGAAAAATAATCCTGCTGCATGCATCATGAACACAACGGATACCTCGACAGGAACTTACAGGCCCCAAAATAAGTCAATGTGGTCCACTGGGTGCTGTGAGGGGCCACTGTGTAACGGATCTGGCACTGCTTTGGAACAGACCATGACATGAACAGAGCCTAAAGCTACACATCATTGTCAGACAGGCAATAGTTTAGCCAACAGCCATCTCCAGCTGAGCATGCACGTCCCGTGAATGAGCAGAACGCAGCAGCCACACTCCTCTGGCAGCAGCTTATCTCCTGAGAACAAAAGGGTCGGGCAGTAAGGTTGAACGAACTTGTGCTTTAAGTTCGGCGTATCGAAGAATCCCGTTATGGATTCCGCTACCACGGACCATAACGGAATTTAGAATGCATAACGGGATTCTTCGATAACCTGAACGTATAACACAAGTTCGCTCAACACTATCGGGCAGTAAAAATCCAACATGCCTGAACCTTGCTTCTCCTGACACCAGCTGGAGAGTTAGGAGGTCCCATAAGCATGAGATGGTCAATCAAACCCACGGAAATCGATGGATTCAGCTGACACAGTACTGTGCAAAAGTTTTAGGCAAAATGCTTTCAAAAATAAAAGTATGAATAGCTTAAATTTATTCTGCGGCAGGAAAACCCCAAACCTACAGCTAATGTAATTAGGAACAAGAAATCTTGGAAGTGATAATATGGCCCCCTACAGATCTCATCATCATCAAGTCTGTCTGGGATTACATGAAGAGACTTAAGGATCTGAACAAGCCTACGTCCACAGAAGATCTGTGGTCAGTTCTACAAAAACTGTGTACAAGAGTACCTAGAAGAACTGATGTAGTTTTAAAAGCACAAGGGTGGGTGGTGATTTGATTTAGATTTCTCTTCTTCATTCGCTTGCAATTTTGTTAAATTGATAAAAAAAAAATAAACTATTAAACACTTCTATTTTTTTTAAGCATTCTTAGTCTGCAACATTTTCCCCACGCTTGCACAGTACTATACATCTAATGTGTATTGTCAGCCTTAGACAAATTTATACACACATAGCTAAAAATGCTTAAGTAGAAATATAGATCTTGTCTGCACGAAAAATGCACGCTGCCATAACAAAACCAAGTATACAACAAATCACCTTGGAAACTGCTTAAAATAGCTGAAAAATCATCATTTAGATCTTTTTAACCACATCCTGAGCAGGCAGAAAAAAATAACTGGATTGCACAGGATTTGGAGAAGGCAGCCAGCCAAATATAGTAAACGACACTGAAAGGAAAGGTATGGAAAACATTCCTCAGAAATGGCTGAAGATCACACATAATATGGCTGTTGTAATCGCCCTTAACATCTCATGCCAATATGCTCTCAGGATTTGTAAAACCACGCAACATTTTCCATGTCATCTTCTTGTGCCTGCGGGCTGTTTGCATGGGAAACCCTTCATGGCTCGGTTTTGGGAAGAGGGGGAGGGGTTGTTGCTAAGCAAAGCCGTCTCTCCTAATAAATCTACCAAGATCAGCTGCAACTCCCTGCGTTCTGGAATATGCCAGCGCAGCGCATTCTCCAAGGAAAGTCCCCCTTGTCCGAGCATTAAATTACAAAGATCTGGGTGCAGGTCCCTAGAGACTGAGCGGCTGCAGCGGCCAGGGCGCCTTCGGTGTCACCTTGCCGGGCCAGTCATTTAAAGCGGAGGCTGAAGTACGCCGACTCCTCTTTACCAACAATGTATGCTTTATTGAAAGTTGACAAGTGCAACAGTTAAATACAATGACGTGTTACAACTGTTTAGAGAACATGCACAACGTAGGCATACTACCTTACAGCTCAAATATCCCATTAGGTTAGCAGAAAGTGGTCAGTATCTGGAGTGATTCAACAAAAAAAAACAAAAACAAAAAAACCTTCAGTGAACTGGGTCTGACTTTAGGGGATATTCACCAAACAGGGCAAAGTTCAAGAAAAGAATGCGCAAAACGCGGCATGAATCTGCCATGTCCTTACCCAGACTGTACCAACCTATGACTCCACGGCTTTTGCAGAACCACAAAACCCTGCGCGCTCCTGCCAATCGGTATTGGACAGTGTACGCTGTGAGACTTGTACTTCGACAGAACCATAGGTCGCCTATCTCTACCCTGAACAATTGTGCGGGTGTGCTCTTAGCTAACGCCTTTCGTGCCAGGGGAACCTGCATGTCCAGTTCCTCTAGCCACGTAAAGGGTAGCTGCTTTAAAAATAAACAAAAATGTTTTTTCAGTTCAGCCAATGAAACCACTAAATTTCTAATCTGTACAACCTAAGTAGTACTTACAAGGTTTTTTTTTTTCCTATTTTACAGAGTACTTACACTACATACACAAATATACAGTAGGCAAACTTCATTGAAATAATAATATTCCTTATTTCCAACAGCATCTTCTCATAACGGATCAGTGCATCCAATCCCATCAATAAGAGATATTGCAATTGAAGGGCTCAGCTGACCAAAGGGAGATAACCCGGGAGAACACTTCAGTATACCTTTACCCGCTAGGAATGTGTCTGTGACATAAAATTGTCCTTCTCGCTGCAGGAGAACGGAAACCTCCCGTTACTTCCAAGTCCAGCTTTCCCACCCTTACGCCCGAACAGATTTGCATTGTGCAGAATACAATAAAATAATTAAAAAGAAAAAAATAATAATGAAAACCCTATCTGTAGGTATCACAGCTCTCTTACAATGCAGTGTCCGTGCATTTACATTTGTAGTCCACAGACCATTCCCAATGCAACGCGCTTCAGAGGAGGTGGATTGAGACAGCTCTTTAATACTGAAAACTGGATGCAAGCGGATAGCTGTAGCAGAGCAGGAGGCACGGGTTCTGCCTTATAAATAAGTGGAGATCAGAGGCACATCCAAAGGTGAAGAATCTTGTGAATTCTGCAGTCACTGAAATTATTAGGACACTTCATAGCTATAAAAGAAGGCTGTGATTCTGGCCACCTCCTCGATAAATGTCAAACTCCAAGCTTTTAAAGCACTCAACGCCATGTCACCATCAGATGGTATTATATGCGGGCTCTTCTGAATAATAAGACCTGATGGTAACGGGACTCTTCCGCACTTGTCAGGATGGTGTCAATGTACTAGATATGTCAACTGGAATCGAGCCCCATCTGCAAGGTACTCTGGAGAGCTAAAGCCGCTACGCAGAGGGGCCCGAGCTCTGTGAAGCCGATTGTGCCGGTGTGGAGGTGCTTGCTGGAGGCTGTGAGGATGAAGATGATGAGGAGGAGGGTGGAGAGCCGCTCTGCAGCTGAGCCTGGAACTGGGCAAGCTGCTCGGGGCTCGCCAGTGTCTTTAGCAGGCTGTTCTCCTGTTCCAGCTGGGAGTTCTTCTCAATCAGCTCCTTGATTTGCTCTTTGAGGACTTCGACTTCTTCCCTAACGGCGTACATCAGGTGGCTCTTCACCAAGTCCTGCAACAGAAAAGAGTGGTCAGTAGTCCACCCCAGGCAATCAGGACATGACTAGGGGGTAGTGGATACAAAACACAAGTATCTGGCTTTCCTTTGTGCCCCTTTTTGGATCCATTCCTGGCTAAAAATTAAATGCATCAAAAACTGCATGTGTGATCAGAGCAGGGGTGAGCAACACAAAGGTCCATGTTAGAGGGGCTTTCCACGATTTATTTTTATATTGCCAGAGACCATGTTATAAAATACATATTTTACCAAACCCTCTGTTCCAGCACCCTCGTTGCATCAGTGATGTAATGTTTTGGCTGCACTGACAATGTGCTATATACTGCACATAACCACTGCAGCCAAACACCTGCCTCAGTGGTATAGAGCACAGGACTGCCGAGGAGACATCGGCAGGTAACGAAGGGGGTTCCGAACAACATCTTGGACAACCCCTTTAACCCCGTGTTCCTCAACTCCAGTCCTGAGGGCCACCTGCTGGTATGTTTTCAGGATTTCCTTAGTATTCAGCAGGTGATATAAATAGTGTCAGTGCATCAGGACTCATCACAGGTCTTCATTCTGTGGGATATTCTCAAATCATGACCAGTAGGCGGTCCCTGAGGACTGGAGTTGAGAAGCACTGCTTTAACAAATCATGGATTGACAGAAGATAACAACCCTAGAAAAAACACCAGCGGCACTTTTCTTGGCAGCTAGCACATTGATTACTTGGCTCTTAGGATTTATCTGGTCCTACAATACAGGATTGGCTGGCTAGAATCAAATCTCCAAAGTGTCACTGATGGCAAGGGGGTCAATATATTAGGGATCCACTGATATTGATTTTTTTAGAGCAGATACTTATAACCTGTGAACTTTCAAGCCGATAGCTTATACAGATATTCTGGGCATTTTCCTTTTTGAAAAATAAAAATTAAATTCCATTACAGCGTTCACCACAGGAGCGCAGGGCGTCATTGGTTGCTATGACGCATGCACTTCTTGCTTCCACCGCAGTACAGTAATACACTGGTACAGATCATACCAGTGTATCACTGTACTGCGGCGGCAGCAGGAAGCGCACGGCGTCATAGCAACCAATGACGCCATGCGCTCCTGCACTCAGAAGAAATCCAGGCTGGTATCACACAGGTCCGTGTTCCACGGACGTGTGCATGAGGGTTAATAGAGCACACTTTCTCTGCTGCCCTGTGCTCTGTGCACACAGCAGCAGGGAGAAGACTATGGCAGCCAGGGCTTCGGTAGCGTCCTGGCTGCCATGGTAACCGATCAGAGCCACGGGATTACACTGCTGGAGCTCTGATCAGAAGCTACTACTGCCACCAATGAGGAGCAGGGGAGGGGACCCTGTGGCCACTGCCACCAATGTTTTTAATACTGGGGAGGGCGCACTGCGTCACCAATGATAATTAACGTTTAATACAGGAGGCGGGTGTGTCAGCGCAGAATCACAAAGCCAGCCCCCTGCCTCTGACAGGGAACTGCGATCAGCGGCATCAGTTAACCCCAGTTAACAGTACCTGAGGGGTTAACTGCCGCTGATCGCAGCTTCCCGTCATATAGGCTGGGCACGCCTCCTGTATTTGTATTAGACATTAACCTTCATTGGTGGCGCAGTGCGCCCGCCCTTCCTCCTCCAGTCTCTCCTCATTGGTGGCAGTGCGGCACAGGGGGGAGGGAGAGAGCGACTCCTCTTCCCTTGTGCTGCTGAGGGAACATGAGCGCGCTGACAGCAGCGCGCTGAAAGCATTATTGCCAAGGTTAGATGTATATACACTAATAAATATATATATATATATATATATATATATATATATATATATATATATAATAATCGAAAAAATAGGACTGCACTCCGGATATTGATGAAAAAATCAAGTGGTTTTATTCACCCATATTATGGCAAATCTTGCGACGTTTCAGCTCTTGCGAGCCTTTCTCAAGCCTAGAGCTGAAACGTCGCAAGATTTGCCATAATATGGGTGAATAAAACCACTTGATTTTTTCATCAATATCCGGAGTGCAGTCCTATTTTTTCGATTATACTATCAGGGACTGCCGTCATCCCCCTTGGATTTTGCACCCACTCTTCAGGCTGGTGCTCCCGCTGGACTTTCTTTTTCTATATTATATATATATATATATATATATATATATATATATATATATATATATATATATATATATATACACACACATATACACACACACACACACTCTGGTCCTCTGTGCTGCCTCAGCCTTTCGGTCCCTGCATTGTTTACACCCGGTCATGGTCACATGCACTGCTCCAGCCAATGACTGGCTTCAGTGGCGACATGATGCTTGTGACATCACTGCTGAATCCAGCGGGGGGCCCAGATGTGGACAGCTGTTATCAGCAATTGCCGGAGCCGGAAATATCACAGTGGCCACAGCCAGATGCAGGAAGCTCCATCCACTGTGTAGTGGCTGTGCCCATTCACTTGGATGCCAGCTGAGCTGCAGTGACCTGGCACGGCTATCCGACATTGGAAGGAGCTTTCTGCTTCTGGCTCCATCCAGTGTTATTCTCGGCTGCTGCAGTGAACAGCTGATCGGCGTTCCCTTAGGGTAGGAAAAAACTATTTTTAGGAGGAGGTTTTGAAGTAGATTTTCCAGCCAAAGCCAGAAGTGGGTTGAGCAGGAAGGTGAAGTATAAATCCTTTATGATTTCCAATTCTTTTTGAATCCACTTCAGCTGAGAAAACTGCAGGAAAATCTGTGTCAAATCTTCCTCCAAAAACTCCAAGGACAGATCTTCTATATCTAGAGCGCGGACAACCCCATTAATGTGACCTAAGAGAGTCCGACATCTGACCAGCTTTGTTCATAACCTGAACTGAAAGGTTCAGACGTTCAGCCTTTGAGCTTCAGCGCAGCCGCAGGTGACCCAACTAGTGCCAGGCAATAGTTCTGGATGAGACCATGGAAACACAGTGTGGTTGGTACCATTAAAGGGAACCTGTCAGCGGCAAAAGCCATCCCAAACAGTCAGCAGTACCTTCAAGTAGCTGGCAGTGAGTTTCGAATTATGATTTTCTTACTGCATTCTGATGAGGCAGAAGTATGAAAAACGTTCCAGCCTGACTGGAAAATAGCGCAGGCGGAGGATAAAAGAACCTTTTTTTTTTATACTTCTGCCTCATCAGAATGCAGTAAGAAAATCATCATTCGAAACTCACTGCCGGCTCCTTGAAGGTACTACTGGTGGTTAGGAATGGCTTTTGCCGCTGACAACCAGGATTTTGTGTATAGAGCTGAGGACATGGGTTGCTAGATAGCCGCTAGCACATCCGCAATACCCAGTCCCCATAGCTCTGTGTGCTTTTATTGTGTAAATGTAAAAAAAAAAATTGATAGATATGCAAATTAACGCAAGACGAGTCCTGTCCCTGAGATGAGTCCAGCATGAAGAAGCCCAGCAGCACATCGCAAGATCAGTGCTCTGATGTTGGGTAGCAAGGAGGAGATTCTGAGGATGCGGGGCGGTGCTGGGCTCCTTCACGCTGGACTCATCTCAGGTTAATTTGCATATGTATCAAATAGTATTTTTTACACACAATAAAAGCACACAGAGCTATGGGGACTAGATATTGTGGATGGGCTAGCGGCCATCTAGCAACCCATATCCTCAGCTATATACCCAAAATCCAGGTGACAGGTTCCCTTTAACCACATTCTGGTAAAGGGAATTATTTTATGATCTAATGTGGCGACAAGCATTTTATAGGGGCCCCTTCATACAGGTCTGGTGATCCTGCCCAGCTTCCCTCTGGCTTGGTACAGAAACGCCGGATCTTCGGACATATGTGCAGGGGCCGTTACAAGATGCTTGAGAAGTTTCCTATTTATCAGAGCTGCTGTCATTTTTTATGGGATCGTTCATAATCATCTGCTGCATGATGGTGGGCAAAGAGTGCTGGACAGATATACAATGCATGCACTAGACTGCACATACATCAGGTGTGACAGACATATGTGCACCAGGAGCAGGTCAGGCCGGGCTACCAACTCTAGACCGGGGGCAACTGGATGTAAAGAGCATGACAGGTCAGGCTGGGCTACCATCGATGAGCTTTACAGTATGAGCCAGTGCGAAACCTATAGAAAATATGGATCACCTCACACATGGCCCTCTGTATGGGATGCATACAATCAGCTGGCTGCAGCCCTATGACTGACTCATGGATTGTTCCTAAAATATTCCTAATGTGTGAAGAGTTGTACAATACACGACTATATCATATATGTGTACAGGTATATTACAGAAGAAGCAGGGGGTGAAGCTAATGTACATGTGAACACCGTGCCCTCTGAGTGGGAGCGACATGGAGATGCGAGGACAACAATAGCCGGAGCTCGGCCGCCGCACACCGGCTGCAGCCGGTCTGAGCAAAGCAGGTTGCCGCATAGTGTTTTCCTCTCCGTCAGTGACGTCACGAAAAACCATCCCCGCCCACCGCACTGACTGCGTCCTGGCCAATCAGCGAGCGAGATATTTATAGCCGGGAGTTAAAGCTTCTCCTCCTGCCTAGTAACAGCGAGCAGGGAATCGTGAGGAGCAGCAGCGGCGGCGGCGGAGCCCCGGGCAGCGCTCCAGTAACAAAGAGGAAATGTCCGCACACACTGCACTTACCATGGCTTGCTCGATTTTGTTGTCGATAGCTACCACGCTGGCCCCGGAGGCGCTGTAACACAAACAGAAGAGAGCCGTGTTATTACACATGACACATACTGACAGAGGACAGTGAGACAGCGACCCCCGGCCGTGCAGGTGGCGGCCGCGGTATGGGGCAGGTGCGCCCGCCGTTACCTGCTGTCTAGTGCGGCCGCGGAGGTGTCTGCGCCCAGCAGAGAGGACAGGAAGGAGATGGAGAAGTGCCGCAGCTGGTAGACCCCTAGATCCATAGCGGCCGCCGCTCTACATCGCTAGCATTAGAGCGGGGAGCGGGCACGGAGCGGCGCCGTGTGATGCTGAGGATGCTGCGGGAAGAAATGTCCCAGCTCAGCTCCCCGGGCTCACTCCAGCGCCGGCCTGATTACATAATCCATGCACTGAGCGCTCATTGGCTGACGCCTGCTCGGAACCGCCCACGCCATTCCCAAGCCAGCCCTTCCCGGGCAGGAGAGCACTGAAGGATGCGTGATGGCTGCGGAGGAGATCATCTGCTGAGCCGGCCCTATACAGACTTTCTACAGCACGTCTGGCGAGAACCCGGGGCACAGAGCACCATGCACACCGTGCGGGGTCTCAGCGGCTGTCACATGCGGAGGTGAACCCGGGAAATCTCCAAAAGACGCCGGTCAGAGGCTGCAGGAGGGAAATACGCAGCGCAACAGCGGCCCCTGGCGGACAGAGGGGGCACTATACAGCATAGTATATACTAGATCTGCCCCCAATACATAGAATTCAAATACAAAACCATATATCCCGCACCCCTGCCTGCCTACAGTATACCGCATATGTATATATATAGTTCCCCCCTATAGGCCCCTTAGTTCCAGTGAAGAGTTAATGGTATAAGTGGTGCCAAGTCCGGTTGTGTGATTTTTTATCTTCATACTCGCTTTCTGACAAACCAGCAGTAAGATGCATTAAGAGGACTCCTGGGCTCACGCACATAATGGAGAGGACTCCATGCATCTTCCTGCTGGTTTGTGGGAGCACAGCGTCAGAATCCGAGTGAGTACGAAGATACAAATGACCTAATCGGAGCCGGCATCACTTACACTATACACCGCCTACTCTATAGATTCCCTTTCAGCACAAGTCATTTCGGAGTACAGCAGGACTGTGCCCCAGTGCAGAAAGCAAGGTCCATAAAGGCCTGGTTGGCGAGTTTGATGTGGAGGAACTTGGCTGGCGGCACAGAGCCCTGACCTCAACCCCATCCAACACCTTGGGGATGAACTGGACCGGAGATTGTGATCCAGGCCCTCTCCTCCAACATCAGGGTCTGACCTCACAAATGTTCTTCTGGATGAGTGGGCAAAAATCCCCCCACACAGTCCAGGATCTTGTAGAAGCCTTCCCAGAAGAGTGACGCTGGGACCGGCTCCATATTAGTACCTTGGATTTAGAATGGGATGCCAGAAAAGCTCCCGTCGGTGTAATGTGCGGGCGTCCCAGTGCTTTTATCCATACAGTGTGACACCTGCCAACAGTATATATGCAACTTCTTCCATACATATATTTTACATCTGTCTAGAACTGCTGTGCGCACGGCCAATAGAAACCCTCATTGGGGCAGAGACTGGGGAACGGATCAGTCTAGGGTACTTTCACAGCCCCTAGAGTTCCGTCTTGGGGTACTTTCACACTTGCGGCAGGACGGATCCGACAGGCTGTTCACCATGTCTGATCCGTCCTGCGGCTATTTCGCCGTGCCGCCGCTCCGTTCCCATTACTATAATGGGGGCGGAGCTGCGGTGCACGGCTAAAGTCGCTGGACTAAAAAGCCTGACATGCAGTAATTTTAGTCCGGCGGCCTTTCGCCGTGCTGCGTCGGAGCTCCGCCCCCGTCCCCATTATAGTCAATGGGGATGGAGCGGCGACACGGCGAAATAACCGCAGGACGGATCCGACATGGTGAACAGCCTGTCGGATCCGTCCTGCTGCAAGTGTGAAAGTAGCTTTAGGGGCTCTATACCAGAAAAGAACTGATCAGTTTTATCCCCATGCATTCTGAATGGAGAGCAATCCGATCAGGAGGTCTTCAGTTCAGTCTTTTTGACTGATCAGAGATAAAACCGCAGCATGCTACGGTTTATCTCTGGCCCAAAAAAAACGAAAGACTTGCCTGAATGTCGGATCCGGCATTTTTTTAAATCTAGCAGTGTATTCGTGCCGGATCCATCCTTCCGGTCTGCACATGCGCAGCCCGGTAAAAATATGAAAATAATAATATCTAATCTGATCCGTTTGTCCGTATGACAAACAGACAGACGCATCCGTTCTTGCAATGCATCTGTAAGACGGATCAGGATCCTGAAAAGTCTTAAAATGCAATCAGTTGGCATACGTTTTGCCGGATCAGACAGGCAGTTATGGCGACGGAACTGCCTGCCGGATCCCTCTGCCGCAAGTTTGAAAGTAGCCTTGGGTCCATTCACACGCCCGCAATTCATTTCTATGGACTTTAGGGTCCGCATTTCTGTTGCGTAACGCATATTGCTGGTCTCGGTGTTTTGCTGACGTGAATGGCCCCTTAGGATGCATTTACACTGCTCTGATGAGTGGACAATGGGAAGGAACTGTTTACAGGCAGGGATCCCCTCCACTGTAAGAGGATGAGCGATGGCTGCTGCTATCATGCGTCCTTGTACAAATTCGTTGTTTCTGGCCATGATCTGCTGCCCAGAAACAATGACTGAGGTGTCCGCACTAAAGATACATTCATCCGATGAACAAGAGTTTCGCTCACTCACTGGGTGATCTGCGGTGCTTTTACACGGGCACGTTATCCAGAATGAGCGTTTGTAGGAAAGCTAGTTTCTGACCATCTCTCCGTGTAAGTCAGCCATAAAGGCTGTATAAGGAACCACACACTATGGGGCCATCCACAGACTGCACATTTGGTTATTAGATACACCATTCTGTACTGGATAATTACACCAAGTGGATCTTAGATACAGATTTAACTATAAGTATACATCCTCACATGGAACAAGTGGGGTCATTTATCAAACTGGTGTAAAGTAGAACTGTCTTGGTTGCCCATAGCAACTAATCAGATGCCACCTTATATTTTTCACAGCTCCTTTGGAAAATGAAAGGTGGAATCTGATTGGCTGCTATGGGCAACTAAGCCAGTTTAAAAAGGTACACAAATTGCAGATCCGCAAAAAAATAAATAAAAAAGTTTTTTTTGCAGATCCATTGTAACAATGCCCAAAACAGACAAGAATAGGACATGTTCTATTTTCTTTGCGGGCCTACAGAACAAACATACTTATGCGGACTGCACTGAAATGAATGGTTCCGCATCCTATCCGCCAAAAAAACAGAATGGACACTGAAACAAGCAACGTTCGTGTGCATGTAGCCTAATAAATAACCGCAAATGTTTACGTTGCATATATGTTATCCAAACCCACCAATTCCATTGGGACCGGCCGATCATCTAATGTGTATGAGAGCCTCCCAACTCGTCCATGTTGTATTTCGACAAGTAGCTTCCGCCTCTTTCTACTAAAGGTGGTGAAATACCCTCATCTCTCCCAGCTCCCCCATACATCTACACTGGTCAGAGGGCAGAACAGAGAAAGCCCCTGCCAGATAACACCAGCAGTGGTTTATCTCCCTGGTAAATAAAAGGATCGGGTGAAAAAAATATTGAATTCTCTCGATGCTCCTCTCCCCCGACATCATCCGAGTCAGGAGCTGTTTGCTGGCAAACAATGAATCTGTATGGGGACAAGCGATCACAGTACTGGCCGGCATTAAAATGGCCTTAAAACTGGTCCAAACAAGACCGTGCCTTGAAGGCTGGGTTGGCGCACGCACACATTTCTGACCAATTTCAGCATTTGTAAGACAGGTCTGAGCTGCCTTTATCCACATTGATCTTTGGTTCTGATAGAACTGGTTTGGTCTCACTTATTCCCTAGGATGGAGGGGTCCTTCAGATGTTGTTTACAAGCTACAACCACAGTTAGGCCTCATGCACACGGCCGTTGTTTCGGTCCGCATCCGAGCCGCAGTTTTGGCAGCTTGGGTGCGGACCCATTCACTTCAATGGGGCCGCAAAAGATGTGGACAGCTCTCCATGTGCTGTCCGTATCCGTTGCTTCGTTCTGTGGTCCGCAAGAAAAATATAACCTGTCCTATTTTTGTCCGTTTTGCAGACAAGAATAGGCAGTTATCAATGGCTGTCCGTGCTGTTCCGCAAATTGCGTGATGCACACGGACGCTATCCGTGTTTTTGCGGACCGCAAAACACACAACGGCCTAATAATGGTGATCATCTATCCAATACCCAGGCATCCTCAGATATCACATCCAATAGGGGGACCCCTGTAGGTGGTCCTCAAAGCACCTTTAATTTGTGCATGGATTCTCTAAAGTGGAAAACCCCTTTAATAAAAAGACAGTTTTTTTTTTTTTTACAAAGGAATTTTAGATATAACCATTGTTATGTAACATCACATTCATCCCTGATTCAGACCATGACAACACTGGGGACATGCAGTACAACTCCCATCTGCCACCAGGGCAGGTACAGTGCCTTCCTTTCTCATGGACAGGAGATCCTGTTTTCTTTACATCTGACAACCACTGTGCCTGCAGCAGACTACATACCATAAACTACTCATGTCAGTAAATTACAGAGGATAGTAATATGTTTGGCATGTGACGACGCTGGATCACTTAGGACTGGAATATACTGTACATTTATTGAGAGATTTTAGGGTTCAGAATAGAAAATTGCAGCTCATTTCTCAAATGATTACTATATTTTTCATCCCATAAGACACACTTTTTCCCCCAAAGTGGGGGGAAAATGTCACTGCATTTTATGGGTTGAATACTAATGGGCGGTTCCCAGACGTGGTGAATGCCGTGCTCCTTGGCTGTGCTGTGGGTGCGCAGTGTGAGGGTACTCTGTGACCTTACGCTGTGAGCATCGGGTCACAGCACAGTTGACAGCAGGAACAAGAAGAGAGCGCTGGAGGTGAGGAACAGCGGCGTCCAAAGCAGGAGAGGTAAGTGGATTTTTTATTTTACGTGATCTGAGGCTGGGGGCTGATATGAGGCAGGTCGGGCTCATCTGAGGTCTGAATTGGGGGGGGGGGGGGGTGTCTTATTTATATTGGGGGTCATTCACATTGGGGTCCGATTGTAGCTGTGAGCTGAGGTCTAATAAAACCTAGGTGCGTCTTATAGGACGAAAAATACGGTTTAAAGGGAACCTGTCACCATGAAAATGCCATCCTGATAGAGCAGGAGGACCTGAGCAGATTGTTATATACATGGACTTGTAATTCATTCATTGAATCCCTGCTCCGCCCATAGGAGTCCAGTGGGTGGAGTGACTCAATGACTGACAGTCTTCCCTCTATGAGCATCCATATAAGACAGCTGTTAGGACCACCCACAGGACTCCTAAGCATAGAAAGAACAGAGATTTAACGTTTAAATTACACGTTTTTTTTAATCTTTTCCCCAAAAAACTAAATCTGATTCTGCTCAGCTCCTCCTGTTCTATATACAACATGCTCCCTGTAGATTGCACTGCATTTTCTTGGCGACAGGCTTCTTGAGGCAAGAGAATGGGAGAAGTAGTTACTAGGGCACAATGGCTGTTACTGTAATTGATATGTCCCTCTTTTTACATGGATGTCCCCCATGGCCTGTTTGAGAGGCCCTGATCTATAAGATGCACCCACTAACTTGACATCTAACAGACTGTTTCCATTAAATGCTATGTCAGGTAGGAGATCCCATTTGTCTACTTTCACACTCGCGTTTTGGCTTTCCGTTTGCGAGATCCGTTCAGGGCTCTCACAAGCGGTCCAAAACGGATCAGTTTGCATTCTGAATGTAAGCAGCGTTTTGGTGTCCGTCTGATGAAACTGAGCCAAACGGATCCGTCCTGACACACCATGCAAGTCAATGGGGACGGGTCAGTTTTCACTGACAATAGAAAACGGATCCGTCCTCCATTTACTTTCAATGGTGTTCAAGACGGATCCGTCTTGGCTATGTTACAGATAATACAAACGGATCCGTTCTGAACGGATGCAGACGGTTGTATTATCTGTCCATGATGGATCCACACAAAACGAGAGTAGCCTAAAGTAGAACTCCAACTAAATGATATTCTTATTCAAACAAATGGCCAACATGGAATTTTGGCTGAACACACATGTTGTTATTGATGCAGTTTTTAATACTTTTTTTTTTTAACTAGAAGTGGCTCACAAACTGCATTAAAAACTACAACAGCTGCCAGCCCCCTTGGTGATCAGCCAACGAAGTGGCCACACCTTGTTATGGCTGTGCCTGGCACTGCAGCTCAGTGGCATTCACATGAATGGAAGTGAAGAATCGGGCAAATTCTTGGAAAAGCTCTTTAAGGACAGAGAAGGTCACGCCTAGAAGATAACACACTGAAATAAGGACAAGTAATCTTAGACTGCGCGATATGGATGTGGTGCCCTGACAACGCTGCTGGAACTAATTTGGTTGCTTGTCACTGTTTTTCTGGCCGCTGCTTTGTTTAATGTGACTCAGCAGTTCAGCTGGAAGCCGGCAAGTCCCCATCATTCTTCATTCCAGCTTTGCCATTAGATTTTTCTTAAAATTTACATCAAGTTACAATGCGTCTAATGGACTGGCAGCCGTATAGTTTCAATTGCTGGGTCAGTCATTAGTTTGGTAATTGTTTCCTCTGGTTGTGCGATCTGAGGATCTGCCGGCATTTATCCAGTTTGTACGAGCAGTTTAAGGATCAATTCGCACGTCCGTAGTGTACTGCGGATCCGCAATACACCCGGCCGGCACCCCTATAGAAATGCCTATTTTTGTCCGCTATTGCGAACAAGAATAAGACATGTTCTATTTTTTTTCGGGAGACACGGACCGGAAGTACGGAGCCGCGGACCGGAAATGCGGATGCAGACAGCACAATGAGTATGAATTCAGAATGAATGGGTCCGCACCCGTTCCGCAGAATTGCGGAACAGATGCGGACCCATTCTACTGACGTGTGAATGGACCCTAAGGATATTCACGCGGCAGTGAAAAATGGCAGTTTACGATAGAATATGTTCTATTTTTACTTTTCACGGCGAGGACAGTTCTCATTGAAATCAATGGGACAGTTTTTAATGGCCGTTAGACAGGAGTGCACCCGTCTAACAGCCGTTAAAAATGGGTACAATAATGCAAAATGGGCTTTTAGGAGTTGATAAAAATTTCTCTCCTCATCCACTTGCACACACTGAGGCAGCCCCTCCTCTTCTGCTCAGGCAGGATGACATCACCACGCTCTCCCATGCAATCATGATATCATCACACTTGAGCACAGGTTGTATGGCAGGTCCTTCAGCATCAAAAGGAGTAACTGCTTCTGCTCACGTGCAAGTGGATGAGGTAACAAAACATTATTACAGCTGAGGGTGACTATGAGGGGCATTATACTGTATACTACAGGGGTTGGGATTTTATTAAAGAAAAAAAAAAGCCAATGAAAATAATCTTTTTATATTTAACATTTTTTAATTTTGGGTGATGTTATTTTTAATTTTCTATGTTGCCATCTATATTTAAACAAAAAAAAAACTAAATCCTGCAGTTTTCCCACTGGCCACTAAGCCTAATAATAGACGTCACGTCCTGGTCTGTACAGATCCCTTTACTACAGAGAACCACCACCTCCTAGACTCCAGCATGATGGGAACCTCAATGGTCCGGGCACATATGGTCCTGACTAGAGATGAGCGAACTTCTGTTTTAAGTTCGGCGTCTAAAGTTCGGGGGCGGGTTAGCGGAGAATCCCGATCTGGAACCGGATATGGATTCCGACTTCCGTTGTGGTACCTGACTGGCAGCACATGCAGGGCTCTGAGGAAGGCTCAAATGCTTATTGTTTGGTGCCTCATCTGCTTTTATATATATGACAGATAGGATAGGAACCCCAGCATCTCATTTCCAAATAGAAGAAGTCAACGGGGTAATGTGTTTCCAAGTGGTAATGATTGCACCTGTTTAGTGATGAGCGAATCGGTTCATCCCGATTTGGACGAACCAGTTCGTTCATCTACATAACACCTATTCTTTCCGATCCCTTGCTTTGTACATGCATTAAAATGTACTGCCTCAAATGAATACTCTTTCAATATGGCCGCTGTTAATGTGAGATTTCTGTAGTCTCGTGCGTGCACGCTTACTTTAAGAGCTACATTGTACAGGGCTGTTTCTACAGGCGGGCAAGGGGTGCAGACACACGGGGCGCATCACTCAGGACAGAAGAGGGGGGCGCCTTCAGCAGGGGCCAGCGCCGGGCCCTTTCTGTCCGGAGGTAGCAGGAGTGGAGATGAGCACCTCCATATTCATCTGTATCGCCGTCCTCAGGACAGCTATACAGATGACTGGTGCGGTGGAGCAGGGGAGAGGCATCTCCCTTGCCCGTTCCACTGAGGCTACAGGCACTAGGCCTGTAGCCTATCAATGGCCGGTGCAAGCGTGCGATGACATCATCGCGCCACCTGAGCCAAACAGAGCGGGACACAGGCCGGAAGAGGCCTGCAATCGCATCACTGACAGCAGCATAAGGTACGTATATGAGTTTATTGTTTTTATTATTTATAGTATACTGTGGCAAAAAGGGGGTAGGGGCCCTAAATACTGGCACAATATGGAGAACAGTGGAAGCACTATTGGGGCCCTATATACTGCCAAAATATGGGGGGGGGGGCACTATGGAGAAGAGGGGGAATCACTATGGAGAAGAGGGGAAGCAATATGGGGACCCTATATACTGGCACAATATGGGGGGCACTATGGAGAAGAGGGGAATTACTATGGGGCCCTATATACTGGCACATTATGGGGGGCCCTATACACTGGCACATTATGGGGGGCACTATGGAGAAGAGGGGAAGGAGCACTATGGGGGCATTTACTGGGGGCCCTATTTACTGGCACGCATTATGGGGGGCACTATAGAAAAGTGGGGGAGAAGAGCACTATGGGGGCATTATATAGGGGCATTTAATACTGGCACCCATTTTGGTGCCACTATGGGGAAGGGGGAGAAGTGCATTATGGGGGCATTTTATACTGGCACATTATGAGGACACTATGGGGGAGGAGCACTATATAGGAGTATTTTATACTAGCACAAATTATAGGGGCACTATGGGCACCTAAGCTCAACTGGGGGCACTAAGTGTTTTTCTAGTGGCACACAGTATGGGTCATTGGAACACATGAGGGCACTCTGGGGACAATGGCTCTACTGGGGGCACCAAGTTTTTTTTTTTTTTACTGACACACAACGGGGCACTTTTTGCACTAGCGCACATTATAAAGAGAATTATTACTATTGCTGGGATTTTGGGGAGCACTATTACTGTGGGGGCACCCTGGCACAGTATCAACTTAGCAGTTATTTTTGGGGGACATTATGGTTACACTATTAGTGTCAGGGACACTATTGTCTGGGTGCAGTTATTTTTTTAGAGCATTGTGTTCCAATAATTATTGAAGGGGGCACTATCTGTGTGTAACTAGTATTTTCAGGGGGTTTATCAGTTTATGCAGTATAGTTTTGGGGGTGCATGATGGGATGTTGAGAAGGTGGAAGGATGATGGAAAAGTAGGAAACTAAGATGTCTGTCAAATTCTGCAGAGAGAAGAGATGGCTGAAAGAAATCATCATGGCAGTCTGGTCTGAATGGAGAAGATAAAGAAAGAACATTTACATCAAAGGAGACGTCACTGGATGTAAGAGGTATTTGGCGCTGTATTAGGCTACTTTCACAACTGCGTTAGTGATTCTAGCAGGCTGTCCCAGCAGAGAACAGCCTGCCGGAATTCACAGAATGCCCGGCGCTTTTTTGATGTTCGCCCTATTAGTAAATTTCCCTAGAAACTGCCCTGTACATAGACATTTGTTCAGAACTGTATACGAGGCTTTGTCCAATGCCTCTGCCTGGGGGCATACCCAGATCGCCTGCAAGCAGCAGAATGTACTGGCACTGTGGTTATCTCAAATCTATTGCTTCAATTTCCACCACAATGTTTGGCCAGTTAGTGGCGGCCCCATAGGGGCAATATAACATACTATTTTCCAGAACTAGAAGACCACATAGTTCAAGCAAATACCATTGTAATCCTCAGAAGAATGTCAAAACCATTCTAAACATTTCTCAAAGCGACTGAAGAGACAGTGTATTCATGGTGTCCGCTGAGAGAAACGCGCAGATGTCATTACTTTCTATCAGCTCTACTGACCTTGGGACACGCTGGGCTACAATAAGACGATCACTTACAATCATTACCCACGTGAATGCATTGACTCCATCTCTTGAAAACCTTTCTGGTCAAGCAACTTGTCAATCATTTCATAGTCTGATTCACAGAAAAACATGAAAACTGCTGATAAACTGTATGACCAAAAACGTCTGGTTACAAAAGTCTAGCCCATACATATTGGATAGCTGTCAGCTACTGCACCCTCCCAGTCTCCGAGACCCCCTCAGACATGCACTCTGTAAAGTGCGAAGGTGTTTTTAATAGGGGGAAGTGAATACACTGCGGCCAGATATCCCCGAAAGCGGTTTATTTAAAGTAAACAAAAGTATCATTCTCCCCCGACAGCCCATGTTGGGGGAGAGTCGGGACACCTCACATATGCCGGGTGGCTGATTCTCATTTAAGCAGCACCTTAGATAAAATGGGGTAGGCTTAATAATCCTGTCTAATATACAGACAGAGTAAACTTAGTGTAACGATGAGTCAGATTTATTTCAGTAGCTTTTGGAAGTTGCTAAATTTTGCGCATTTTACACACTTTTGAACTCTACATCCCCTAATTTTGTTCCAACCTTGTGGCACAATTTTAGCGCCTGCTTGTTGAGCTAGACCCATTCTTTACTTTACAAGCTGGACTAAATCTTGATGCAACATTACGCGCCAAAAATGCACCAAATGTTGGCTTATTGTCCATCAAGGTCTAAGAAAACGTGTCCCAATATCTTCAAGAATAGAAACTGAAGAAATCATTTGTATTGGTGAAGAAAGCAACAAAGACTGTACAAATGGCTCAGTATTAAAAAAAGGGATGCACCGCCAGCATGGGCACAATCTTACGGCTCCTGCAGAAGATAATGGCAAACTATCGGGAGTCAAGGATCTGCACAAGATGTCTTCCTGCCCGTCCCGAGGGAACCATTCATAAAAACAAGCAGTCATCTCAGGTAATAGGAAGCAGAAACCACAGGAAAGACAAGACTACCCTTCACACAGCAGAAAATCCCGCAATTAATCCTTTACTACAACCTCGTTTTATTGTGCAAGGCGGAGAGATGAAAGACTTCCTGAGAACAATCACTCCTAGCAGCCCATAAACACACAAGTCACCATTGTATCAAACAGACCATCACTTGTTTCTAGAGATGGGTCCAGCTCATAATCTGGGCACAGTCCGTGAATATGCTGCATTGTGCTGGCATCCTCTCGGATCATAAAAAAAACATTGCAGACAACAGACAGTTCTCGGAAAAACTATACCTCTTGAGATGCTGCTCCAGCTCCAAGACAAGCACCTTCATGGTTCCTGTGCTAGAACCTCTGCTATGGAGAATGTCCCATTGCACTGAGAAGTCTGGTGGAAACCTTCTGACTAGCTGCCAAGTGCGCCCTTCATGCCGTATCATTTCACAAATCGTCCAGCACAGCCCGGGCTCATCTCCCTATTCTGTGATTTCTATGTAAAAAAGGGGGGGGGGGGGGGGTACTTTTCGGCAGCAGGATACACAGGTCTCTTGTATGTTTAGCGGAGATGTTGGTGCCTGGCTTGGCTTCTAGATCAAGAAGAGGAAAGGGCAGATGATGACAGCACAAGCCTCGCATCACGTGACGCTGTTACATAAAGCATCAAGAGAGATTAAAATCTTTACGACTGGGAGATTTTACATCTCGCCAAACACATGAGCTCGCCTCTGCCCACAGTAGGCTAATCCAGTTATGAAATCGCCGTTCTATCCCCAAGCAGCCTGGTAACTAATTGGTGCAGATTTTCCTGTTGCCTAATCCACTTTACAAGGAGTCTGTTACTACACTTCAGCACTGAATGTTAACACCCCCTCAACTCCCAGATAACAATCTAGTATTAGGAGCTGCGTTCAATGAGCAGGTGTTTCCACGACTAGAAAAACGTATAGGCCAGCCAACACAGGGTTAAAGAAATCCACTCATTCGAGTCACAACTAATTATCACTGGGGCAGAGAGCGCCTGTCTTGAGGAATTAGTCATGTTCAACACAACCTGGAAACAAGTCACGTTAAAAAAATCATACATGAAGGAAAGCACACGGGGGAAAAATAAATAAAAAATGATATACACATATACTGTATATATATATATATATATATATATATATATATATATATATATATATATATATACATACATACATACATACACACACAGAGCGCTAGACTTAGCAACTACCTAAGGCTTGGTTCACATCTCCCTTAGGAGACCAGGCAGACTGTTCCAGCACAGAGCAGTCTGCGGATCATCTACTTCACCACCAGATTCCCATTGGCTGCAATGAGGTCCGGCCGTGATCTGCCAGATTTCCGGCATAAATACTGGGTTTTGGCCTGACAAAAAAAACTATCGCATGCAACGTTATTCTTTTTGTGCTGCCAACGAGCCGCCATTTGCACTGGATCATGACCTCCGAAACGGATACATGAACGCAGCCTAAAATGTCATCAGCAGATAAGGAGTTAAATTTACCCACATTTTTGTCAGGTACGATTAGGCCGTCTGATTCTATCCGCTCCACATAAACTCATCCCAACTCGAAGAAGCCTCAATTCCCCCGGAAAGTCATGCACAACACGCCGAGGTCTCCTAGGGTCCTGAATCCAACCCTGTGACGGTGACCTGTATGGCTATGAGTAAATGTATGGCAACTACAGGTAATAAACAGCCCATTTTATAACACCCGCACTCTCGGAATTTATTTTTAACCACTTCGTTACCGGGCAGTTTTCAGTTTTTGCACCTTCATTTTTCAATCCCTGCGTTTATTGAGCCATGTTTTTTACTTTCCGTTTACATATCTGCGTGAGGGTCTGTTTTTTTGCAGGATAAGCTGTTTGTAATGGCACCATTTAATATTGCATACAATGTGGTGGGAAGCTGGAAAAAAAAATTAAAATGTGATGGAATTGGAAAAAAAAATAATGCAATTCTGACACAATTTTATGGGTTTGTTTTTGCAGTGTAAAACTGACCAGCCCCCTTTATTCTCTAGGTCCGTACGATTACAGCAATACCGCATTTACATATGGTAGTTTTTCTTGTGTTTTAGTTTTAAATAAAATAAAAAATAAAAACGTATGAAATTTTTATCTTTTCATCTCCATATTTTGATCTGAAAACCTTTTTATAGTTCCAGTACATCTGCAGAGCTGTGGGAGGGCTAAATTTTTGCATGACAGTCAGTTTTTTTTTATGCCATTTTGGGGTGTGTATGACTTTTTGATTACGGTACTTTATATTCAACTTTTTGGGGAAGCTAGCAACAAAAATGTGCAATCAGCGATTAAAATGTATTTCTTTACACTATTGCTGTATGGAATAAATGTTTATATATTTTGATAATACAGGCATTTTCTGACACGGCAATGCCTGTGTTTATTTTGTTTATTGTTTACTTTATTTTTGAATTTTGGGGAAAAGGGGGTGATTTGCATTTCTCTAGTTTTGTATGTTTTTCTTTTATACTTTTGAGTTTTTTCCTTTGTACAGGCTCTAGCCTATTACTGCTATGGAATGCCTTCCCAGATCTCAGCGAGGGGAAGACATTCCTGCCCAGGAAGCATGGGCTTCTGGGTTTTTTAACCTCTCAGGTGCCGTGGTCACATTTGACCACCGCATTTGAGAGGTTAAATGTCTGCAATCAGCATCATCTCTGATCACAGACATTAGCCCCTCTGGAACAGGCGCCATCTTTAAAGACTACCACTGACATATATAGTCATATGATGGTAGGGAAGTATTTAAATAAAATAAAAAAGGTCTAAAAAAAGAAAAAAAGGTCTTTTTGGGATGACTTCTTCTCGGTCTTTTGATCTGTAAAATGGTGGCCGCCATTGTGAGCGATTCATGCAGGGTGAACTACAAATATTTTGAATTTGGTGAAATTAGAGTCTTTTGGGAAATTGTTAAGGAATTTGACTCATCTCTAATTGGATGCCTACATTTTGCTACCAGATTTTAAGAGGGGGAATTTAAGATTTATTTCATACACATGCTACTTTTAATCCCCAATATTGTCTTGTACATTAAGATATTCTTACAGGACAGCATCATAAATCTACCAGTACAAGGTTTCCCAGTGATAAGTTCTGCACAGAACACAGAGAATGCGGTCATATTCCCTAGACTGAGATAAAATCACATAGGACCTATCCTCACTTGACCCAAAAGTTTCCCAGATACAACAATGGAAAACACCTACTTACTAAAAGGTTGTCGTACACATTCACTAACTGTCTACAGCTCTCTCTCCTGGCACCCCGTACATGTTCGGCCAAATGTATATTTAATGGGGAGAAGGGAGAAAGCTGCTGTCAGACACCACTGCAGCAGAGTCTTATCTCCCAGGAGAACAAAAGGATCGGGCAAAATAATTTGCTTTGTCCTATCCTTCTCTCCCCTGACGTCATCTGGTGGGTGAGGGGGAGTCGGAGTCAGGAGCTCCCAACACACATATGACTGTCAGCCAAACCCACCTCTTTGTGGATTCTGCTGACAATGCGCTAATGTGTATAGAGACCTTAAAGGCTATGTACACCTCCGGAGGCATTTTGTTTTTATGATTGCATTTTACTCATTTTTGGCTAAAAATAATTTTCAATTGGTCTTAATTAAAAATATTGAGCCATTCTGTCACAAAGGGTTTGTCTAGCGGTGTAAATCCTACTTTCACTTCCACTTTGTCAGTCATCTAAAAACCCTTATCTCTAACTTAGGCTACATGCACACGACCGTGACTTTTTTTGCGGTCCGCAAAAAACTGAAGCCGTCCGTGTGCCTTCCGCAATTTGCAGAACGGAACGGGCGGCCCATTGTAGACATGCCTATTCTTGTCCGCGGGGAACGGATGCGGACAGCACATTGAGTGCGGTCCGCATCTTTTGCAGCCCCATTGAAGTGAATGGGGCTCGGATGCGCACCCAAACAGCGGCCGTGTGCATGAGGCCTTACTGAGAGGTCATAAACCCTTATTTAAGCCACATTCCTATCAGTAAGATAAAAACGGAGCTATAATGAGTGTTTATAAGGGCAGAGAGCAAAGATAAGGAGCCCCTTAGGTGACCTGGCTGACAGAGCAGAGATTCTGCTAATAGAGCATCTCCGCTCTGTACAGGGAAAAGGGCTCCATGTTTTTAAAGGGGTTATCAGGTATCTAAAATATCCCCCCCAATGCCCGGGCCCGTTGCATGGATTGTAGTCTCCTGCTCCCTGGCACTCGAGTCGTTCTGGATCTCTGTACCTCCCTATCGCTCGGATCAAAACATGTAGGGGTCTGGAGGTGGTTTATTCCCCTCCTTGAGAACAACAGGGTTGGACATGTTAAAATCCAACAGCCTGACCCTTCTCTCCCCCCAACATCTGCTGTCTCTATGGAATCAGGAGGCCCCCATACACATTAGCGGGTTTGGCTGACTTCTGTGTAAAGTGTATGGCCGCCTTTAGCGCACGTCTACAGATGTGATGTGCTCAACATGAATACTTGGATCAAATCGTAATAAATAAAAAAAAGAATACACATGCAAGTGTTTCTGGGTTGAGTTCTGATGAGTATGACCCAGTTACAGCAGAAGAATTTAGTAATCTAACCTTAAGGGCTCATGCACACGACAGTATTGCTTTTTCAGTGTTTTGCGGTCTGTTTTTAACAGATCCGTTGTTCCGTTTTTTGTTTCCGTTGTGTTTCCGTTTCCTTTCCGTTTTTCCTTTCCGTTTTTCCGTATGCCATATACAGTATACAGTAATTACATAGAAAAAATTGGGCTGGGCAAAACATTTTCAATAGATGGTTCAGCAAAAACGGAACAGATACGGAAGACATACGGATGCATTTCCGTATGTGTTCCGTTTTTTTTGCGGACCCATTGACTTGAATGGAGCCAAGCACCGTGATTTGCGGACAAGAATAGGACATGTTCTATCTTTTTACGGCACGGAAATACTGAAATACTGAAACGGAATGCACACGGAGACACTTCAGTATTTTTTACTGAACCATTGAAATGAATGGTTCAGTATATGTTCCGCATACTGAACTACAAAAACGTCCAGTATACTGAACGCAAAATACTGTCGTGTGCATGAGCCCTAAGGCCCCATGCACACAGCCGTGTTTCACAGCTGTGTGCGGGCCGTGGAACCGCGGCCTGGATCCCTCCTGAGAGCAGGAGCGCACGGCGTCACTGGTTGCTATGACGCCGTGCGCTCCCTGCTGCCGGCACAGTACAGTAATACACTGGTATAGATCATACCAGTGTATCACTGTATTGCGGCGGCAGCAGGGAGCGCACGGCGTCATAGCAACCAGTGACGCCGTGCGCTCCTGCTCTCAGGAGGGATCCAGGCCGCGGTTTCACGGCCGTGTGCATATGGGGCCTAAAAGGGATTCGGTCCCTTTTTTTCCCCTATAGAGAAGCAGACATGCACGGCTAGATCGCCGCTAGCATGTCTGCAATATACTTGTCCCATATCCCAAATGATTTACATATAATATATATATATATATATCAGCCTGGTAAGGAGCCCAAGGGGCTGCACTAACAGTTCTGGAGCCCAGCACCACCTGTATCCACAAATCTCATCCTTGCTCACGAAGTCAGATCGCTGTAATCTCACGGTGCGCAAGCTGAGGCTGATGCCAGCACAGGGAAGGAACACTATGCCGGCACTGGGCACGCGTGAGCTTGCGCATCGCGAGATTACGGCGATCTGACTTCATGAGCAAGGAGGAGATTCCTGGATACAGGCGGTGCTGGGCTCCTTCACAGGGGGCGTGGTTGGGCTCCAGAACGGTTAGTGCAGCCCTATGGGCACCTTACCAGGCTGATTTACATATATATAAAATCATTTTTTACACTCAATAAAACCACATGCCACAAGCGGACATGCTAGGGGCGATCCAGCCGTGCATGTCCGCATCTCTATAGGGGAAAAAGAGGTGACAGAATCCCTTTAAAGTAATAAGACCTCAAACTTAGCCAATCAGCTAGTGATGGCCTATTCTGAGGAAATAAAACCCCTTTAAATAAGTAGCACTGACCGCATGACAATAAAACGTCAGTAAATACAACAAATGTACCCAATGTAATGTGAGGGCAGAACGTAGGCCATTGCCCAGTTGTGTGAATCCAGCCTTAGCAGATATTAAAACTAATTCAATTATTAAACCAACCGGATTAGTCAGAGCGCAGAGACCTGCGAAGTCTACGGAAAACAGCCTCCAGCTACAACCGAACACAACTCAAGTGCACAGATCTTCTGCTGTCAGATTGAAGAATTCAGCAGCAGCCCATGTCTGGTCCCCTCAGATTCTGATGTATGGTGACAGGGTGTGCTCGGAAACATCACCATACCGGTAAATCGAGACCTTCCCCATGTTGATAAGTTTCGGTAAAGGAGATACCACTTTCAGTTATGGGGATGTTGTAAAACACAGTCCAGTCATCATCACTACAAAATACATGAATTTACAAGTCTTGCTGCTGGTAATCTTTTCCTATATACAGCAATTGCTTTGGGCATCTTACGTGATTTTAAAAAGAAAAAATAATGGAAAATTCAATAAAAATACTCAAACTCTTCCTCCCCTAATCTATTTTTCCTTTACCCCATATTATCTCATATTATAATTAAAATTGAGAAATATAAAAAGAAATCTACATGCGTCTCGAGATCGGACATGCCCTCCTCGCTGTCCAGTGCCTGGCTGTAAGTCAGCTGGCTGCAGCAGGAGACTCCTCCCATCTGGAGCAGAACAAAATCATTGTTAAAGGGGGTGTCGGGCCGTTGGGACATTAGCAAGCAAAGTGTTTAAAAAAAATCATCACTCGCCTGCTCCCTCTGATCCGTTCCAGTTCCCTTCAGCAATTTTCAGTCCCCAGCCTAAAATATGATAGATGGCTGATATGCGCTGCTGCAGCCAATGATTGGCCTCAACAGTGATGTATCCTCAAGCAGCATGCAACCTTGTAGTGACGTGCCACTTGGGGACAAGTGAACACTGTGGCCAGTCATTAGCTGAAGCAGCGGGTGTGACCCCATGTCAATCTAGAATAGGGCTGAAACGATTATTCAAATAACTCGATTAAATAGAGTCAAAAAATTCATCGATGCAGTTTCCCTGCATCAAGTAATCGTTACATCACATGACCACGGAGCGGGAGTGAAATTAAGCGCCTCACTCACCGCTTCAGTGTCCTCCGGAGGCCAGAGAGGCAGGACTTTGCGTAATGCGCAGTTGCGCTCATACATCATCATCAAGCCGGCTAACGATGTGTGTCTGACGTCACGTAAGGTCCCAGTGCATGCTGGGATGAAGACGGTCTCGGACCCCATGTGTCTGCGCTGCGCCCTCCTCACTAGTGCCAGTGCCATTAGGTAATTTAAGTTAACAGCACTTGAGGCACGCCAGGGGGGAATCGGGGGCACTGAGTCACTGTAAATTGTTATTGAAATGAAAGGCAGATGGAGAGAGAGAGTGGTTAATGGAGGCTGCAGGCACCACCTTGGCATGTATAAAGTTATTGGTTTAGAGAGGGGTTAATGAAAGCACCTCCAAGGTGCTTTCATTAACCCCCTACAAACCAATAACTTTATACATGCCTAATGCCAAGGTGCTTCCATTAACCCCTTCCAAACCCAATGGGCATGTATAAAGTTATTGGTTTGAAGGGGTTAATGGAAGCACCTTGGCATTAGGCATGTATAAAGTTATTAACCCCTTCAAACCAATAACGTTATACATGCCTAATGCCAAGGTGCTTCCATTAACCCCTTCAAACCAATAACTTTATACATACCTAATGCCAAGGTGCTTCCATTAACCCCTTCAAACCAATAACTTTATACATACCTAATGCCATGGTGTTTCCATTAACCCCTTCAAACCAATAACTTTATACGTGCCTAATTACGTATGTTATTTTAAGTAGGTTTTTCTTATTAGATTACTCGATGAATCGAGAAATATAAAATCGATAGAATACTCGATTACTAAAATATTCGTTTACTGCAGCCCTAATCTAGAAATTTACAAACTGCACACAGCAAGAGCATTGAATGGAGCCAAGCTGGTGGTTATGATCTTTTCAACAGGTACAACATGCTTCTGGGGACAGTTAAAGTCCTAAAGGCTGGACAACCCCTTTAAACCTGCCTTCAGTCATTACCCTTGTCAAACTTAGCAGGACGTTAACCTGTTTTCTTGGCAAGACGTCTCAGGAACAAGCAGAAAAAGCTGCAGACTGATAGTGGAGGCCAGATAATCTGCCGTCTGCGTGACTCATTCATTTTCAGGCTTACTGGTCCTTTAAGATTGCTTGGTGTGCCAAAACCTCACAAACAACCCCCTAGACAGAACGTACTACCCATCAAGTTAATGTACGGGGAGTCGGCTTGAGTAATAAAAGGTGCCCAAACATCTTCAAAGTATCATCGGGGTGAACTGCAATAAATTCATTAAAAAGGCGCACACCTCTAGAAATTTGGAGATTTGCATACAATTTTGCACCATTTTGTGACTTTACTATTAATAAATCCAGCTAACACATATTAAAGGGGTTATCCGAGACTATAAAAAGCTCCCCCATATGCCCGGGCCCCTCACACTGAATATACTTACCTGGATCCCGACACCGCTGCTTCTCCCTGTTCTCCCCCCGACACTGGATATTTTCATCCGCGCATTTGGAGAAGCAGCAGCGGCGGTGCAGGGAGCAGGGATCCAGGTAGGTATATTCAGTGTGAAGGACCCGGCATATGGCACAGCTTTTTTTTTTTATTATAGTCTCGGATAACCTCTTTAAGGTCACACTCCTCCTGCCAAACCATGACCCTTGTTTTCAAGCATGCATGGTGTAAATAGTGGCATTTTTATTTTTTTTTTGCAATTTGCAACCTTCTGCAAATTTTTGCACAACTCTGATAAATAGAGTGAATTCAGTATTATTAAAGATGACCTGCTACGTCCTACAACACCACTGCGCCTTTACCGGACTGTAGCCTGCGCGTCACAGACTGACATCACCTCCCTGGGTCCATAGTTAAATATGAGATTCCAATTCTACCCCAATGTGATGCAAGATGAAAACGCCCAAAATAAATCCCTGCCTGGTCTCCTGCAGAAACATATTGGCGCAAATATGTCAACCAATAGGTGGTGTAAAGTTAGAAAGTCTAAAGATGAACCAGATTTATCATCCAGACTGAGCCACTTAAGACTTCCTAAAGGTGCGCCAAATCTATTAGGGTATGTTCCCACAACGCATTAAAAAAAATCTGGGGGAAAACGCAGTTTTTCTACATATATTTTTTTAACCAAAGGGTGTTTGCGTCAAAACAAAACTGCACTTTCAGCAGAAATTATGCAAAATAAAATGCTCGGACATGTACTGAGGGTTCTTTTTATGCTTTCCATTCATTTCAGTGGAAGATTTGGTGCGGATTCCGCCCCACGATAGGGCATGCTGCTCCTTTTTTACTCGTGGAAAAATAAAGCTTCTCATTGAAATAAATGTAAGGCTTTTTTGGAGCCGATTTTGAGACAGGATCTTCGACAGGATTATTAAATCTGTACTTGCCTATCTGCTCCCTGATGATGGGTCAGAGCGTGACGCAGACATCACTGACCGCCCATCTTTCCACCCCTACCTTGCCTCATTAGCATGCAACTGGTCCCAACATAGCCGTCTACAGTGTAAAACAAGGACATATTATTAGGAAGTATTGTTTGATGAGCAGAATCCAGACAACTGTTCCTGTAACACTATGAAGTGTCCTTATAAAACACTAATGTGGTCTTAGACCCCAGGTGTGACAGCTACATTCGAAGATTTACAGCACTGTATTTGCGCAGTAGTGGAAATGTCTACAGGGACAGTGTTTAGATGAGAAGCTGCAGCGCCACCTGGTGGAAAAATGATGCCTTGACATGGCAGGAACTAAACGTATGCTGACATCATTATTACTAGTCCGTGCCCAGGCTTATGCATAACATTTATGGAATGCCGATGTATGCAAAAAGAATGTCATTTTGGAATACGTCGGGGAGGTCACCAACACTATGGCCCCAGAAGGAGGGAGGGAGAAAGAAAGGAAAGGAAAGAAACAATTCGACCCTATGGGTGATGTATGTAAGCCTATACTGTGGAATATGACAGAGGTGTATGTTGGGAAATAGTGAAATACTCCTAACATTTACCTCTGATGAAAGGTTTAAAAGTCATGTGTATAGGGCACAAAACTACTGAACCTGGGCCCAGGGGTGCACCCAGCCTTACTGCTGCGTGAGGCAAAGACTGAAACAGTGCCCCAAACACCCAATGCCAATTTCTGGGCTTCCTAATACTATACTGCAAAAACAGATAAACCCCCTTCTGCTGCCCCCTCTTGCCCCCAGCTGGTGCTGCCTGAGGCAATCACCTCATTGGTGGTGCACTTAACCCTCCTATGGAGATCTGGTGGGATCACTTTATAGACTGCTCCCTGACAACACAGAAGGCAAAATTAGATGATTTTTATTTTATTTTTTTAAGGTATTCCATCACGACTCTTGGATTTAAGGAAGGGAGGAAGGGGGGGTGGGGGTCAGGTGAAGAAGTCAGGTTTCTTTTTTCCCAATCTACAGGCACCAAGTCAGTCAACATGTACAGCATTTTATGCCATAGACTTAAAGGGGTTGTCTCATTGCAGCAAATGGCATGTATCATGTAGACCAAGTTCATACAAGGCACTTCCTAATGTATCGTGATTGTCCATATAGGAAAAAATGCAGGGCTATAAATGCTTCCATCATCCCGGCCACCAGAGAAGCTGGCGGCTTTTCCTGTAGTGTACAAGCACGACCACTGTTGATGAATTGCAGGGTGGTCGTAACCCCTGGATATTAGCAGTGTATAATGCAACTAAAAAATGAATCCAGCCAGCAAAGGAAGCAATATGGACAATCACAGTACATTAGTAAGTGGCTTGTATTACCTTTCTCTACATGATAATCACTTCAGTGAGATAGCCCCTGGAAGGCTGGGATCACAGTGCGTTTCTGCACTCTGCTGAGCTTTCCGCCGGATGTATACATCAGAATACCTGAAAACAGTATGTCATTTAAACGTATACCGAGATGGATCCACTCATATCGGTGAGGAAAAGTTTAGTCCAAAGGATTAATCTTAGGACGCCGATTCACCTACTGTATGTTCGCTTGTTGTCATTACTGAACAGAATAGTATTGTGACCAGAAAGCAGGTCCTTGAGGACTTCGTGTGCCCCATTGAAGTGGACAGATCTGCTGTGGTCTCTCTCAGCTACCCACATATACCCCTCATGGAGAGCCCAGTGGGGGGCTAAAACGCAGTGTGATCCCAAGCCGTACACACATGGTTACACACAGCAAAATATCATTTAAAGCACGTAAGCAGTAACTTCTTACCTGAAGTTGTCCAAGAAATGAGCCATTTCCATCAAGCGAGAGAAAAGGGAAAAAGAAAGGAAAGAAACAATTAGCATCTTAATACATTTATCCAAGAATTCTTTAACTAGAAAAACGAACATCCTGTGCAAATACCTATAAAAGCTAGACGGACACAAACCGTAAACTTGGGTCTAAAATGCCAGCAACCTCCCAGTGTTAGGCTACTTTCACACTCGCGTTTTCTGCGGATCCGTCATGGACGGATCCGTTCAGATAATACAACCGTCTGCATCCGTTCAGAACGGATTCGTTTGTATTATCTTTAACATAGCCAAGAAGGATCAGTCTTGAACACCATTGAAAGTCAATAGAGGACGGATCAGTTTTCTATTGTGCCAGAGAAAACGGATCCGTCCCCACTGACTTACATGCGTGTCAGAACGGATCAGTTTGGCCTAGTTTCGTCAGAGTTTTGCTGTTCGCCTCGAAAGAGGAATGAAGACGGAACAGAGGCAAATTGATGCATTCTGAGCGGATCCTTTTCCATTCAGAATGCATTGGGGCAAAACGGATCCGTTCTGGACCGCTTCTGAGAGCCCTGAACGGATCTCAAACAGAAAGCCAAAACGCCAGTGTGAAAGTAGCCTTACCTGGACAAGCAGCACTATGCCAGGTGCATTCAGTAGGATCATGTACACTCCACAGATACTTTTTTTTTGCAAGTTACACTTACACAGATCAATGCTGCCACCCAGTGGTGGGATGAGATTACTGCATGTTATGAGCAAAAGCAGCTAAACACCAGCCAATAAACACACTGAATTGGGGGAAGTCTTGACAATGAGAGTTGCTTTATTTTCAGAATGCATTGCTGGTCATAATGCAGTGGTAAATGTCCATATTCACACTGGATTAGCAAACGTATAGACCCTGTCTGATGCCACAGGACAGCACCATAACAATAAGGCTAGGTCTACACGACGACATTTGTAGGCACAACTACACTGCAACATTTGTCGCACCAATGTCACGCGACAATTTTTATAATGGCAGTCTATGGTGTCGCACTGCAACATGCGACTGTGACGCAACAGTCGCAGAAAAATCCATCTCAAATGGATTTTCTGAGACTGTCGCGTCGCAGCATGTTGCAGTGCGACACCATAGACTGCCATTATAAAAATTGTCGCGTGACATTGGTGCGACAAATGTCGTCGTGTAGACCTAGCCTAATGCCCCATATGAGAATATCTCAGACAGTACCTCACACCTAAGACCAGAAAAAAAGAAAATGACATGCCAAAATCGATGCACACCGCATAATAACAAAATAAAGCTTTTATTGGACAACCATAAAATCTATTAAAAACACACAGTAGACCAAGGGGGTCTCAAACGCAATATATGCGAGACCACCCCTACACATTGCACAAATAATGTGCAGGTCTGAAATATAGGCCAATGGATCAGATAACTACACTATAGCGGAGAATAAAAACATAATAATAAATAATAATAATAATACAAAGAAAAAAATAATTTTGCAATATTAAACAAAATATAAATCAGAATAATTAGATAAATAGAATATCACACGATTCAAAAGTTGTAAAGTGTTGTCACATTTATAATTAAATATTTTTTTGCACCGGCACATTATACCTTTTCAATCATGTGATATTCTGTTTAGAAGGAATTATTCTGATTATATTTAGTTTTATAATGCTTCATTTTTTTCCCCCTGTGTATTGGATAGGGATGGTCCTTCAGTTATTATGGATTTTATTTCCTGCTGTAGTGTAGTTATCTGATCTATCGGCCTATATTTCAGACCTCCACATTATTTGTACAATGTGTGGGGGGTGGTCTCATATATTGCATTTCAGACCCCCTGTTCTATGTGTTTTATATGGTTGTCCAATAAAGCTTCATTTTGTTGTCCTTCGGTGTGCATCGGTTTTGGCATGTACTTTTCTCTGATCTTGCAATATCACATGAAGATGGCATCCGTAGTAACTGCATGGTCAGTGGCGCCCGGCCACTTTCTTATATATGGTATCTCACACCTCAATACATCATATGACAGCATACCACAATGTTTTTGGAGGATGGTCAGCTCTAACAAGTTAGGCTACTTTCACACTTGCGGCAGGACGGATCCGACCTTCCGCTATTTCGCCGTGCCGCCGCTCCGTCCCCATTGACTATAATGGGCACGGGGTGGAGCTCCGGCGTAGCATGGCGGTGCACAGCGAAAGCCGCCGGACTAAAAAGTCTGACATGCAGGACTTTTTAGTCAGGCGGCTTTCGCCGTGCACCGCCGGAGCTCCGCCCCCGTCCCCATTATAGTCAATGGGGACGGAGCAGCGGTCCGGCGAAAAATAGCGGCAGGACTGATCCGATATGGTGAACAGCCCGTCAGATCCGTCCTGCCGCAAGTGTGAAAGTAGCCTAAAGTTGTTCTATTGCTAGATAAGGGTACGCTTTGCTTGAGAAAGGTCCCAGTAAGCGGACTGAAACGTCGCATGGGTGAATAAAGATCCACTATTTTTCACCAACGGATGTGCTGCAGTGTTTTCATTTTTTTTGTATTGTACACCTTGGTCAGGTGTTTTCATCGCTGGCCCCCGATTATTTATCACTAGGAGTGCTGCCCTGGACTTCCGTTATTAGATAAGGGTACTTTCACACTAGCGTTTCCGGCACCAAGTTCGGACACAAGGGCTCTATACCGGAAAAGAACTGATCAGGCATATCCCCATGCATTCTGAATAGAGAGCAATCGGTTCAGGATGCATCAGGATTGTCTTCAGTTCAGTCTTTTTGACTGATCAGGCAAAAGATAAAACCGTAGCATGTGAAAAAAAAACTGAAGACTTGCCTGAGTGCTTGATCCGGCATTTTACCCCATAGGAATGTATCAGTGGCCAAAATACCAGAATGTGAAAAAAAGGTACAAGACGGATCAGTCTGTCCGCATGACAACCGGAGAGAAGGATCCGTTCTTGCAATGCATTTGTGAGACGGATCCGCATCTTGATCTGTCTCACAAATGCTTTCAGTCACAGCCAGATCGGCGGATCCGGCGGGCAATTCCGATGATGGAACTGCCTGCCAGATCACACTGCCACAAGTGTTAAAGTAGCCTAACACACATGTAAAAAAGTAAAAAAATAAATAAAATTCTTTACAGAAGAGGGCAGCAAATATCTATTCTTAAATTGTCAAGACTGTCGCACCAAGACACATGCACTACACAAATGCTAATTATTTACTGCAGAAACCCAAAGTAATGTCATCCGACTACAGACCATGTTGCCCAAAAGCATTTAGCATCCTAAATATACATTAACCATAGACTGCATTAAAATGGGAGCCTAAAAAATTATAGTACAGTACACTGCCAGAAAACACTGCCACAAGCAAGACGCTGGCAATAAAAGAAGAGGCATCAAAACTGTGGAAAAAAGTTCAGATTCTAGTTCACAAGTGAAGTCTCCCAGAAGGTGGCAGTATAAGCCCGTTTATCCTCTGCACTAACAGTGATGTATAGTGACATCTAGTGGCTCTCAGGAGAATGCAGCCAGATGACTATTTCAATCATTAATTATAGATTACACTGTTTCCTCAACCTCAAAATGAAAACATTAATAAAAACAAACCAGGACACACAACATTTGTAACATCCCGCCTGATAAATGGTGTCTTGTGTGGTGCACAATGGAATAGGCACCTATGTTCGCACAGTATCGACGATATGCGATTTACATCATTAATGCAGAATTATAAATTTATTTATTGGAGAGTGCCATTAATTCCATGGTGCTGTACATCTAAGAGGAAGTATACATAATATAAATCAGCACAGATACAGTGAGCAGACTGTTAGAGGGGGAGAGGACCCTGCCCGCGAGAGCTTACAGTCTACAGTGGAAGGTATAGGAGGGTAAAAGCTGCTCACATGGCTGTGTGGCGGCAGCATGCTTATTGCAGGTGGTAGGCTTTCCTGAAGAGGGGGACGTTCAGGTTACTCTCGAAGGTTTGGATGTTGGGGTGAATAAAAAGTTGCACAAAAAGATACACGAGATAGATCTAGTAGTCGATTGTGTGAAGAACAGATGAGAGGGGAACAGAGGAGAAAGACCTGTAAGGATCAGAGATTACGTGTGGGGAGGTACCTGGAAAGTAGGTCAGAGATGTAAGGTGAGGACAGATTGTGGACTGTGCATTTTAGTTGACTCGGGGTTGAGAGAGGAGCCAACACGATAGATGTTCATGAGTTGAAAGTGGCAGGTGGAGGTGAGGGTTTGGATGTGCGGCCTGAAGAACAGGGTAGAATCAAATGTTATCCCAAGGCAGTGTAGAAAAAAAAAGGAAGATGCACTCCGCTGGGGGGAGGTGCAGTGGTATAAGGGTAAAGGCCCACTTATAGTCAATATGCATGAAACCACGCACTCTCAAAGTAATATGCAAGAGTAGGTTCAATGTAATGCTCCTTTATAACCAAAATAGGTATATATCTCAGGAATGCAATGAAGAAAAAAAGTTTTTTTGAAATAAGAATAAAAAAAAGAAAAAATTAAAAAATTATAAGCAAATCTCCATATGTGATATAGATGAAGCACTTTATATTGCAATTGCTGTGGGAGACGAACCGTTAAACCTTTATCAAATCATCGCTTAAAAGTGGAGTAGTATGTATGGTCGCGGTGGCGTCCCATGTGGAGGACGTTAGACCGGGAGTAGAATCTACTCCTGGGTCTAAAGTCCTCCACCGCACCCATACATACTACTCCACTTTTAAGCGATGATTTTATTTTTTTTTTTTAACTAAAAAAACTTTTTCTTTATTTCATTCCAGAATTTTTTGTGCAACTATTTGTGACCATTTAGGATTTTTAGCCATTGACACTTTTTTGTATTTTTTTTTAAATGGGCAGGGCTCAGCTAATGGGCCTACTTGGCCCAACATATTAATGGGTGCGAATTACAGCTGACCTTTATGCCAGCCAGTAGCTGGTGTAGATTTCAGGATGTTGCATACAGACAGCCCAAGATGCCACAAATTTATTAAAGAGGTTGTCCCATTACAAAAAATTACCTCCTATACCGTGGATAGAGGATATACGCGTTTAAATCGACAGGAGTCGACCACTGCCCCCCCCCCCCCCCATATTCCCCCACTTGAATGGAGCCGAGGACAAGCATGTGTACTGCTGCTCCATGGGGCTGTTGGAGATAGCAGCCCTCTCCAGCAGTCCTATTTAGTTGAATGGAGCAGTGGACATGCATGCGCATTTGCTGCTCCATTCATACGCTGGAACACTAGCCTCCGTTGTCATGATCAGCAGGGGCCCCTGGAGTCAGGCCCCTGCCAATCACACCTATCTTATGGATAATGAGACAACCCTTTAAGAAGCATGAATTGTACCCCAACAGGCTTTTGACTAAGGGCTGATGCACATAACATCATCAGCCTGGGAAACACGGTCCATGTGTCCACCGCATCTCCTGGGCTGACTGTGGCTCCCATGACCTGAACTGACTACACCAGTTTTGATAAATCTCCCCCCACAGATAAAGGAAAACTGGCTTAGTTGCAAATAGCAACGAATCAGAATTCACCTTTCATTTTTCAAAGCTCCTTTGGAAAATGAAAGGTGGCATCTGATTGGTTGCAACCAAGTCAACTTTACACCAGTTTTGGGAAATCTCCCCCATAGCGTTTTAGGATACAGTCAGTTCATGTGTGATCACAGATCTCTTGTACTGTACTCATCATCATCATCCGTGAATCAGCCGCATAGGAAACGTCAGTCATAGGAAATGTGCCCTAAGGGGTCTAGACGTCAATTACATCAAGCCATAGACGTAAGGCCTATTGTACACAACGGTATGTATTTTTGTGGTCCGCAAAAAATACGGATGACATCCAAGTGCATTCCGTATTTTTGCAGAACGGAACACTGGCCCCTAATAGAACAGTTCTATCCTTGTCCGTGATGCGGACAATAATAGGACAGTCTATTTTTTTGCAGAACGGAAATACGGACATACGGAAATGGAATGCACACGGAGTAACTTTTTTTTTTTTTTGCGGACCCACTGAAGTTAACCGTTCCGCATACGGTCCAAAAAAAAAAGAGAATGGACACGGAAAGAAAATATGTTTGTGTGCAAGAGGCCTAACTGGACTATCTGGCATTTGATGATTATCGGAGGCTGTATAATTATTTAGTGTCCAATTATAAATCACAGCACCGGTTCTAGTAAGGAGCTTCCTGATGTCATCTCATTATACAGGGAATTTTTTCCTTACATAAATTAAATATTAAAGGCACTTATATAACGCTGACATATTCCACAGCGCTTTCCAGGCATTAGCATCACACTGTCCCCCAATGGGGCTCACAATGTAAGGTCCCTATCAGTATGTCTTTGGAGTGTGGGAGGAAACCGGAGTTCCCGGGGAGGACATACAAACTCCATGCAGATGCCGTCCTTGGTCGGACTGTGCTGCCCAAGTAGTAAATAGGGTTTCGGGATCAAGTGAAGATTATGTCCCCCTGGATTATTTATTTTTCATTTATTTCAGGGAATTTTTTAATGAAATATAAAACCAGCAATAAACCATGTACATCAATCATTAATTATCACTAAAAATATTAGCAGGGGTTTAGGGAAATAAGTTAAATAATACTGGGGAACATGATCTTTACTTGATCCGAGTTTTGTTATTAACAGCTCCAGTTCTGGCTCATGTACAATCATTTGTAATAATGGTGATATCAGGCTTTTCCTTTAAACTGATGATCTATCCTCTGGATAGATTATCAGCATCTGATCGGCAGGAGTCCGACACAGAGTGACGTCATGACTAGCATCAACTGCCCTGGGCGGGGCTAAGCTTGGTTCATTTAAATGGAGCTTAGGCGCTCCCAGGCCAGTTGATACTAGTCGTGACGTCACTGGGCCTGTGAAAAACAGTGAGAAGGCCGCGGCGCTCCCGGAGTGCCACTGCCTTCTCAAACAGCTGATCGGTGGGGGTCCCGGGTGTCGGACCCCATCGATCAGAAGCTGATGATCTATCCAGAGGATAGATCATCAGTTTAAACAAACTGCAGAACCCCTTTAAGGGACTGTCCACTCCTTTAGGGCAGTGTTTCCTAACCAGTGTGCCTCCAGCTGTTGCAAAACTACAACTCCCAGCATGCCCGGACAGCATTTGGAAGTGTTTCCCAACCAGTAACAGCTGGAGGCACACTGGTTGGGAAACACTGCTTTAGGCCATCATTAACCCCTCTGATGAGCTGGTCTGCAGGAGCTCCTGCACAGGAACACCACAGATCTGTCCATGACAGTAAATATGCATCAAGCCTTAATAAATTAAATACACAATATTAATAGTACCGAGTCGGTACAGTTCTACTGACTCCACCCAAAACCCAAATGAAGCGTTAACTCCCCTCCGTCCCTAGACTGTCCTGTAACATGGTACACAGTCACAAAACCCTACACACCCTTTTATCTAGCTTCCATGGATGCAGGATAAAACCTGTATAAAGAGATCTGGACTACGTAACGCCCATATCTGCATAACTTTGGTCTCCTGCCTTTGATCTTCTCCGAAGTCTAATCTGCGTGACAGCTCAAGATAAATGGTGCCTTTGTTTCTGGAGACTTCAAGCAAGTTGTATGCAAAAGGGACATGCTGGCCTCAGCATCCCCTTCTACAGCACAGGATGCCTCCTGAGGGTTAAACTTTTAAAGATAAAGTAAACCTCAAGTCAGTGGATTCTACTATTATTTATATATATCATGGTGTAACAAGTAACCATGGGGCCCCATAGCGAAAACTGAAATGGGGCCCCATTCCACCAGTGCTGCTTCCTCTTCAAGATTACACTGCGCGTCGTATTGCTTGCAGTGGTGGCGCAGTATAATTACAAGTGCTCGTCCCTTTCAAGTGACTGGAACAAGCACTTGTAATTACAATGCACCGCTGAGACTTCCAGGACGATGCACAGTGTAATCTTGGAAGAGGAAGCGGCGCTCGTACGAGTGATACCTCCACTGCTGATCGGTGCGGTGCCGGGTGTCGGACCCCCGCTGATCAGATATTTAAGACCTAGCCTGAGGATAAGCAATCAAAATAGGTCATGGCTGCACAACCACTGCTGCAACTGCAACGCAACAATCGCAAAAAATCAATTCGAGATGGATTTTTCTGCGGCTGTCGCTTCGCAGTCGCAGCATGGCACGAAGACTGCTATTATCAAAATTGTTGTTGTGCCCTATCTGTTGCGTGACAAATGTCGTTGTGCAGACCTAGCCTTAATGTCACAATACCCACAGTGACATCACAGAACAGGAACAATCTACTGAGAGACATTGCAACACTGAAAATATGCAGTGACGTTTAATGCGAAGATGTTGCAGTGTAGAAACAAAGTGATGTCTCAGGATTAAAAAACATAATAAATGGCGCATAGAAGGAAAAATGCAAAACAGCAAAAGTAACCATAAGGCTCCATAGTAAAATTGAAAATGGGGGGTTAGGGATCGACCGATATAAATTTTTTAGAGCAGATACCAATAATCTTTGAACTTTCAGACCGATTGACGATAATTTATACCGATATTCTGTGAATTTTTTATTTTTATTTTTATTTACTATTAGCCCCCTTAGGGACTAGAACCCTTGTCCTATTCACCCTGATAGATCTCCATCAGGGTGAATAGGACTTCACACTGTCCCTGCTGCCCTGTGCTTTGTGCACACAGCAGCAAGGGAGCCGACTATGGCAGCCAGGGCTTCAATAGCGTCCTGGCTGCCATGGTAACCGAACGGAGCCCCAGGATTACACTGCTGGGGCTCCGATCTGAACTGCCACTGAGGACTGGAGAGGGGACCCTATGGCCACTGCCACCAATAATTAATACTGGGGGGCTTAGGTGGGGAGGGGGGGGGGGGCGCACTGCGCCACCAATGTCTTCAATACTGGGGTAGTGGGAGGGGGGGCGCACTGCGCCACCAATGAAGATAAATCTCTCATTCATTCATATACAGGAGGCGGGAGACGGCTCCCGACCTCTATGAGCGGTAGCTGCAATCCGCGGCAGGGGTTAACTACCGCAGATCTCAGCTACTTGTCATAGAGGTCGGGAACCGGCTATGCGATTCTGCAGACAGCTCCCGCCTCCTGTATATGAATTAATGAGAGACTTATCTTCATTGGTGGCGCAGTGGCCATAGCCCCGCCCCTCCTCTTGTCCCCTCTCCTCTCATTGGTGGCAGCGGCAGCAGCACAAGGGGAAGGGATACACTGCTTCCTTCTCCCATGTGCTGCTGAGGGAAGGCGCTGTCAGCAGCGCGATCCGTGTTCCTCATACGTTATCGGAATATCAGCAAAATACATGCAGAGATACCGATAACATTCAAAATCCTGAATATCAGCCGATAATATCGGTAAAAACGATAATCGGTCGATCCCTAATGGGGGTCACATAAAATTTTCCATGGCACCAAGCAGGAACTGAAGACAGTTGCAGTAGAGGCCTAGCAGAGCATAACCAGGGATGAAACCCAGCGTCTGGTTCCAGACTTCAGGCTGTAATTGACTGCAAAGGATTTGCAACCAAGTATCAAAAAGTGAAAGTTTGAGTTATTATTATTATTATGTCCCATTACTTTTGGTCCCCTAACAAGTGGGAGGCACATATGCAAACTGTTGTAATTCCTACACCGTTCACCTGATTTGGATGTAAATACCTTGTTCGTTTTATTTCAAATCCATTATGGTGGTGTATAGAGCCTAAAATGTTAGAATTGTGTCGCTGTCCCAATATTTATGGACCTGACTGTATACACAACCACTAACTGCATCTTATGTCTGAATGAATAGGGCCCCTTTAGTTGTAGGGCCCCATGTCTGCTACCCTGGTGGGTATGCCAATGACACGTATGTATATAAAAGGGTATAAGAAATAGAGACATCTAGCAATCACAAAGGTAGACAGACCCCTACTCAAGAATTCTCCCCAGCCTCAAATGCCTGCTTAGTTGTGACGCTAACAGCCTGTACAGTGCATGTTGGTGAGAGACTGTCAGACATGGCACATTCCTGGACCATGATCCTAATCCAGTACACCGATGGGGACAGGGACTTTTCTTCACTACCAGCACAGGCAATAGAAAGACACTCAATAAGTAAAAGCACAATGAGGTCATCGCCACTGCTTGGTACAGAGCCCTCTACTACGGCACTGTCTGATGGCAGACTCTGCTTGCTTTCTGTCGGGACATGGGTACATTAGCATATTTGCTTACTGCGAGGGATTAGCGCGGAGTCTGGAATCTCATTTTCTAGGCCTTTGTAGTGACAGTATGAATACAGTAACCATGCCAGACAGCAAGATCCCAGCTAGGCAGACGCAGCTTTTAGCATAAAATATTCAGGGCCCATTATATTACAAAAACACGGGTTAAGACGCATCATAAAAAAAGAAACAGTAACATTTACCGTAGAAGTCATTAAAGGACACCTGTCAGCAGATTTGTACCTATGAAACTGGCTGACCTGACATGTGCGCTTGGTAGCTGAAAGTTTCTGTGTTGGTCCCATGTTCATATGTGCCCACATTGCTGAGAAAAATGACGTTTTAATATATGCTAATGAGCCTCTAGGAGCAACAGGGGCATTACCATTGCACCTAAAGCATCAGCTGTCTGCACTTTGATTGACCGGACCAGGCAGTGAAAAAGTGATCCCACCTGTCCTGTCAAAGTGCAGAGGATGCAGCAGTTGTAGAGAAACTGGTGAAGGTCACCACGTACCTTATTTATTTTACTTATATAGCGCTGACATATTCCGCTGCGCTTTCCAGACATCATTATTCTGTCCCCAGTGGGGCTCACAATCTAAGGCTCCTATCAGTATGTCTTTGGAGTGTGGGAGGAAACCGGAGAACCCAGAGGAAACCCACGCAAACACGGGGAGAACATACAAACTACATGCAACTCTAAGGCCTAGGCGTGAGTACATCTACACTGCCTGCCAGTCAAACATGAGCAATGTGCAATAGCAATGACCTCATTGCACCAAGGGGCTAGCTAGCATAATGTTATAAAAGCTTATTTCTACAAATTTGGGGCTTGAATATTCAGAGGTGTGTGGCGACAAATTCCCTTTAAAGATTACTAATACTATTATTATTATTTAGATGACTGGCAGGGGTCCAATTCCCAGAACCCCTGCCAATCAGCTGTTGGAACAGAAAGCAGCGCCATCGCAACTGCAGCGGTGAGCAGGTGTAATTACAACTAAGCCATCCGATTCACTTCAATAGTACAGCTCCCTAGCATTCAAGTGAATAAGAAGGATCCGTACTATTGAAGTGAATGTAACGGCTGAGACATAATTACACCTGCTCACCGCTGTGGTTACGATGGCGAGCAGGTAAACAATGAAGAGAAAGCAGCAGCTGCTTTCTCTTCAAACAGCTGATCACAGGGGGTGCCTGGGAGTCGGCCACCTGCCAATATGATATTGAGGACCTATTCTGAGGATAGGTCATCAATATAAACAAAACAAAAAAAAATACAAAGGGAATAACCCCCTTAAGTCTAAAGCACCCTTAATCCAAAAAATAAGTACATTTTTCTTTGTTGATAGCGGCAGGCACAAGACTGAAGTCATGAAGCCAGACTAATTTTGGGTGGTGTACAAATGTACCGACTCCAGCTTAAAAGGATTATCATCTGCTATTAATATTGTATAATAAATTTATTAACTATCATATACATTTGGAAAAGTTTAGAAATGTTTATTTATGTTCATAAATATATTTCTGTTCTATCAATCTAAGGGTTAAATAAAAAAATAAAAAAAATGTAATAAGCAGAGTGTTCTACTGGTAATATTCAGTTCTCAACTCTCCTGTCCTTATACTATAAACAGTAATAAGCAGAGTGTTCTAATGGCGATAATCAGTTCTCACACCTCTCATGTGTTCTCTCCTGTCCTTCTACTATAGACAGTAATAAGCAGAGTGTTCTAATGGTGATAGATAATCAGTTCTCACCTCTCATGTGTTCTCTCCTGTCCTTCTACTATAAACAGTAATAAGCAGAGTGTTCTAATGGTGATAGATAATCAGTTCTCACCTCTCATGTGTTCTCTCCTGTCCTTATACTAAATATCTTCCGGCTGCTCGAAGGCTCTTAGTTGTAATGCCTGAAACTGTGCTGCACATGCTCAGTAGTAAAGACCAAAGGAGGAAGTTCACTACTGGGCATGTATGCAGTCTTCTCAGGACTAGTAGCCATAACAGGAAGACAGTATTAGGCCAAACACAGAAGAACAAGTTCAGCATTGTCAGTGTAATGCAATAGATTCCAGGTCTCACGGGGACACACAGCATTATAAAGCATTGTAATGCCATGCGATTCCATCAGAGGAGCAGAGGTCAGAACGGGAACTCAATCTGCCACACGCAGCAAGTTTCTGACATTAAGGGTTTATTCACACGTCCGCAATTCTGTTCCGCATTTTGCGGAACGGAATTGCGGACCCATTCATTTCTGAGGGGGCCGCACGATGTGCTGCCCGGATCCGGAATTGCACATGGTGCTGAATGCACATTGCCGGTGTCAGTGTTTTGCGGATCCGCAAAACATACATGGACGTGTGAATGGACCCTTAAGCCAAAAACAGACGAGTGCGTTCAAAAGGATTATTAAAAGGGAATAAGTAACTCTTCACAGATGCCCGCAGGCTCCAATCCATGGCTTGTTTGCTTCCTCCTCTGCATGGGACATGATCATCTGCTTTGCTGCAGCCAACGACTGGCTTCTGGGGTAAAGAGTCTCTTGTACACAAGTCAAGTCACCACTAAAGCCAGTAGTCATTGGCTGCATCGGAGCAGATGATCATGCCCATGCCGTGGAGAAAGCAAACAAGCCATGTACTGGAAAATGGACCCAGAGCACAGGACCAGAGCGGCAGGGAGTAGGTAAGTATGATTCTTTCCACCCCATATATGTGCCATAATTTGAGATTTAGCAGAAGAAGGTGGGGCTGCCCACCCAATTTACAATAACTGGCTCAAGAAACTGGCGTAAGTTATAGGTCAAGTCTATGCCAACTGCTAGCAATGGCAAGGGATCAGCGAGTGCAAATATGGCATATTTTTTATTATTTTTAACTCTTTGTGGCCCTTCATATATCGAAAATCATATGCATCGTATGCAATAAATCTCCATCTAGTGGCAGATTCAGACATCGGAATTTCATCAAGTAACTTTCTATGCAGGGCATTTGGAGCTCTGTATCAGAAAAATCTGATCGCTGTAAAAACATAAAAAAATCTAAATAGACAAAGTCAGCCCCAATTGGATGAAAGGGGTGCACCACATTCACTTTAAGCTTTTATGATGGCACAAAACACACATCAATGGGGAAGTGATGGTTGCTGCTGCATAACAGGTCACATGCCTTTGTGGCGGGCACTCACAGATCACAAGTGCAAGCATCCGGCAGCACTACATCCCCCACCGCAGGGCGCTCACTTTTTTAAATACATTTCAGCCATGATTTGGCCTCGGTTATTAAAACATTTGTGGCGCTGGGTGTCATGTTCCAGCCAAATAACTGTATTAATCACCCAGAGACAAACCTGAGCAGATGGTTAAGAGAAACCACTCAACACGCATTCACTGCAGCAAAGTTGCTGTGAAAGTGGAAAACCCATGGGAAAAGGGCTCATGAATAATTGATGAGCCTGAAAGCATTTCTCAAAGTCCATTCATTTCTTTTAAATGTTTGGTCTATTGTGCACATATGAGTAACGCAGGATGAGCTCACTGGAGAGAAATGCAGAAGGGAGAATGCAGCGAGCAAGCCAGATCCGAACCAGGCACAGCACCAATGTGAGCCGTCCTAATGTTACAGGACCACAACTGTTTATGTGGAACATGCAGCTGATAAAGCGCCAACCCGACCCGAGCCAAGAGGAAACGCTGAGAGGATGACTAGGTGGGGTCGCGCTCAGTGGAAAATTGGTCACGGGCTTGGAGGGCTCTTTATTGTTAGAAAAGGGAGCATGGAAAGGAAAGCAGTGTGTGTTCTCTAGGGATATGCTTCAAGGGAAGGAAAAACATTATACTAGTAGAAAAGCAAATACATGCATACGGTACAATATGCATATACACAGTGCATGTGTGTAATAGATAGATAGAGATAGATATATATATATATATATATATATATATATATATAATCTATCTATCTATCTATCTCCATATCCGTGCCTATATTGCGGCCCTGTGTGAATGGCATTACGGGTGCAGACCCATTTACTTGAATGGGCCCGCAATCCGGAAGATACAGATCAGAACGGTTTTCTGTCTGTCTGCGCACTGCAAAAAAGTAGTGTATGAACGCCGTCAGATGCGGATCGCGGACCCCATTCAAGTGAATGGGTCTGAGTTTGCCGACGGTGGGCACACAGTCGTGCCCATGCATTGCGGACCGTAGCAATACTTTCTGTAAAAATAAATACAAAAATAAAATACAAAAAACACTCCCTGCACTGATCTACAGCAGAGCAGTCCCATACAATGGAGATTTATACCAATATGAATGCAAGTGGAGGTTGCAGCCTTCATTTTCCAAAGGGATTCAGAAAAATGAAAGCTGGAATCTTATTGGTTACTTTTGGTCAGATCTTTCTTTTCTTTCGCACTAATCTGAAATATCTCCCAGTCTGTCCTGCACTGTAACCCATGGGAGCAAGTCAGCAGCGTCTAGTATAGGATGGAGGCCTCATACCCATGCCAGATGTACTTGGTCTCACAGCACACAGCGGCAGTGTAGTCATGATGCCACATGATCCTCGAGTCACTTGGGGTCATTTACTTAAAGTGCAACATTTTTTTTTAAACACCCCGTGCAACAATATTTTTGTCGTACAGGCGGTATTTTTTACGTGGTCGTTGCCAATGCTGAGTGGTAGTGGTATCGCTGGGCGGCCAATTGTCACCGTCACGTTCAGGAACATTTATGGCATTTCCAGGCATAAATGTTTTTGAGAATGGTGAAGAAGAATTTCGTCCTGGCAGCGCAGGGCCCATCCGCTGCTGTTCGGAGCGGATATGAAGTGATATGGACTGATCGGTATGCAGACCAACTGCAATTCAAACTGCAAATCTGCAGAAGAATGCCGACGGTCAGCCTTGGACTTTGGCCATGGATTCCTTGTGGGATTATTCCATACAACTTAATATCCCACAGTATCCTACTCGTACTTATGTTAATAGGTCGGTTATGGTGACTGGTTCTAATTCTGTTCAGAAAGTCCATTTCAAATAAAGAATTCTTAACTAATAAAAAGAGAGCCCTACCCTCCAATTCAGAATCCCGCTCAGAACCAGGGCTCGGGTCATGCAGTGAGACGGAAGGAGGAGTCTGGGACAACCCCTTTAAATCCACTGACTGTATGCTCCCAACCAATGAAGGTGCGGCTCACACACCTCAATAGGTCAGGCTGCAGAGGTCTGTCGGTGTGCTCCTGTTTGGCTCACTTGTCCAGCTTATCATCTGCACCAACACAGATTATTTTATTACCAGTCATTCAACACGATTACTGATAGCAGGACTGCCTTCTACAGAAATCATTTCTGACCCCATATCGATCGCTGCTTCTCAATGGCTTCATTCTCACTCATTTATGACTCCAAACATGTTACGCAGATCTGGCTGGAGACCATCACTGCATACTTCCAGAGTATGATCACAAGGGTGCACGACTGGGTGGAAAGATTGGAGAGTATCACTTTTTCTTTTCCATATGCAACTGCACCCATTTTGAGTGCAAACTGTGGAACGCACACGGGTGACATCTGTGTTTTGGGGCTCCACAATTTGCGCAAAACACAGATGGTCATGTGCATGAGCCCTTATTTGTAGTCCTCCCTCTCAGCTTCTTCCACAAGAGTACCTATTGAAGTAATGGCACTGCCCCGGGATGGACGTGTTAAGTGCTCTATTCATGTGAGGACTCAATTTTTGCAGAGCAATCTGTAGTTTTAACTGATAGCATTTTGGAGTGTGTGCGAGATCACTTTTTATTCAGTTTCATTTTTTTAAGAGGTGAAGCAACAAAAAAAAAAAAAAAAAAAAATATGTGAATCGGCCATTTTAATTATTTTTCCTGTTATGGCATTGATAGCACAGGATAAATACATTAATATTTTAATAGTTTGGGCATTTTGGGATGTGAAGATGCCTATTGTGCGAGCAGTCTCCTCATACAGCTGATCAGGGAGGGTGCCGGGGGTCAGACCCCCACCGATCTGAGGATAGGTCATCAATAGGGATGAGCGAATCGACTTTGATCGCATACTTAGTTTGAATACAGTACGGCATGAGCGCTCCGTATAGTATTAGAATGTATTGGCTCCGATGAGTTATTACTTCACAAAGTCTCGCGAGACTTCGCATAACTTCATAAATCAATTTCTATTGTAAAAAAATAAATAATAAAAAAAAACATTTTCAGAACTTGGGTTTGGTTCCAAGTGTACCTACATTTCTATATATTATTACAAAAGTAACCCAAGGTTCAGTGTGCCACAACTTATACAATGGGGGAGATTTATCAAGACTGGTGTTCCCATATGCCAGTGTTGATCTCCGTTAGCTGGAGCAAGATGTGCCCAATTTATTAAGAGGCAAATGGCTCAAATTAATCACCTCTGGCCCTCCGTGCGCCAGAAACTCAAGTCTACGCCAGCTAGGAGCTCGAGCAGACTTGAGCTACAACCCACACCAGTTCCAGTAAGTCCAGCAGGCCCCTTCAGCTAAGCCCCGGCCCTTTCTCGCCACTTCAGAAAGGTGTTGAGGAGTAAAAAAAAAAGTAGAAAATTATAACGCAAATATGGCGTGAACCATAATTTGCAACCTTTTTTACGTGAATCGCTTAATAAAATGTCCCTTCATGTCTTTTGTGACCGCAAAGTACTCCTAAACAAGTAGTAACGCATGTAAAGGCCAATGTCTAAAGCATTAAACAAAACCGAGGGCAGTGCCAAGTCATGGGACTTTTATTACACTTGACTGATTAACTAAAGAAAATGTTAATAGACAATGTGGTAGGGCTAAGTGTTTATGGATCCTGGTCCGGTATAGCCGAAGGCTCCCACTTGGCAGGCAAACAAACCGTGAAGGTGACTAGTGCAGGTGCCTGACCTTGGACTTAACTGTCCAGCAAAATTGCCTTTCCTCAGTTTTACAGTCACTCAACGAACAAGAGCAGGGATGAGCACCCTCTGGCCCTCCAGCTGTTCTGAAACTACCACTCCCAGAATCCTCCTTTCACTTCTGTAGGAGTTACAAGAACAGCCAAGCAAGTTTGCCTGCTGGGAGTTGTAGTTGTACAGCAGCTGAAATGCCGAAGGTTGCTGATCTCTGGACTAGAAGGAATGAAAATGGTAGATTGCCAAGTGCCCATGCTACAGTGTAGCCAGGTAAGTGACGCGGAGAAACGGCCGGTGACACCAGAGATATGAAATGGGGGGGCTCCCAGACAAATGTAATGGCTCTTTCCTCCGGCTCATAGAACAAGGGAACTTTCCACATTGATCATGTGCGGAGCAAGCAATTTTTACATAGCCCAGCACAGCCTACATTTTAATGCAAGCAGTATATTACACAACCGTCACGTCATCTGACCAGCAGGAGCCATTACACCTGTACACGGTAACTGATAAGCCGAATCCCACTTCATTATTACCGTATCCATACGTGAATAAGTGTGGTGACACAATGCTGCCTTTATCTCATACACAGAAATATATGGGCACAAGCCCAGCCAGAAAAAACAATCACATGAGGGGCAAGAAAGTCCCAGCAAAAGTTTAGTGCATGTCTAAATATGGTCTCCTGTCATCTCCAATCCCTCCACTAGTCACTATGACAATGGATTGTGAGACTCGGTGCCAATAAGTGACAACATTTCTAGTGTTAGTCATAATACAAATCTGAAAAATAAGAGTGTTTTATTAAAGGGGTTGTTCCCATGAAAAATATTCTACAGTTTTCAAACCAGCACCTGGATCTGAACACTTTTGTCATTGCATGTAATTAAAAATGTAGTATAGCCACCAAGTTATTCAATAAAATGTATTTGCATAGCGCCACCTGCTGTTTGTTTGTGTTCTCATTTCTTTGTCCTGCTCACTGAGAAGGCCGCACATGCTCAGTTTTATCCTGCAACTGCCTCCTCCCCTTAAGCAGCCAGCTTGATATAAATCTGACAGAGCAATGAATGGGGAGATCTCTGGATCCATGAGAGGTACAGGACTGGTTCTAGCTTGGTTAGAAAGAGGGTGTTAGGTACTATATGATGTCTGATTTTCATTTTTTAGATTAGTCATGGGAGAACCTCTTTAATTCCAAAATGCAAAGCAAATCTTGTATACCCTGCCACGTCCTAAAATACCGGACCACGTTTCCCTTTCCGATGGCTGTCTTAAGAAAGCTGCTGGTTAAACAATACCAATGACGAGCTTGTAGCACTGATGTAGTGTTGCATCTCATTCCAAGTTTTCCATGCAAATCGGCGCTCCCAACTACCCAGGTGATTAGGTATGGGTTCTGGATGGGTGACAGCTTGCAGCCTTAATGCAGTTTTTCATAAATTAAGTTACTTTACCGGAATACCCCTTTAAGGGCTCATGCACAGAAACTTATTTTGTTTCCATGTCCGTACCGTTTTTTTTTTAGGCCTGTATACGGAACCATTCATTTCAATGGGTCCGCAAAAAAAAAACAGAAGTTACTCCGTGTGCATTCCGTATGTCCGTATTTCCGTTCCGCAGAAAAATAAAACATGTCCTAGTATTGTCCGCATTATGGACAAGGATAGGACTGCTCTATTAGGGGCCAGCTGTTCTGTTCCGCAAAATAAAGAATGCACACAGATGTCATCCGTATTTTTTGCGGACCGCAAAATACATACGGTCGTGTGCATGAGCCCCAAGTCAGTTTTTGCTCTGTGAGGTTGCACCAAATTTATGAAGTGGCGCACAGCAATATTATATTTGGTGCAATGTGGTGTATGCCTACGTCTGTAAAAGTACACCAGGGGGTTGCCTGGCATGGAGACTTATTAAAAAGTTACACATCCTAAACAAGTGTTCTAAACTGAAATCCTGACCTACTTTTCACTCCGCTTCTGAAAGTGGAGAGGCACACCAAATGTTACTAAATTTGACCAAAAGTTGCATGCAGGCATCACACAGAGGGCATCCGTGTGCGTTCCGCAATTTGCGGAAAGGCACGGACAGCCTTTTATATAACTGCCTAATCTTGTCTGCAAAAGCAGAAGTACATGGTAGCAGCGCTGTCCACTACAAGGTTGATGGAGCTACACCACAACAGCCGATGGGCGGGGGTGCGTGTTGTCATGGTATAATATTTGTATGATCCTCAGGCCTCATGCACACGACAGTTGTGTGCATCCGCGGCGGTTGTTCCTTTTTTTCCCGCGGACCCATTGACTTTCAATGGGTCCGTGGGAAAAAAAAAAAATACGGAAAATGCATCCGCGTCCGTGATCCGTGTTTCCAGTCCTTGAAAAAAATATGACCTATCCTATTTTTTTCATGGCCAACGGTCCGTGATCCGTGTCCGTTTTTTCCTATCATTTCAAAGGCAAACTTGACTTAGATTTTTTTTATTCATTTTTCATGTCCGTGGATCCTCAAAAAATCAAGGAAGACCCATGGAAGAAAAAACGGACACGGATCACGAAACAACGGAAACCGTTTTTGCGGACCGCAAAAAAAAAACGTCCGTGTGCATGAGGCCTTAAAGGATCTAACCATGTTGTCTGCAATGCTCCCAATCTTAAAATTTAGTCTAGGGGCAAAAGAATCAGAAGACACGACTCATGGTGGTATTTGAGTCTTCCTCTTCTGACCCGAAACAGCAGAAGACTTAATTTATTAGCAAGAACCTCAGTTTTACCTGTACAACCTAAAATACAAATGATCCAATAGGATTGGGACATTATTTTTTTTTTTACAATTATATATATATTATTTTTTTTATTTTTTTTTTATACTAATATATCCTCGTGCCATGCATCTGAACGCAATTAGGATACCCCAGCAGAGGAAAACCAAAAGATTTGGCCATCTAGCTTTTAAAGCTAATATTGCTACCTAGGTATATCCAAGATTTAATTAGGTTTAAATAATCCTACAAGAACAGCGGTGTCATTTGGTGTTTTTAGGGTAAGAGGACTGACCCAGTGCACCCCCTTCCCATAAGCATTTTTTTTTTTCTGATGCCCAATATGTGTTTCAACCAATTCTTGCAAACTTCACTCACACTACCTACCGTCAGGTTAGTTAATAATTAGCAATAAAGCCCATGATATTCGATTCAGCAAGAAAAAAAGCAAGAAAAAAAAAAAATCAAAAAAAAAAAAATCAGGGGCTTATATAATTACTCTCTGGCTTCACAGCTGTTGTGGGCACTTTACAATGTCTAGATGTGGGCAGATAATGGGCTCATAGCAGATAATAGAACATAGCATACCACTATGGAGGACTTGAGGTGACCACCATATATTACCTGGCTGCCAATTCATTGAATGAGCACAATGTAATACTGCAACTCTCCTACAGAGGCCGCTGCAGGCGAATTGCGCACATGCTCACAGCTTCCCCCAGCAATAATGGCCAACTGCTGGGCTTTCAGCTGCCGTTACAGAGTGTCTTGTCTAGACGGGACAACCTTTTTGATACACTTGATTTGTATATGAAAGTTGTTCTTTTCGGGTCTCTAAATTGGCTCCCAACAGGGTCTAACTGACTCCTAAAGCCCGTGGTGGGTGCTCATGTTTCTCTCACCCACCCAGCATCCAGGCTCTACATTTCGGGACTTGGTATCACAGATTAATGATTTGGGAATCTTGTAATAGACGTCAGACGTGCAACCCAAGCTTAATGACAAGTGGCTTGTGCGTACACTTGTCCTCAATCCCCATAGTTCAATACCAGAGCGCCTACTGCTTGTGCTCGATACAGAACATCAGACAAGCTATGTGACACTTAAAGGGGTTGTTGAGCTTGCTTGATCACTTATTAATATACTTTAATTAAAGGGTCTGAACCCGGACATATCCCCATATTTACCCAGACAGGGACCCTGATATTCATGCTCCGATGCTCTAGCCTGCAAAATAGCGAGGGCAGCACTAAAGCCCACCCATCAGTGTCGGTGACACCACTGAGAACACTGCTAGGTGGAAGCCTCCGCCTAGCAGTGTGAGAATGTAGACATGAAAGCCCTTGCCCTGCACTATACAATGCCTCCCCCAGTCAGCCCTCTTCACATACACATGGCTGGTCCCTAGCCCACACAGGGAAGACTGTGGAACGGGCGACCGGCACTTATATCAGGAGATTGGGGCACATTTGTTAATTTATGTATATTAGTACTTCTTTATAATCTGAATTTTCTTTAAGCTGAAATACCCCTTTAATGATTTCCTTTTTAGCATTATCAGTGTGGAGGTTAGCTGGATGCACACATGCAGTAAAGGCAGAAGTGAATTTCTTTGACTGAAAATATCTGCATGTGTGAATTCAGCCTGAAAGGTAAGGGGTCATCGGAAAATGACCAATTGTTTTTAGGTTACATATTTTTAAAGAGGGTTTGGTGATATTTTCAATTTCCCATGTCAATATCTAATGAATTTTCTCACTGGCCACTAAGCCTAATATTCCAAGTACCACTTCTTGGTCTCTATACTGCACTTATCTGCCATCATCACAGGCAAGATTATGTTCAGGAACCAGAATAAAAAATAAATAAATCTAAGCCCAAAAAAATTCAAACAGATTAGAAAAAAAGGATAGGTTCTACCAATATAACAGGGAGAAAAATATACATAAAAGAGGAGCAAAAATGACTCCAGTCAGGGTCTGGAGTAGTTTTTACTTCAGGCGCACAGACTGCCAGAGGCGCGCCTAATTTATATCAAAGCCGGCGCCTCGTCATAAATTAGACGCCTCCTGCAGAAGTGCAGGAGAGAGCAAAGACTGGCATAAAAATCTGGCCTTTGATAAATGACCCCCAGTGTGTATATAACAGATCGAGATGATGGAGTACTTGCAAATAGACCTATATTTGCCTCCAGCGGCTGCCCATCAAGCAGGACACCTAGTTTTATAGTCATCTACACACACACACTGAAGTATTTAAAACTTGAAAAAAAGTATGTCTTTTCGACAACGTTTTTTCTAATTCATTGTGTTTAAGCTTCCTTAACTTAGACCCAGTGCTCGATGTCAGCACCGAAGGGTAATGATAAATTCGAAACCCTACACCCCGCTAGTTATCTCTGACCCACCGGACATATAGTGAAGACCTATGATCCTGGGAGGACATGCCACCGTGTCCGCTGACCATAGACTAAAGACTCGGCCTCCATGTCCCACTGAAAACTACAGCAGCAAATGCATGTGACAAAGCTGCCACCACGCAGAAGAGACGTCGCTCATTACATGGGTAAGTATACACCAGTATATAGGAGGCGCAGAGGCCCTTTGAAGGGGAGGAATCTGTTTAGCTTTGCATTTCTTTCCATATTTAGTCTGTATATGCTGCAGCAAGGAGAGCACTACAGACCCTTCGCCGACATGTAACCGGCCCCCCACTTATCACCAGAGAATACATACACAGGAGCTGTAACCAATCCTGACATGTCTGCTTGACTAAATAATCTTATTCCTCGTGAAAAAACAAGCACTGCGCTATCCCGCCGTTATTCCTCCTGGAAAATACATGAATAGACAGACATTTTTGGAATTTCTGCATTGTGCAGTTCCTGTTATTCCTCCTGGAAATATATGAATAAATAGGCATTGCCTCCTGTCAATAGGGCGCGACTGTTCATGTCTGACATTTCCAAGAGGAATAACAGAGGACTGACAGCACAAATGGCTATTTTATAGGGAAAAGGAAAACTAAAAACATACATCAGGAGGGGTGACAGGCTTAAACCTGGTAGTAAATAAAAGCAGGCCGAGTTGATATTAAAGACATCCTCTCATCCTCTGTGCGTACGGTGCTTATTGTGGCTTCCGTTCTAGCGAACCTCAGAAGTGCTTCATCTGAATGGCCACCATGTAATACTACATTCCCCGGCAGCAGCGTGGCTGGCCACCTCCTTCAGAGGGGTCGTCTCCGAAAGAAATACATAGCCATTTAACATGTAAGTCTGTGTTCACACCAGCGCTATAGTTGCCACAAAATTAACGGAAGCACTGGAGCTACCAAGTGACAGTAGCACACAGCCCAACAGGAATCGTTTGGGAGACTTATCAAACTGGCTCAGTTGCCCATAGCAATCCGATTGGTTGCTATGGGCAACTAAGTCAGTTTTCCTTTACACCAGTGGGAAAACTTTGAACGTGTCCCCAAGGGCAGTCCCAAAAACCATCAAGCGCTATAAAGAAACTGGCTCACATGCAGACCGCCCCAGGAAAGGAAGACCAAGAGTCACCTCTGCTGCAGAGGATAAGTTCATCCGAGTCACCAGCCTCAGAAATCGCAGGTTAACAGCAGCTCAGATTAGAGACCAGGTCAATGCCACACAGAGTTCTAGCAGCAGACACATCTCTAGAACAACTGTTAAGAGAAGACTGTGTGAATCAGGCCTTCATGGTAGAATATCTGCTAGGAAACCACTGCTAAGGACAGACAACAAGCAGAAGAGACTTGTTTGGGCTAAAGAACACAAGGAATGGACATTAGACCAGTGGAAATCTGTGCTTTGGTCTGATGAGTCCAAATTTGAGATCTTTGGTTCCAACCACCGTGTCTTTGTGCGACGCAGAAAAGGTGAACGGATGGACCCTACATGCCTGGTTCCCACCGTGAAGCATGGAGGAGGAGGTGTGATGGTGTGGGGGTGCTTTGCTGGTGACACTGTTGGGGATTTATTCAAAATTGAAGACATACTGAACCAGCATGGCTACCACAGCATCTTGCAGCGGCATGCTATTCCATCCGGTTTGCGTTTAGTTAGACAATCATTTATTTTTCAACAGGACAATGACCCCAAACACACCTCCAGGCTGTGTAAGGGCTATTTGACCATGAAGGAGAGTGATGGGGTGCTGCGCCAGATGACCTGGCCTCCACAGTCACCGGACCTGAACCCAATCGAGATGATTTGGGGTGAGCTGGACCGCAGAGTGAAGGCAAAAGGGCTAACAAGTGCTAAGCATCTCTGGGAACTCCTTCAAGACTGTTGGAAGACCATTTCAGGTGACTACCTCTTGAAGCTCATCAAGAGAATGCCAAGAGTGTGCAAAGCAGTAATCAAAGCAAAAGGTGGCTACTTTGAAGAACCTAGAATATGACATATTTTCAGTTGTTTCACACTTTTGTTATGTATATAATTCCACGTGTTAATTCATAGTTTTGATGCCTTCAGTGTGAATCTACAATTTTCATAGTCATGAAAATAAAGAACACTCTTTGAATGAGAAGGTGTGTCTAAACTTTTGGTCTGTACTGTATAACGGATTCAACGGACACCATCTGTATTTTTTGCGGATCTGCATTTTGCGGCAAAATACATACAGTCCCTTGGATGTCCCCTAAGTCATTCAGCATTAATATGACTATTTTATACTGCATTTTCTTATTACTAGTCATCATGTTTTTTCCTGACAAGTGCCCAAAAATCAGGCAGCGGGTTCGCGTCACATCTAGTTTTTGGGTTTCTTCAGAGGCAAGTGTCAGGGAATATGACTTATGTGCAGGCATACAGTGGCATAAGCTAGCCATTGACTCCCACTGTAAATTAGAATAAACTATATATTTTTTTTTATTGCATCACTCCGTAGAGGAAAGACATGCAGATTATGCCTCGCTATACAGAAAAAAGAACAAAAAAAAAAAAAAAAAACACAACAACAACATCCACACGTACCAGCCCGCCATATGCCTGACCTATAGTTATCACTTTATGATGGGTGGTGGTCTGACCCATAGGGCACAACTACACTCCAACATGTGTCGCGCAACATTTTTTATAATGATAGTATATGGTGTCGCGCTGTGACTACAACATCTTGGATGGATTTTTTGCTACTGTCGTGTCATGTCGCATGTTGCAGCGCAACACCATAGACTATCATTATAATTGTTGCGCAACACATGTCGTGTAGCCCTAGCCTAAAAACGTAGGAGCCACAGCAGTGAATCAAGCGAATGGGGAAGGTCGCAGGATCCTGCACTGGGGCCAATGAACTTAATGGGGTGGCAGCGCAACTCAAGTCGCAAAGACTGCAGCATTGACAAAAAAAATAAAAAAAAAATCCAGCAGCACCTTGCCCTCCGCCAATCAAGACTTTAGACATGTCTCTGTAAAGCCCAAGGCTTTTGAAGAGGACACTACCTCTTCAAGGTATGTTCCTACCCAAAGAGTTCATAAAAGTTTGTGGCAACTAATAACATGTCAGTATAAACCATCAGGAAAATACACGAGAAATGACAGAGAAGTCCCAAGATGGGCAGACAATGGGAGAGATCTGCTGGTCACATCCTCACGGGTCTTCCTTCTGCACAGAGGAAGACGACCTGTAGGAAGCTCAACATGGTCTACATGTAAAATAATGTTCAGAAATCAGCATGTGTGTAATGCTGACGTACTGTGTAGAGGAGGACTGGGGTGCAGCAGGTTTGGTGACGCTCTGCGGTCACATCACAGCTGTCAGGCACCAAGACTTTGCTTTTAATGACCAATCCCTAGGGTTGCCGCTGAGCTTACAAGACGTGTCCGTCCTCCTCCTGTTTTGTATGATCAGGTTGCTGGGGGGGGGGGGGGGGGGGAAGGACGCACTTCACCAGCAGTTAAGTCAGGGAGCAGTGGTGAGCCGCAAACAGTATCTCTAAGGGAAAAAAAAGCACGGGAAGGAAACGCCCCTCCAGGTACGAGCACGTGTGTGACATAACCACAGCGAGCTGGTATGGTTACATGGTTAGGACTAACCCTTATGGACAAGTCTTGTAATCTATAGACATTGTAAATCCAATTTCCTATTTATTAGACCTCTTGAGCAGAACAGACAGCAGATGCTGGGCGTCTTTTGGAGAACATAATGGCTAGAGACATCTTTTGGGGGGATTTATTTTACTTAAAAAGGAATCTGTCACTACAGACTCCACCATCAAACGGTTTGTATAGACACATAGCTGTGGTTGACCTGATTAAAACGTGGTATTTATTTTGTTGATCCGAGGCTCCATTCCTGAGATACAATACCATTTCCTAATATAGGCCTTTGGTGCAATAAGGGCATCACCATTGCTCTTGTTGCACACAAGCTGGGCTCCTTTCTGTTGGCTGCCCCTCCCTCGCTGTTTTGATTGACAGGGCTAGGTAGCGGCAAAGCAGTGAGGGAAGGGCTGGCCATGGAAATGAGCATCCATCTGTGATCCTGAAGCTTTCCGCAGAGTAGCTGATTGAATACTGTCAGACTGTGCAGGGACACCCCCCCCCCCCCTCCCCAAATCCAACTCTTTGCATAGATACATAGCTGTGATCCACCTAATTAAGACTTTATTTTGTTGATCTGAGGCCCAGTTAATCAGTTATTACTCTTTTTTCTTAATATGTAAATTAAGCCTTTGGTGCTGTTGGGGCGTCACCATTACTCTAGTTCCAACCAAGCTCCACCCCTTTCTGTGGTCAGACCTTCCCTCGCTGCTTTGATTGACAGGGGTAGGCAGTGGTTGGGGGGGGGGATGAGTTGTCACTGGTGATTGATTCTCTTTAAAGGGGTTGTACCATCTGGGTCATTTCTGGCACTAGGATATGGCATAAGTGTCCGATAGATGTGGTCCCAGGACAGGGGCCCCTGAAATGAATGCAGAGAAAGTCGTGTCCTGTCTATTCACTGCTATGTAACCTCTGAAAATGGTCAAGTGCCCTAGCTCTCCACTCACTGCTATAGGACTCCTGAAAATAGCTTGGTTATTTTCAGATGTTCCATAGCAGTCAACAGAGGACAACGTGCTCTCCATTCACTTTGAAGGCCCTGTGTTAGAGAAAGCAGTGGATCCCCGAGGTGGGACAACCCATTAAATGCATGCCATTTCAGTCAGTAAAGCAATTTTGCAATAAAGTCTTACTAAAAAAAAACGTTGCACTATTTGGCTTCTGCAGCTTCTGCGTATCACAGTACATAGCAGCTAACGAATGCATCTCAGTCTGAGAGCTCATCTCACAGCTCCTTCTCCAGTCTCTCTCTGGCTGTAGGATTGTGTCTGTAAGGGTCCTTATTACAGGTCTCACCATTCAGAAATGGAAAAATAATTGGTGTTCTTTCAACCTGACAAGCAGAAAACTCAGCAGTGAATTCATTCACCAGCAATGGCCTATGATGTCATTCAAGCAGAGATGAGAATGCCAATATGTCCGACCAATGTTCTAAAAGGCCCCGTTAGCTCTTCTGACATCCATTGTAACTAATACTTGTATCCCCCGTAATGTAAAAGTGCTGGGGCTGTTACTGTTATATAGCCTAGAAACTAATGGATACGCTGACAACTTAGCATTATCAATCACTGGATGTGTCCCTACAGAATGTCACATGAATTATCAAATTATTCATACATTCCCATGACAAACTGTACTAGGCTGGGATGATGCTCCAGATTATTATTATTTTTATTTCACAGAGAATAAAAGTATTTAGTCAGAGGTCTGCTCTAACCACTCGGACAAGAAGTGCCCCGCTCATACCGGTCCAGCATTACACAGATGCCTGTATGAAGGAATAGCTGCTTGGTCACAGATTCCCTCCAAATTTGGCGTAAACGGGTCGTGCCACTAAACACATTCTACATTTTTTAAACCAGCACCTGGATCTGAACACTTTTGTATTTGCATGTATTGCATAAAAAAAATTAGTAAAGCCACTGAGATATTCAATAAAATGTATCTGTATAGCGCCACCTGCTGTTTGTTCTTTCTATATTTCGTGTCCACCTCACTGAGGTGGTCACACGCGTTCAGTTTAAATCTTCAACTGCCACCAGCCATATCTTCTGTAACAGAGAAAGCTACAGCAGAAAGGACACGCTCCCTGAGCTCCCAGTCTGAAGAGAATGAATTAACCCCACCAGAGCGTTTAGCAATGACACCATAGGTATTATATAATTAGGGTTTAGGTAGGATCCATGTTTCTTTCCCCTGTTTGTCTTTTCCCGCCCTTTTTTCTATTACAGGTAAATTTACCTCAGAAAGTGTGTTACCTGCAGTCTAGAAGATTCTAGCTGTACAAGTGAAGAGCGCACCTGATTGGTTGCTGACTGTTGCTGGGGGAGATTTCCAGCCCTCTGATTTGTTGTTGGTTTAGTGGCGGGAATCTGTTCCCCTTTATATTTACAGGTTCGGCGGAGCTGGCTCAGATGTGCCTGGAGAGCTGACCAGCGTCCCACCCACCCTTCCCTTATTTTCGCACTGTGTCACCTGTCGCTGGGCTTTATTAGAGGGGTAGTGTCGCTCAGCTCATGCCGAGTGGATCTTGGTCTTTATATGGTTAATTTATTATTGGTCTTTTGGTATTGGTTATTATGGTATTTTAAATTTAATTAATTTATTTAATTTATGGTTGTTAAATATTTTAAGTGACCCTTAATAAAGTGGCCATTTCCTCCACTATGTTGTTGGTGTCAATCATTTATTAGCGATAAGTTAGTATTAGAGTGTGTCATTTGCCCCCATGTAGCAGAACAACTGGAGAAATGAATGGGGAGATCTCTCACTCCATGTCATGTACAGGGCTGGTTCCAGCTTGGTTAGAAAGATTTTCATGTACTATATCATTTTGAATTTTCATTTTTTTTCATCAATCATGGCATAACCCCTTTAAGCCCAGAGAACAACCTGAAGCTAATTGCACTGTGAAACCTGGCTGAAACAACCTTTACATTTCCAATATATGGCCCTCTGTGCTATTTTGTCTACCTTTTTCAAGAAATATGCGATGGTGGCCCCTAACGCAGATGTGAACAAAGACATATTTCATGGGTTTCCTCCCAAAATCCACTTGGAAAAAAAGCCAGTTTCACAGGAGCATCATTATGATTTATGCTCCCATCCAAGGGCCTGCTATACTGTAATAACATAATGCCACGAGTCCAGATTCCGTAGACCTGCGGTCAGGCAGGAGCTCATCATTACAATCGGGTCAGAGGAACAGTGTTCGGTCAGGGAAACGTGCCCGGACAGAACACGCTCATCTGTAACTGTCCAAAAAGACGAATTCTCGGCAGAAAGCGACATGTGCTTTCATTACTGTGATTTAGGGCGGATGTATTTCTCTGTTTCAACAACAAACTCTTCAGTTACAAAGCAAAGTAATAACTAGATCTTCACCTGCTCCGCTCCCAACTGCCAAGGACACCCTACAATCACAGATCGTGTACTATACAAACACTACATACAGGGTCTGATTTGTGGCATTCTGGTGCCATGCGCTGGTCTGTGCCATTTTCACAATGGCTTCCCCTTAAAACATGACAGAAAAGAAAACACTTAAAAAATGTAACAAAATAAAAAAATAAACAATTATGCAATGAAATGAAAACCCCTTAAAATTCACAGGGTATGTTTAAAAATGGTGGTGTGTAAGGGAGCCCTTAAAGGGATACTACAACTCAAGGTTAAAAGGGCCATATTTGGTATTGAAGCTCAGCCCAATTCCATTCAATAGAGAGAAACTGCAATGCTAGACAAAAACCCATATCTCTGGAAGAGAGCTGCCATGTTTTCCCCTTTAATCGGGATACAAATACAGAAAAAAAAAAAAGTCTTTACCAATCTGCACAGCTGGATATCAGGGGATGATGGGAGTTTTGCAGCAGCGGGAGAGGCACAGGTTGGCGTTCAGTACAATACAGTATAAATCTGGGTGCGTATTCTCACATTCTTTATCCAACAAATAAAGAAAAGGGTCCTATTAAAGGGGTTTTCCGAGACTTTCTAACTGATGACCAACCTCTCTGGATAGGTCATTAGTATCTGATCAGTGTTGGTCCAACACCCAGGACCCCCGCTGATCAGCTGAGAAGACACTGGCGTTTGTGAGCTCCACGCGCGGCCTTCTCTCTGCTTTTCCTAGGCCAGTGACGACATGTTCATCGGTCACGTGGCCTACAAGCAGATCAGCCCCATGCAAGTGAATAAGGCCAAGAGCGATACCAAGCAGAGCCGCTATACAATGTACGGCGCTGTGCTTGGTAAACTGCAAGAAGGCCACGTAACTCACAGGAGCACCGATGCCTTCTTAAACAGCTGATCGGCGGGGATCTTGGGTGTCGGACCACCACTGATCAGATAAAGGTGACCTATCCTGAGGATACATCAGTATAAAAATCCTGGAAAACCCTTTTAACGTAGGTTAGGCCACAAGCGCAGAAGAACTATATGAACTGAAGCCAGCTCCTGGTTTTACCTCTGAACATTTTCAGGCCTTTTCGTTCTCACACACAACTAAGTAAATGATTTTGCCCTGCAGGGCCATTCTGATTGTACGTAAAACTTTAAACCCCTATGTGCGCAGCCTGGAAGATTTAATATAGAGATAAGACAAGTACTTCGCTTTGGGGCAGAAGCACTTACCGTGGTTTACCTTGAGATTAACTAAAAGTTAATATGTCACCAGCGACCTCCCTATAGACACATACGGTAGCTGTGGTTCACCTGATGAAAACACTGCTTTTCTTTTGTTGATCTGAGGCTCCGTTCCAGAGTTACAATACAGTTTCCTAATATGCGCCTTTGGTGCAATGAGCGTCACCATTGCTCTTGTTGCACCCAAGCTCTGCTCCTTTCTGAGGTCCACCCCTCCTTCACTGCTTTGATTGACAGGGCCAGGCAGTGGCAAAGCAGTGAAGGGGCGCTGGCCGTGATCCTGAAGCTTTCTGGCCTGACAGTCATGCATGGAGGACTTTTTCTCCAGATGAAGCAGCACTTAGGCCAAAAAGCAGCCAGATCACCACCAAATCCCATTAGAGTCAATGGTGCATGGCGGTGTCTGGCTATGCTGGATTTGGTGAACTCTGGCAGGCTGTTCCAGTGCCGGATCCATTAAATGCAGATGTCAATCAGCCCCAAGCAAGCCTTTACATGTGGTTTTGCACTAATCTCACCCTTTCCATTGCAAAGCGTGAAATCCATACTAAAAATCCACACAAACAATTGACATTCTGCATATTTTTAAATTCACATGCAGGTCGACTTCCTGTTGCTGGTACTGTATTATGCTGCATTTTTTTCTGCACGAAAATATGTGTGGAAATACTGATGGTAATCTGCAACGTCTGCAGGTAGTCTAAAGCATTATGTTAGAGAACTGCCTACTAAAGCTATGCAATCGGAGTCTCACCTTCTCAGAGGCTTACTGGTTCCCCACAAGTGCCGTGTATGGCAGCCAACTTTGTCAGGCTATTTTATATCTTATGTCAAAGACATCAATGTGTAAAGAACTTTACCTGTGTCCCTGTGACAACACTGCCTGGTCCTGTGGTCAGCATAGGATTGATGGGTCTCAATAGGTAAAGTGCTGTTACTTGCAATACACAATGAAAGCTGGGTTCTACCTGGATGCTACAAGTAGCAGTATCCCTATGATAACACTGACCTGTCAGTAATGATGCAGGAAGCATTGATACAGGGACAAAGGCAAAATAACTCCTCAACAACTGCCTGAAACGTCAACCTGACAATGGGATACCTGCCGGAGGCCGGGTAACTGCATGAGCCACTGGGTCTTAGCAGACCTAGATCATCTCTGTAGTGATGCTTTACAGCATTGTAAAACCTTTGTGGGCTGTATTCTCCCTGTAACTGGGGCTAATACATCAGTTTACAGAAAAAGTCAACAGTAGAAAAAAAAAATTTAAATCTTTAAATAACCCAAAGATGCAGAACGGATGTGGATCCTAAAATACGGCCGTGTGAATAGACCCCAACAAGCAGTGCAGATTTTACTGATACTTTCTATGGATTTTTGCCCTTTACAATACATAGGGCAAAATCGTCAGAAACTGCTTTCTAACAGTTTTGAAAATTGTTCTAGCCATAGAAAATGCGATTTAAAAAAAAAAAAAAAAAAAAAAAAAATTATATATATATATATATATATATATATATATATATATATATATATATATATATATAAAAATACTACTGCAGCTCCAGTACTTCCTACTAGTCTGTTTACTTGCAGTGATGACATCATGTACATTTACGTGATCACTGTGGCCAATCACTGGCCTTCGTGGTCTTGTGCTATACATCACTCCTGAGACCTGCGATTGGCTGGCTGCTGCAGTAAAATTAAACAAAGACGAGCAGAGATTTACCGTTATTTGTATTTTGGCACATTTCCTACTGTTAGAATATCTTTTTAAACTTCTGGGTAAGCCCTTTAAAGACTGTCTGAATACCAGCTGTCATATCCAATGACAAGAAGAATGGAGATCACACCTCTTCTCAATTATTAGCCTCCTCACTCAAAACCGCCCTCTTGGCTGGAGGGTAGCACTGGCAGCATATGTAAGACATGCAGCACAACTGAAATTAAACCATATGGTGTTTCCTAGTGAAATTGTGAGCACAAAGCTTTAAGGTACTGACAACAGAAGCAATAAATACCTGCACCCTACAATGGTGGATTAATATAGAGAATACTAAACAGGAGCCTCAACTAGCACGTAATAATAGGCGTACAACCATGGCTGTATTCCCTTCCTGTATATAATGTAGCTCTGCAGTGAGGACCTCGCTTCCTGTATATAATGTAGCTCTGCAGTGAGGACTTCTTCCTGTATATAATGTAGATCTGCAGTGAGGACCTCCCTTCCTGTATATAATGTAGCTCTGCAGTGAGGACCTCGCTTCCTGTATATAATGTAGCTCTTCAGTGAGGACCTCCCTTCCTGTATATAATGTAGCTCTTCAGTGAGGACCTCCCTTCCTGTATATAATGTAGCTCTTCAGTGAGGACCTCCCTTCCTGTATATAATGTAGCTCTTCAGTGAGGACCTCCCTTCCTGTATATAATGTAGCTCTTCAGTGAGGACCTCCCTTCCTGTATATAATGTAGCTCTTCAGTGAGGACCTCCCTTCCTGTATATAATGTAGCTCTGCAGTGAGGACCTCCCTTCCTGTATATAATGTAGATCTGAGGTGAGGACCTCCCTTCCTGTATATAATGTAGATCTGAGGTGAGGACCTCCCTTCCTGTATATAATGTAGATCTGAGGTGAGGACCTCCCTTCCTGTATATAATGTAGCTCTTCAGTGAGGACCTCCCTTCCTGTATATAATGTAGCTCTGCAGTGAGGACCTCCCTTCCTGTATATAATGTAGCTCTGCAGTGAGGACCTCCCTTCCTGTATATAATGTAGATCTGCAGTGAGGACCTCGCTTCCTGTATATAATGTAGCTCTTCAGTGAGGACCTCCCTTCCTGTATATAATGTAGCTCTTCAGTGAGGACCTCCCTTCCTGTATATAATGTAGATCTGCAGTGAGGACCTCCCTTCCTGTATATAATGTAGCTCTGCAGTGAGGACCTCCCTTCCTGTATATAATGTAGCTCTGCAGTGAGGACCTCCCTTCCTGTATATAATGTAGCTCTGCAGTGAGGACTTCTTCCTGTATATAATGTAGATCTGCAGTGAGGACCTCCCTTCCTGTATATAATGTAGATCTGCAGTGAGGACCTCCCTTCCTGTATATAATGTAGCTCTGCAGTGAGGACCTCCCTTCCTGTATATAATGTAGCTCTGCAGTGAGGACTTCTTCCTGTATATAATGTAGATCTGCAGTGAGGACCTCCCTTCCTGTATATAATGTAGCTCTGCAGTGAGGACCTCCCTTCCTGTAAATAATGTAGCTCTGCAGTGAGGACCTCCCTTCCTGTATATAATGTAGCTCTGCAGTGAGGACTTCTTCCTGTATATAATGTAGATCTGCAGTGAGGACCTCCCTTCCTGTATATAATGTAGCTCTGCAGTGAGGACTTCTTCCTGTATATAATGTAGCTCTGCAGTGAGGACCTCCCTTCCTGTATATAATGTAGATCTGAGGTGAGGACCTCCCTTCCTGTATATAATGTAGATCTGAGGTGAGGACCTCCCTTCCTGTATATAATGTAGCTCTGCAGTGAGGACCTCCCTTCCTGTATATAATGTAGCTCTGCAGTGAGGACCTCCCTTCCTGTATATAATGTAGCTCTGCAGTGAGGACTTCTTCCTGTATATAATGTAGCTCTGCAGTGAGGACTTCTTCCTGTATATAATGTAGATCTGCAGTGAGGACCTCCCTTCCTGTATATAATGTAGCTCTGCAGTGAGGACTTCTTCCTGTATATAATGTAGCTCTGCAGTGAGGACCTCCCTTCCTGTATATAATGTAGATCTGAGGTGAGGACCTCCCTTCCTGTATATAATGTAGATCTGAGGTGAGGACCTCCCTTCCTGTATATAATGTAGATCTGAGGTGAGGACCTCCCTTCCTGTATATAATGTAGATCTGAGGTGAGGACCTCCCTTCCTGTATATAATGTAGCTCTGCAGTGAGGACCTCCCTTCCTGTATATATTGTAGCTCTGCAGTGAGGACTTCTTCCTGTATATAATGTAGATCGGCAGCAAGGACCTCCTTTTTTGCATGTAATGTAGCTCTTCTTCATACATCATAGCTTCTACTTTATATTCTTGCTCCAGGCAGGTTCAAGCCATTAGCAGGAATGTGGGTGAAGCAGTCTTTCTGCATACAAGTAATAGCAGTCGTTATGTCCATTCCTGTGTGTGTGGTTCATCTAGATATCACCAAGCAGATGCGGCAGCCGCTATACACCCTGGGCTGTCATATCCTACAATGTGTAGGAAGCTTCTGTGACGAATGCAACCATATCTTTCGCACTCATGTCTTTGATTTTTGGATGGAAGACAGAGATACTCTGTCAACTGCAGAAGACCCCATAATTCACTTTAACTACATGTCAGATAGTGGGGGTCTGCTGTCAGGGGACAAGTTAAGAGTTAGGGGGAGTTCACATCACCGTTATTTCTACTGTTATTCTGATCCGTTAGAAAAACAGAAAAATAAAGGATCCTGTGCATCAGTTATGCACATTTGGCATCCGTTTGAGGCATTTCTATCAGAGATCTGTTATTTCAGACGGAAACAAAAGTCCTGCATTTCCGGTCTGAAATAATGGACCTCTGACAGAAATGGCTAAAAACGGATGCCACATGTGCATAACAACTGATGCACGGGATCCATTTCTTTATTTTCCTGTTCTGACAGATCAAAACTATTCAGAGGGGTTTCCAGGATAGATAATCAATATCTGATTGGAGAGGGTCCAAATCCCAGCAACCCTGCTTACCAGCTGTTTGAAGAGGCCGCGGCTTTCTTCTAGGCCAGGTGTCACATCACCTAGACACCGCTCAGTCCCATTCAAGTGAATGGACCTAGGTCACAATACCAAGCACAGCTGCTATACAAGGTACTGCACTTGGCAAGATGTGAGGAGGCCGCAGGTCACTAGAGCGCTGCTGCCTTTTACAACAGATCGGCAGGGGTACCTGGTGTTGGACCTCCACCAATCAGATATACATCACCTATTCTGAGGATAGGCCATCAATATGAGACTCCTGGAAAACCTTTTCAAACTAAGGCCTCATGCACACGACCATGCCGTTGTTTTGCGGTCTGCAAACCGCGGATACGCATAAAACGGAAGGTGCCCGTGTTGCCTTCCGCAACTTGCGGAACGGAACGGGCGCCGGCAATATAAATGCCTATTCTTGTCCGCAAATCGCGGACAAGAATAGGACATAGGTATATTTTTTTGCAGTGCCGCGGAACGGATCGACAGATGAGGACAGCACACAGAGTGCTGTCTGCATCTTTTGCGGCTCCATTGAAATGAATGGGTCTGCATCCGCGGACCCAAACACTGGCCGTGTGCATGAGGCCTAAGTATTAGGCTCCATTCAGACGGCCATAGTGCATTGCGGATCTGCAATACACCCGGCCAGCACCCCCATAGAAATGCAGTTGTGGACAAGAATAGGACATGCTCCATTTTCTTGTGGCGCTGCGGACCGGAAGATCGAGGCCGCGCTCCGGAAATGCGGATGCAGAGAGCACATAGTGTGCTCTCCGCATCTCTTCCGGCCCCATAGAGAATGAATGGTTTCACACCCGTTCCGGATAATTGCGTAACTGATGCAGACCCATTTTATGGACGTCTGGGGTTTTCCTACACTAGAATTTCAGGACATGCTACACAAATGATATCGGAGGCCTGTCAAATGGGGCTATAGCAGTTTTTTTTGTTGAGAGAGAGAACATTGATTTCTACAATCCTTAGCATGCTCTGGGTGTGGCATTTTCCCCATGAAAACAATTCACAAATTACGATTTATAATATTAATATAATAATAATAATAATAATAATAATAATAATAATAATAAATTGTAGCATGACAGCAACCCATGGCAGGGTTTTTCATAGCACATTTCTATGCAATCAGATGCCATTTTAAATTCTATAGTGAATTTTGAAATTCACAACTAAGGGGGTCATTTATTAAGACCAGCGTTTTAGACACCAGCCTTAAAGGGGTTGTCCGGGTTCAGAGCTGAACCCGGACATACCCTTATTTTCACCCAGGCAGCCCCCCTGAGCCTAGCATCGGAGCATCTCATGCTCCGATGCGCTCCAGTGCCCTGCGCTAGATCGCGCAGGGCACGGGCTCTTTTGTTTTCAATAACACACTGCCAGGCGGTAACTTCCGCCCAGCGGTGTGCTCGGTGATGTCACCGGCTCTGAGGGGCAGGCTTTAGCTCTGCCCTAGCCGTTTTACTGGCTAGGGCAGAGCCAAATCCCACCCATCAGTGCCGGTGACGTCACCGGGGTTCCTGTCAGCCCCATGGAGAGCCCCGGTACGTCACCGGAACTCTGAAAAATGCATTTGCCCTGTGCAATTTAGCGCAGGGCAAAGGAGAGCATCGGAGCATGAACTGCTCCGATGCTCATGTGAGGGGGGCTGCCTGGGTGAAAATGGAGGGCTGTCCAGGTTCAGCTCTGAACCTGGACAACCCCTTTAATAACCCCTATATCTGGCGGTGGATCCGCTGAAGTTGTGTAGAGGCACGGGCCTCTACATACATTTAGACTGGCACAGGATGTGCCAAAGTTAAGACAGCTTCCTTGCTGGCTTACATTTAGACCATTTTGCGTGTTTTTGCTCTAGGTAGGGTGTTTTCAGGCATTTTTTTGTAGGGAATCTCCACATCGGAAAACACCAGTTCTAAGCATACAGGTAGGTTCCATTCACACATCCAATTCTGTGGAACGGATGCGGACCCATTCATTCTCTATGGGGATGGAATGGATGCGGAGAGCACACTATAAAAAAAAATAAAAAATAAAAACCACCCAATTACATGTGACAGGAGCTAAAAGGTGCTCACTTAGAATAATGTTGGCTGAACCTGCAGATTTCAGTGGTACCCACCGACTATCTGAATATGGGATTCCCGATGGCTGAAGTGAGTGTGTGTGCGGGGGGATTTGAGGGGAAATGTTGGAGGAGCATCTTAAGGATAGTGCTGTGGAGTAGGAGAAATGTACCTGAGTTTAATACAAATGTTAGAAGGGTTTTCCAAGATTTTATAACTGATGACCTATCGCAGTGCTCCAGATAATAAAAAAATAAAATAAAAAAAAATAGATAGAGATATATATAATATCTCTATCTCGGAGCCAAATTGAAACTGAATCAAAATTTTGGTATCGTGAAAACGCTACGCCGATCAGATCGGCGTAGGGTTGTTTCAATACCAAAATTTAGATTCGCTTTCGACACCATAAAAAAGTATTGAGATAGTCAATACCACGCGAAAAATAAATAAAAATAAAAAACACCCAAAAAAGCCGCGTACATTCAGCATTTTATTAAACATTCGGGCAATAATAGAATAGTCCTATCCTATTTTTTGGGGAGACAAGGTGACAATTTATTTTATTTTTTTTAAATGACGAAATGATGCTTATTGTTTATATATTTTATATGTAAAATTGGGAAAGGGGGGATTTAAACTTAATATTTTAGTGTTTTTTTCTTTTTTACTTACTATTAGCCCCCTTAGGGGCTGGAACCCTTGTCCTACACCCTTGTCCTAGAGCTCTATTAGGGTGAATAGGACTTCACACTCTCCCTGCTGCCCTGGGCTTTGTGCACACAGCAGCAGGGTGCTTACTATAGCCACCTTCAGTAGCATTCTGGCTGCCATGGTAACCGATCAGAGCCCCAGGATTACACTGCTGGGGCTCCAATCGGAAGCTGCCACTGCCACCAATGACTAATACTAAGGGTTTGGTGGAGGTGGAGCACTGCGCCACAAATGTTTATTATACTGGGGCATTGGGGGGGGGGGGGGGGCGGGCACACTGCACCACCAATGAAGATAACTGACCTGTTACTACAAATACAGGAGGCGGGTGCTGGAATCAAATAGCCGGCACCTGACCTCTGTGACAGGGAGCTGCGATCAGCTGCTGTTAAACCCTCAGGTGCGGCATTTGATTCCGGCACCCGCCTCCTGTATTTGTATTAACCGGTCAGTTATCTTCATTGGTGGCGCAGTGGCCACAGCACAGGGGGGAGGGAGAGACTCCTTCTCCACTGCGCTGCTGAGAAGAACATCGGCGGTGGAGCAGAGAACTATAATCTCCGGTGCCCCGCCGCTGTATTCAACTGCAGAGCTGCAGCGGCGGGTCTAGTCACAAAAGGCGACAAGACTAAAAAGTCTTTTCGCTATTTGTAAATTCTAAGTCATTTTGGTCGCCATCTGGAGCCCTGTATCGGATAGGTCATCAGTATCCGATTGCTGGGGGGTTCAACACCCAGGACCCCCGCCGATCAGCTGTTCGAAAAGGCACAGGCACTCCTCGCAGCTTACCAAGCACAGCGCCTTACACTGTACAACAGCTATGCTTGGTATCGCACTGAGGCTCAGGGGCTGAGCTGCGTCTAGGCCATGTGATCGATGAACCAGGCCTAAAAAAAAGCAGAGAGAAGGTTGTGGTGTTGCTGCGAGGACCACCGTCTTCTCAAACAGCTGATTAGCAGGGGTCCCAGGTGTCGGAGCCCCCACCGATTAGATACCGAGGACCTATCCTGACAATAAGTCATCACTTATAAAGTCTCGGAAAACCTCTTTAATTATATATTAACACCGTATAATTTATTGAATGCCTACCTTAGGAAAGCTAAGAAGTTATATCTATATGTATGGTCATATCAACCTAAGGTCCCCAATTAAGAAAAACAGTCATAACTAGGATGATCTAATTATACAGAAGCCATTTATAAGGGAGTCTGAGCTGGAAACATGGAGTGGAAAAAAATAGATGAGTCAGAGATTAAATTTGGCTTAGGCCTTATGCACACGACCGTTGTTTTGGTCCGCATCCGAGCCGCAGTTTCTGCGGCTTTGATGCGGACCCATTCACTTTAACGGGGCCGCAAAAGATGCGGACAGCACTCCGTGTGCTGTCCGCATCCATTGCTCCATTCCGTGGTCCGCAAAAAAAAAAAATATATAACCTGTCCTATTCTTGTCCGTTTTGCGGACAAGAATAGTCAGTAATATCAATGGCTGTCCGTGCCACTCCACAAATTGCGGAATGCACACGGACACCATCCGTGTTTTGCGGATCCGCAATTTGCAGACCGCAAAACGCCCAACGGTCGTGTGCATGAGGCCTTAGAGACCCCACAACTTAGAGGAGGCTGGAAGTTTCTGCGACCGTCTAATTCATCGTAATGGAGGCTGCAGAAGTCCATGCGCTAACAGACAATACAGTCCCTTGCAGATGTATGGAACGGACAAGTTCCAGAAATTTCTACACAGGAAGATCCTCTAACAAATTTCCATAAATAATGCTGGATAAGGTGACCTAGCTGCCATAAGGCCTCCAACATGTTCTTCTGGTCGTCAGAAAACAAATTGAGCATTATTTCATTAAAATGTATTCAAACTTTTCCCCTATATGAAATGTTGACCACAAAACACAAGATCCAGGACCCTCATACGCTACATGTTCTTGGCAGATTGCCAGTGAATCTCCAATGTCAGGTCAGCAATGTCTACTGAGCTATTTAAAGCCATAGCCCTGCTGACAATTAAATTCTTCAAGCAAGAGAACAGCTTCCTGAAACTACAGTCCAGATGAATGACTGCTTTTTTGTTTGTTGGGGTGATGGGCAAGGCCTACATTCCATGGGGTGATAATTCCCATCAATATTAGAGCATTCTGTAACATCAAGATATAGATGGAAAACAATCATACCAATGTTTTCATGTATATGGTTTTATGGCAAGTCATTAAAAAAAAAAACACGAAAAGTAAAATGGGCCGAGTCACAGTATAATACAGTCAGTTACTATCTGATCGCGGGTCTAAGATGAAGGGAGTACAGAACAACAGACCGTCGATCAAATTGGAACCATTATAAAACACTGGGTCAGTTTGGGTGAGTGGAGCGGCAGTCAAATTTTTCTAAAAATGCATTAAAAAATAAATAAAGGACATGAAATACACAAGTGGGCCTAATAACAGAGCTACACAAATTTGGACTTTGGGATCCTGAGCAAGAATGCAACTTGGATAACATCATGGACTTGGAACGTACTTCTCGTGTCCATATGAGGAACCCGAGGGTACCCTAGATCTCTGCATAATTTGAAAAACAAACTGGTGAGTGAGCTTAAAAGGTGCCCACCTTTAAAGGGATTGTGCCATATACGACTATAAACTCACTCACTTTTTTTTTCCATTTACCTTTTTTGCAGTTTTCTCTTAACCCCCATGCTTGAATCTACTTCCTGCTGTCCCATGATCCCTTAGGGCAGTGAGCTGTGTCCTGACATCAGCAGATCATGTGACACTGACCACGCACCTTGTTCTTACCAAAGACCCTTACTACGTCCTACATTACAAGGCTCTAATGCAGTACGTAACCTACAGCAAATGAATATCAAAACAGATTTGCCACAGGGAGCAATGGTGGGCTAAAAAATAAAAAAATAAGGCAGTTTTGATAAATGGTGGTAATTGGGGAAAGTGATAACCTCAAAATCTGTTGGGCGATATACATTTATATTAGTGGCACCCCTTTAATAGTTGGCAGTCTAATGCCCCTAAAGGAAACCACTATTCCTAGCTACGCTAGCCGTTTTGAATGACTAGAGGAAAATCTGTGCCTCCTGCTCTGGTAGGCCTGACTCCTCCACATATTACAGACACATATGAGGAAATGTATTGCTAGCAGCATCTTCAGATGGCTATAAAAGATGATCGCCAGGGGTTTCAGAAGATGGACCCCACCGACAGCTATAAGGGTTTTCGCAGGAGTTTAATTTTGATGGCTGATCCCTGAGGATAGGTCATCAGTACATGATTGGTTGAGGTCTGACTCCCGACAACCCCACCCATCATCTGAAGAGGCCACCGCAGCCTTTTCCTAGGCCAGTGACATCACATTCTTCAGCCACATTGCCTAGATTTTATACAGTGGTCCCTCAAGTTACAATTAGGGTTGCACCGAGTATCGAAATATCGATACTTTTGTACTGGTATCGATTCGATACCAGGATTTGCCTTTTATCGATACTAAGCTGCGCTATTGCGCAGCCTAGTATCACAGAACATGAAGTGCGCTCTATGTTCCCTCAGAAGCACAGGGGAGAAGGAAGCAATCTCTCCAAAGGGGAAGAGGAGGTGAGGGACTGCGGAACCTGAGAGGTTAACTGCCGCCGATAGCAGCTCCCTGTCAGAGGTCAGGTGCCGGCTATGTGTTTCTGCCGCCGACACCCGCCGTCCTCTTCATTGGTGGTGCAGTGGTAGTTGTGATCGGAGCCCCAGGCTTACACTGCTGTGGCTCCGATCAGTTACCATGGCAGCCAGGACGCTACTGAAGTCCTGGCTGCCATGGTAATCTCCCTGCTGCTGTGAGTACTATGTACAGGGCAGCAGGGAGAGTGTGAAGTCCTATTCACCCTAAAGAGCTCTACTCTATTAGGGTGAATAGGACAAGGAATTAAAAGATCCCAGGTTCTAGCCCCTAAGGCGGAAAAAAAAACAATTAAATAAAGATAAAAAATAAAATAAAAAAAACACACACACCAAAATATTAAGTATAAATCACCCCCTTTCCCAATTTCACATATAAAATATATAAATAATTAAACATATCGCCATGTCTGAAAAATCCAAACTATTAAAATATTTTAAAAAATCTCCTATGCGGTAGTCACCTTGTCTCCCCCCCCCCCCCCCCAAAAAAAAAAAAAATAGGATAGGACTGTTTGATTATGGGCTGGACTTTTCATAAAATGCAGAATGCGCGCGGCTTTTTGGGAGTTTTATTTTTTTTTGCGTGGTATCGAAATGGTAGAGTATCGCAATACTTTTTTTACGGTATCAAAATCGAATCAAAATTTTTGTATAGCGACAACCCTAGTTACAATATTAATTTGTTTTATAACATTATAATTTTACGTTTCTTGAGACCATAATGGTTTGGAATATTTGTTCCAAAGCCCCCAAAAGCGTCTGCTGGAAAAAAAATAAATAAATAAATAAATAAATAATAGAATATTAAAGATTAAGGGTCCATTTACACGTCCGTAATTTGGGTCCGCATTTGTTTTGCAACTTGCGGACCCATAGTGTGGCCTCATGCACATGACCATTGTGTGCATCCGTGTCCGTTCTGTCATTTTTCACAGTTTAGCGGAGGTCCCATTCATTTCTATGGAGCTATGAAAAAAAACTGATAGTCCTCCGTTTTTTCTCACGTCCGTGATCCATGATTTCAGTCCGTCAAAAAAATATAACCTGTTATTCTTGTCAGTGGAAAACTGAGGAAGGACCCATTCAAGTCAATGGGTCCGTCAAAAAAAAAACGGATGCACAATTGGTATGTCATCTGTGTCTGCGTCAGTGTCCGGTTTTTTTCTACAAGACCTTGGGCAATAAAATTACACTTTTCATAACCTCTCTTTTTTTTCCTTTACACAAGGAAACACAACTGAAGCAAAATCGGACACGGACCACTAAAGCCAAATCACTGACAGTGAAAAAACACTGTCGTGTGTATGAGGCCTGTCTGTGATGTGCGATCCGCAAATTGCGGATCGCACATTGCCTGTGTCTATGTTTTGCGGACACGCAAAACACTTACGGACGTGTGAATGGACCCCAAAAAGGTGTTTTTCCAACATTTACATACTGATGGCCTATTCTCAGGACAGATTACCATTATCAGGTTGGCAGGGGTCCGACTCTCAGGAACCCCACAGATCAGCTGTAGAAAGAAGCTGTGGCGCTCTGTGAGCACTTAGGCCTCATGGCATCACGTTAATCGGTCACATGGCCTAGGTGCAGCTCAGCCCCAGTCGAATGGGCCTGGGCTGCAATACCAAGCACAGACACTATGCCATAGGTGTCTCTGTGTATGGTAAGCTGAGATGAGGCCACAGCACTCACCAGAGGGCCTCTTCAGGCAGCTAATCCACCGATCAGATATTGATGACCTATCCTGAGGATAGATCGTTTATAATGAACTCTTCGAAAACCCAGATTGGGGTTGTGTACAACATAGTTACATAAATTGGGAAATAAAGAGAATACAATTTACATAAAAGTTAAAACTAGTACTTGAAGTGTCCCCTTAGGCTCGGCCTTGATTATAGACCAATTAATTTTGTATTGGCATTCCATGCGGCTTAGCTAGCCAACATTCCTTAACTGTGCTACAGGCCTGAATAACCCACATATCTCTGCGCCTCAAAATAACGATTTCCTCATCTGTCATACACAGATCACCATGCAAAGAAAGGCAAGCCAATTATAAGCCTAACTCTACAGCAAACAAATAGTTACAATGAGCATAAAGTAGAGAGCATGCAGACAGGACACCACCGTCAAGGTAGGAAATACACCAGGTAAGCCGGTCAGCGCCGTACGTGGAGCTGGTGGACGGCTCCCTGCACACAGGGTGGATTTTTCCACTGCAAGTCATTCATCACAGCTCTCCAGCAAATACACAGCAAACTATGCATGTCTGCAGATGTCATCAGGGGCTTCATCCCTCACATTGAAAAAGTGTGAAATCTGAAAAGTAAATGGACATTCTGGGGAGGGGATACAAAAAAAAAAAATACCCTAGACCTATTTCAACCTTGTGCAGGAGCCCAGTTTGCCATGGTTTGTCCAACTGGTTCATTATCAAAAACCAGGGTGGATTAAAAAAAATAAATAAATAAAAATTATGATGTAAATAAAAAATTTAGATTTTTTTTTACATTTAAAATCATTTTTTATTTAAAATAAGATTTTTTTAAGATGCTTTTTGGAGGAAAAGATATCATCCAAAGGTTATTCCATCATGAAATAAAGATTCGTTTTTTAATTATGTAGAATTAAGGCTATATATGTTTAATTTTTTTGGTAAATAAATTCCATTAATCCATTCACAATGTCATGCTCTTCCAGAGGTTTTTGTAAGATTGTTGGGCAGTTTCTCTGCCTACAAGATATTATCACAGATGCTTGGTTTACTTTTGCAGTTCTTAAAACTAAATTTGACTCAGCAGAGATCACATGCCTCTTCTTCATAGCAAAAATGTTATAACGTGAACAGAGTCGAGAAAAAGACCTTCATCCTAACTTCTACAAATCTATGAATACAGAATCAACCTAATCAAACTAATATGAAAAGTTGTTATTCTAAAAATCTTCATCTACTTGCATATTATAGGTTATACCAGCAAGAATTAGTCTTTATGTAAAAAACTATGATTTAAATCAAATCCACCCTGTCAAAAACCAATTTAAAACAATGGTTTAGGCCGAATATACACGGCCGTGAGCGGTCCGTGGTAACGGGCTGGATTCCTGCTGAGAGCAGGAGCGCACAGCGTCATTGGTTGCTATGACGCCATGTGCTTCCTGCTGCCACCACAGTACAGTAATACACTGGGATGATCTATACTAGTGTATTACTGTACTGCAGCAGGAAGCGCACGGCGTCATAGCAACCAATGACGCCGTGCGCTCCTGCTCTCAGCCGTGTGCATTCGGCCTTATAGTGAAAATTAGAGAGGAAATAAATAAATAAATGGCTTTTATGACCGACTGAAATCGATCTCATCTGTCAAATACATTAGATATTCCTCTAGTGATAGTTACTGCAGCATGTACCGAGTATTGCTAGAGAAGCATTCAGTATATTTTACATTAATAAGGACCTAGCATGGGTCCAGACATTATAAACTAAGTATCAGGATACGAAGGGCATACTGCAGGGATCCAACTGCGCTTACTATTTTTTCTGGGCGCCGCTCCGTTCGCCTGCTGAGGCCCCCGTTGTATTCTCCTGCCTGATATGCTAATAAATAGCATCGGAGCAATGAGGAGGAGACTGCATCTCTCAGTGGGCGTCTCCTTCTCATTAGCGCTGTCCAATCACAGCAGAGAGTCACAGAAAGGGAGAAAAAAAATAAAAAATATCAATCAACTCCCCTTCTCCCTGACTTTCTCCGCTGTGATTGGACAGCTCACAGTCAGGGAGAAGGAGACGCCCACGGAGAAAGACTTAGTCTCCCCCTCATTGCTCCAATGCTAAAAGTAGCATACCAGGCGGGATAAAACAACGGGGGCCACAGCGGGCGAACGGAGCGGCGCCCAGAAAGAATAGTAAGTGCAGTTAAATCCCTGCACTATGCCCTACGTATCCTGATACTTCGTTTATAATGTTTGGATCCATGAAAGGTCCTCTTTAATGCCAGGATATAGACAAGATAGGGACAGTGTCAAATGAAAACCCTACTGCTCTGTGAGTACACCCCTCACATTCTTCTAAATATTTTATTAGATCTTTTTGGGACAACACTGAAGATCTGACACTTTGATACAATGTAAAGTAGTCAGTGTACAGCTTGTATAACGGTGTCAACAAAACCGCTGGCAACAAAAGTGAGTACACCCCTAAGTGATAATGGCCAAATTGTGTCCAATTAGCCATTTTTCCTCCCCGGTGTCATGTGGCTCATTGTTACAAGGTCTCAGGTGTGAATGGTGAGCAGGTGTGGTAAATTTGATGTTATCACTCTCACACTCTAATATACTGGTCACTGGAAGTTCAACATGGCACCTCGTGGCAGAGAACTCTGAGGATCGGAAAAAAAGAATTGTTGCTCTACATAAAGATGGCTCAACCTGCGGCTCTCCAGCTGTTTCAAAACTACAACTCCCAGAATCTTCTAGTAGCTGCAGGCTGCCAAGGCATGCTGGGAATTGAAGTTTTGCAACAGCTGGAGGGCCACAGGTTGGGCATCCCTGGCCTAGGCTAAAAGAAGATTGCCAACACCTTGAGACTGAGCTGCAGCACGGTGGCCGAGACCATACAGCGGTTTAACAAGACAGGTTCCACCCAGAACAGGCCACGCCATGGTCCACCAAAGAAGCTGAGTGCACGTGCTCAGCATCATATCCAGAGGTTGTATAAGTGCTGCCAGCATTGCTGCAGAGGTTAAAGGGGTGGGGGGGGGTCAGCCTGTCAGCACTCAGACCATACGCCGCACACTGCATCAAATTGGTCGGCATGGCTATCATCCCAGAAGGAAGCCTCTTCTACAGATGATGCACAAGAAAGCCGCTAACAGTTTGCTGAAGACAAGCAGATAAGGACCTGGATTACTGGAACCATGTCCTGTGGTCTGATGAGACCAACATAAAACGTATTTGGTTCAGATGGTGTCAAGCGTGTGTGGTAGCACCCATGTGAGGAGTACAAAGCCAAGTGTGTCCTGCCTAAAGTCAAGAGTGGTTGTGGGAGTGTGGTGGTTTGGGGCTGCATGAGTGCTGCCAGCCGTGGAGAGCTACAGTTCATTGAGGGAACCATGAATCCAAACATGAACTGTGACATACTGAAGCAGAGCATGACCCCCCCCCCCCCCCCCCTTTCAGAAACTGGGCCGCAGGGCGGTATTTTAACATGATAACAAACCCAAATACACCTACAAGCCTACTGCCTTGCTAAAGAAACTGAGTGTAAAGGTGCTGGACTGGCCGGGCATGTCTCCAGACCTAAACCCATCTGTGGGGCATCTTCAAAAGGAAGGTGAAGGAGCTACGTGATGGAGGAGTGGAAGAGGATTCCAGTGGCAACCTGTGAAGCTCTAGTATACGCCAAGCCCAAGCGTTAAGGCGGTGCTGGTAAATAATGGCGGCCACACAAAATATTGACAGTTTGGCCATTTTCACTTAGGGGTGTACTCACTTTTGTTGCCAGCGGTTTAGACATTAATGGCTCTCTGAGTTATTTTGAGGGCAAATCAAATTTACACCGTTATACAAGCTGTGGACTGAATACTTTACATTGTATCAAAGTGTCAGATGGTGGTGTCCCATGAAAAGATTTAATAAAATAGCTCCAAAAAAAATGTCAGGGGTGTACTCACTTTTGTCAGATACTGTATTTGATGCAGTGATCTGGAGGCTGGTAAATGTCTGGGTCCTGGCATGTTCAGGATGATCAGTGGGAGGGTTAAAAAGGCTCTGTGAGCGCGATCAACCCTAATAAACCAGGCACAGTGCTTAGTAGGGTTGACCCAGCTGAGTAAAACAGTACCTCATTTCTGTTCCTCCATTGCGCAGTTCTGGAGAAATATAACTTTTTAGTAATAAGTCGATTAGGTATTTGGCGCACTGAGCCCTTTGGATACCAGAGCTCAGAGGGAACTGGGGACAAAAATGCATGCTGCGACATAAAAACTACTCAAGTTACCACACAACATTTACACAAGGCATGGTGCGTCTGGCCTACACGAGTACTTGTCTTTTATTCTGCTGGTAACGCTTTGTGGTCTGCTGTGATAACCAATGACACTTCCATGAGCCATTCTAACTGTGGTGGTAATATTTTATAGGCCCATTCTCTCCCGCTCAGACACACATTTAAGTTTCTGTGCTGGGTCCTCCATAGTAGTGTCTTATCTCTTAGAAAACACATGGCAGTACTGAGAAAAGGTTTCACACGCGAGTTTCTTCGTAAACGTAAAGACAATATCAGCAGTTTGGATGCATCTCCAGTGAGCAGGTTTTCTTGGAGGTCCCATTTCTTATGAATTACAGCACAGGAAAGGAGGAGGAAAAAAAAAAAAAAAAAAAAAAAAAAAAAAAAGTACAGGAGCTAGGTTTACACATTCATCTGGTTTTCAGGAGGAAGTTTTTGCAGGCAAAGCCAGAAAAATATTTAAAAACAGAGGTGACATAATATCTGTCCTTTATACAGACTGCAGTCACATGTCCATTAAAAACAGAAATGCTCAAAATACGATCATGTGCATGAAGCCTAATACAGCGTGCACAAAAATACCCTGTGGGCATAGTTTGGGTCTCTTGATGAAAATGGAGTCCGTGGCGCTGCTGCTGTACAAGGCTATAATATATGCATAGGCCAACGGTCTCCATTTTCAAACGTTCCGTGTAAGATATGGCGCATCTTTTTTAATCTTTCCAACAGATCGTTTTGATAATCAGGGAAACACTAGCTAAAGATCAAGGCCTTGGGTTGGGTTATGAAACTGCCACTTTGCATTGGGCTACTTTCACACTGGCGATTTGGTTTCCATTTGCGAGATCCGCTCAGGGCTCTCACAAGCGGTCCAAAACGGATCCGTTTTCCCCTAATGCATTGCGAATGGAAAAGGATCCGCTCAGAATGCATCAGTTTGCCTCCGTTCCGTCTCCATTCCGTTTTGGAGGCGGACACCAAAACGCTGCCTGCAGTGTTTTGGTGTCCGTCTGATAAAACTGAGCTGGCACACAATGTATGTCAATGGGGAAGGATCCGTTTTCTATGACACAATCAGGCACAATAGAAAACGGATCCGTCCCCCATTGACTTTCACTGGTGTTCAAGATGGATCCGTTTTGGCAATGTTACAGATAATACAACCGGATCCGTTCTGAACGGATGCATGCGGTTCTATTATCTGAACGAATGTGTTTTTACAGATCCATGATAAATCCGCACCAAACAAGAGTGTGAAAGTAGCCTTAGGCCACTTTCACACTGGCGTTTCTGGGTCCGCTTGTGAGATCCGTTTCAGGGCTCTCACAAGCGGCCCAAAACAGATCAGTTAAGCCCCAATGCATTCTGAATGGATGAGGATCCGTTCAGAATGTATCAATTTGTTTGCGTTTGGTCTCCGTTGCGTTTTTTTAGATGGTCACTAAAACGCAGCTTGCAGCGTTTTGGTGACCGTCTGACTATGCGGAGCCTAACGGATCTGTCTAGACTTACAATGCAAATCAAGACGGATCCGTTTTGACTTAGACTTTTTTTTTAAATGAATAATGCAAATGGATCAGTTATTAACGGATACAAGCGTTTGCATTATTTGTGCAGATCCATCTGTGCAAATACAAGAGGGATCTGCACAAAACACGAGTGTGAAAGTAGCCTTAGATGTCCATGTGAACCTGCTAAATCAACATGCACATAAACTGAAAACAAATCCGGTAACAATGTGGCGGAGTAATTGTATCCGCCTCATACGTTTCTCTGTGGATACATTTAGATACGCTTAGAAAGCAGATGGGCTGTCGAGTCTATTCCACTGCAGGCAAACATCACTTATGTACAATATCATTTTTCAAGCTGACCCCCTACATCTCCATGATAGAAATCAACATGTGCAAAGCCTTCCAGCGCTAAAGGTGTTAACAAAAGGCCTTTGTTCTCATCCTTTGGCAACAGCATCATCAACATTCCCTGTATACAAAGCGGCAATGGAAATTCACCGGCTTATTTCTAGATCACAATTATAACGAGGAAGAGCACATACCGCAGCGTGTGCACCGCAGTACAAATGCTTCCCGAAATAAAAGTCCTGTAAAACCCATCCCAGAGAGGACACATTAAGGGCTCGTGCACACGAACATTTGTTTTCTGTGCCTGTTCTTTTTTTTTTGCGGTCCGTATGAGGAACCATTCACTTCAACAGGTCAGAAAAAAATAAATAAAAAAAATACGGAAATGACACTGTGTGCATGCCGTTTGCTTAGGTCCACAAGGCCGTTCCACAAAGAAGAAAAAAAAAAAAAAAAAAAAAAAAGAAGAGGTATTGTTACAATGGAGCCCAAAAAAAAAATTAAAAATATGCAATGCGGATCAGTGTTGTGCGGACCACAAAATGCACATGGTCGCGTGCATAAGCCAGGGGCTCCGATCCACCATCAGCAATGCGGTCAGTGTAGACTGGAAGCACAGACCTGCAGCGCCAGTCCACCCATTAAAGCCACAAACACCATGATAGATTGGAGGCCATTAAAAATCAATGGGGTCCATTGATTTTGGTGTCCGTTTGGTGTCCGTTGTGTGACTGATTTTACACCGTAAACAGAAACCATGATGGTAGCGTGAACACAGTCTTAGGCCTCATGCACACGACCGCAAATTGCGGAAGGCACACGGGCGGTTTCCGTTTTTGGCAGATCCGCGGTTTGCGGACCGCAAAAAACAGTACGGTCGTGTGCATGAGGCCTTAAAGGGGTATTCCAGTTACATTAAGTTATCCCCATACACAGGATAACTATTAGATTAGTGTTATTGTCCATGCAGCCATCATCACAATTCTGGAACTATACACAATTATTAATGCCATATTCTTTTATCAGGATCATCCACACATGGCAGACCTTGGAAAATATAAAAATAAAATCTGCTTTCCTACATTTGGAAACTAGGAGAAAAAGATGCTGAGGCTCCACAAAGCACAGGAGATAACCATGGAAGGGGGCAACATGAAAAAGAGTGGACCTTAAGAAGCCGATTAGATCCCCCAATCTAGATTTCTCTAGATGCCAATATTAAAAGGGGTTGTCTCATCATGGACAATGGGGGCATATCGCTAGGATAAGCCCTCATTGTCTTATAGGTGCGGGTCCCACCGCTGGGCCCCGCAAGTGAAGGAAGGCACACTGCTCATGCACAGCCGCTCTCTATTCATTTTCTATGGGGCCGGTGAAAATAGCCGAGCGCTGGCTCGGCCATTTCCGTCGACCCCATAAAAAATGAATGGAAGCAGGGGCCACGCATGCGTGGTAGCACCCATTCACTTTTATGGGGAGCCGGCTTGGTGGCAGCCAGACCGGAGTCCTCCAGCCACCACCTTGTGGGGCTCAGTTATCGATATAGGTGCGGGTCCCAGCGGTAGGACCCGCACCTATAAGACAATGGGGGCATATCCTAGCGATATGCCCCCATTGTCTATGACGAGACAGCCCCTTTAAGAACTTTCATAGACATCAGCAGAAGAAGCCACCGGTAACAGTTCTGACCTCATCTCCTGGTTCCTAGTAGCAGAGAACTAAATTTATGTTCTTCTTGCTATGGAGACAATCTCCATGGCCAGGTCAGAAGATAACACACTAAATATAGCAATGGAGGATCAATAAATTGTTCTCTTCCTTAAGCTGGTCACACACATTAAATCAATGGTCCAAACCTGACACTTCTGCTTCAGCTGGGTCTAGTAGCGGCTGCTTCTCCTCACAATTGAAATAAACATGCACACTTGACCAAGAGTGGATGTTTAAAAGTGGTCATACAAATCCAGACGGATGTCTTGTATATGGAGGGGTGCCGACCCTCCCACAGCAGCAGATGTTAGGAGAAGGATAGGACAAGTATGTTGGATTTCGACATGTCTGATCCCAGATGAGAGAGGCTGCACCAGAGATGTCTGGGCTTCTGTCCCCAACATAAATGTGTATTGGGGGAGTCAAGAAGAATAGTTGTCAGCTATTGTAGGTGAGCACCTTTAAAGGGATTGTCCGGCTTTTAGATGTTGATGACTTGCCCTCCAGGAAGGCCATAAATATCAGATCGGTGGGAGTCCAACACCCAGTATCCCAACTAATGAGCTGTTCTTCAGCATCCTACAGCACCAGAAACATCTCAGTGCCTGGAGCTGGAAGCAGAAGGATCAGTCCACGCCAGTGTAACGTAGCACAGCTCCCATTCAACTGAGGATAGATCATCAATGTCTAAAAAGATAGACAACCCCTCTAGGGAATGTCCACATTGAGCAAATTTGTAGTGGATTCCACAGCAAAAGGACAGAGTATAATGTAAGAGAGGGTTTCAAAATCCCATTTACACACCACAGGGAAAAGAAATGAGGATTTTAGGGGCAAATCTGTAACTGGAGATTTTGGGGGTCATTTATTAAACAGAAATACGCCTAAATTAGCCATATTTCTGGCACAGATTGCAGAGCAAAAGTTATTTGTGCAGCAATCTATGACTACTCCCCGCTCACGCCAGGTCAAAAAAAAATAATAATAAGTGGGCGTGGCGGGGGCAGGGACTGGCCGGCAGGCCCGTCCCATTTACCATTTTCTATGCCTGGTTTAGGCGTCAAAAATGGTCTAAATGTAAGATGGCTAGGAAGCTGTCTTACATTTTGAACGCCGGCGGCTCTACATAACTCCGGCGGATCCACCGCCAGTACAGGGCTTTATTAAGACCACATAAATGCACATTTCATTGCAGATTAGATGCAGATTTCTTTAAAGCAAATCGTACCTGTGTGAAAAAAAGTCTTATGGCGCGAGAAAAAAAAATATTTGACAAAAAGCATTCGGCATCTCATGTGTGGTTGACATTATATGGCTTCATAGGATGTGCCAAGTCCTACTTCTTAGAACTGAACCTACGTGAAGAGTGGGAAGGCCACCTCTTCATTCATTCCTCACCTCAATGCAGTTGCCACCTCACCAGGCAGGTTGAAGGACCCCCATTTAAGAGACGAGAAGAAATCGCCTCTATCAGACATTTATGACATGTCCTGTAGATCTGCCATTAGTATTCACGCTGGGTATACCCATTTAAAGAAAATGCTGATTCTACCTTTCACTAAGGCTACATGCACACGACCGTATGCGTTTTGCTGTCCGCAAATTGCGGATCTGCAAAAAACGGATGACATCCGTATGCAATCCATTTTATTTATTTTTTCGGATCCATTGTAACAATGCCTAAAACAGACAAAAATATTTTTTTGCGAGGCTACGAAACGGACATACTGACACGGTGCGCTGTCCGCATTTTTTTTGCGGACCCATTGAAATGAATGGGTCCGCATCCTATCCGGAAAAAAATAAAATAAAAATGTATGGATACCGAAACAAACAACGTTCGTGTGCTTGAGGCCTAAACGACAGAAGTTATTGTCCACTAAAGAACCTATGGATGTGCGGGTTGTCTACATGGGCAGCCTCTCACCTGTCAGATGGAATTTGCCCATCTATCCTGCATCACCAAGCATGGTTCATCTACAGCACACTGAGGCCACCAATGGGTTTCAACATTCTGACTTTCAATGGTCTTCACGTATAAACTGTTCAATGGAAAAGTGGTCAGTGACTAATCATTCATGTTACCCATTATCAGAGCAGTTTATGGCCAAGGTCCAGTGTTGGCTTACACAAGCCATGCTGTATCACCTTGCACTGGAGCTTGATAAAGACTCCTTTGAGTCGAAACGTTGCACGCTGGTTGAGCAATAAACACAAATTTATTTGAGAAGCTGGAGTGCTGCGGTTTTCTACAATCTCTTCACCTTGCACTGGACCACCCAGCAGGACTGTCACATCCTAATAAAAGTCCATGGAAATATCAGACAACCACCTTACGCTATGTACGGTAAGTCACTAACGTGGGCCTCAGCTCAGGTTAAAAGCCTCAAAGCGCACACACAATATACCAACACAGACTTTATGGATTGGGAACATCGTCCAGGCCCAAGCTAATTTTGTGCTTTAACATAAACTAGTCACATATTCCACTGCAATTCTGCCATGTCTGAACACGGCCTTACGCTGCAACACAGGGTTGACAGTTTTCCTAAATTGCTCATTTCACACCACTATATGTTTGGTCCAAATCCAATCCGCATGTTTTGCAGATTGGATGTGGTTCCATTCATTTCACACAGCGTACATTATTTTACTGCAGGGTGGATTTGATTTAAATCACTAGTCAGTAAGGCTTGATTTAAATCATAGTTTTCTACATAAAGACTAATTCTTGCTGGTATAACTTATAATATGGAAGTAGATGAAGATTTTCAGAACAACAACTTTTTTATATTAGTTTGATTCTGTATTTATAGGTTTGTAGAAGTTAGGATTAAGGTCTTATTCTCAACTCTGTTCATGTTATAACATTTTTGCTGTGAAGAAGAGGCATGTGACCTCTGCTGAGTCAAATTCAGTTTTGAGAACTGCAAAAGTAAACCAAGCATCTGTGATAATATCTTGTAGGCAGAGAAACTGCCCAATAATCTTACAAAAACCTCTGGAAGAGCATGACATTGTGAATGGATTAATGGAATGTATTTACCAAAAATTTAAAACATATACAGCCTTCATACATAATTCTACTTAATTAAAAAACTAATCTTTATTTCTTGATGAAATAACCTTTGGATGGTAATATATTTTCCTCAAAAAGCATTTTATATAAAAAAAAAAAAAAAGATTTTTATTTACCCTGTTTTACTGTATACCTTTGTAATCAACTACGCTATTCCATGCTGGGGAACAATAAAGGTATCAACATATATCAACCCAACTAAGGCCTAAAAGACAGTTTTGAAGGCCTCAAGCTTTTTCATGGTGCACGTGGCAAACAAAGGGTTAAACAGGTTTCCTAGAAGTTGAACATTAATAATCTACCCTCAGGATAGGTCATCCATATCTGATCGGTGGGGTCAGACTCCCAGCACCCCTGACGATCAGCTGTGTGAAGAGGCCATGAAGCTCTGACGAGCGCTGCAGCCTCCTTACAGCTTACAGTCCATCCAACGTACAGCGGCAGTGCTTGGTTTTGCAGCCCAGGTCCATCCACTTGAATGGGACCGAGCCAAGCACAGGCCATGTGACCGATGAACGTGATAGCACTGGCCTAAAAAGCAGCTGATCGTCGGGGGTGCCAAGAGTCACACCCCATCCATCAGATACTGATGACCTATTCTGAGGAAAGGTCAACAATATTCTCCTCCTCCCACCCCAGTCAAAACACACTTTAGGCTACATGCACACAACCGCAAACTGCGGATCCGCAAAAAACAGAAGCCGCCCGTAAGCCTTCCGCAATTTGCAGAACGGGCAGCCCCATTGTAGAAATGCCAATTCTTGTCCGCAAAACGGAAGAGAATAAAACAGGTTATATTTTTTTTTTTGCGGGGCCACAGAATGGAGCAACGGATGCGGACAGCACATGACGCCCTGTCCGCATCTTTTGCGGACCTAAACAACGGTCGTGTGCATGAGGCCTTACTCTGAAATTCTAGAACAGCGATGCTCAACCTGCAGCCCTCCAGCTGTTGCAAAACTACAACTCCCAGAATGCCTGAACAGCCTACAGCAGTGCATAGTGGGAGTTGTAGTTTTACAATAGGTGGAGGGCCGCAGGTTGAGCATGCCTGTTCTAGAACCAAAGGCCTTTTTTATATAATTTTTTAAAGGCCCTGACCACAAAGGGCAGATTTTCCCACTTTTCTGCTGCGGATCTCTGGTAGATTACACTCCATGTTGCAAGGGGTGAAATCCACGGTGGAAACTCAGATTATCAATTTATGCTGCGGATTTCACTCTGAGTTTCCACCGTGGATTTCACCCTTTGCAACGTAGGATCTAGAAGCAAGAAATAAAAAGCAGCATCTGGATGATGGCAGAAAATATATACTGCTAGTTTCAGTCACAATGCATGTACACATTTCACAAGGAGACGCCTGCCAATCACAGATGAGGAGAAACCACCAGCGGAGCACACCGGTGGTCACCAAGGGTTCGGGGAAGCAGGTACAGTGAAGGTGCTGGCCGGAAACTGACAGAAGACGAGCAGGATGAATGGATTACAATGGTACAAACTGCATCAAATGTATGGAGGTACATGGGGCCTAATAAATGTGTAACATATTAGAGACATTTTTACAAAGGGATATTGTGGTTGTGTGACATTATGTCAGAGCTGTGCTCATCTCTGGAAATCCCATAGAAATGAATGGAGCAGCTGCACACAAGCCAGACCTGCTGCTCTGTTCACTTCAGGGGGCTGCACTGGGTTCTTGTGATGGTGGGGGATCCCAGTAGTAAGACCCGCCAACCACCTAATAGTTACCTCCCCCATCCTGTGGCTAGGGGATAACATCACACACCTGGAATGCCCCTTTATGGGTATGTTCACACAACGGATTTTGAAAAGGCGTTGAGAGTGGAATCCGCACTGATTTTCTGTACAGTTTTGTTGTGGTTTTTGTTGCTTTTTTTATGCTTTCCATTCATTGCAATGGGAGAAGGATCACCAATTCTGTTCTGAGATAGCGCATGCTGCCTCTTTTTGGCGTGGAAGAAAAAGCAAGCCCTGCCTCCCATTGAGATGAAAGGGAGGCTTTTCAGAGGCCTTTTTTGGAGCAGATTCCACACTGAAAACGTGTATATAAAAAAAAAAAAAAAAAGCGCACCAAAAAATGCTGTGTGGATGGACCCAAAGGGAGTTTTCTGGTATTTAGCTATTAATGACCAGTCCTCAGGATAGATTATCAATATCAGCCTTCCAGAAGCAGAATGCTTCACCCGCTGTGTAGTGGCCGTGCTGGGGTACTGCAGCTCAGTGCCCAACCATGTGAACAGGCACCGAGCTGCAGTATGCCGTCACTGGAAACTACACAGTGGACACAGCCTTCCATCCAATGTACGGTTTCTAGCGGCTGCCTGAAAACGCTGGGTGTGCCGGATATCAGACCCTCAGCGATCTGATCGGCCATCAAAATGCAAGTACCAGAAAACACCTTTAAGCCACATTTTTGGTGAACATATTTTAAAATTTCTCTTAGTCCCTTTCAATACCATCAAGGTAGGCGACTTACAACTCAAATTTTGCGCACACCATGCACTGCACTATTTTTGTGCAACCTTTGACAGAATTCTGGCTACCCCGATGATTGAGAACGATATTTCTGGGGGGTGTACAACTTTATAGACTGAAGATGGTGCGCTGTCTACAGAATATCTAACTGAAAGCTCAACCACAACACAACGCTCACAGGAAGCAGCTAATAGCTGGAGGGGAGAGAAGCGGCATTAGTTTTATTTCCTGTCATACACATTAGTAGTGAACGAAAAATTAAAAATGTAATGATTTAGGCTGGATTCCCACATGCACTTTTTGCAGCAGTTTCTTTTTTTGTTTTTCTAAAATCAAAAGTGCATCTAAAAAGAAGAAATCGTATTAAGGAAAAAATAAAAAAAGGATACTGCTGTTGTATCCACTGCTGTGCGATTCCAGCCCCGTACGTAACTTTACATGAGCCTTTTTGGTGCTGCAAGAAGTAACCTGAACTTTTCACCTCAGTGCGCAGCCGCTCATATAAATATGACAGCACTCGCTTTACTGCTTCACGCAAGCAGGCCTGGGAACGGGATGACAAATCTCTTGTGCTAGCTAATAAAATAGTGAATAGCTCTGATCACATCCATTACGTAAGCCAATCCCAAGGAGGAAAACCACCGTTAATATCTCAATGAGCTCACATGTCTAATTCCACAGCACGTCACACAAAGTCAAGAAGAATCCCAATCTACCAGGCGGCTGAAGGACTACATCCAGCAAGCTGGGACTGCACTTGGGTGAGAGCACTGGAAAATCCACACAACGCGAAGGGAAATAATGACAGATTAATTCAGGATGCCTGCTATGTGTCAAGGACAATAGTCCCTACATTTTACAGTTGAAGACACAGAAATTTGACAATGGGAAGCAAAACAGTCCAAATCACTTCACTGCAATATTTCAGATAAATACAAATGTGTCAGATCTCACCTTTCATCTTCTCCATCCACCAGAGGTGCTGTCAGGGGTAAGGACTTCAAGGGAAGGAAAGATCCTGCACTCTGAAAGCCTCCACTATTCTCCAAAGAGGAACCTTCACCACCATGTGGTAGACCCGCCATTGAGTGCTCCATCAGACGTCTAGCGTCTTCAATCTGGCTTGCCACGGATTGAATGAAAGATGGTGCCAAGAACTGACTGGCACTACCAGTCATGTGAAGGGGCACATTTTGTGCAACTGGCAAACTTGCAATCACTGGAGCCTGATTTCCACTTTGGACTAAACTCCCATTTTGTGGTGCTGAAAGCTGAGCACCAGGTGGTGGGCCAAGGGTAGTAGGTGCTGGCGATATTCCAGTAGGTATACTTGTGCCCAGCTGTTGAACTGCTGGGACATTGGCAGCTGTTGGTAAAGGACTGACTGCGGGTACTTGCTGAGTGGTCATTCCCTGTACAGCAGCGGATTCAATAACTTGTGTCGGAGGTTTCGAGGGGAGCAAAGGATTCTGCTGTGCAATCATGACAGAAGGTGGATGAACAGAAGCGCCAACTTGCATCCCTTGGGTAGGTGGTGGCACTGGCTGAGTAGGAGCTGGAACATTTTGCTGGATAACAGATGGTGCAGTCTGACTGGCAGATACCTGGTGTACTGGAGTTGGCAGATTTACTTGTTGGCCAACACCTACAACTTGACCGCTGGTAGCTGGCATGGTTGTCTGAGCATGTACCACAGGTTGGGTTGAAGCTACAGAAGTTGGAGGAGCTTGTGTTAATGCTGACTGAATCTGCGCCTGCAAGACTTGTGCTTGGACAACAGGTAGCGATGTGGCGGTATTGCCCACTCCTGATGACCCAGACTGCATGGGTGCAACTCCCGTCTGAAGGATCTGCGGATGTTGTATGTATTCTGGTAAATTCCCTGGAACAGAACTTTGATTTGTTGGCATTACATGCCCAGTAGTCATCGGAGCGGACTGTGGGTGTGCATACTGTATCGTTGGTGGCTGTTGTTGAACAGTAGGCAAATTTGGTAAGGGCTGTGCCGATTGAGGATATGGCAACTGTTGGGGGATCATGGTAGAAACTGCTGGCTGCTGATGGCCTAAAGAAGAAGGGACCCCAAGTACAGCGACAGGAGCACTTATAGTAGCTGGAGCGGCCTGCCCTACTTGTTTCTGAGGCGAAAAAGTGGCATCTTGTGAATGTATCTGTAACTGTGCAAGCTGAGGCTGGGAAACACTCTGCGGTATATTTGAAGGTGGGACATTCTGGGCGAGTGGGTTGCTGAAGTCCATCTGCTGAGGTGCCAAGACTTGAAATCCTTGCATTGCAGGTGCCCCTATTTCCCCACTTCCAACACTTTCTGTGTAGTGGCTCAGAGTGCTGATGTTGCTACTTACTGAGCTCCCACTGGTGCTCTCTCGCTCAGACGTCATCTCAAGTGGGTTTTGTTTAACGCTTTCCACCGCTTTGTTGACTGCAGCTCCCTCTGAAGCAGCTGCTGCATTCTCTTTGTCATAGAACTCCATACAAGTCCATCTGCCCTTCCTGAACGGTTCTGAACTGGAGTCTAATTTTACTACTCTAAACCTAGATGTTGCTGCACCCGAAGGTGCCGCCTGGTGCTGTCCTGCAGCTGGCACAACTGCTGGTCCTATAGGTGCACTAGCAACATTGTTAGGTATACTAGATGCAGCAAGATTTCCATTGCCAGAAGAACCTAAATGTGGATTCATGTTCCCAGAGACAGCACTTACATTACTAGTACTAGTCATACTGGTGGAGGTAACATTTACACTAGTGGGCAAAGGAGCCGCCATGCTTACATTTTGAATATTAACATTGTGCGCTGTCCCACTCCCTGGAACAGGATTGACACCTGCACTAACAGGCCCGCTTGCTTTACGCATGATGGGTGGGATTGTCCCCACAGCTGGAACAGCGACAGAGGGGGCAGAAGAAGCAGGTGCTGGGACCGTAGTCTCTGTAGTTCCTTGAGGAGCCAATTTCACAGACGTTGGATTCTGAGAAGCAGTAGAGGCACTAGGTAAGCCATGATGGGCAGGCACGGGAAGTCCATGATGATGAGGAGGATGATGATGATGAAGATGGTGGTGTACATTCCCATTGATCAAGATATTCTGCTGGACATTAGCGGGCAAATGTTGATGAAGGTGCGGCTGATTGGGAGACACCGCGCCAGGTGTCTCGGCTTCTTGAAAGTTATTCAAGGTCTCTTCCGAGGAGCTTCTCTCGGGACCACCAAGATCTGTAGCTCTAGACAAGGACACATCCAGGATCTCCGAGGAGGACAGATCTTCGGTGTGGGATTCGTCCAAGTCGTCGTAGCTCTCGGTGTCCTCGGCGATGCTGTTATTGGAGCTCATGCTGGCAGAAATTTGAGCAGGGGTGACACTGGTAATCTGAAAGCCACTTTTCTTTTTAATCTGTGCCCCAGACTGTACAAGGGGTTGTGCCATCAAGTTCAAGGTTTGGGGAGGATGCTGCTGAGGTCCAGGGGAGGAGGAGGATGCAGGTGGCACCAGCACAGGAGGCTGGTAGTCCTCAGAAGCCAGGAGGTGCCCACCTGTCAGAGCAGAGGGGTGAGCACTGGTCCCACTGCCCCTTCTGGGGAGATCTGCCGGGTGCGCCATCTTCCTGGCAGCTAGGTCTGCAGATGGATCCGGCTGGTGCATGGCGATTCTCCTCCTCCAGCACTCAGCCCACCCACCTTCACTCCTCCAAACGTGCGAGATGTGTTCCCCTCAGTGAGGGGGAGCGGGGCTCTCCCGCTGCGATCGTTCACACACACGTCACCTCTCTCCGGTACAATACACGGATGTGGCACTCCCCCGGTGATCAGCACGGTCCCTTTAATGACAGATCGCTCCTCAGGGAGGGCAGCACGGCTAGTAGCCCTGGATCCGGGGCGACAAGGCAGGTGTCGCTAGGCTGCAGTCTGGAGGCCGGCTGCTGCCGGGAGGCGATGACAAGGATGCTGGCTGGAACGATGCAGCCGGTGGACGCGGCCATCACTGACAGTCATCAACAGTCCCCCTGCCCGGGGCCCGGCGGCGGCGGCCCCATCCTCTGCACCGAGAAGACACGCATAGAAAGAGCGGCCGCGGCCGTGTGCTCCCCCTCAGTGAATCCGGCTGACGAGGCCGGCGGCTCGCGGGCTCCTCTCCCTGTATCTATCCCCCGTGACTCTGCCTTTCTTTTCTCTCGCAGTGTCTCTGGGCTCCCTGTTACACGGCGCCTGTGCCTCCCACCCCCTTCTCTTAATCTGACATGTTATTGGAGGAGAGCGGCTGCTAGCCGGGGAAGCGGCTCACTGAGGGGAGGAGAATCCCAAAAAGATGGCAGCCGCACATGCGCACTGCGCTCCTAGTGGATCTGTAGCGAGACGAACGGCCTGCAGGGGGAGGGATAGAGCCGAGCGTGACGCAGCGGGCTCGCCCGAAGCTCGGCGGAAATGGCCGAACGCTGGGCGAGGATTTCGGCGGCGTTCGGGGTTCTCGGAGGGATGACGTCAGTGCGGGAGTCATGCAGACGTGTCCTGCTTGTTGAATGTCGGGGCCGGTCTCTTTAGTAATAGCCATTGTGCAACGGTCGAGACACGTGGAGGGGTAGTCGCTGGGGAGCAATGAATGACGGTGACGCGGGAGATAGGGCTGGTGCAGTGTGACTCAGAGGGTTCTCTGCCATTACTGAAGTGGTCTAAAGCAGGAGCCCCAGATACACCTCTTCAGAGCAGAGCAAAAAGCCGTCCAGTGTGAACGGTGGGCAGAGAGGGGAAGATCATTCTGACCACTGTCTAGCCTCACCTATAACAAGGACCACCTTTGCTAGCATGAGAAGCCCGTGGTTGTGTTCAGGGGTCAAGTCCTGGGAAAAAAAGTGTGGGAACTCAACCAAGATCCACTACCCCCCCCCCCCCCCCAAAAAAAAATATATATTTATTTCACAGAAAATTCAGTGCGACATAAACAAAAACTGGAATTTGCGCTATATGTCTGTTAAGACATAATTCATCTCTTTCATATTATAAGCTCCCCTTGTATATAATTTACTTACAGTTCTGAAGCCTCAGGGGTGCTGGCAGGCTTGGCCTCAGGTGTTCTGGCAGGCTTGGCCTCAGGGGTGCTGGCAGGCTTGGCCTCAGGGGTGCTGGCAGGCCTGGCCTCAGGGGTGCTGGCAGGCCTGGCCTCAGGGGTGCTGGCAGGCCTGGCCTCAGGGGTGCTGGCAGGCTTGGCCTCAGGGGTGCTGGCAGGCTTGGCCTCAGGGGTGCTGGCAGGCTTGGCCTCAGGGGTGCTGGCAGGCTTGGCCTCAGGGGTGCTGGCAGGCTTGGCCTCAGGGGTGCTGACAGGCTTGGCCTCAGGGGTGCTGGCTCGCTTGGCCGGGCAGAAGGAGTGTGGGAGACTATGAAGTCTTTTTTCTCCAATATTTTTTATTACACCTCAGGTCAGACCCCCCAATGTTAATCAGACCTCGGCTAACAGCCCCAATAATATCCCCAATGTTAATAAGACCCCAATAAGATCTCAGATCACACCTTGGCTCAGACCCTAATATGATCACCCCAATCAGATAAGAGCCCCATGCCTCATAGCAGCCCCCAGTAGTCTTATAGCAACCCCCAGTAGCCTCACAGCAACCCCCAGTAGCCTCACAGCAACCCCCAGTAGCCTCACAGCAGCCCCCAGTAGCCTCACAGCAGCCTCCAGTAGCCTCTCCATCAGCCCCCAGTGACTCTCCATCAGCCCCCAGTGCCTCTACATCAGCTTCTAGTGCCTCTCACCAACGGCCCCCCAGTGCCTCTACATCAGCTTCTAGTGCCTCTCACCAACGGCCCCCCAGTGCCTCCATCAGCCCCCAGACAGTGCCTCTCCATCACGCCCCAGTACCCTCTCCATCAGCCCCCAGTACCCTCTCCATCAGCCCCAGTGCACCCTCCCTGGTATTAAAATTATTGTTGGGCAGTGCGCCCTCCCCCCCTCATCATTGGTGGCAGCGGCAGTTCCGATCGGAGTCCCAGCAGTGCAATGCCGGGGCTCCGATTGGTTACCATGCCAGCCAGGATGCTACTGAAGTCCTGTGTGACTGCCATGGTCAGTTAGTCAGCAGCATACTTACATGCGCTGTAACTCAGCTCTGTGCGGAGCAGCTTAGTTGTCCATAGCAACCAATCAGACTCCATCTTTGGAAAATGAAAGCTGTTTGATAAATCTCCCCCTTAAAGTGGCTGAACCCAGACATACCTCCATTTTCACCCAGGCAGCCCTCCTGACTTGACCATCGGTTAAATGATCGTCATCTGAGTCGTGTCTGATTCTTTCCAGTGTGTGTCAGCTATGTTATACAGCCAGCACAGACCATGTGTGGAGCAAGCTTAGTGCATGAGCCCCATGTTATAGAGAAGGAGAAGCCGAGCAGATTAATAGATATTTTTGTGGGAAAATATTCAGTAAAACCTGTCCTTTATACATTTATATCTTTGCTTCTTTTCACCTCCTGTGAGCAGCTATTGGTACAGGGAGGAGGTGTTATCAGTGACTGACAGCTATCTATGTACACACTTTTACACACAGTGCCATCAATCACTGATAACACCTCCCTCCTGTACCCATAGTTCTTCACAGGAGGGGGAAAATGTAAAGATATAAATTACAGGTTTTACTTAATCTTTTCCCACAAAAATATATATCAACATAGGACAACATCTGCATGGAGTTTGTATGTTCTCCGGATACTCCGGTTTCCTGCCACACTCCAAAGACATACTGATAGGGAACTTGGATTGTGAGCCCCACTGGGGACAGTGTGATCCTGATGTCTGTAAAGCGCTGCAGAATATGTCAGCGCTATATAAGTGCATACAATAAACAAATCTGCTCAGCTTCTCCTGCTATGTAACATGGTGCTAACAGATTGCATTTTGTAGTGACAGGTCCTCTTTAAGGGATCATGCACACAACCGTATGTATTTTGCGATCCGCAAAAAATACGGATGACGTCCGTGTGCATTCCGTATTTTACGGAACAGCTGGCCCCTGATAGAACAGTACTATCCTTGTCCGTAATGCAGACAATAATAGGACATGTTCTAGTTTTTGCGGAACAGACATACGGAAATGGAATGCACACAGAGTAACTTCATATTTTTTTTTTGCTTCCACATATGGCTTGCAAAAAAAACTGGACGGACACGGAAATAAAATACATTTGTCTGCATGAGCCCTAACACAAGTGACATAAAAGTACATGATTTTGCTTTAAAGGAAATGTCATCAGAAAATGACCAATTTTTTAAATCATTTTTTTTTTTTACATATTTTCAAAGAGTTTTTGATGTTATTTTTAATTTTCCATGTCAAAATCTAAATATAACCAATAACCATAAAATCCTATAGTTTTCCCACTGGCCACTAATAATTGGCGTCACTTCTTTGTTTGCACAGATCACTTTACTGCGGTTACCTGCTTATCTGTCATTCTAATCCTGTCTGTAATGATATCACCTCTGTGTATAGATAAGACAGGATCCACCACTCACAATAGGCGATTGTCAAATCTTATCTATTCTTTCCTTGTACAATGACTTCTGCACAGGTCACAGAGCATGCCTAGAAAACTCTCCCATAGAAGTCATTGAGGTCTACTCCTGTCCATTGTGCCTATGGACCATGGGGCTGCCGTAAAGATTTTTCTTTAATGCTTTGTAAATGCTGTTAAGAACAGCTCAGGTAAGATGGCCGCCCTCATAATCATGTTCAGGGAACAAAAATAGAAAAAGAATACAAAAATCTGTAATCAGGAAATAAAATCATATTAGGAAGAAAGGAGATTTGTTGCTATCTGAATTTAACTGTCAGATAAAAATTTTGGTGACACATTTCCTTTAACTTCTTAAGGACACAGGGCGTACAGGTATGTCCTGATGTCAGAGTCCTTAAGGACACGCCGCGCAGCGGGCGGTGATCGGAACAGAGTGCCTGCTAAAATCATTCAGCAGGCACTCTGTGACAATGCAGAGGGGGGTCCTGTGACCCCCCTGTATCGGCGATCGTAGCAAACCGCAGGTCAATTCGGACCTGCGGTTTGCTGCGTTTTCAGGTCTCCGGTGACCCGATAATCCGGAATAGGATCCTTAGATCGTGAGATGTGGCGGTGACATCACCTCTCAGGATCGCATCCTATTGGCTGGACGGGCGGGCGGGGGTTAACTTCCCCCAGCTCTGCTCTCTTCCTCCACATTGCTTCCATGGAGAGAGGAGCATCTGTCCACCTCTGAGCCCAGCACCCCCACGTGAGCCACCATAGTGCCATCTGGCACTCAAAAGTTCGCAAGGACAGGTTAGGGAAAGGTTAGATTTGGCAGGGAGGCTGAGGGATAGTTTTAGGGATAAAAATAATTTTATTTTTGGGCTTCACCCTGATCGGGTGTCTGGGGTCCACAGCACAGCTGTGCGACCCTAGACCCCCCAGGGGTGCTGCAGCTTGCCCCCCCCCAACACACATTTTATGGGGCGCAGGCGCTTTAAAAAAAAGTTTTTTTTGTATGTGTGCGCTGACTGTGGCCGGCACACTTAGCGAACGGCCACTGTTAGCGCATCGCCCACCCCACCGCTGATCAGCTTCGGACAGCTGATCAGCGAGTTTGAATAGTTTTTGGGGTGTTTTTTTTTCCAAATTTTTGGGGCTTTAATTTTATTTTTTTATTTTTTGGGTGGGTTAGAGTAGTAAACGTTAAAACCCGTCCCAACACACACACGCACACACTCCCCTATGGCCCGCCAGATGTTCTCGGCCGAGGAAGCATACGCCCTGCTTGTCTCCGACTCCGAGATCCCCAGTGAGGACAAGGATGACCCCACTTTCCTCTTGTCATCCGCGCCCTCCGCATCATCTAGTGATGATGATGAGCCCTGGGGCTCGTACTAGTTTTCCGGCCCACCAGATAAGTCCACCTGAGCCCCCTACCGGTGAACTTGTCTGGTGTACCCCAGAGGATTTTGAGCCTATGATTCCCGACCAACCCACTCTACTGTATGGCCATGACACATTCCCGTTTTGAGGCTATTCCAAAATGCCTTCATTAGCAGATAATGCAGCATGTCCCCCCCCCCCCCCCGAGGTGATCCTGCCTGATTTATGTACAAAATCAGGCCGGTCATCGATCACTTCGGGGCCACATTTTTAGAGGCCTATGTACCTGGAAGGGAGGTCGCTGTTGATGAGTCTCTCATAAGTGAAGACTTATTTTCCGCCGTTATGTTCCCTCTAAGCGGACGAGGTATGGCCTGAAGCTGTACAAACTTTGTGAGAGTACCTCAGGGTACACTTACAAGTTTTGTGTGTACGAGGGGTGAGATTCCTGTATTGAACCCCCAGAATGTCCCCCCTCTCTGGGTGTTAGTGGGAAACTTGTGTGGTACCTTATGCACCCACTGCTAGATAAGGGTTACCACCTGTACGTGGATAACTTATATACTAGTATCCACTTGTTCCATCTGATATGGGACCATCTGCTTATGGGACCGTGAGGAAAAATCAACGCGGCCTCCCTACCCACCCCCTCCAGGAACCTATCCACAGGGGTGAGACCCGTGCCCTTACCAGTGGAAACCTGTTGCTGTTCAGATATAAGGACAAGAGGGATGTCCTTGTACTGTCCACAATTCACGGTATCGGCATCATCCCTGTGCGAGGTACCGTGGCAATGGTCCTCAAGCTCCATTGTATCGTAGACTACAATCGGTATATGGGAGGAGTTGATCTCTCTAAGTCCTCAATCCATATAACGTCATGCTCAAAACCCGGGCATGGTACAAAAAAGTTGCGGTCTACTTGGTACAGGTTGCCTTCTACAACTCTTTTGTGCTGTCCTGGAGCACTCGCAACGCAGGGAAATTCCTGCAGTTCTATGAGGCAGTCCTCAAGGCCTTGATCTTTTCTGACTGGGAAAGAGCAGGCCGGAGTACCTCGGGAACGGAAACAAGAGACGGTCCCCAAAAAATTTTACATCATGAAAAGTGTAATAGCAAGCGATCAAAAAGTCATATGCACTCCAAAATAGTGCCAATAAAACCGTCCTCTCATCCCGCAAAAAATGAGTCCCTGCCTAAGACAATCGGCTAAAAACGAAATAAAAACTGACTTCGTTTTTTTTGTTTACAAAAGGATAGTATAGTGTAAAACCTAAATACATTTTAAAAAAGTAGACATATTAGGTATTGCCAATTTGCCAATAACTCTTGTGGAACACCTAAAGGGTTAACAAAGTTTGTAAAATCAGTTTTGAATACCTTGAGGGGTGTCGTTTTTAAAATGGGGTCATTTTTGGGTGGTTTCTATTTATGTAAGCCTCACAAAGTGACCAGACCTGAACTGGTCCTTAAAAAGTGGGTTTTGGAAAATTTCTGAAAAATTTCTGAAAAATTTCAAGATGTGCTTCTAAACTTCTAAGCCTTGCACCTTCCCAAAAAATAAAATGGTAAGGCTACTTTCACACCTGCGTTTAGGTGCGGATCCGTCTGGTATCTGCACAGACGGATCCGCCCCTATAATACAAACGCTTAGATCCGTTCAGAACGGATCCGTTTGCATTACCATGAACAAAAAAAACCGGATCTTTACATTGAAAGTCACTGGGGGACGGATCCGTTTGAAAATTGAGCCATATTGTGTCAACTTTAAACGGATCCGTCCCCATTGACTTACATTGTAAGTCTGGACGGATCCGTTTGCCTCCGCACGGCTGTCCGCCTGCTGAGCGGATTGGAGGACAAACGGTGCCAGACTGATGCATTCTGAGCGGATCCACATCCACTCAGAATGCATTAGGGCTGGGCGGATCCGTTCAGGGCCGCTTGTGAGCCTTCAAACGGAACTCACAAGCGGAGCCCCGAACGCAAGTGTGAAAGTAGCCTTATCCCAAAATGATCCAAACATGGAGTAGACATATGGGGAATGTAAATTAATAACTATTTTTGGAGTTATTACTATGTATTATAGAAGTAGAGAAATTGAAACTTGGAAATTTGCAAATTTTGGGTAAATTTTGTATTTTTTTTTTATAAATAAAAATGATTTTTTTTTTGTCTCTATTTTACCAGTGTCATGAAGTACAATATGTGACAAAAAAACTATCTCAGAATGGCCTGGATAAGTAAAAGATTTGCAAAAAATGGCCTGATCCTTAAGGTTAAAATGAGCCTGGTCCTTAAGGGGTTAAAGGGAACCTGTCATCAACTTTATGCTGACATCACTGAGGGCAGCATAAAATAGTGACAGAATTGCTGATTTTAGCGGTGGGCCACTCATGAGCTAAAAGTAAGTGGTTGCTGAGAACCAGCATCCTAATCATTGCAGCCCAGGCCTTGGAAAGAGTCATATCTACCTAAGAAGAGTCATGGTTATTCATAATCTCCTGCTCCCCCTGTCCTTCTGCTGATGATTGGCAGTTCTCTCCTAGAGAGAAAGGGAGAAAACCAGGTAGAATATGTCAGTCATCAGCAGGTGGGCAGGAGAGCAGGAACTCATGAATAACCAGGACTCTTCTCAGGTGGCCGGGACTCTTTTCCAGGCCCAGTCCGCAATGATTGTGATGTTGGTTCTCGGCAGCCACTTACTCTTAACTTTTAAGTGACAGATCCCTGAAATCAACTCATCTGTCTCTAATTTATGCTTCCGTTAGTATGGGTAGCATAAAGTTGATGACAGGTTCCCTTTAAGGGCCTAAAGGGCATCTGTCAGCAGATCTGTACCTATGAAACTGGCTGACCGGTTGCATGTGAGCTTGGTAGCTAAAGGCATCTGTGTTGGTTCCATGTTCATATCTGCCCACATTGCTGAGAAAAATGAAGTTTTAATATATGCAAATGAGCCTCTAGAAGCAATGGGGCCGTTGCTATTGCATCTAGAAGATCTGATCTCTCTGTTACTGTTGTGCCCTCTGCACTTTATTGACATGGTCCAGCATGATGACATTTACACTGCCTGGCTCTGTCAATCAAAGTTGCAGAGAGAGCAGAGCCTCTAGATGCCTTCAGCTGCCAAGCGCACATGTAACAGGTTAGCCAGTTTCATAGGTACAAAGCTGCTGACAGATTTCCTTTAAAAGCAGGGCCTTAAAATAAAAAGTCATTTGATAGTTTTCACATTTAATTTGCTAACCCTACCCAAGTGTATTTAGAAGTTGTCCCCATGCTTTAGTTAACATATTAATGCACAGTTAGCAAATTAAATGCGCCAGAAAGACTTGTAATGTGCATTAAATCAGTGGAAATGATGTGTACCGTGTTTATAAAAGATGGGTGGCACTTTGGCTTCCTTTTACTTACTGTATTTTTCGCTTTATAAGACGCACCTGATGATAAGACGCACCTAAGTTTTTGAGGAGGAAAATAAGAAAAAAATATTTTGAACCAAAAGGTGTGCTCTTGGTGGGTTTTTAACTAATGGTGGTCTGTGGATGACACTGTTATGGGGGATCTGTGGATGACACTGTTATGGGGGATCTGTGGCTGACGCACTGTTATGGGGGATCTGTGGCTGACGCACTGTTATGGGGGATCTGTGGCTGACGCACTGTTATGGGGGATCTGTGGCTGACGCACTGTTATGGGGGATCTGTGGCTGACGCACTGTTATGGGGGATCTGTGGCTGACGCACTGTTATGGGGGATCTGTGGCTGACGCACTGTTATGGGGGGATCTGTGGCTGACGCACTGTTATGGGGGATCTGTGGCTGACGCACTGTTATGGGGGATCTGTGGCTGACGCTGTTATGTGGGGGATCTGTGGATGACGCTGTTATGTGGGGGATCTGTGGATGACGCTGTTATGTGGGGGATCTGTGGATGACGCACTGTTATAGGGGATCTGTGGATGACTCACTGTTATGGGGGATCTTTGGATGATGCACCGTTATTGGGGATCTGTGGCTGATGCACTGTTATGGGGGATCTGTGGCTGATGCACTGTTATGGGGGATCTGTGGATGATGCACTGTTATAGGGGATATCTGTGGATGAAGCACTGTTATGGGGGATACCTGTGGATGACGCACTGTTATGGGAGATATCTGTAGATTACGCACTGTTATGGGAGATGTGTGGATGATACACTGCTATGAGGGATGTGTGGATGACACACATATAGCATCTTATGCTGGTCCCCCTCATGGCCCTATGTGTCATATTATTACATTATTAATGTGTCCTTTCATGTCCCTGTGTATAGTGACCCCATTACACCGGGCCCTCTCACAGCAGTCTTTATATATAAAGTCTATTTAATGCTCAAGCAGTGGCTCCCTCTTTGTTAAACGACCGTAATCATCTGTAGTAGTACTCACTAGCTCACTAAAAGCAGCGGTCAGGCCGGCAGCGTAACATCACTCGCTTAGTCAGTCATGCTCCTGCTAGCTTCATTAATGAAATGGGAGGAGCATGACAAAGTGAGTGACATTACGCTGCCGGCCTGACCGCTGCTTTGAATGAGCTAGTGAGTACTACTACAGATGATTACTGTTTGAGAATTAAATAGACTTTACACATAAAGACTACTGTGAGCGGGGCCCGGTGTAATGGAGTTCAGTGACTACATCGGGCCCCGCCGCGAGTGCAACATCAGTTGCCGGCCTTCAACCCCTCCTCCCACCCCGCTTACTGTAACTGATACATCACAGTCCACGCTGTGCAGCATAGCGGCCGGCGATGTATCAGTGACAGCCATGTAAAAATGCACCATTCGCTTTATAAGACGCACTGCCATTTTCCCCCCACTTTTGGGGGGAAAAATGCGTCTTATAAAGCGAAAAATATGGTATATGGTACGGCCATGCTGTCAGGTTTCAGTCAAAATCAGGAGTGCAAATTTTATAGAAAGCCAAATAATCTATCAGCATGTTTTCTTTCGAGAAAAAGTGCCGGATCCATTGCAAGACTGACACCAGTGATGACCATTAGAGCCCACTGACTAATTATGGGGTCCGTCAGATTCTTCCACAGTGTCGTCATTTTAACAGAAAAATATAACACTGCTTGCATCGCTATTCTTCCCGCAAAGTATGATGAGGGCTCCATCTTAGATGTGAACATAGCCTAACTGGAGATACCCTGCAATAATAATTAAATCTGTTTCATTTAGTATTTTCATCTACAACATCACATCCTAGATTTTGTTTCTTGAATTTATATTTATTTTCCATTGTAATGTGTCTTAAAGGGATACTAAAAAGAAAAACAAAAAAAAAACAACCTCCATCAGACCTCAGATTAGACATTAAAAAATAAATACAGTAAATTAATCTTACCTCACTTGCTATTATACTAACAGATAACATCTTTCCCTCACAGCAGCAGTAAACTACTAATAGGTTCCCTATCTATATAGGGGTTTATCTCCCTGTGCTAATTGCTGCAGAAGGCCAATATTTAGTATTTCATTTTCAGTGGCATAGTACTATTGAAATGAAATATTTCTATTAATATTGGGTTAAAAAAAACTTTCTGACAGATGTGCGTCTTTACATTTTTGCATGTGATGTGTTCTTTATGTTTTCTCCTATTGACTACAGGTAACTGGAGCTCCTAGCATGTTAACAGTCCACACAACCAGATACTGTACACTATTTGCTGCCATCACTACCGAATTTGGGTCTGATAGGTACCCTACACACACTGTCACAAGCCGCCTGTTTGCGGCTATTTGAATGCCATTTAGTAACATAGTACATAAGGCCGAAAAAAGACATTTGTCCATCAAAGTTCGGCCTGTCATCCCTGCAAGTTGATCCAGAGGAAGGCAAAAAAAAACTGTTAGGTAGAAGCCAATTTTCCCCACTTTAGGGGAATAAAAAATTCCTTCCCGACTCCAATCAGGCAATCAGAATAACTCCCTGGATCAACGACCCCTCTCTAGTAGCTATAGCCTGTAATATTATTACGCTCCAGAAATTTTGTGCAAAGTACGTTTTTAAGCCACCCTCGTTACTTTTGAAAAAGGGTGTGGGCCCTGGCTGATTTATCATTGTTTATGCCAGATTTCATTCCAGGTGCAAAGTTATGACAAAGCATGCTCCTCATCCTTTGGTGGTGCAAGAGATATCAAGACCAGCAGATAAAATGCCGGCCTTATTGAATAACCCTCAATGTTCCATCAGAGACTTAAAAGATTTTCTTGGGATTTTTTGTGTGTCATAGAGAGCAGGGGGCTGTATGAAATAAAGAATAAAGACATAAAAATCAGAAATTGAATGAGAACTTTTATTTCTTTCTCAGATTGCATGTGAAAAAGCTGCGGATTAGGGCCCAACATCCACAGCAGAAATCTCAGTGTCACCCACAGGTTTCTGCTGTAGATCCTTGTGTACACCTCTACGGCAAATATGAGACATGTGAACATACCATAAAAGCTGCCCCAATGGATGAGATTTGATTGGTTAATATTACTGTCCAATGAATTTGTGGTACAGTAATCTATCAAAGCTGAAGGGTTCACATTAAGAGCCACACTCAAGTGGATAACATTGCTTTACATATGTAACAGGGTGCTGGATATAATATAACTAGTCACTAGTTGGACCATGCGATCTTCTATGCTGCTGCCACCGAATCACTTAATGAAAATGTATGATAAGTACAATAATGAAGGATGTCAGAAGGGCTCTCATCTAATCACTGCTGTACAGAGTACAACTGATGCTCATCTGAAGGAAGGAGAAGTGCGCCAGATCAAAATCCTCACTCAATAAATGTTTTTATGCTCAGTTTTCTTAGGCTACTTTCACATCTGCGTTTTTTGCTGGATTCGGCAGGGTTCAGCAAAAACACTTCCGTCTGGATAATACAAACGGTAGAATCCGTTATGAACGGATCCGGTTGTATTATATCTAAAATAGCCATGACGGATCCGGCACTAAAACTATTGTAAGTCAATGGTGGACAGATCAGTTATCTTTAGTGTCCAAGAAAACGGATCCAGAACCATTAACTTACATTGTGTGTCATGCTGCATCCGTCTTGCTTGCAGCAGATTTCTGTCCGACATGGGAACGCAACCAAACGGAATGAATGCATTCTGGTGCTCTCCGATCCGTTCAGTTTTGCCCCATTGACAATGTATGAGGACAAAACAGAAGCGTTTTCCTCCGGTATTGAGATCCTATGACTGATCTCAATACCAGAAAGAAGAAATGTGCATGAGGCCTAAAAGGAATCATTCATCAGCAAATGACCTATTGTTTTAATCAGGTCTTCATCGTAAACATATTATTTAACCCCTCCCTGCCCTGAGCATTGCGTTACTTCAAATGCTTTTTTAACAGGAAGCAACGTAATAGAACTGAGACATGATGGGGTAGGCTCAGAAGCTGTGCTCACACCATCACTCACCGGTGCCAACTGTGTTATACAGCTGGCAACCTGCTCTCACTGCTGGTACGAAAGAAAACCCCAATACCACCGGGTTTAATTGCATCTAAATAGCTAGACAGAGTGAGGCGTCTCCTTCTGTCCTCGAGTCAGCACCCTTTGAACGCAGTCACGCGGTGCCATGCTGTTGTCAAAGCAGCTGGGGGCCTTCTGAAGACCCCAAGGCCTGTCATGTTACTGCTTCTATTTTTTTTACTCCTCTTTGTAAGTCGGTAAAATGTCCTTTAAACTGTAATACAGAAGTATTACAGAGTGTAAGTACAAGCAAGCAAAGGATCACTATGTAAGGGGGCTAAAAACTGTTGAAAAAAGTATTGTACATGGAAAAACATACCGTTTCTCATATATATTGGAAAAAACAAATAATTAAAACATAATTGATATCATTAGTTTGAATAAAAATTACTTAAAAAATGTGTACATATTCCCCCTAATAAAACGAAAAAAATATATTAAAAATCCCTGTGGCATGTAATAAAAACCTGCAAAATTTATTTTTGAAGTTCAACAAATAAAAAAGTTACAAGTGTTTGAACCATGTGCGCTCAATCACAAAACAGTGACTGACCATTAAGGCCTTTTCAGGCCTGGTCATTAAAGGGTTAACCAATAAGTGCGTTCCCCACTAGTAGGGTCACATACACATGACTGTGCTGTGTTTTGCGATCCGCAAGACACGGACACCAGCCACGTGTGTTCTGCATTTTGCAGAACTGATGCGGACAGTACACAGAGCGCTGTCTGCATCTTTTTCCGCCCCATTAAAGTGAATGAGTCCGCATCCAAGCTGCAAAAAAATGCGGCTCAGATGCAGACTAAAACACTGGCCGTGTGCGTGAGCCCTCAGGGAAAATGCTTACTGGTTATTGCAGGACATCTACAGTATATCTGGGGGTGCAGGAGGCAGTAATAACCAGTGAGCGCCATCCTCTGCAGTGCACTGAGGGAAAGCGATTATTTGTGAATAGGAGGCAGGAACGAAATGTCGCCACTTACAGGGGTTTACCAGTAAAAATAAAAAAACAATTTGTCAAATATCTTTTTATTGACCGGTTTATATTCAATATAGTACAAAATAAAGAAAAAAACAATATCATGAGTCAGTACACTCTAGGTATAGCAAATAGGATTGCATAGAAGGGGGGGATGGGTATGTTAAGGTTGATAGGGATATAGGCATGGAGCTTTACTCATGAAACATCATGTGTTCTGCATATAAAAGGATATACACAAATGCAGATACACGTGGTATAATCAAAATAAGGCAAGTAAAAATTATTTTTAACAAGTTCCTGCAGCATAGACTCTGACACAGAAGATTCCTACTTTCCTGCTCCGTGCTGCTCTCGCTGTCTCCATCTTCAGGTCCAGAGCAACTCTCCAGAAAATGACATCACCACTGAGGCCAGTCATTGGCTGGAGAGGTACAAGTGACTCTGCCCATATCCAACCGGATGTAAACAGCGCCCGGACCAAAAGAGACAGCGGATGACAGGGCGCAGGAAAGTATGAATCTTCTGTTTCAGAGCCATGCTGCTAAAAAAATTTTTTATCAGGAAATCCATAAGTTCCTATGCACTGCATGATATTCATCACAATTACTGGGAACAAGTGTTCATGGGAACGCTCATTCCTAATATCTGGCCAGTATAATTGTGCTGCTGATCAGTCGATAAACAAGGAATCACTCGTTTGTCGGCTGATTTGCATATTTTATCAGGATAAAAGATGTACGTTAATTGTCAGCATATCTCCCCATTTAATCAGGAATGTCCTACTAATTAACCTGCTCTCACTGCTGGTATGAAAGAAAACTCAAATCCCACCTGGTTTAATTGCATCTAAACTTTTGACTCTGCATTGTTACTGTTTTGCGCCTGGTGGTGGAACAATCTTATTCTTCTTGTATACTACAAATTACAACCTGCTCTCACATTCCCTGAAGCTCAATGTTTTATTAGGTTGATTTCCAAGTGAAAGGTCACTGGTTCGAATCCAGGAGCAGCCATGAAGATTTCCCAGGAAAAGAGAAACAGCATCTTTCAGCTCATCGATGCCAGTATCTCGGCCAAACTGCATCATGTGTGTGCCATGACAGTTGGAAGAATATATATACAGTACAGACCAAAAGTTTGGACACACCTTCTCATTCAAAGAGTTTTCTTTATTTTCATGACTATGAAAATTGTAGATTCACACTAAATGGCATCAAAACTATGAATTAACACATGTGGAATTATATACATAACAAAAAAGTGTGAAACAACAGAAAATATGTCATATTCTAGGTTCTTCAAAGTAGCCACCTTTTGCTTTGATTACTGCTTTGCACACTCTTGGTATTCTCTTGATGAGCTTCAAGAGGTAGTCACCTGAAATGGTTTTCACTTCACAGGTGTGCCCTGTCAGGTTTAATAAGTGGGATTTCTTGCCTTATAAATGGGGTTGGGACCATCAGTTGCGTTGTGGAGAAGTCAGGTGGATACACGTCTGATAGTCCTACTGAATAGACTGTTAGAATTTGTATTATGGCAAGAAAAAAGCAGCTAAGTAAAGAAAAACGAGTGGCCATCATTACTTTAAGAAAAGAAGGTCAGTCAGTCGGAAAAATTGGGAAAACTTTGAAAGTGTCCCCAAGTGCAGTCACAAAAACCATCAAGCGCTACAAAGAAACTGGCTCACATGCTGACCGCCCCAGGAAAGGAAGACCAAGAGTCACCTCTGCTGCGGAGGATAAGTTCATCCGAGTCACCAGCCTCAGAAATCGCAGGTTAACAGCAGCTCAGATTAGAGACCAGGTCAATGCCATCCAGAGTTCTAGCAGCAGACACATCTCTAGAACAACTGTTAAGATGAGACTGTGTGAATCAGGTCTTCATGGTAGAATATCTGCTAGGAAACCACAGCTAAGGACAGGCAACAAACAGAAGAGACTTGTTTGGGCTAAAGAACACAAGGAATGGACATTAGACCAGTGGAAATCTGTGCTTTGGTCTGATGAGTCCAAATTTGAGATCTTTGGTTCCAACCACCTCGACGCAGAAAAGGTGAACGGATGGACTCTACATGCCTGGTTCCCACCGTGAAGCATGGAGGAGGAGGTGTGATGGTGTGGGGGTGCTTTGCTGGTGACACTGTTGGGGATTTATTCAAAATTGAAGGCATACTGAACCAGCATGGCTACCACAGCATGTTGCAGCGGCATGCTATTCCATCCGGTTTGCGTTTAGTTGGACCATCATTTATTTTTCAACAGGACAATGACCCCAAACACACCTCCAGGCTGTGTAAGGGCTATTTGACCATGAAGGAGAGTGATGGGGTGCTGCGCCAGATGACCTGGCCTCCACAGTCACCGGACCTGAACCCAAACAAGATGGTTTGGGGTGAGCTGGACCGCAGAGTGAAGACAAAAGGGCCAACAAGTGCTAAGCATCTCTGGAAACTCCTTCAAGACTGTTGGAAGACCATTTCAGGTGACTACCTCTTGAAGCTCATCAAGAGAATGCCAAGAGTGTGCAAAGCAGTAATCAAAGCAAAAGGTGGCTACCTAGAATATTACATATTTTCAGTTGTTTCACACTTTTTTGTTATGCATATAATTCCACATGTGTTAATTCATAGTTTTGATGCCTTCAGTGTGAATCTACAATTTTCATAGTCATGAAAATAAAGAAAACTCTTTGAATGAGAAGGTGTGTCCAAACTTTTGGTCTGTACTGTGTATATATATATATATATATATATATATATATATATCCTGTATATCCACCCTCCTATTGGGTCGGATTTTGTAAGGTTAGAAGCATGAAATGAGATATAAGATTGAGTATATAAAAATGTATATTGTACACCATAGAAACTTGCTGTTGCCGTTATTGTTGTTTTATAGGATATGAAGATACAGGTGAAACTCTTAATATTAGAATATCGTGCAAAAGTTCATTCATTTCAATAACAACTAGCAACTTAAAAGGAGTTGCATTAATGCAACTTAAAATTAGAATATTGTGAAAAGGTTCAATATTCTAGGCTCAAAGTGTCACACTCTAGTCAGCTAATTAATCCATACCCCCTGAGCAAAGGGTACCTGAGATTGTGACTTTGGGGTTTCATAAGCTGTAAGCCATAATCATCCAAATTATAACAAATAAAGGCTTGAAATATCTCGCTTTGCATGTAATGAGTCTATCTCAATATGTTAGTTTAACCTTTTAAGTTGCATTAGGGAAATAAATGGACTTTTCACGATATTCTAATTTTTTCGAGTTTCACCTGTATAATTATGGAACCAGAAAGAAATACATATTACATAAAGAGAGAGACAATTTTGTCAACTCAACAACAAAGATTACACTGTAAAGTTTTACAAGCCCATAAATTTTACAGTACGTAGTTATCACGCATTGGCACTTCACACACTTAGGTCTCTCCAGTCCTTTCCTCTTTTCTCTCCTGCTTGATCCAGCACTCTCCTTTCCTCCAGGTTCCAACCTTCCTGGTCTCCTCCTATTCCCTTCCTATTCCATCCAGGTTTCTTACCATATGACCAATGTTTGGGTTTTTTATCCCTTGGAACTGTCTACATCCCCTCATGCATGGATACACCTCCTCTTGGTTAGCCAAGAATCTTATGGCCTTTCCCCTCATACAGTATGTAAAAACAGAATCTTGGGCATTCAGTTATTTGGCATTTTATGGCAGTTGTCCCTTATTTGCATATCCTGTGTGCCTTTTGTTCACCCCATATTTAGCATCTGTAAGAGAAGCAGGATACACATACTTTCTTAGGGTTCATTCAGATCATTGCATGCTGTATTTCTCCTGCAGAAAGCCAGTATTTATGCCCAGCTATGCCAGATACAGTAACTCCAGTTTGTCTTTTCCTTTGCCAGAACAGACTACCGGATTTAGAAAATGTAGATGTAAACCTAACATTAAGTGAGAATCAGACTAAAATAAAATAGCATGATGTATACTGATGAAGTGCATTCCATTTAGATATACACCCTTAAACCTGTCTCAATCTTCAATTTATACAAAATACCTTATATTATATAACATTTTATTATATATATATTATATATATAATTCAACAACATATAGTTTCATTATTCCAAAAACCTGTATTTCTTAAGGGAATAGTCAGAAATGGACAGCAAAATTTCCTAGTGTTTTACTGTAGATTTTGCTTTACGTGAAATCAGCAGCATATCTGCAACAAAAAGAGTAAAAAATGTGTATAGGTTTTGTTGAACCTATTTACAGTGTCTTGAAAAAGTATTCATACCGCCAACACAAAGGAACAAGTATGTAATAAATAAAAATCTGGACAGTATAGCGTGCATTTATGTCTAGCCCCCCTGAGTCAATACTTTGTAGGACCACCTTTCGCTGCAATTACAGTTGCAAATATTTTGAGGGTATGTCTCTACCAGCTTTGCACATCTAGAGGCTGACATGTTTGACCATTCTTCTTTGCAAAATAGCTCAAGCTCAGTCAGATTGGATGAAGAGTGTTTGTGAACATCAATTTTCAAGTCTTTGACATTCCTGTGGCTGTATGTTTAGAGTAGTTGTTGTGCTGGAAGTCTTTTGCTGCCTCTAACAAGTTTTCCTCTAGGATTGCCCTGTATTTAGCTCCATCCATCTTCCCACCAACTCTGACCAGATTTCCTGTCCGTGGTGAAGAAAAGTATGTTTAGGGTGATGTGTAGTGTTACTTTTCCGCCGCACAAATTGTTTTGCATTTAGGACAACAAGTTCAACTTTGATCTCATCTGACCAGAGCACCTTCTTCTACATGTTTCCTGTGTCCCCTACATGGCTTGTGGCAAACTGCAAACAGGACTTCTTATGGCTTGCTTTCGAAAATGTTTTTTGTCTTGCCACTCTTCCATAAAGACCAGATTTGTGGAGTACACAACTAATAGATTCTCCCACCTGAGCCGTGGATCTCTGTAGCTCCTGAACCCTTTTGGCTGCTTCTCTTATTAGTGTTCTCCTTGCCTGGGCTACCATTTTAGGTGGAAGGCCATGTCTTGGTAGGTTTGCTGTTGTGCCATAATTTTTCCATTTTCGGATGATGGATCGAACAGTGCTAGTGAGATATTTAGAGCTTGGGATATTATTTTACAACCTAACCCTGCATTACATTTCTCCACAACTTTATCCCTGACCTGTCTGGTATGTTCCTTAGTTTTCATAATGCTGTTTGATCACTAATGTTCTCTAAAAAAAAATTCTGAGGCCTTCACTGAACAGCTGTAGTTATATTGAGAAAACATTACACACAGGTGGACTCTATTTACTAATCAGGCGACTTCTGAAGGCAATTCATTACACTGGATTTTATTTAGTGGTATCAGAGTACAGGGGGCTGTAGAAAATTGCACATCACACTTTTAACATTTTTATTTATTAAACATTTTGAAAACCATGTATCATTTTCTTTTCACTTCACACATACTTGGTACTTTGTGTTGGTCTGTCACATAAAATCCCAATAAAATACATTTAAGTTTGTGGGTGTAACTTGAAAAAATGTGGAAAAGTTTAAGGGATATGAATACTTTTTCAAGTCACTTTAAATCATTGGCTGAGGCAGGTCGCCAATTCGGTAGTAATTGTCCATTTACTGTGTGTTGAGCCAGGACCAGATAGTGAAGAGCAACAGAGCAGTATTGGAGCAGCAGCGGAGGGAGATCCGTAGTGGTGAGTAGTGATTTTTTTTTTATTCTTTATTCCTTTCTATTTTTTTTTTAACTATCTCCCCAGAAAACGCCTTTATGTTTAATCAGTATCACTACAAGTGTCTTCCTAACCTTCAAAGAGCCTACCGGTATAGAGAGGGGAACTTACCAGAGAAGCTAAACAGTGAAGAAGGTGCCATCTCCCTGTCATAAAGTATACAGTATTAAAATGTTTCTTGTAATCACATGTACCGCTTGTTTATGCATGACTGTACTTACTGTTGCATTGGTTATGGAGTTATATATAGTTAAACAATGACGTTTAATGCAGGGAATTTAACTCACAAGACAACCTTGACATTCTGTATTAAAATAGCAATGTATAACTCTTTCTATGCCAGTTATAACTTCCACTGAAATAAGAGGAGGAAATAAAACCTGCGGAAGCTTTTGGCTGGTTTTAAAGGCAATCTGTTATATGAAACATACTTTCAATCAGAATACATCATGTTATAGAGCCGGAGGAACTGAGCAGATTGATAAATTATAGTTTATAGGAAAAGATTTAGTAAAACCTGTGATTTACAGTACTCATTTCTATCCATACTCATTCTGGGCAGTTCTAGCAGTGATTGACAGCTTTTCCTCTATGACTGTGTATACAGATAGCTATCAATCACTGATAGGACCGCCTCCTTGACCTCAAAGCCCAGAATGAGCAGGAATTTAAATAAATGAAATACAGGTTTTACTGAATATTTTTCCATATAATTAAATATCTGCTCAGCTCCTCCTGCTCTTTGACATGCTGCCTGCAGATTACTTAGAATTTTCATGGTGATAGGTGGCACCAAATGGCACCATTACGAATAAGGTGTGAGAGTGGATCGACACGTTACAGTGGAGTCCACCAAACATGTGTCGGAAACAACAGTTCAGGGGACCCTACTGTGTATGGGGCGCCAAAGTTACTGCACCTCTGTTAACAAAGTTTCATCGGCAGAATAGGCTTAATTTTTTTGCAGGAGTCTCGACATTGGATCTTCACTGCTTGGCAAAGGGTTGTCTTCTCCGATGAGTCATGTTTTCTGCTTCATGGAAGGGATGGACCTTGGCAGTGTCAGACTGGCCCACCAGAGTACCACTAGGGTCTATTTATTTGCATGAAAACCTAATAGACTTTATTGATAATACAAGTTTTGGGCCCCAACCATAATTTCCTCTGTTGGGCCCAAGGAAACCCAATCCAACACTGGACATTGGCATGTCAGGAGAGAAACATCAGACAACAAACGCCCGGCTATCATTGTTGGCAGCATTATGGTCTGGGGAATGTTTTCAGGGCAATCTCTGGGGCAACTCATCGATGTGGAACACACTCTCAACCAATTTTGGTATAAATCCATGCTTGCACACCCCTACATGCTAATTGTCTTTCCTGGGGCAGATGGGATCTTCCAGCAAGACAATGTGAAATGTCACACGGCTATAAACCAGGGGCGGATGGGAACTTAAAATGGCGTTAGAAAAAAACATAGAAGTGGCCCATGTTGTAGATGGAGCCAAATTAGTAGAAGGTGTGGCCACCTTTTTACGAGGCAGTCATTTTTATTGATACCATTTTCGAATGTGCATATGCCTTTTTAATGACTTTTTATGAAATTCTTTTGGGAAATGAAGTGATAAAAAACCGACGAATCAACAATTTAGATTTTTTTCCAATTATGGCATTTATCTTACGGAATAAATAAATTTATATTTTAGTACAGGCATTTTTTGCGCAACAGTGACAATATTCTTTATTTTTTATTTTTGTTATGGGGAAAGTGGCTGATTTTAATCTTTAAAAACTTTTTTAATTTTTGCCATAACAACCTTAATCTCGGCAGAGGGAATCTGTTCAGGCCTCGAAAGTGCAGAGCTTCAGGGGAAATGTGCCTCAGATTCTGTAGCCCAGGGATTAAATGTCTATAATTAGCGTTATTGCAGATTGCAAACAATGCCTCTGGGTGTCTGCTATATAAAACAATAAGCACCTAGCAGCTATGGTGGACACCATGTTTAAAGTCCCGACTTCCACTGTACACGTATAGCGGAAGTCGGGAAGGAGTTAAAATATGTAATTCCCCCATATAACTAGGGTTTTCAGCATTATAATGGTGTTTGAGAACACACATGTGTATTTAAAACTCTAACTCATGACCTTAGGTATCGGAGGTGTGAGGGTTAAGACTTCATGTTGTGTCCTCAGCTTCCATGTTTGTATTTCATACTGCTATTTTACATTAATGAACTGTGAGTTTCTTGTGGAAAGTTACTGTAACTTCAAGGTCACTCCTTGCCCCCACCAACGCTCGTTAGAAAGGAATCTTAACAAGCGTCAGGAGTACTAGCATGTGGCTAGCACCCACAGTTAAGATTAAGGAGACGGTCTAGGCGTATAGCCAAGAGATGCTCCTTTCAGATTGTGTTTTTAATGAGTTAATGATGTAATTGTTTAACTACGTCTTCAGTTGGAAATGATCCAGAAATTTGCTTTATAACTCTGCTTTCTTTTAATAAAGTTTAGAAACTCTTGAAACACAGCATTATGCCTGTGTTGGTTTTCCTCTATGGATATCCATAACTTCTAATTCGGAATTCACTCCTCATCCAGCAATGGGTTTTTTGCCCTAACACAAACTGGCGCCCAACGTGGGGCATGACTAAGTCCTTCCTGCTGAGACTCCTGACACCTGGACATGCCATACCGGGACAAACAGACGGAAATTAGCACTGAGGTAAGAGCTTTTTCTTACAAATAGTCTGTACCTCCATGTCTGGCATTTGTCTTGTTCGAGGGCACGGCAGAGTATAAGGTAATTTTACAGTCGTGCCTAATTTATGTTTAAGAATCTGTGACCCTGATAAAGGTCTAGCAGATAAGCGCGTGAGTGGTGGATGGATTTAAACCAGGATTTTAGCTGGGAATTGCTTGGAATGGGAGTAACTGTTTACGTATTTGTCATAGTTTATTGTGTGTGTAGAATCTGGCAAGAAGCTAGGGGAAGGGGCCAGAAGCTCAGAGAGGCTTTGGCTTTAACACAGAAGGTACACCTGGAAGGATAGGGTGAGGAAGCCTTTTGTGGGAGAAAATAGACATCTAAGGTTCCCCCTAGTAAGCACAGATTCAGTAATAGACAAAGGGTAATCAGAACAGCATTCCTAAAGAGTATAAATCAGCTAAACAACTGGTAGGAAAGACAGGTGGCAAAGATGCATTAAAGAAAGTTGACAAAGTGTTGGAAAAAGCAGGTATGAAACATGGAAACCTCGATTTAGAGGTTTGGGAAAGGTTCGAACACACCCACAGTGGGTGGATTAAGGATCATGCATGTGAAGATGTAGTTAACATCTGGATTAAAATAGCAAGAGAGATAGAAACCGAAGGTTGGAAGCCACAAGTTTACAGCGGAAAGTTGTACTACAAACCCCCTGAAGAGGAAACTGAAAAGGTTAAATTTGAAGGTCCACCACCTTATAATCCTCCAAGAGCTCATGCTTCTCCCACGGTCCTGCACAGTAAACGGAGGGATGTATATGCAGGACTGCAGGAATCAGAATACAGATTGGACTGAAACCTGCAGAGGGTGTGGTGCCCCCAGATACATCACTGGATTATATCCAGTGCTATTGAGAACAGGGATGATACCCCAGGTCCCTCAGGCGCCTGCCGCCGCCGATGAAGCTGGTGGTGGAGATGGCCAAGACGGCCAACAGGCAGTACTACCTTCTCAGGCTCCATATTATTTTCAACGGCACTTTATACAGTATATTCCATGGAGTTCTAAGGACAAACTGGGACTACTGCCAAGGATCCCTGACCCACTGACTCGACCCATGCCCACATCCCGAATGCTACAACAGATACAGGCCACTTACAGAGCAACATGGGCAGACTTAGTAAATTACTTGGTGGCCCTGAAGTTAGGGGAGGCACAATCTAGATCAGTTAAGAATACCCTAGAGGGCGACAGTGACAAATGACCGAAATGTGGCCTGGAGGGATTGGGAGAAGACAGTACAGTCAGGGACAGAGTACTGCAGGATTTTTGGTAGATGGGCCAGGACAAAGGAGGATGAGAGTTTACGAAGCCTGAAGGACATAGTGCAGGAGGCTAAAGAGGATGTAGTCTCCTTTGAGTCAAGACTAATAACTGTCCGGACTGACATGGGGTGGGATGCCGTTAGGCAAATGGGAGAAAAACTTCTCATGTCTGCCTTCATGGAAGGACTGAAACCAGCCTTGCAGGCTAAACTCAAAGCCTGTAAGCCTGAGTGGAGGGTGACACCACTGCCTCAACTTGCTGCTGCCAAGGGTCTGGAATTGGACAACTAGCTCCAGACTCGCCAAAGTAAACATAGTCAGGTAAGAGCCTTAAAACCTGACTCTCTGCTTTAACTATTTAACCCTTTACTGTTGCCAGAAGGAGTTGCTATTGTGAAAGTAAAGGCTCACACAAGGTGTACCACGGGAGAGGTAAAAGGCAATGACAGGCCTCATAAGGCAGCCAAGCTATCTGTGCTCCGGGCTACTGAATGCTGATGCCACCCCGGTAAGAGCCTTAAAACCTGTGAATATATCCAAAGACGCTCTGATCAAATTGTCTGAGCAGGCCCCACCTGAAGAAAAAGAACTATGTACTAAACAAGGGGCTGGGCCAGATGACCAAGGACTATATGGAAACAAAGACAAATTTTGTCTACCACGCCCTCTGTACCAAGCTATGGCTCAGGAGGCCCATGGGCCTACACATCTGTGGAAAGGTGCCATGGTAAGTGTGGTAAATGAAGGGTGGATTGCTCCAGGGTTTTCTGCAGTAGCCGCTCGATTTGTACAAGGATGTATGGTCTGTGCATTGAACAACCCCAGCCAAGTGGTGAAGACTCCAAGCAAGCACACTCCTAGGCCATTCTACCCGTTCCAGAGACTGCAGATAGACTATATACAACTGCTGTCACGGAAGGTGTACAGGAAACAAGACAATGCAAAAATGAATATATGACTCACTGGATCCAAAACTAAGGAACAAAAGGGAGACCCCTGCATAAGACCTGGCACTCTCCCTGACACTGCTCAGCCTATGCGAACATCCTAATGGTGGATGATCGCATATCCACGTACCTCGACTATATAACACCTGAACACCCTACAATAGTGAGGGGACACGACCATCGGCTCCCTACACTAGACGCGGAGGGAGTCAGGGTCACCTGGGATCCAGCAAACATAAAATCACAAAAGAATGTACAACACTTAACTTGCAGAAGACTGGGAAATAGGATCAGCATGCACACACACTCCAGGAAGTTTTATAAACCGCACACTAATGCATTATGGGGAGGAATTTAAAGGGATGCAATCAGTCCAACTACAAGACAGCTGAGAGAGGCTAACGAGATGAGGAACTGAAAACCAAAACAAAGAAGCTCAAGGAGGAGGTTCTGAAAGGCATCTGTCAGAGCTTCTCAGATGTCTGGTTGTGACAGTACCCCTCCCTCTACGAGTGGACTCTCAGAGTCCACCTTCTCAGGATGGGACCTATGGAAAGCCCTGATGAGACGAGTGGCCTTAATGTCCATCACTGGGACCCACATCCTCTCCTCAGGACCATAACCCTCCCAATGAACGAGGTACTGGAGAGAACCACGACAACACGAGAATCCACAATCCTAGAGACCTGAAATTCAAGATTACCATCAACCATAATCGGAGGAGGAGGCAAAGGCGAGGGTACAATGGGTTGAACATAAGGTTTTAATAAGGACTTATGAAAAACATTATGGATCTTCCAAGTCCGAGGAAGATCAAGACGGTAGGCAACAGGATTGATGACAGACAGGATTTTGTAAGGCCCAATAAACTTAGGACCCAACTTCCAGGAGGGAACCTTCAATTTGATATTCTTGGTAGACAGCCACACCAGATCACCAACATTCAGGTCCGGACCAGGCACACGTCTCTTATCTGCCACACGCTTATATCTCTCACTCATGCTCTTTAGATTATCCTGAATCTTTTGCCAAATCGATGACAAAGATGAGGAGAATCTGTCCTCATCAGGTAAACCAGAAGACCCCTCTCCCGAGAATGTCCCAAACTGCGGATGAAACCCATATGCACCAAAAAATGGTGACTTATCAGAGGACTCCTGACGACGGTTATTTAAAGCAAACTCGGCAAGGGACAAAAAAGAACACCAATCCTCCTGATTCTCCGCCACAAAACAGCGCAGATATGTCTCCAGATTCTGATTGACGCGTTCTGTCTGGCCATTCGACTGCGGGTGGAAAGCAGAAGAGAATGACAACCGAACCCCCAAGCGAGAACAGAAAGCCTTCCAGAATCTGGAAACAAACTGTGTGCCCCTATCAGAGACTATGTCTGAAGGAATACCATGCAATTTGACAATGTGATCAATAAATGCCTGCGCCAGCGTCTTAGCATTGGGCAAACCAGGAAAAGGGATAAAATGCACCATTTTGCTAAAACGGTCCACCACCACCAGAATCACAGTCTTCCCCGAGGAACGAGGCAGGTCCGTAATGAAGTCCATGGATAGATGTGTCCAAGGATGGGAAGGAATGGGTAAGGGAAGGAGAGGACCTGATGGCCGTGAATGAGGGACTTTGGCACGAGCGCAAGTCTCGCAGGCTGCCACAAAACCCTCAATCGACTTACGAAGCACAGGCCGCCAGAATCTCCGAGCGATAAGATCCACTGTGGCTCTTGCCCCCGGGTGCCCAGCAAGGACCGTATCGTGGTGTTCCTTAAAAATCTTGTGTCTTAAAGCGAGAGGCACAAACAACCTCCCAGGAGGACAAAGATCAGGAGCCTCTGACTGGGCTGCCTGCACCTCTGCCTCCAATTCAGGAAAAAGAGCAGAGACTACCACACCTTCAGCCAAAATGGGACCCGGGTCTTCAAAATTCCCACCTCCAGGAAAACAACGTGACAGGGCATCTGCCTTCACATTCTTAACCCCAGGGCGGAACGTGACAACAAAATTAAACCTTGAAAAGAACAAAGACCATCTGGCCTGTCTCGGGTTCAGACGCTTGGCTGACTCCAAGTAGGCCAGATTTTTATGGTCAGTAAACACGGTAATAGGGTGTCTGGCTCCCTCTAGCCAATGGCGCCATTCCTCAAAAGCCAACTTGATGGCCAACAATTCCCTATCTCCCACATCGTAATTTCTCTCTGCGGAGGAGAGTTTCTTTGAGAAAAAAGCACATGGTCGCCATTTGGCAGGAGAGGAACCCTGAGACAAGACCGCACCCACACCCACCTCAGAAGCATCAACCTCAACTATGAAGGGTAGAGAAATATCAGGTTGTACCAAGATGGGAGCGGAAGCAAAACTCTCCTTGATATTAGAAAAGGCCTTACGCGCCTCTACCGACCAGGAAGAAAAATCTACCCCCTTTCTGGTCTTATCAGTGAATGGTTATAGAGGAATAATTCAAAATAAACTTCCTGTAATAATTGGCAAGCCCAAAAAACGCATCAGCGCCTTCTGATTCTCAGGAAGCTCCCACTCAAGCACAGCGCGGACCTTCTCGGGGTCCATGCGAAAACCAGAAGCGGAGAGAAGAAACCCCAGAAATTGAATTTCTGGAACCGCAAACACACATTTTTCCAGTTTCGCGTATAATTTATTCTCCCGCAGGATGAGCAAGACCTGACGTAAGTGTTCCTTATGAGTTTTGAAATCGGGAGAAAAAATCTAAATGTCATCCAAATACACTAATACAAATTTTCCCATTAAATGATATAAAATGCTGTTCACGAAATGCTGAAAAACGGCTGGGGCATTCATCAAACCAAAAGGCATAACCAAATTCTCAAAATGGCCCTCAGGGGTATTGAAGGCCGTCTTCCATTCGTCTCCTTCTCTGACCCTGACCAGGTTGTATGCCCCTCTTAGATCTAATTTGGAAAAGACTTTAGCCCCAACAATCTGGTTAAACAGGTCCGGGATCAGAGGAAGCGGATAAGGGTCACGAATGGTGATACTGTTCAGCTCCCTGAAATCCAGACAAGGTCTTAAAGAACCATCTTTTTTCTTAACAAAGAAAAAACCAGACTCTCAGAGATATATAAGCACGCATAGCGACCCTTTCAGGTTGGGAAAGATTGTATAAACGAGATTTAGGCAGCTTGGCACCTGGGATGAGATTAATAGGGCAATCGTACTCCCTGTGCGGGGGCAAATCCTGAGCTCCACTCTCAGAGAAGACATCCGAAAATTCAGAGAGAAAAGGTGGTACAGTCTTAGTAGAAACCTCAGAAACAGATGTCGTGAGGCAATTCTCTCTGCAAAAGTCACTCCAACCATTTATTTGCAGCGCTTGCCAATCAATGGTGGGGTTATGTTTAGTGAGCCAGGGTAGCCCCAACACAAGAGGAGTAGGTAATCCGCTAAGGACGAAACATGACACATCCTCAACATGAGCATCACTCACAATTAAACGAATATTGTGAACTATGCCCTTTAATGATTTCTGAGAAAGTGGAGCGGAATCAATAGCAAAAACAGGAATATCCTTTCCCAAAGTACATACCTGGAAACCATGAGTTATCGCAAAATGATTATCAATGAGATTGACAGCTGCTCCACTATCTACAAAAATCTCACAAAAAATGTTCTTGCTCTCTAGCGCCACCCTGGCAGCCAGGACAAAACGGGAACTACAAGCAAATGGAAAACCTTCAATTTCCGCCTCAACCCTGCCAATAGTAACAGATGGAACATTTTTAAACGATTTTTTCCTTTTTGTTTCTTTATTATTCCCAGAAAACTGCCTGAATCTCCTAGAGGGACAAACATTTGCCAAATGATTTATACCTCCACAACAAAAACAAACCTTCCCATGCGGGCTGAATCTTCTATTGTCAGAGGCAATCAACCCCAGCTGCATGAGTTCCTTCTCAGAAGGGGCTGACAGCGACTGAGACCCCTGCGCACAGAATGAGACCGCTGCACTGTCCTGGGACTGAGTATGACAGGAAGGAGAGATCTCTCCTCTCTCTCTAAGACGCCTGTCAATACGAACGGCCTGAGACATAGCAGCGTCCAAGGAGATAGGCCTCTCATGAAAGGCAAATGCATCTTTCAATCCCTCTGAAAGACCATGGCAAAATTGACTTCGGAGTGCAGCATCATTCCAACCAGTATCAGCTGCCCATCTCCGAAATTCTGAGCAGTATATCTCTGCGGATTGTTTACCCTGGCATAACAGACGTAGTCTAGACTCAGCCAAAGCAACACGATCCGGATCATCATATATCTGACCCAGGGCTAAAAATAATTCATCCACTGAACGGAGGGGCCGTGCCCCCACCGGCAGCGAAAAGGCCCACGACTGAGCGTTACCCCTGAGCAGCGATATAATGATCCCCACCCTCCGTTCCTCATCACCAGAGGAATGGGGAAGAAGGCGAAAATGGAGTTTGCAAGCCTCTCTGAAACGCACAAAATTCTCACTACCCCCGGAGAACGTATCCGGGAGCGAGATCTTAGGCTCAGAGCAAACTCCATGAGCGTAAGCTGAACCGTTCACTAGAAACTGAGAAAGAGTCTTACGGAGATCAGCTACCTCCAATGAAAGACCCTGGAAGCGTTCAGTCAAAAGTGAAACCGGATCCATGCTTGAGACGGTTTTGGCGGTTTATAATGTCACGGAAGGTGTACAGGAAACAAGACAATGCAAAAATGAATATATGACTCACTGGATCCAAAACTAAGGAACGAAAGGGAGACCCCTGCATAAGACCTGGCACTCTCCCTGACTCTGCTCAGCCTATGCGAACACCCCAATGGTGGATGATCGCATATCCACGTACCTCGACTATATAACACCTGAACACCCTACAATAGTGAGGGGAAACGACCACCGGCTCCCTACACTAGACGCGGAGGGAGTCAGGGTCACCTGGGATCCAGCAAACATAAAATCACAAAAGAATGTACAACACTTATCTTGCAGAAGACTGGGAAATAGGATCAGCATGCACACACACTCCAGGAAGTTGTATAAACCGTACACTAATGCATTATGGGGAGGCATTTAAAGGGATGCAATCAGTCCAACTACAAGACAGCTGAGAGAGACTAACGAGATGAGGAACTGAAAACCAAAACAAAGAAGCTCAAGGAGGAGGTTCTGAAAGGCATCTGTCAGAGCTTCTCAGATGTCTGGTTGTGACAACTGCCTAAGATAGGAGTATATGAGTTTGTTCTTGTGTGTGTTGATCTCTTTTCAGGGTGGCTGGAAGCTTATCCCGTGTCTAAGGCAAATGCAAAGAACACCACAAAGAAACTGGTCAGTGAACTGATATGCAGATATGGTGTTCCTGAAGTTATTGAGTCAGATAGAGGTTCCCACTTTACAGGTGAAGTGATGAAAGAGGTTATGCAAGCCTTAGGGTGACCCAAGCCTTCCCTACGGTGTACCACCCACAAAACAGCGGCCGTGTCGAACGCTTGAATGGGACAATAAAACTGAAAATTCAGAAAGCTATGCAGGAAACAGGTAGACCATGGACAGCGTGTTTGCCTTGTATTCTATAAGAATCACCCCGAACAAGAAGACAGGGTTGTCTCCCTTTGAGGTATTGTTTGGCAGTGCTCCAAGGTTAGGATTGTATTTTCTTCAGTTACATGAAGGCCCTTACTGAAAGGTTAGATCACACTCATAAAGAAGGGTTTGCTTCCATTCAAGACCCTGACTCACTAGAAGGCACACACATTCTTGAGCCTGGAGATTGAGTGGTGACAAAGAGGCACGTGAGGAAAACCATTGAGCCCAGATTTGATGGTCCCTTCCAAGTCCTGTTGAAAACTGCAACCTCTGTAAAGGTGTAAGGAAAGCCTAACTGGATTCACGCCTCACATTGCAAAAAAGGTGCCCAACCCTGAGGATGGAGATCCTTGTACTGCTACTCCTGGCTCTGAGCATTCAAGCTCTACATGTGAACCTAAAAAGTGACTGGGACAATGCCCTTATTAGGCATCATCAGTTCATGTTAAAAAAATATATATATATATGACAGATGCGGACATTTATAAAAACTGTTGGATCTGTACTCGCAGTCCTGTGAGTTCAAAGACTATGCCTTATTTAGCGATTCCGGTACCGTGGTTAGAACTTGCTGACATAAATTGTAGAGACTTTTTATGTATCTGAAGACCAGAAAATGAAAGTTTGAAGTTTAACTCCACTGACTACCTATATCAGTGTTTCCCAACCAGTGTGCCTCCAGCTGTTGCAAAACTACAACTCCCAGCATGCCCGCACAGCCAAACACTGACCTAGATGACCAAATATGGGATGTGTTAGGCTTTGTAGACCAAACTAATGATGTACAATCTAAGTTAATCATAGTTACTAACCAGCATACTCTAGTTTTCGACTATCTTACTGCTAAGGAAGGAGGAATGTGTCAAATAATAGGATCTGCTTGTTGTCATTATATAGATCCACAAAATAACCTTCAAGTAAGAGCAGGTATCGAAAAGATAAAAGAAATTATAGATAAATGGCTGGATGCACATAGTGCTGACAAGGACTCTTGGTTGTCAGATACCTTCTTTTTCTCGAAACCAAGAATGTTGGTGGGTGGCTTGTGGGTATAGTACAGGGAATAATACAGATTTTGTTGATTTTTGCACTCATTTACATTGTAATTAAGCTCACATTGATGTGCTCGAGCAGAGTGTGTAACAAGAACAAAGGTAGAAAAGACTGAGACATGTTGAGATGATCCCTCATACAGGTGCAGATATGCAGAATCTGGGAAACCAGCAGCAAGTGGAATGTCCGGCTGAAGTATGTGTATCTGACCCCTGTGGTGAGTGAATATCTCAAAATGGGGGAATTGGGAGGGTTAAGACTCCAGGTTGTGTCCTCAGCCTCCATGTTTCTATTTCATACTGCCATTTTACATTAATGAACTGTGAGTTTCTTGTGGAAAGTTACTGTAACTTTAAGGTCATTCCTTGCCCCCCACCAACACTCGTTAGAAAGGAATCTTAACAAGCATCAGGAGTACTAGCATGTGGCTAGCACCCACAGTTAAGATTAAGGAGACGGTCTAGGCGTATAGCCAAGAGATGCTCATTTCAGATTGTGTTTTTAATGAGTTAGTGATGTAAATGTTTAACTACATCTTCAGTTGGAAATGATTCAGAAATTTGCTTTATAACTTCTTTTAATAAAGTTTAGAAACTCTTGAAACACAGCTCTATGCCTGTGTTAGTTTTTCTCTATGAATATCCATAGCTTCTAATTCGTAATCCACTCCTCATCCGGCAATGGGTTTTTTGCCCTAACAGAGGAAAAATTGTTACCAGCTGAGCCATAGGCTTGACAGCAGTGAGTGAGGGGAATTTCTCTAACTAAAAAACTTCACTAATATTCATGTACAATGCACTGGTATCTATAGATAAATGTCACACCAGTCTGAAAGATTATCTGCACATTAGTGATCTGACAGACTCTTTTGGTTTTTACTTTGTCTGTGTGTTGCTGGTACGTCCACACCTCCTGTTCAGGTGTGGATCATGTGACCTTTACCTATCCTTATTTAGTCTGCATTCACCCATAACTCCTTGCTCTGGATAGCTTCATTTGGTTTTGGAAGAGCTGGTTGTTTAATAGGCCTCAGCGAGACACAGGTTACTTTACCAGGGTTGTCTCTGCCCTGTCATTACCTTTAGGGCATCTGAGGGTCACCAGGGTTTTCTAGGTTTCTGTGTATGGGCATCTCTACCATCAAGAGGTGCCCATACGGATAGGAGTTAGGGCCAGGAGCAAGGTTTTATAGGTAGTGACACTTTTCCTTCCCTAGCGGTGTTGCCTAGTGTCGTTCCCCTTTCTTCTTGTTGTCTTTTGGCGTTCTCCCCTACTACATCCATGACATTATCCAGAGCCAATACCTCCATTTTTGTTCTGATCTGTGCAGCTATGTATACTATGTCTGCACTGGTCGAACAGCTGCAGAATCTGACTTTGGAGGTAGCAGACTTCAGCGCAACGGTCTTGCAGATTCAGAGTCCACAGGCTGCTGGTTCCGGTGGTGGGTCCCAGGCCTGCCCTGAACCAAAGGTGGCTCTCCCAGACAGGTTTTCCAGGGGTAGTGTCAATTTTAGGGGAGTCATGTAAATTATACTATAGTCCATACTCTTCTGGGGATGAGTGTCAACGTGTGGGTATGATTATTTCATTGCTTAAAGAGGACGCCCAATCTTGGGCTTTTTCTCTGCCGACCGGATCACCATCACTCCAGTTGGTAGATGAATTCTTTAAAGCCTTGGGTCTTATCTACGATGACCCGGATCGGATCTCTCAGGCCAAGACCAAGTTACTGGGTGAATGTTCCGCGTAGACCTATTGCTCTGAATTTAGGAGATGGGCTACCGATACAGAGTGGAACGATCCTGCTCTCCATAGCCAATTCTGTCAGGGTCTCTCTGAGAGACTGCAGGACGCTTTGGCTTTTCATGAAAATCCTGAGTCATTGGAAGCAGCTTCCAGAGTCACCACTTTTGCACCCTGCTCCCTCTTCTGTTGTGCTGGTGGCTCTGTGCGACCACTGCCTCTTCCTCCGAACTACATCAGTCACTCGCATGACCTTGATTCCATATGGGTTCGAGGACCTCATCGTCCTCCACATCATCTTCCACCCAGTCTTCACCCCGACTTCCTTGTTGGTCTGCACGCTTTCGAAAGCCCCAGCAGTTTGCACCTGTGTTTCGCAATCATCCGAGACGTGCTGCGATGGTCCTCCCATGTACTCATCTTGAAAAATAAGTGGTTGGGCATCTGTGCGCTCAATCTCTTCCACTTCTGGGGCAGGGCTATGTGGATGGCCCTGGGAAACCCTGCTAACAGAGTCATCAAAAAGCAGAAGAGACTGCTGCATGACTTGGGGCTCAGACTGCTTGGCTGATTTGCAAGGGGGTGAGGTGAAAGACTGATGGACATCAGTTGCAGGTGCCAACTGTGGTCTTTCAGCAGGAGACTGGGTGGGAGACAATGTGAAGTAACTGGATCCACTGTCAGCAACCCAATCTACTATCACCTGTACTTGTTCAGGCCTCACCATTCGTAGAGCAGCATTAGGCCCGACCAAATACCGCTGCAGGTTTTGTTGCCTACTCGCACCTGAGGAAGGGGTTTCACTTGTGCGTGTAGCTGGCACAGATCGACCACGTCCTCTCCCTGCAACAGGAGCTCCACCAGCAGCACCACGACCTGGGCCACTTCCCTTATTTGACGCTCTCCTCATATTTTTTTAATTTAGGATCTTGCCCTAAATTGGTGTTTAATTTAACATGGCCAATGCTGATAACGCTGTTCTCAGTGGTACTATCCCACTTCTATGCCTCCTTGAAAAAACGCTCCTGGCGTTGAAGCAAGAGGATGTGGCACAGGAGGAGGAGGAGGAAGAGGGATCATTTCGTAGGGTTTCCGGACAGTCATTCCCAAGTGGCTCCGAGGGTGGGTTCCTGCACCCACAAACCCAAGGTACACAATTGTCCAGCCAAGGCACAGTTCTGGAGGATGAGGAGGTAGAGGATGAGGAGGATGAGATGCAGGAGGAGGAACCATGTTCACAGCAGGGTGGCACCCAGACCAGCTCATGGCCATCACTGGTGTGTGGATGGGGGGGATACAGAGGACACAGACGATGCACCTCCCACAGAGGACAGCTTTTCGTTACCTCTGGGCAGCCTTGCACACATGAGCGATTACATGCTGCAGTGTCTCCGCAACGACTGCAGAGTTGCCCACGGTCTAATTTGTGCTGATTACTGGGTGGCCACGCTGCTGGATCCCCGTTACAAGGACAACGTACCGTCCTTAATTCCGTCACTGGAGAGTGATCATAAGATGAGCGAAGTACAAACGCACGCTGGTAGACACGTTGCTGGTGGCATTCCCACCTGACAGCGGGGGCACAGTGGAAGCACAAGGCGAAGACAGAGGACGAGGATGAGGTCGCCAACGCAGCTGGGGCACTGCCAGCACCTCAGAAGGCAGGTTTAGCCTGGCCGACATGTGGAAAAGGTTTGTCAGCACGCCACAACAACCAGCACCACCAGCTGATATGGAACGTCTTAGCAGGAGGTAGCATTTCACCAACATGGTGGAGCAGTATGTGTGCACACGCCTACACGTACTGAATGACGGGTCTGCCCCCTTCAACTTCTGGGTCTCCAAATTGGGCACATGTTGGCTACCTCCTCCTCCTCCATTGCTGCCTCCACCTACAACACCACATTCACCGCCTCCTCAACCTCCGACTCCATATCCACCTCCTTCTCTGAGTTGTAGGTTAATAATTTGTAATTTTTAGTTATTTTATTTAATTTTAAGTTATTTCCCTATCCACATTTGTTTGCAGAACAGTTGCCATGCTCTTAAGCACGTTTTACTGCCTTTTACATCCCTCTAGCCTTTTCAAGGACTATTTTATAGCCATTTTAATGCAAAAAAGTGCCAATTTTAGTGCCCTAAATTGAAAAAATTCTTATTTTCAATTGTCGGGTGACATTTTACCATTTTTGGCGTATACAAACCCCTGCTGTGCCTGGGTGACAGGGGCCTAAATCTCTCAAAATCGTCTGTTGTATTGCTGGGTAACATGAACCCCCTTTTGCCATGAATAAACCCCTGCTGTGCCTGGGTGACAGGGGCCTAAATCACTCGAAATCGTCTGTTGTATTGCTGGGTGACATGAACCCCCTTTTGCCCTGAATAAACCCCTGCTGTGCCTAGGTGACAGGGGCCTAAATTTCTCAAAATCGTCTGTTCTATTGCTGGGTGACATGAACCCCCTTTTGCCCTGAATAAACCCCTGCTGTGCCTGGGTGACAGGGGCCTAAATCACTCAAAATCGTCTGTTGTATTGCTGGGTGACATGAACCCCCTTTTGCCGTGAATGATCCCCTGCTGTGCCTGGGTGACAGGGGCCTAAATCTCTCAAAATCGTCTGTTCTATTGCTGGGTTACATGAACCCCCTTTTGCCGTGAATAAACCCCTGCTGTGCCTGGGTGACAGGGGCCAAAATCTCTCAAAATCCTCTGTTCTATTGCTGGGTGACATGAACCTCCTTTTGCCGTGAATGAACCCCTGCTGTGCCTGGGTGACAGGGGCCTAAATCTCTCAAAAACGTCTGTTGTATTGCTGGGTGACAAGAACCCCCTTTTGTCATGAATAAACCCCTGCTGTACCTGGGTGACAGGGGCCTAAATCTCTCAAAATCGTCTGTTCTATTGCTGGATGACATTAATCCCCTTTTGCAGTGAATAAACCCCTGCTGTGCCTGGGTGACAGGGGCCTAAATCTCTCAAAATCGTCTCTGTTGTATTGCTGGGGGACATGAACCCCCTTTTGCCGTGAATGATCCCCTGCTGTGCCTGGGTGACAGGGAACTAAATTTAGTGAAAACATCTGTTACTGATCGGAAGATGCGCGACTACAAGCGCACGCTGATGATAGCATTCTCACCTGACAGCGGGGGCACAGTGGAAGCACAAGGCGACGGCAGAGGAGGAGGAAGAAGTTGCCAACGCAGCTGGGGCACCACCAGCACTTGAGAAGGCAGGGTTAGTATGACCAAAATGTGGAAAAGCTTTGTCAGCCTTGGAGGTGCTGACCTGCCTGCAGCCAGTGTATAGTGTGAACGCGTGTTTAGCACGGCAGAGAGCATTATCACAGGCCGCAGCCAATGTGGACAAGCTTACGTTTATTAAAATGAACCAGGCATGGATCCCACGGGACTTGTCCGTACCTTGTGCAGAATAGACATTTATACCAGCCTCAACCATCCATTCTTGTACTCAAGTGCACTTATTCTTTGTTTTCTTTTGTTATATGTCCCAATATTTTGGGGGATACCCCAATTTAAAAATAAAAAATAACAAATCAGTGTTGGCTACCTATTCCTCCTTCACCGTCGCTTCCACCTACACCGTCACGTCAACCTACACCACCACATCCACCGCCTCCTCAACCTCCTACTCCTAGATCCAGATTGTTATTTTAAAATTTTCTGTATTTTATGTTATTTTAAGTAATTTCCCTATCCACATTTGTTTGCAGAACAGTTGCCATGCTCTTAAGCACATTTTGATGCCTTTTGCAGCCCTCTAGAACTATTTTAGAGCCATTTTAGTGCCCAAAAGTTCGGGTTCCCATTGACTTCAATGGGGTTCGGGTTCGGGGTCAAGTCCGGGTCCCGAACCCGAACTTTTTTTTCAAGTTCGGCCGAACTCGTCGAACCTGAACATCCAGGTGTCCGCTCAACTCTACTTACCATGGTTAAGCAAACATAACTAGAGTGATTTTTGCATGGACAACTGTCATGGTTACCACTAAAACTGTACCCTCGTTCATTTCTGAATTTTCTGATGTGTTCTATGAGAGTGGTAATCAGGAGTTACCTCTGCACCGGGAGTATGACTGTCCCGTCAATCTTATTCCCGGAGCTAAACTGCCCAAATCTCAGTTTTATAATCTTTCAGAACCCGAAATAAAGGCCATGCGAGAGTATATTACCGAGAGTTTGGCAAAGAGACATATTAGATCATCCAAGTCCCCAGTGGCTGCTGGATTTTTCTTTGTAAAGATAAAGGATAGTACTCTTAGGCCATGTCTGGACTTCCGTGAGCTCAATCGTATTACCGTCATGATCCTTACCCCCTTCCTTTCATTCCGGATTTGTTTAATCAGATTGTCGGTGCCAAGGTGTTCTCTAAATTGGATCTGAGGGGGGCATATAATCTGGTAAGGATCAAGGAGAGGGATGAGTGGAAGACCGCATTTAATACCCCTGAGGGTCATTTTGAAAACCTGGTCATGCCCTTTGGGTTAACCAATGCTCCTGCGGTTTTTCAACACTTTGTCAAAGACATCTTTCATCATCTGGTGGGGAGGTTTGTCGTTGTATGCCTTGATGACATACTAATTTATTTGCCTAATATGGAGACTTATCGGGATCATGTGAGACAGCTGTTACAGATCCTAAGAGAAAATAAGTTGTATGCTTAGATGGAAAAGTGTGTATTTGCTGTCCAGAAAGTGCAATTTCTGTGTTACCTGCTCTCATCCTCAGGTTTTCGTATTGATCCCAAGAATGTCTGTGCCATGTTGGACTGGGATCGACCCAAAAATCTGAAAGGGCTTATGCGGTTTTTGGGGTTTACCAACTACTACCGTAAATTTATCTTGAACTATTCATCGGTGGTTAAACCTTTAACAGACATGACTAGGAAGGGTGCTGATATTACTATCTGGTCTGATGCGGCATTACAGGCCTTTTCTGCTGTGAAAGAATGTTTTGCTTTGGCGTCTATTCTGGTGCAACCAGACGTGTCTCAGCCATTTATTGTTGAGGTTATTGTTCAGGTTAACGTGTCCAAGGTAGGGGTAGGAGCAATCTTGTCCCAGGATCCTTCACCCAGTAAATGGCGACCATGTGAATTTTTCTCTAAAAAACTCTTGACTGCTGAAAGGAATTATGATGTGGGGAATAGGGAATTTCTGGCCATTAAGTTGGCGTTCGAGGAATGGCGGCATTGGTTGGAAGGAGCGATTCATCCTATTACGGTAATTGCGGATCACAAGAATCTGGCCTACCTGGAGTCGGCTAAGCGACTGAGCCCAAGGCATGCCAGATGGTCATTGTTTTTCACCAGATTTAACTTTGTGTACTTACCGCCCTGGGGTTAAGAACGTCAAGGTGGATGCTTTGTCGCGTAGCTTTCCGGGGGGGGGGGGGGTGAGAAAATGACCCTAGTCCCATTTTATCTGAAGGGGTAGTCATGTCCGCTCTTTATCCTGATCTCGAGGCCAGGGTGTTGGAGGCACAGGAGGATGCTCCAGACTCTTGTCCTCCGGGGAAATTGTTTGTTCTCTCCTAATTACGTCACAAGGTGTTCGAGGAACATCACTGTACGGTGCTTGCTGGGCACCCTGGGAGCAGATCGACTGTCGATCTCATCTCTCGCAGATTCTGGTGGCTGGGGTTGCGTAAGTGTGTTGAGGACTATGTGTCAGCCTGTGGTACCTGTGCACGTGCTAAGGTGACACATACTCGGCCTTCCGAATCTCTGCTTCCATTGCCCATCCCGTCCAGACCTTGGACCCATTTGTCCATGGATTTTATCATGGATTTACCAAATTATTCAAATTGTCGATCGTTTTAGTAAAATTGCACACTTTATTGCATTACCTAGTCTACCCAATGCTAAAACTCTTGCACAGGTGTTTGTCGACAACATCGTGAAACTACATGGCATTCCCTCTGATGTGGTGTCCGCCGATAGAGGGACTCAGTTTGTTTCCAGATTCTGGAAAGCGTTCACAGCAATCTCCCAGTAACCTCCAGCATGTGACCATGCATACAATGTGAGGAGACAGAGAGCTCTGAGCCCCACCCAAGACTGGCTGATATAGCCCGGGCCTCACATGTGCACCAGAATGCTGCCTGTTGATGGAAATAAAGGCACATTCAGAATAGGAGTTTCTACACCTCCAAAAAATTATATATACAAACTACACATTGGCGTGGTATTAAAAAGCAGGAAGTGCTCAACCCCATATGGAATGGTGCATCTATACAGGGGGGGCAGATCCTGCACTTGTGGCCCACTGCTAATGGCAATCCCCAGCAAAAATGCATTCAATGGAGGATGCCTGCAGCGGACCACAAGTACCACAATGGACATCCTACACAGGATAGCAAATGTATGAATGTTATGAACAGTAAAAATAATATAGCAAAAACAAAGACAGGTGCACTCTGCGGTCTTCTAACCCTCATACTGGTGTGAAATTTAGAGATTAGCCATCATATCCTGCTTGGAGGACATGTCTGAGCCCGAGCACCGCGCCAAGGTTTTACCACTGCATATGGGGTTGAGCACTTCCTGCTTTTTAATACCACGCCAATCTGTAGTTTGTACATTTTCTGGTGCTCAAAACTCCGGCATTCCTGAGGAGGAACGATTTTCCTCTTCTTTGTCTTCTATTTGGCGGAAAATCCAAAATAACCTAAAAAAGAATGGCAACAGGTATAAGCGTATGGCTTATACCTGTTGCCGCGTGTGTACGCTAAGTCTGCTCTATGATACTCATCTGAAGGCACACCATTGACTCCTTTGAGTCAGCCATTAGAGTTCTTCTAGTCTAGTGGAGGTGTGTTCAATGAATCGTGAGTTATTAAATGGAGGTTCATACTAGCGTTTGTGCACCACTTGATCCATTGTTTCTGCTGTGAGGTTTTGTATATTGATTCATTAGCCACACAGCAGGCACATCTCTTTAAGCCTGTTGGTTAATACTGGTGGGGTTACACCCTATGCTTTTATAATTTATTATCAATTAAAGATTTATTATTTAGATTTTTTAACGTTCCTATCAGGCTAGTCAAGTGCAAATCAGAAGTGCCCCAATTGCTCTGAAATATTGTATATGACATTTGGCTACTGTGCCCACCTTGCCCCAAACATATTGGAATCAATTAAAATGAAACCTTTATTGTATAATTCATTTAAAAGTAGTGATAATGAAAGTGCGTAAAAGATTAAAAATAGCAAGCTATTAGTTATGGTCTATTCTACAAATATGTTCACTTCACTGACTAGATTATCGAGTAACAAACATCAGCTTGGCACCTAAAATCTAACCACTGCCCCCCAACATGTTTCGTCAGCTAAACTGCCTTCATCAGGGGTATCAGGCCAGTTTAGCTGGCAAAACATGTTAGGGGGGCAGTGGTTAGTTTTAGGTGCCAAGCTGATATTTGTTACTCGATAATCTAGTCAGTGAAGTGAACTCACTTGTAAACTCATTATTGTTTAATAATACCTTCTTGATGACAGATGCCACCTCCTCTGTTTTATAGGGTGCATACAAACGGCCGTTGCTTGGCAGTCCCGTGCATTGGGGACCGCAATTTGCGGTCCCCAATGCACGGTCAAATTCCGTACGGTATCTGCAGATGAATACAGACCTATTCATCTGCGATCTTTCCACACTGCAAAAAAGTAACATGTTCTATTATTTTGCGATGCGGAGGCACTCCGTAGTGCTTCTGTTGTCGTCTGTGCTTCTGTTCTGCATTCAAGTGAATGGGTACGTATCTGCGATGTAGTGCAAAAACTTCCGGGCCCTGTATATATTGCGGACCCGCTGTTTGCGAGCCACAATACAGGCCTGGCCGACACACATTCGTGTGCATGAGCCCTTAATCTGTAAAAAGGTCGCTTGCCTTTGTGATTCAGGATTAATCACAAAGTTTTGGATTTGCCAAAATTAGAATGTTATGGGAAGTTTGTAATGCATTTGATTTGTGTAGAATCGATTTGCTCATCCCTAATTGTGGGAATTGTAATAAAACTCTGAGACGGGCTGCTGGTGTAATAATTTTTTGCCCATTGCAGCCTTACATTATACCTTACAATACTTATTGCAAACTTATCAAGATGACAATACTAGTATTATACTTGGCAATAAGACAACATAAATATAATACTAAGCTTGAAGATAACATAAAAGGGGTTGACCCCCGAAAAAGCTGTTTATATGTGAGTCTCCAACACCAGAGCTGCCAACCTGATATTTTTTTTGGATAACTGTTCCAAATAAAATCACAGCCTACTTTTTTAAGAGATACATTGTAAACCACATATCAAATCATAGGGATTAAAACTGACCCATATCTACAGCCCAGAGTACGGTTATGAAGACATCAGCTACAACTGGATAATTACAGCTGCACAAGCTTCTCCAAATTCAGAGAAAATCAAGGACAACTCAGTTTTTTACAGATAGTGGAAAAAAGACTTCTATTTTTACAGACTTTCCAATAATTTAGTGACCAACACCTTATCTGATTAACATGTGCTGTTGGGGAGGAAAATTATCCATGGCAAAATGTTCCCTTGCTTCAGTACTATGGTGGTTTGCAGGGCCGGTTCTAGGTGAAATGGGGTCCTGGGGCGAAAAACAATAAGGCCACCCCACACACAACACTTGCTGACGTTAACGTCCCCCCCTATCACTACAGAAATACAGTGCCTCATAACTCTTATATTCAGTGAGGTCTCCTTTGATGTAGATGTGTTCTGTCCTCGTCTTCTCCTTTCAGACCAGACCACCATTTTGTCACCATTTTTGACAAAAGAAATCTTAGTTTACTACTTTTCCATCATCCTCCCATCTTCTGGACAAATCATCCTACTACCACCAATACTGTGCTGCTGTGCTCCCCAATACTATACTGCAGAAAGAGATAATACCACTGATAATACTAGTACCACACAGAGTCCCCCTTATAAAATACCCCTTCTTTGTGGCCTCAGAAGGAGCACCCATAGTGCCCCATAATAATGTGCCAGTAACAAGTGCAAAACCCCCCATGTGCCAGGATCAAGTGCCAAACCCCCCAAGTTCCAGTATCAAGTGCCAACCCCCCATGTGCCAGTATCAAATGCCAAACCCCCCCCATGTGCCAGGATCAAGTGCCAAACCCCCCACCCCCATGTGCCAGTATCAAGTGCCTTCCGCTCCCCCATGTTGCAGTAAAAGTCCGGTATTAAAAAAGCAAAAAAAAAAAACACTTATACTTACCTCCATCACACAGCGATGCGATGCAGGCCTCTTCCGGCCTATGTCCCGCTCTGTACGGCTCAGGCGTCATTGCGCTGCCTGCATCGGCCTCTGATAGGCTACGGGTCAAAGGAACAGGGAAGGGAGACGCCTCTCCCTCCCCTGCCCCACAGCACAGGCATCTGTAGTGCTGTCCTGAGGACGGCGATGCAGATGACTATGGAGATGAAGCGTTCATCTCCCTGTGACCTGCCGGTATCGGGTGGTGGGCTTGGGGGCCCCTAAGGACTCGGGGGCCCGGGGGCAATTGCCCCCCTTGCCTCTATGGAAGCGCCGGCCCTGGTGGTTTGTACAGTCGTGGCCAAAAGTTTTGAGAATTACATAAATATTGGAAATTGGAAAAGTTGCTGCTTAAGTTTTTATAATAGCAATTCGCATATACTCCAGAATGTTATGAAGAGCGATCAGATGAATTGCATAGTCCTTCTTTGCCATGAAAATTAACTTAATCCCAAAATAACCTTTCCACTACATTTCATTGCTGTCATTAAAGGACCTGCTGAGATCATTTCAGTAATCGTCTTGTTAACTCAGGTGAGAATGTTGACGAGCACAAGGCTGGAGATCATTATGTCAGGCTGATTGGGTTAAAATGGCTGTTAAAAGGAGGGTGATGCTTGAAATCATTGTTCTTCCATTGTTAACCATGGTGACCTGCAAAGAAACGCGTGCAGCCATCATTGCGTTGCATAAAAATGGCTTCACAGGCAAGGATATTGTGGCTACTAAGATTGCACCTCAATCAACAATGTATAGGATCATCAAGAACTTCAAGGAAAGAGGTTCAATTCTTGTTCAGAAGGCTTTAGGGCGTCCAAGAAAGTCCAGCAAGCGCCAGGATCGTCTCCTAAAGAGGATTCAGCTGCGGGATCGGAGTGCCACCAGTGCAGAGCTTGCTCAGGAATGGCAGCAGGGAGGTGTGAGTGCATCTGCACGCACAGTGAGGCGAAGACTTTTGTAAGATGGCCTGGTGTCAAGAAGGGCAGCAAAGAAGCCACTTCTCTCCAAAAAAAACATCAGGGACAGATTGATCTTCTGCAGAAAATATGGTGAATGGACTGCTGAGGACTGGGGCAAAGTCATATTCTCCGATGAAGCCTCTTTCCAATTGTTAGGGACATCAGGAAAAAGGCTTGTCCGGAGAAGAAAAGGTGAGCGCTACCATCAGTCCTGTGTCATGCCAACAGTAAAGCATCCTGAGACCATTCATGTGTGGGGTTGCTTCTCATCCAAGGGAGTGGGCTCACTCACAATTTTGCCCAAAAACACAGCCATGAATAAAAAATGGTACCAAAACACCCTCCAAGAGCAACTTCTTCCAACAACAGTTTGGTGAAGAACAATGCATTTTCCAGCACAATGGAGCATCGTGCCATAAGGCAAAAGTAATAAAGTGGCTCTGGGACCAAAACGTTGACATTTTGGGTCCATGGCCTGGAAACTCCCCATATCTTAATCCCATTGAGAACTTGTGGTCAATCCGCAAGAGGCGGGTGGACAAACAAAAACCCACTAATTCTGACAAACTCCAAGAAGTGATTATGAAAGAATGGGTTGCTATCAGTCAGGAATTGGCCCAGAAGTTGATTGAGAGCATGCCCAGTCGAATTGCAGAGGTCCTGAAAAAGAAGGGCCAACACTGCAAAAACTGACTCTTTGCATAAATGTCATGTTATTGTCGATAAAAGCCTTTGAAACGTATGAAGTGCGTGTAATTATATTTTACTACATCACAGAAACAACTGAAACAAAGATCTAAAAGCAGTTTAGCAGCAAACTTTGTGAAAACTAATATTTGTGTCATTCTCAAAACTTTTGGCCACCACTGTAGACTGAGAGGAGCTGTGCACCAGCAACTGCTCTCCTGCCACAACAGCCAGGATTGTAGATAACCCAGTAGTTTGGCACCTTAAATGCTGTGGGTAATAGCCTCCAAAAAAGAATAAAAAGCGATCAAAAAGTTGTATGATACCCAAGATGGTATCAAGGAACATAAAAAATATACAAATTTGGTGTATACAGAATCATATTGGCCCACAGAACAAAATATGTCAGTTATACTGTATGCCCCAAAATAGCTCCATATTTTCATGTCCTACAGTGTGCAAGCACAGCCACCGCTGCTGGATTGCAGGGTGGTCCTAACCATGGAAATGAGCAGTGTATAATATGATGGAAAAATGAATCCAGACAGCAAAGGAAGCAATATAGGGAACCACAATGTATTAGTAAGTGGCTTGTATTAACCAATTCTTGGATTGGATTGTGGTGATTAATATCAACTTGGTGGCCCTATTTCAACTTTTCACTGTGTATTCAATTACCCCTTAATTCCACATTCCCTGTACTGCCTACTTTTACCTTTGCTTAAAATCAGGTTGCTAGGCATGTTCCGTCTATGTCTTGAAGGACGGAGGACACAGAAGCACGCAGCGTGCAGGGTCAGATTACTGACAGCCAGGGACTGTAAGTAAATGATTAAAGCCAGGTCCTCCCCAGCAGCTGATAACAGTGCCTGGGCTGTGTGCACTTCTCCCTGTCCCTGCGCTTGGCAGACACTCCCTCACTCAGCAGACTTGGACATGCAGAGTCAAAGCAGCGCAGACCAGGGAAGGGAGATCTGCCATCTGCTCAGTGTATAAATGAAAGCAACATGTGGTAAGAGAACCCCTTTGTGCTGCAGGAGATTAACCCTTTAGGGGGGAGGGCTCTGATTACTGACACTTTTGGGGGGCTATTGTTACTGGCTAGTGAGGGCAGGCGGGATTAGCCTCAGGGTGAGGGCAGTGGCGGCCATCTTAACTGAATAGTGAAATTGCAGTTTTATGCAGACTGGTTGCTAAGGGCATGAATCTTATTAAATATGGGGTAAGTCAGTCTAATAGTAACTGATTCTGGAATATCATGTTATTAGTAACTACATATATGAAAATTGAAATTAGGGTCTAAATGTGACAGTTATCCTTTAAGGTTTTTTTTCACAGGACAATCATCAGGTCAATTATCAGTGATCCCTCGTTTACCAGGTGATCTTTCAACCAGCACCAGAAATCACTGTTTCTGAGCAGTAGATCAAAACCATGGAGTCCCAAAGAGAAGAAATGGTATGCCCTTTCTATCACCGAACAGCCCACAGAGCAACATAGCGAGAACTATCACTCTGAGTACAACTACTCCCATCCTTTCCACCTCCCCTGCACCTCATTGCACAGTCAGATGAACTGCAGTGGTTCTGTGAAATGCTGCTATCGCATGGTTTTAACCTAACAGAGCAGCACTAAAATGCAGGAAAACAAATAGTAGGTAAACATTACCCAAAGGGTCATGGCTTGAATATCATTTTGACTTAAACTGAATTTCTGACAAATTACTGAAATCTCCTATATTATCTATAATAATAAAATCCCTGTGTGAGTGCGCTGTGTCCGTGTGTGTGTCACCTGTTTTGCACTGGGCATGCGCGGCGTCCAATCAGGACATATCGCTCCACACGGACACAGCGCTACACACAAGTTTCCCTGCAGGGTGTCACCCTATAGGCAGGCCACAGCTCTGCCTTCAGCTCCTGCCACATTTCCCCTGCCGCTGTCCGCTCTTACCACAGTTCCCCCACCACTGTCTGCTCCTGCCACAGTTCCCCCGCCACTGTCCGCTCCTGCCAAGGTTCCCCTGCCGCTGTCCGCTCTTACCACAGTTCCCCCACCACTGTCTGCTCCTGCCACAGTTCCCCCGCCACTGTCCGCTCCTGCCACAGCTCCCCCGCCGCCAACCGCTCCTGCCACAGTTGCCCTGCCGCCGTTCACTGCACCGTCCAGCCAGTGCGCATGCGCCGCACAGACCTGCAAACAGAGAGGATTTTAAAATATCCTTTCTCCAAAGAATTCCTTCCTTCAGCAGAACATTTCAAGGAAATAGCACAACCACTTAACAAATTGGTCCTTTAAGCTGCACAAGATATAGGTAATACAATATAACTAGACATTATGCCCGTTACAATAGGGGGCGCTAGAATTGTCCAGCGCGCAGAGCAATCACCACACCGCGCTCTGGCTGATCAACGCTGCTCCCCACACGCTGTCCGCACCGCCCGCACAGACCACACAATCCTCTCTGTTTGCAGGTCTGTGTGGACGATGATAGCTCTGCGCGCTGGACAATTCTAGCGCCCCCTATTGTAATGAGCATAATGTCTAGTTATATTATGTTACCTATATCTTGTGCAGCTTAAAGGACCAATTTGTTAAGTGGTTGCGCTATATCCTTGAAATGTTCTGCTGAAGGAAGCAATTCTTTGGAGAAAGGATATTTTTAAATCCCCTCTGTTTGCAGTTGTTTTTAGGGCTTCAGATAACAACATACAGCACAGCACCAGGAGACACTTTCATTCATTTCTTTGTATTAGCAGATATAAAGAGGTTATGTCTCTAAAGCGCTGTGGAATATGTCAGCGCTATATAAGTATGTAAAATAGAAAAGAAATACAATTCTGTTACAGAGTTTGTGCAGTGCAAAGATATTGATGACCTCAGGATAAGGCCTCTTTCACACTGACGTGTGCGCCCCGTTGTCGTGCTGCGGGCCGCAATGCACAAGCACAGTCCGTGGGGCAGCCGCAGCGGATCGCGGACCCATTCACTTGAATGGGTCTGCGATCCGGCCGTTCCGCAAAAAGATAGGACATGTTCTATCTTTTTGCGGAACGGAAGTACGGGACGAAACTCCACGGAAGCACTCCGTAGTGCTTCCGTAGGGTTCCGTTCCGTGCTTCCGTTCTGCACCATTCCGCATCTCCGGATTTGCAGACCCACTGAAGTGAATGTGTCCGTATCCGTGATGCGGAATGCCCATGGAACGGCACCCGTGTATTGCGGATCTGCAAATGCAAAGAGGCCTACTTCATCAATACAAACAGTGGTTTTTGGTGTGGATTTGATGCGGATTTGCTGCAGATCTCACCTTTCATTGGACATAGGTGAAACCCGCAGCTCACCCAATTAAGCCAATACTCTCTGCTCTGATGAGGGGCAATCATCCCAAAACCGCTGTCTGCAGATGAGCTGCTGGCTTATTTAATATCCAAGTCATGTCTCAAGGGTCAAAAGCATAGCTGCCTTATATCTAGTGGCATTAGAGGCAGATCTTGTTAAGAGCTCATTTGCATCCCTTTCTTCCCAGAATTCCAGAGAAGCATGTATGGCCTATAAGTCTCCTCACGCTGATAGTACCCCCCAAAATCCGCAGATAAAACTGAAAACATAATTGACATGCTGTGGATTTGGAAATCCGTACGGCAGGTCACACACAAAAAAAAATGGGATATGTGCAATCTGTACTGTGCTGCAGTTTTGCATTCGCACCCGCCCTCCATCCATTCTTATGGGGCCACTGAAAACAGCTATTTCGTCTATTTCCGTCAGGCCGATAGAAGTGAATGGGAGCGGTGGCTGGTCACACGCAGTGTGCTTCCATTCACTTCTATCGGGAGAGCACTTGGTGGTGGCCGGACCGGAGTCCTCTAGCCACCACTTTGGCCCGCTCCATTTCCTTTATAGGTGCGAGCCCCAGCGGTGGGACCCGCACCTATCAGACAATGGGGGCATATTCTAGCAATATGCCCCGATTGTCTCAGATGAGAGAACCCCTTTAAGGTAAAACAGACAAATCACATACAGAATAATCAATCACATGGCCTGCACAATATAATATGGGGGGACTCCTTTCGCCATGTCGTAGCACAAGGCCGACACTCCATGGTAATGCAAGACAGAGACATACCTTACAGCTTCCTACCTGTATGGTGTTCTCAATGGAGTTCCAATTAACTGTCTGCATGCACCACATTTATACCCGTCACCCCCTCTTTCTAAGGATGTCTAGTGTGCAGCACGCATGTCTCTGAGATAATCGCTCAGTAATGTGGCCTTCTCAGCACAATGCAGGGAGTTTGTATATGTTATAATTATTCCTAACTCACTACCTTACAAGAAATATCAAATATCAAGAATATAGAAGGCTGAATAATTATAGGGGACAGAACCAATCAGTACTTAATTAAGTATGTAAAATACCCTTACAACGCAGATCCGTTATTTTAGACAGGAAAAAAATGTAATCTTGGGGGACAGAAATGGCTAAGACGAATGCAATGTGTGTATAACTGAGTATAACGGATGCTTAAAATACAGTATCTTTTTTAAATTTTTATTGTTTTCTGTTTTTCTGACGGATCAGAGGAACAGAAAACGAAACAGTAATGTGTTACAATATAAGTCGCCAAGTGCTGTGAAGTCTATAGCCTTGTGCATTATCTGCACATATTTCCATGCATAAACTCTCTTTCTATGGCTGCTCATCCCTCTTAGAAATGCTGGTCTAGCTTCAGTCTCTGGAATGCTACCTGGTCTTGTCTCTGAGTCCCAAGTGCAGTCCATTGCTGCTAAAGGACTGCAGATAATGATAGCGGTTCACATTTCAACTGAGTAATTGCAAGAAAGAGTCAAGCCATAGGTTTAGAGCCCACCTCTTCCTGAACCCTCTCCACAGGCTGGAAACTAACTCTGTTATTCAACCTTATGCTACGTTCACACAACCGCATCTGTTTCGTGGTCCACAAATGGCAGATCCGCAAAATATGGATGCGGTCCGTGTGCATCCCACACTTTTCCCTAACCCCATTACAGAAAACGGACAAGAATAGGACATGGTCTATAATTTTGCGGAGTGGCCTCACAGATGCGAATTTTTTTTGGGACACATAGAAATGAATGGGTTTACGTCCGATCCTCAAAAAAGGCAGATCGAACGCGGACCTAAAATGTGGTAGTGTCAATATAGCCTTACAGAGTATGCAAAAAGCAGAAAACTGGTAGAAATTAAATAAAGCTACAGAAACACAAAGAACGCTTCACATTGCTCATCTCACACCATATTTGATCGTTTAACACTTTCACACTGGGTCACTGCGCTTTTAAAAGCCAGGAGTGAGTCATGTAAAAGTATTTAAATAAATTTATACGCCCCTTATATCTGTACTATAAATAAATAAAAGTTTATCTATCATGGCATTATGTGACCGATAAAAGCTTTGCATTTATTATGTATTAGGCCCCTTTCACACGAGCGAGTTTTCCTGTGCGGGTGCAATGCGTGATGTGAACACATAGCACCCGCACTGAATCGTGGCCCATTCATTTTAATCGGTCTGTGTACATGGGCGGGTTTTTTTCACGCATCAGTTCTGTGTTGCGTGAAAAATGCAGCATGTTCTATACTCTGCGTTTTTCACGCAGCCCTGGCACTATAGAAGTGAATGGGGCTTCAGTGAAAAACGCATTGCATCCGGAAGCAAGTGCGGATGCAATGCATTTTTCACTGATGTTGTTTGTAAACCTTCAGTTTTTTATCACGCACATGAAAAACGCATCAGAATGCATTGGACTCACGTGGAAAAAACAGAACAACTGAACGCAATCGCAGCCAAAACTGACTGAACTTGCTTGCAAAATGGTGCGAGTTTCACTGAATGCACCCTGAACGCATCCTGACCTAATCCGTCATGCTCATATGAAAGGGGCCTCATGCACACGACCGTTGTCTTGGTCCGCCTCCGAGCCGCAGTTTTTGCGGCTCGGATGCGGACCCATTCACTTCAATGGGGCCACAAAAGATGCGGACAGCATCCGTTGCTCCGTTCCGTGGTCCACAAAAAAAATATAACCTGTCCTATTCTTGTCCGTTTTGCGGACAAGAATAGGCAGTTATAGCAATGGCTGTCCGTGCCGTTCTGCAAATTGCGGACCGCAAAACACACCACGGTCGTCTGCATGAGGTCTAAGTTTGTGATTAAAAGGTACCTATTTCATACAGCAAATTCCTACTGTTTAACATAGTACAAAGTACAAAGAATAGTACAAAGTCTACAAAGGTTATGCATTTCAAACTTTTGGCATCAAGTCTAATGTAAAAAATGTAGAAGGTTTTAACAAAACAAAATAAAAGATAAGCTGTGTTCACATCTGCGTCATACACTCTCTCATTAGACAGGACAAATAAGTGCTGTACGCAGAAATATATTTCCAGCCAAAACGATACCCTGACGGAACCCAACAGGCCTAAATCAATGGGATGTGTCAGTATGTATCATGCAACATATCCCTTCAGTTAAAAAAATTAAAGCTACAACGCAGCTATAAGCTGAGCCCAATTACAACAAAATAATATAGCTTCATTTGTATGACAATAAGCACTGTACATGACTAGTGATAATATGTCAGGATAATTTTAAATCTATTGCTTTGTACAGGTGAAACTAAAAAAATTTGAATATCGTGCAAAGTCCATTTATTTCAGTAATGCAACTTAAAAGGTGAAACTAACACATGAGAGAGACTCATTACAAGCAAAGCAAGATATTTCCAGCCTTTATTTGTTATAATTTGGATGATTATGGCTTACAGCTTATGAAACCCCAAAGTCACAATTTTGAGGTCCCCTTTGCTCAGGGGATATGGATTAATTAGCTGACTACAGTGTGACACTTTGAGCCTAGAATATTGAACCTTTTTACAAAATTCTAATTTTAAGCTGCATTAATGCAATTCCTTTTAATTTGCATTACTGAAATAAATAGACTTTTGCACGATATTCAAATTTTTCGAGTTTCACCTGTATTTCGTTTTTTTAGAGCACTGGATGAGAAAATATTTCTGTGGTTGAAAATAATATGTTAGGTTAGTGACATGATCGTAATGGAATTCTGCAGAAGAGAAGTATTGCTCGTGATATAAAACATGCAGTTCAAGAGAAAAAGCAGATTGTCATTTACTGTGGAATGTTCCTATGTCTAATCCTAACCTGAGTACAGCCACAGCTAATAACATTTCTATTAGACACAGAAGGATGTACAACATCAAAGACTCCTCTGAAGTTTAAAATCAAAACTTTTTTTCTTGTTTTAGGAAACTGTATACAACTATGAAATGAATCACCCTACACCACCTGTGCCACTATATGCAGATTCATTTAAATGGAAAGGCCATGGGCAGATGTATATATATATATATATATATATATATGTGTGTATATATACAGACGTGGACAAAATTGTTGGTACCCTTTGGTCAATGAAAGAAAAAGTCACAATGGTCACAGAAATAACTTTAATCTGACAAAAGTAATAATAAATTAAAATTCTATAAATGTTAACCAATGAAAGTCAGACATTGTTTTTCAACCATGCTTCAACAGAATTATGTAAAAAAATAAACTCATGAAACAGGCATGGACAAAAATGATGGTACCCCTAGAAAACACAGAACATAATGTGACCAAAGGGACATGTTAATTCAAGGTGTGTCCACTAATTAGCATCACAGGTGTCTACAACCTTGTAATCAGCCATTGGGCCTATATATATGGCTCCAGGTAATCACTGTGTTGTTTGGTGATATGGTGTGTACCACACTCGACATGGACCAGAGGAAGCAAAGGAAAGAGCTGTCTCAAGAGATCAGAAAGAAAATTATAGACAAGCATGTTAAAGGTAAAGGCTATAAGACCATCTCCAAGCAACTAGATGTTCCTGTGAGTACAGTTGCACATATTATTCATAAGTTTAAGATCCATGGGACTGTAGCCAACCTCCCTGGACGTGGCCGCAGGAGGAAAATTGATGACAAATCTAAGAGACGGATAATCCGAATGGTAACAAAAGAGCCTAGAAAGACTTCTAAAGAGATTCAAGGTGAACTTCATGCTCAAGGAACATCAGTGTCAGATCGCACCATCCGTCGTTGTTTGAGCCAAAGTGGACTACATGGGAGACGACCAAGGAGGACACCATTGTTGAAAACGAATCATAAAAAAGCAAGACTGGAATATGCCAAACTACATGTTGACAAGCCACAAAGCTTCTGGGAGAATGTCCTGTGGACAGATGAGACAAAAATCGAAGTTTTTGCCAAGGCACATCAGCTGTATGTTCACAGACGAAAAAATGAAGCATATCAAGAAAAGAACACTGTCCCTACTGTGAAACATGGAGGAGGCTCTGTTATGTTCTGGGGCTGCTTTGCTGCGTCTGGCACAGGGTGTCTTGAATCTGTGCAGGGTACAATGAAATCTCAAGACTATCAAGGAATTCTAGAGAGAAATGTACTAGCCAGTGTCAGAAAGCTTGGTCTCAGTCGCAGGTCATGGGTCTTGCAACAGGACAATGACCCAAAACACACCGCTAAAAACACCCAAGAATGGCTAAGAGGAAAAAATTGGACTATTCTAAAGTGGCCTTCTATGAGCCCTGACCTCAATCCTATTGAGCATCTTTGGAAGGAGCTGAAACATGCAGTCTGGAAAAGGCACCCTTCAAACCGGACACAACTGGAGCAGTTTGCTCATGAGGAGTGGGCCAAAATACCTGCTGAGAGGTGCAGATGTCTCATTGACAGTTACAGGAAGCGTTTGATTGCAGTGATTGCCTCAAAAGGTTGCGCAACAAAATATTAAGTTAGGGGTACCATCATTTTTGTCCATGCCTGTTTCATGAGTTTATTTTTTTACATAATTCTGTTGAAGCATGGTTGAAAAACAATGTCTGACTTTCATTGGTTAACATTTATAGAATTTTAATTTATTATTACTTTTGTCAGATTAAAGTTATTTCTGTGACCATTGTGACTTTTTCTTTCATTGACCAAAGGGTACCAACAATTTTGTCCACGTCTGTATATATATATATATATATATATATATATATAGATAGATATATTTATTTATTTTTTAAGTTTCCTATTTTCTGAATCAGAGCTTGTCATATAGACACCTTTTTTACAAATCAAACTACAGCCATGCCCAAGTACTCACTATAAATATGTATACCTCTATGCTGTATGGGTTATTCTGGTTGTCAGATGAAGCCCTGTTACTTTGATGTTCTGTAGATCCTACAATGTTTTCAATTTTATTCTTCACCCTGTTTATATATAAAAAAAAATGTTTTAATGTATATAAATGACCAAGAAAGCCTAAATCCAGCATACACATTAGACAGCTGTTGGCTGAATTTCAGTTTGGCTCAGGGTGAATGTTTATTTCAATGGGAAGAGTTGAAGGACCACTGTGTAACACTCTTGGCCACAGGTGGGCCAAAGTTTCAGTCATTTTGAAATCTACCATGATTGATCCTTGTCATAGCAACATCAGCTGTCGGTGTAGAACTGCTTTCAGAAAGATTAGATTGTTGTATGTAATCGGCTCATTTTCAATAAAAACATATACAGCACTGTTCAAAAGTTTGTCAGGTGTTGAAAAAAGCTGCAAAGTAATAATGCTTTCAAAAATAGAAGTGTTATTAGTTTATTTTTATCGTTTACTAATGCAAAATGAATGAACGAAAAAGAAACATAAATTAAATCAATATTTGGTGTGACCATCCTTTGCCTTCAAAACGGCATGAATTCTTCTAGCTACACTTGCACAAAGTCGAGGATTATGTGGGATTATAGTAAGACATATAATTACCGTATTTATCGGCGTATAACACGCACTTTTTCCCCCTGAAAATAGGGGGCAAATTATGTATGCGTGTTATACGCCGATATAATGTTAAGAAGCCATGTTTTTACATACCGGAGGTATAACATTAAGACGGCGCAGCGCCTGTTGCAGCTCCCTCCTCATGCGCCGCCTGTCCCAGCTCCCTCTGTCATGCGGCGCCTGCCCCAGCTCACTCTGTCATGCGGCGCCTGCCTGTTCATTCATAAAGTGAGATAAGCAGGCAGGCGGCGCATGAGGAGGGAGCTGGGGCAGGCGGCGCATGAGGAGGGAGCTGGGGCAGGCGGCGCATGAGGAGGGAGCTGGGGCAGGCAGCGCATCAGGAGGGAGCTGAGACAGGCGGCGCATGACCGAGGGAGATGCCGGTCTGCGCCGTCTTAATGATATACCTCCGGTACTACAGTAAGTACCGTACAGAGCATATACAAGAGATCAGATTGAATGTTTAACAGTTGCGGGGCCCGGTGTATTAGAGTAGAGTCACTGCACCGGGCCCCGCCATGAGTGTCCCCGCCTCCTCTCTCCACACTGATCCATCTGATGGGGGATCTGTAGATGACACTTATGGGGATCTGTGGATGACATAAGTGTCATCCACAGAGCCCCATAAGTGTCATCCTTTTACATTATTTACCTTATAAGTGGTAATAATATTAATAAAAAAAAGTTCTGAGCTACCCTTTTTCTCCTGAAATTTCCCTCTTAAAATGAAGGTGCGTGTTATACGCCTGTGCGTGTTATACGCCGATAAATACGGTAATCAGTTATACCAAACGGGTTATAATGATCTTCATTTTCATATGCAGGTTGAAACATAAACATTAACTAAAACAGCAACAGCTGCATGAGAAGCTTAATACTGGGTGAGGAACAGCCAAACTCTGCTACAAAGGTGAGGTTGTGAAGGACAGTTTCATGTCAGAAGTCATACACCATGGCAAGATTGAGCAGAGCAACAAGATGCAAGGTAGTTATACTGCACTAATGGAAGGGTTGAGCACGTTAAAATTAATAAACTTTATTAGTCATCAATTAAAAACGGGGGACAAGCATCATTAATCCTCAATAATTGTAGATGTGTGAAATAGCAAAACACAACTAGTCACAGGTGGGCTATGGAGGGTCAAGAGGAAGGACTGAAGACTGCGACAGATAGGTCAAATCCTTCCTACACAGACCCTCTAGTATTGTGTATGCCGACCTATATCAAAAAGCCGCACCATCACAGTAATATTCTCAGGTAAAACCGTTAGTGACTAATTGATTGCCACAATTACACAGTCACCTGGTGCGGCTTAAAAGGTGGAATTGGGTATGTAGTATATATATATATATTTTTTTTTTGTACAAATGTTGGACAAGAGGAAGGGATAGTTAATAGTTATTCCCCGCTAGGATAAACCAACCTTGTAAGAGACTACACCGGGATCGCAGTCCCAGGCAATAGTAGCCAACCCGAGAGTACACAATCCAACACCTAACTACCTCCCTAGTCCAAGCTAAAACTTCCACTCATTGTGTCTACATAACAGCTCGACACGTTTCATCATATTGAATCATCAGGAGCAAGATGCACATGAGAATGATGGCAAAATAACAAACACGCGGCCACACTGATGGTGTGTGAGAGCGTCTTCAGCACTATGACGGCCGTGTCGAGCGTTATGACATCAGATGTTTTGTCAATTGCAGATCCACGGGTTTGGTCTATCTGGCCACCTGTGTGTGTGGGTTGCAATATGTTGGTAAGACGATCTGAGAATTTAGTTGCAGGATTGGCGAACATCTGAATGACATCAGGAAGAATGCTGACAGTCTTATTGTACGCCACATTAATATACACCACTCGGGGTATGTGCACTCTATCAGTTTTCAAGGCATTAAAAATTGTTGGACCATCCCCGAGAGGGGGTAATTTTGATCAGCATGTCCTTCAAAAAGAAGCCCAGTGGACGTTTAGACTGAGTACAGTCCATCTAATGATGGTAATTGTAGGGGGTATGGAACTTTTCTACTCTGCCTGGTACGGCTGTTCATCCTGTTAATCCTTAACTATGTCGGGTTGCTTTTTTGGCATCATATTGACATTGGATGCATCCCCCACATTTAGATTGCTAATATTATATTCATGGTGCAGGTACCTGTCTATGTGCTTATTCATGTCAACTATAGGAGGTATGCAATTCTCACTGTGCTTGCTACGGCTGTCCAAGCTGTCCTGTTAACCCCTGATTATACTGGATGGGACCAGTTTTAAATGGATAATTGCTACCCTGGCACCATATTGACATTGGACGCTTCCCCCATATTAAATTGCCTGTATTATGATCATAGTGTGGGTACCCGTTCAGGCGGGCTAACCAGAATTGTTTTTATTACAGGTCATGTTGTACCTCCTGTGGGGATTCGCTCTGGTAGACAGGGTGTGCGGACGAAGTACAGAGGCAAATTACCAGTTCTTAAATCAAATTTCAGTGTTTATTCACACATAAAGCAAAAACAAAATGCTCGAAATAACTTCTTTATTAACTTCAACTTTTCTTCATAGCAATATAACAAAATAATAGCAAAGACAGGTGCACTCTGCGGTCTTACTAAACCCTCAAACTGATTTTAAAATAGAGAGATTAGCCAAAATGTCCTACGGTGTAGGACATGTCTAAGCCCGAGCACCGCGCTAAGGTTTCTCAAGTAGCTTGGGGACCTAACACTCACCTACCTCCCGGCATTACCAGGAGCCAGTGGGCAAATTACAGGAGCATGAGCATGAGACTCACCAGTTACCTCCAGCATGTAACTATGCTAGCAATGGGAGGAGGGAGGAGTCTGCGAGTCCCACTCAAGACTGGCTGATAAGGCCCTGGCCTCACAGGTGCACCTAAATGTGGCCTGTAGATGGAAAACAGGCACATTTAAATTGGAGTTTATACACCTCCAGGCATCTCTATGAATACAAATTGAAAAGAATGGCGTGGTATTAAACAAGCAGGAAGTGCTCAAACCCACATGCAGTTGTGCATATATATAGGGGAGCAAATCCTGCACTTGTGGCTCGTTGCTAATGACGATCCCCAGCAAAAATGCATACAGTGGAGGATGCCCGCAGCGAACCACAAGTACCACAATAGACATCCTACACAAGATAGCAATTATGTGGATGTGATAATCAATATAGCAATATAACAAAATAATAGCAAAGACAGGTACACTCTGCGGTCTTACTAAACCCTCAAACTGATTTTGAAATTGAGAGATTAGCCAACATGTCCTTGAGATCCCCTGGCTTTCTACTGGGCATGCGCGGGATCTCGGAACGTTGGGGACAGCAGAAGCCGCCCAGCGAAGTGAATATTGATGAGCTGGGCGGCGCTTTAAAACGGCAGTTGGGGCGCGGCTGGCTGGGCACAAGTGAAGCTGAAACGCCGCCCCTTGGGCAGAAAGAAGACGATTCTATCAGGTTATAAAACATGAGTTTACTGTATTTATGAGGTGGACAGGGGGTATACTTAAATAATTTTAATACACATTAGAAGACCTGTGCAGTCATATATATAGCTAAATATGCCTATTGGGCCTGTCAGTGTCCCTTTAAGATATTTAAGCACTTTATGATCTCTCTGAGAGGTATATATGAGGTCTAACTAATAGTTCACTTGCTGAACTTAGCAGTAACTATTTGCAGATTTTTTAAGTATGATCTGGTATGGTTGTATGCAATTTGGATTGCAATATGGAATTTGAATTTGGATTGTGAAATATGTAGTTTGCAATTGAATTTGTAGTTTGCAATTGTATGGTGGAACTGTAAGTAAACATACATATAACCAGTTCAGTATACAGTTCTAATCACTATATTATCAGTAGGAACTTATATAACTGTTTTAAATACCTATTTTGGCCTCTCTGCTTCCATAAAACACAGCTCTTAGTAGAGTGAATGTCTGTTCAGCTTCTCTCGTCTGGTGTAATGATTCTAGCAGCTCCTGGTAGGGAATTTCCCACACAGGCAGTGTGTGAGGCTGGCTGTGATTGGTCAAAACTCCTGCTGTGTGTGAGGCTGGCTGTGATTGGTCGAGACTTCTGCCCAGCAACAACAGTTTAATTCTATGCTTTCTTTTGTTTCTGCTGTGCCATTGAGCTTACCTTACATTATATAATGAATCTTAAAGGCATATTATTTTTTCTGCTTCTGTGAACACAAAATATAACAGTTACATGACATCCAAACATGAAGTCACTGTAAATAACTCTGCTTTTGTCTTTAACACACAAACATAGGAACTGTATTAAGGTTATTGGCAGGTTTAGCTGTATAAACATATAAGCTATATTAACAACCTAGGACAGGTCTTTGCTGGCCAGCTACATAGCCCTCCAGCATGGCACAAGCCTCAGATCCCTGCACACACACCTCCTGAGCTCCACTGTCAGACTGAGGTAATACTCCTCACCTGGCAGTGCTGGCTGGTTTTTAGGCCTGGAACATGGGGAGTAGTCACCCACCCAGCACTGACTACTCCCAGTAAGAGCCATCCCGGATCAGCTATACAGCTATACTAAGTATTAAAGTGTCAAACAGCAACTGATGCTGACACTTAAAAACCTCAGTGACACGTACCTATCATCCACGATGATTCCTTGTACCTTCTTACATACCTCCCCCCTTTGTTCAACCCTGAGGGGGTGAACACATGCTATACAGTATACTCGGGACAGTGCATCCGCGTTTCCCTGCAACCGGCCTGCCCTGTGTTCTACGGAGAACTTAAAGTTCTGTAAGGACATGAACCACCTGGTGACTCGGGCATTTCTCTCTTTGGCCTGGCTCATCCACTTGAGAGGGGAGTGGTCAGTCACCAGCCGGAATGTTCTCCCCAACAAATAATAGCAGAGAGACTCGAATCCCCACTTGATAGCCAGGCACTCTCTCTCCACTGTACTGTACCTGGTCTCGGCTGGGGTGAGGCTTAGGAAGACAACGGGATGCTCCTCCCCGTTGACTTCCTGAGACAGTACAGCACCGAGGCCTACTTCGGAGGCATCTGTTTGCACTATGAATTCCCGCTTGAAGTCTGGCGTCACCAAAACCGGGGACCCATACAGGGCCGACTTCAAAGCGGAGAAAGCCTCTTCCGCCAGGTCATTCTATTGAACCATCACTGACTTGCGTCCCTTCAATAACCCTGTCAATGGCGTGGCTACAGTAGCAAAGTGTGGAACAAATCTTATGTAATAGCCTATCATTCCTAGCAATGACTTTACTTGTTTAGTGGTGACAGGTCGGGGCCAATTTCTTATCTCCTCTATTTTGTTCACTTGGGAATTGATCACTCCGCGCCCAATGACATACTCCAGGTATTTTGTCTCCTCTAACCCTATCACACATTTTTTGGGGTTAGCTGTTAGACCCGCCTTCCGAAGGGAATCCACTACAGCCTGCCCTTTGGGTAGGTGACTTTCCAAATGGTACTGTGGATGACAATATCGTCCAGGTAAGCCGAAGCGTACTGACTATGTGGACGCAGCATTATGTCTATAAGCCATTGAAAAGTGGCGTGCGCACCATGCAAACCAAAGGGTAGCACCTTGTACTGATACAGCCTTTCAGGTGTGATGAAAGCAGTTTTCTCTTTGGCAGCCTCCGTTAAGGCACCTGCCAGTACCCTTTCGTGAGGTCCAAAATAGAAAAATACTGGGCTTGTCCTAGCCTCTCAATAAGCAAATCCACCGGGGGCATGGGATACGCATAGAATAGAACAAACTGTGAGGATGTCTGCCATATAGAAATTCTAAGGGCGAGAACCCAGTAGAGTCCTGGGGCACCTCTTGCACAGTGAACACGAGATAGGGCAGAAGAAGGACATCTTTAGACACCACCCTTATTAACATGGTTTTTAATGTTTTATTAAACCTTTCAACCAGACCGTCCGTTTGCAGATGGTAAACGGACTTCCGTAACTGTTTGATATGCAGCAACTTACAGAGCTCCCTCACGACCTTAGACATAAAAGACGTCCCCTGGTCAGTCAGAACCTCCTCAGGTAGTCCCACTCGGGAGAACATTTCCATTAGCTCTTTAGCTATCAGTTTAGCTATCAGTGTATGTTGCAGTGGCACTGCCTCCGGGTACCGAGTGGCGTAATCTAGAACGACCAGGATGTATTGGTGTCCTCTAGCGGAATTCGGTGCTGGGCCTACGAGGTCCATTGCGATTCGCTCAAATGATATCTCAATGATCGGGAGTGGTACCAAGGGACTTCGGAAAAGGTGCTGGGGGCTAGTTGCCTGGCAGGTTGGGCAAGACTTACAGAATTCGTCCAGCTCTCTAACACACTGGGCCAGTAAAACCGTTGTAGTATCCAGTCCTGTGTTTTCTGCATTCCCAGATGCCCCCCGAAACATGGGTGGGCTAACTCTAACACGAGTTTGCGATAAGCCTTGGACACCACTAACTGTCACAAAACAGGGAAACACGACTCTGCCCCTGGTTGTTGTGGTTCACCATCTACTATTAATACATTTCACCAACCTCGGCATAGGGTTGGGTCTCAGTGTTATGCAGTACCAAAATTTTCCCCAGAGACATTAAGGTCAGCCAGCTCAGGCTCCGGCGGCAAGTCCTCTACATCTCCCACCATTACATTCAGTGGGGTTGTCCCCCCCCCCTCTTCCACTGCTGGCCCTTCGCCTCGGGTACCTAAGGTTCTGCCCCCCCCCCCTGGAGCCAGGCCACTCTGCTGGGGTTACCCCTGTCTCATAGGTATAAGTCACTCTCGTTGCAGACCACAGTGCCGGGAAGTCTCTCCCTATTATAAGTTTGTAGTGTAAATTTGTGGCAACTGCCACTTCGTGAGTCCACCTGCCGGCCCCTTTGGTTAGAGACACCAGGGCGATGGGATAGTCTTTTAAGTCTCCATGGATGCACATGACCCCGACTTTCCGGCCAGTATACTCTGTGGACCGTACCAGGGGAGCCCTTACTAGGGACACCAGACTCCGTGAGTCCAGCAGAGCCTCCGTTGAAGTGTCTCCCATTTCCACCCGGCACAAGTGGTTTCGAGTTTCTGGGGTACCTGCTGCACACAGCTTCCTGGCATATAACGACTGATGGTAGCCATAGTTAGTATCTATGGGTTAGTATCTTTGGGTTCCACCTGATGTGGACAGTCAGCTCTTACATGACCAGGCTCCTGACACCGCCAGCAGACTGAGCCAGGTTCGTAGGGGGTACATCCCGGGTGGGTTTGGTTGGTACAAGTCACCGGGTCTGGGATGGAGACTTACGTGGTTTGACGGCCCCCCTCCAAAAAAGAACACCCCGTAAGATTCTTAGTAGGGTTGTTTCGATTCCAAAAATTTGATTCGGTTTTGATACCATAAAAAAGTATTGCGATACTTGATACCATTCAATACCATGCAAAAAAAAAAAAATGCCAGAAAAAGCCACGTGCATTCCGCATTTTATGGAACGTCCGGCCCATAATCGAACAGTCCCATCCTATTTTTGGGGGAGGACAATGTGACAAAAAAAAAGAGCGAATCACGTTTTTTTCTTTTTCACCGCATAGGAGATTTTTTTTAAATATTTTGATAGTTTGGACTTTTCGGACGTGGCGATATGTAATATTTTATTTATTTATTGTTTTTATATTTTATATGTAAAATTGGGAAAGGGGGTGATTTATACTTAATATTTTGGTGTGTTTTATTTTTTTTTACTTTTTTTTTTTTTTTTTACAGTTTATTTAATAAATATTTCCCCCCTTCGGGGCTAGAACCTGGGATCTTTTTATCCCTTGTCCTATTCACCCTGATAGAGATCTATTAGGGTGACTAGGATCTCACCTGTGGCCACTGCCACCAATGTTTTTTTAATACTGTGGAGGGGGGGTGCACTACACCACCAATGTTTTTAATACTGTGGAGGGGAGAGGACTCACTGCACCACCAATGTTTTTAATACTGTCGGGGGGAGGGCACACTGTGCCACCAATGATAATTAACATTTACTATACAAATACAGCCGGCAGCAGAAACACATTGCTGGCAACTGACCTCTGACAGGGCACTGCGATCAGTGGCAGTTAACCCCGCAGGTGCGGCACCTGAGGGGTTAATTGCCACAGATCGCAGCACCCTGTCAGAGGCAGGGTGCCAGAAATGTGTTTCTGCCGCCTGCATTTGTAATGTATTAAACGTTAGTTATCAGTGGTGGCGCATTGGCCACAGCCCCTCCTCCGCCCCTTTGCGCTCCCATTGGAGGCAGCGGCAGCAGCACAGGGGGAAGGGGGGGAGAGACTGCTTCCTTCTTCCCTGTGCTGCTGAGGGAATATGGCGCACGCTGAGAGCAGTGGGATCAATATTCTCTGATACTGGCTAAAAGTATTGATTGGGTATCGAAAGTTCGATACCCAAAACAACCCTAATTCTTATTAGCCTCGTAGAACTACACCAGGTCCACCATTTCCAGGGCATTGCCAGGAGACACCTGGCCGATGCACTGCTGGAGAGGGGGTGGCAGAGCCCTCCAGAACATATCAGCCAATAGTCTATCCAGCATAGCCGTGGGACTCAGCACATCAGGCTGTAGCCACTTTTCCAAAGCTGGAATAAGTCATAATACTGGGGTCTTGCAGGCTCCGCTAGCTTAAACCCCCACTGATGTTCCCACTGGGCACAGACCAATACATTCACCCCCAGTCTTGCCAAAATCTCACTCTTTACTTTGTGGTAGTCGGTTGCTTGATTGTCCGCCAAGTCGAAATACACCCGCTGGGAATCGGATGCCAGAAGCGGAGCGACGACCTCAGCCCTCTGGTCTCGGGGTAGCTTCTCCCTTGTGGCCACTTTCTCGTACATCGCCAGGTAGCTTTCGATGTCTTCTGCGGGTGTCATCTTAGGAATCCCGGCACAGGCTGCTTTCCAGGTATTGTGGACGTTCAGGGTTGCTCCTGCAAAGCCATCACATGTTGTAGCAGCAACTGGTTGGTCTCCTGCTGCTGCCTATTAGCCTCGCGTTGGTGCAGGCTTGTCTTGCTGCTTCAGATTAGCCTCCATGAGGGCCTTCACAACAGCCTCCATTTTGTTGTAATACATCTGGTTTAATGTACGACATACAACTGTGCCTGGAAAAATGCAGAACCCAAAAATATTGGTGTTCACGCCAGCCTCACTGCTTCTGCCCTCATCCTCCACCAATTGTGGGGATTCGCTCTGGTAGACAGGTTGTGTGGACGCAGTACAGAGGCAAATTACCAGTTCTTAAATCAAATTTCCGTGTTTATTCACAGATACAGCAAAAACAAAACGTCACTTTGCAGTTAGTTGGTGTTAGTTCACACACAATGGAAAGTCCATATAGCAAAAATCACCTTGTTGTCAGTTCTGCCTCCAGCAGTCCATAGCAGGCTTTTAGGGGGCCTGTTTCCCTTACAGACGGGTCTCAGAACTCCAGCACGGCAAAAGCCTCAGATCCCAGCACACACACACCTTCTGAGCTCCACTGTCAGACTGAGCTAATCCTCCTCACCTGGCAGTGCTGGCTGGTTTTTAGGCCTGGCAAAACCTGGCACAGAACATTGGGAGCAGTCACCCACCTAGCACTTTGACTGCTCCCAGTAAGAGCCGTCCCAGATCAGCTATGCAGCTATACTAAGTATTAAGATGTCAAATAGCAACTGCTGCTGACACATAAAAAACAGCTCTTACTCCACTGAGGCCAGGAACCTCGGTGACACGTACCTATCATCCACGATGATTCCTTGTAACTCCTTATAATATTGCTTGGTCACTGTCCCCATTATTCCTAAGACCAGGTTGCCCTCCGGGTTTCTACGTCTAGTTTATCCCTTCTTACCCTTGCATTCCAGGGAGGTGAGCGACCTTTTTTGTGTGCGGATGCGAGTGGACGGGCAGTCAAATGCTTGGCCCCACCTCATCACTCCGATTGGCTGCAGGTCTGCCCAGCCTCCTGGGGGTGTGTCTATCCCCCTATTTATACCCGCTCCATGGCCGTCATAGTGCTGGAGATGCTGTCACACACCATCATTCTCATGCGCATCTTGCTCCTGATGATTCAATATGATAAAATGCGTTGAGCTGTTTTGTAGACACAATGAGTGGGAGTGTTAGCTTGAACTAGGGAGGTAGTTAGGTGTTGGATTGTGTACTCCTGAGTTGGTTACTATTACCTGTGACTGCGATCCCGGTGTAGTCTCTTACAGGGTTGTCAGCTCCCCTCCAGCTTGGTTTATCCTAGCAGGGGATAACTATTGACTATCCCTTTCTTTTGTCCAACACCTGTATATATACAGTGGATATAAAAAGTCTACACACCCCTGTTAAAATAATTGTTGCTCTACATACAGATGGCCTAGGCTATAAGAAGATTGACAACAACCTGAAACTGAGCTGTAGCACGGTGGCCAAGACCATACAGCTGTTTAACAAGACAGGTTCCACTCAGAACAGGCCTTGCCATGGTCAACTAAAGTTGAGTGCACATGCTCAGCATCATATCTAGGTTGTCTTTCCATAATAGACACGAGTGCTGCCAGCATTGATGCAGAGTTTAAAGGGGTGGGGGGTCAGCCTGTCAGTGCTCAGACCATACGCCACACTCTGCAACAAATTTGTCTGCATGACTGTCGCCCCAGAAGGAAGCCTCTTCAAAGAAGATGCACTTAGGGGTGTACTCATTTTTATTGCCAACGGTCTTTTAATGGTTGTGTGTTGTTATTTTGAGGGCACACCAAATTTACACTGTTATACAAGCTGTACACTGACTGACTACTTTACATTGCATCAAAGTGTCATATCTTCAGTGTTGTCCCATGAAAAGATATAATAAAATATTTACAAAAATGTGAGGGGTGTACATATATATATATACATATATTCTGTGCTGTAAAAATATGAGACAAAGATAAATCATTTCAGAACTTTTTTCCACCTTTATTGTGACCTATAAACTGTACAACTCAATTGAAAAACAAACTGAAATCTTTTAGGTGGAGGGAAGAAAACATCTTAGGCTGAGTTCACACGAGCGTGACAGATTTGGTCCGGATGCGTTCAGGGTGCGTTCAGTTAAACTCGCACCATTTTGCAAGCAAGTTCAGTCAGTTTTGGCTGCAATTGCGTTTAGTTGTTCAGTTTTTTCCGCGCGGGTGCAATGCGTTTTGATGCTTTTTTCACGCGCGTGATAAAAAACTGAAGGTTTACAAACAACATCTCCTAGCAACCATCAGTGAAAAACGCATTGCATCCGCACTTGCTTGCAGATGAAATGCGTTATTAACGCAGCCCCATTCACTTCTATGGGGCCAGGGCTGCGTGAAAAACGCAGAATATAGAACATGCTGCGATTTTAAAGCATTGCAGAAGTGATGCATGAAAAAAAATGCTCATGTGCACAGCCCCATTGAAATGAATGGGTCAGGATTCAGTGCAGGTGCAATGCGTTCACCTACTGCATTGCACCCGCGCGGAAATCTCGCCCATACACCTGACATCCTATAACGTACCTTTGATTAACCCCAAATAAAGTTCAGCTGCTCTAATTGGTAGTTCCTGAAATCTTCTTAGTCACATCCCACAGCAAAAGCCATGGTCCACAGAGAGCTTCCAAAACATCAGAGGGATCTCATTGTTAAAAGGTATTAGTCAGGAGAAGGGTACAAAAGAATTTCCAAGGTATTAGATATACTATGGAATACAGTGAAGACAGTCATCATCAAGTGGAGAAAATATGGCACAACAGTGACATTACCAAGAACTGGACGTCCCTCCAAAATTGATGAAAAGACGAGAAGAAAACTGGTCTGGGAGGCTACCAAGAGGCCTACAGCAACATTAAAGGAGCTGCAGGAATATCTGGCAAGTACTGTCTGTGTGGTACATGTGACAACAATCTCCCATATTCTTCATATGTCTGGGCTATGGGATAGAGTGGCAAGACGAAAGCCTTTTCTTACGAAGAAAAACATTCAAACCAGTGTCACGGCCTATGGTTTGTTGTGTGACACTTTCCTGCATTTGGTTGTCCGTGGCAATGTGTGGTGTTGAGTGTGTATGGTGGCAGTGTCCCAGCCCTATGGCTGATCCCCAGGACATGATTGTCACACATGCCGTTACCCACGGCAACAGGTGTAGTGTGTGGTTTATGTGTGTATTCCCCTTTAAGTGGCCGTCTTCCATTGCCTTGTGTGTGAAGGGTTAATTCCCTTCTGTGTGTGTGAACACTGGGTGTGTTTGTTGGGTGTGGCTACTTGGGCCTATAAAGCCTCAGTGTTTAGCACGTGTCTGAGGGTTACTTCAACCATGGTTAGCTGGAGCAGCCTCCTGTGTATTCCACCTGCCAGTGGGGGCCACCCTTGTGGTCATAAGTTGAAGTTTATATGTGATGTTCAGTTGATGGTTTCCTTTGTGATGTTATGCACCTATGGATCTGGGTTCCTGTGTGTTTGTGTGTGTGCTGTGTCCACTGGTGTTTGGGTGTGGACACTTGCTGTATTGCACGGGATCTAGTCTGTGTGTCTGTGGCAGGTAGGTGTGCAAGTATCCATATCCATAGGCTGTATATGTTCTCTTCCCTTTGCAGCTTGGCTAGTGAGACTCCTGTACCTCTGTGCCTAGGAAGAACAGGTCGTCTTACCCTGCTCCTTGTTCCAGGGCAATCCTGAGGGCTAGCAGGGACCCCAAGGCATCCGGTGTATGAGTCCTCCCACCTTCAGGGTTGATTCATATGGTTAGGAGTCAGGGTCAGTTTAGGGACGCGATAGGAGGTGACCTGCTCCCTAATACATGTGGCATCGCACAGCTGAGGGTTTTCCCCATCCTCAGCCGTGACAGCCAGGCTACTTTTTGCAAAAACACATCTGAAGTCTCCCAAAAGCATGTGGGAAAAGGTGTTCTGATGAAACCAAGGTTGAACTTTTTGGCCATAATTCCAAAAGATATATTTGGTGCAAAAACAACACTGCACATCACCAAAAGAACACCATACCCACAGTGAAGCATAGTGGTGGCAACATCATGCTTTGGGGCTGTTTTTCTTCAGCTGGAACTGGGGCCTTAGTTAGGCTAGAGGGAATTATGAACAGTTCCAAATACCAGTCAATATTGGCACAAAACCTTCAGGCTTCTGCTAGAAAACTGAACATGAAGAGAAACTTCATATTTCAGCATGACAATGACCCAAAGCATACATCCAAATCAACAAAGGAATGGCTTCACCAGAAGAAGATTAAAGTTTTGGAATGGCCTAGCCAGAGCCCAGACCTGAATCTGATTGAAAATCTGTGGGGTGATCTGAAGAGGGCTGTGCACAGGAGATGCCCTTGCAATCTGACAGATTTAGAGTGTTTTTGCAAAGAAGAGTGGGCAAATCTTGCCAAGTCTAACTCTGCCATGCTGATAGACTCATACCCAAAAAGACTGTAAAAAGGCTGTAATAAAATAAAAAAAAATGCTTCAATAAAGTATTAGTTTAAGGGTGTGGACACTTATGCAACCATATTATTATTTTAATTTTTTTTTCTTCCCCCTACCTAAAAGATTTCAGTTTGTTTTTCAATTGAGTTGTACAGTTTATAGGTCATTAAAGGTGGAAAAAGTTCTGAAATGATTTATCTTTGTCTAATTTTTTTACATCACAGAAACCTGACATTTTAACAGGGGTGTGTAGACTTTTTCTATCCACTGTGTATATGTGTATATATATATATATATATATATATATATATATATATGAAACTCGAAAAATTAGAATATCGTGCAAAAGTCCATTTGTTTCAGTAATGCAAATTAAAAGGAATTGCATTAATGCAGCTTAAAATTAGAATTTTGTGAAAAGGTTCAATATTCTAGGCTCAAAGTGTCACCCTCTAGTTAGCTAATTAATCCATATCCCCTGAGCCAGTGGGTACCTCAGAATTGTGACTTTGGGGTTTCATAAACTGTAAGCCATAATCATCCAAATTATAACAAATAAAGGCTTGAAATATCTAACTTTGCATGTAATGAGTCTATCTCATATGTTAGTTTCACCTTTGAAGTTGCATTAGGGAAATAAATGAACTTTGCTTGATATTCTAATTTTTTGAATTTTTCACCTGTATGTGTACAGATATATATATATATATATATATATATATATTTGAATAATTGAATTATGAGGTGGCTCACCTGCTAACTTATCTAGACTGGGTGCTCTAACTTTTTGACTCACCCTGTCTATCTCAAATGTACGTTTATTCTAGTATAGCTAGGCACACCTACATCTGGACACACCATGGATTCAGTAATATTAGTGAAACTTGATTATATTTATTAATATTGTATATTAAAATATCTCCCCCCAAAAAACTTCATTAAAACATCCTAAAATACACACTAATAACCAATTATTGATAGCCCACAATGAGATAAATAGTTGCTTCTAAAGACAATGTAACCTGCAAACACAAAATTAAATTAGCTATGGTTTGCACCATATAAATGTATCTCAATGAGGCCTCATGCACACGACCGTTGTGTGCATCCACGGCAGTTGTTTTGTTTTTTTCCGCGGACCCATTGACTTTCAATGGGTCCATGGAAAAATCGCAAAATGTTCTGTTTGGCATCCGCGTCCGTGATCCGTGTTTCCAGTCCGTGAAAAAAATATGACCTGTCCTATTTTTTTCACGGACAACGGTTCATGGTCCCATTCAAGTTAATGGGTCCGTGAAAAATCCACGTCTGTGATCCGTGTCCGTTTTTTCCTATCATTTCAAAGGCAAAAATCAAGGAAGACCCACGGAAGAAGAAATGGACACGGATCACGGAACAACGGAAACCGTTTTTGCGGACCGCAAAAAAAACGTCCGTGTGCATGAGACCTGATGGTGTGTATCATTAAGATATGTATAACATACGGTGCAAACCTGCAGAAAAAATAAGTTAACCCCTTCCCGACTGCAATCCATTTATATACGTGATATTTGCACATGCCCCGTGCAGCTATCACGTCTATAAACGTCAAGCCAGTTCTTTAATCCAAGCGCTGCAAAGTTTTTATTGGTACCATTTTTGGGTACATAGGATTTTTTGATCATTCATTATTACACTTTATGGGGCAAGGTGACCAAAAAATTGGCTGTTTTGGAACAGTTTTTATTTATTTATTTTTACAGCGTTTATCTGAGTGGTTAGGTCATGTGACAGTTTTATAGAGCAGATCATTACGGACGATACAGTTCAGTAATGCCGGCAAGGGACCAATCAGAGTGGCCCCTTGCCGGCAATCGATCCGATTGGTTAATCTATGCATACTAACCAATCGGATCGCGGCAGTGAAAAAATGCCGGTTTCAGACTCTGATCTGCGCTCTGCAGATCAGAGCCTGAAATCAGGTAGTGTTACTCGTGCCCCCCGATCTGTGCCCCTCCAAGCCCCCCTTGTGTCCGCCTGCTCCTGAAGCTTATCTCCTGCCTCCTGCCCTGATGCGGTCCGCCCCCTCCCCGCCCCATACATTCCTCCTGCCCCAGCCTCCCTCAATGTTGGCCGTACCCCCCCCCCCTTTCCAGCGCTGCCCCCTGCCTCCGATTCGGTCCCCCTGCTGTGTGTGATGGCGGCGACTCCATTCCTGAGCCGCCGCCATCAGCAGAGAGTGTCAGCTCTATGCTGACACTCTGCTGTAACCCTATAGATTCCGCGGCATCCATGGGGTTAATAGAGGGAGGGGGCTCCCTCTCTCCACCATCGGGGCTGCCGCGCTGTGATGGCAGCGCCCGATGGTTGCCATGGCAACCTGACGCTTTGCAAAAGCGTCCAGTGTTGCCACCTACAGGGCATCTGATAGTATAATACTTTGCAATGCAAGAGCATTGCAAAGTATAGTACAGCCATCAGCCCCACTGGATCTTCAAGATCCAAGAGGGACTTGCTAAAAAAAAAAATTGAAAATAATAAAAGTAAAAATCAATAAATAAAAATGTAAAATTAAAAAAAATGTATTGCCTTTTCCTATAAACACCATAAAAAAATAAAATAAAAACGGTGTAAAAAAAGCCATTTTTGTCACCTTAAATCACAAAAAGTGCAACAGCAAGCGATCAAAAATGTGTATATCAAACAAAATGGTACCAATAAAACCATCACCTCATCCCGCAAACAATGACACCCTACATAAGAAAATCGCTAAAAAAAATAACATAATTTTTTTATTTCAAATATGCTATTATTGTGTTAAAGTGAAAAAAAGAGTGTACATATTAGGTATCGCAGCATCTGTAATAACCTGCTCGATAAAAATATCACATGATCTAACTCCTCAGGTGAACACCGTAAAAACAAAACAAAAAAAACTATTCCAAAAAAGCCATTTTTGTCACCTTACATCACAAAAAGTGCAACAGCAAGCGATCAAAAAGGCTTATGAGCCCCAAAATAGTACGAATCAAACCGTCACCTCATCCCGCAAAAAATTATACCATATTTAAGACAATCGCCCAAAAAATAAAAAAAGCTATGGCTCTCAGACTATGGAGACACTAAAACATTATTTTTTTGGTTTCAGAAATATTATTGTGTAAAACTTAAATAAATAAAAAAAGTATACATATTAGGTATTGACACGTCCGTAACGATCTGCTCTGTAAAACTGTCACATGACCTAACCCCTCAGATAAATGCTGTATGAATAAATAAATAAATAAAAACTGTTTCAAAACAGCCAATTTTTTGGTCACCTTGCACCATAAAGTGTAATAATGAATGATCAAAAAATCCTATGTACCCAAAAATGGTACCAATAAAAACCTCAACTCTTTCTGCAAAAAACGAGCCCCTGCACAAGACGATCGGGAGAAAAATAAAAAACATATGGTGTTCAATAAAAGGACACACAAAAACATTATTTCTTTTTCAAAAATGCTTTATTATGTAAAACTGAAACAAACAAACAAAGAAAGTAGACATATTTGATATCATTGCATCCGTAACAACCTGCTCTATAAAAATAGCACATGATCTACCCTATCAGATGAATCTTGTAAAAAAAAAACAACTGTGCCAAAACAGCCATTTTTCAGTTACCTTGCCTCACAAAAAACTTTATAGAGCAATTAAAAATCATATGTACCCCAAAATAGTACCAATAAAACTGGCACCTTATCTTCTAGTTTCCAAAATAGGGTCACTTTTTGGGAGTTTCTACTGTATGGGTGCATCAGGGGGGTTTTAAATGGGACAAGGCATCTAAAACCAGTCCAGCAAAATCTGCCTTCTAAAAACCATACGGCGTTCCTTTCCTTCTGCGCCCTGCCGTGCGCCCTTACATCAGTTTACGAGCACATGTGGGGTGTTTCTGTAAACCGCAGAATCAGGGTAATAAATATTGAGTTTTGTTTGGCTGTTAACCCTCAATGTGTTAAAGAAAAAAATGTAATAAAATGGAAAATCTGCCCAAAAAGTGAAATTTTGAAATTTCATCTCCATTTTCCTTTAATTCTTGTGGAACACCTAAAGGGTTAAAAAAAGTTTGTAAAATCAGTTTTGAGTAACTTGAGGGGTGTAGTTTCTACAATGGGGTCATTTATGGGGGGTTTCCACTTTGTAAGCCCCACAAAGTGACTTTAGACCTGAACTGGTCCTTAAAAAGTGGGTTTTGGAAATTTTCTTAAAAATATTAAGAATTGCTTCTAAACTTCTAAGCCTTCTAACATCCTAAAAAAATAAAATGACATTTCCAAAATGATGCCAACATAAAGTAGACATATGGGAAATGTTAAGTAATAAATATTTTATTAGGTATGACTTTCTGTTTTAGAAGCAGAGAAATAGAGATTTAGAAAATTGTAATTTTTTCAAAATTTTTGGTAAATTTGGGATTTTTTCATAAATAAAGGTGAAATATATTGACTCAAATTTTTGACTATCATGAAGTACAATATGTCACGAGAAAACAATCTCAGAATGGCTTGGATAAATAAAAGTGTTCCAAAGCAATTACAACATAAAGTGACGCATGTCAGATTTTTAAATTTTGACCTGGACACTGGGGCATCAATGACCCTTGGTCATGAAAGGCTTAATATAGGCAAATAAAAGTTATTGAATGTCATAATTATATATCTTGTGTCGATATTGTTAATTAATATTAATTTGTCTTTTAGAAAAAACACTATTCTGCTATGCATCGGCTGTCCTCGCCATGCCACAGAACAGGTAAATATGTAACAAGTCTCTTTAGGGGGTTTTCACTGAATCCCGTATATATTTTGATATTATTTCAGATGACATCAGTCCATGTACTGTTATACTGATCCTGCTGATTATTAGAGGTCATGGTATTGATTGGGTGAATTATCATATATTGCGCAATTAAATTCACTTATTCTCTATATGCTGTAACTATACTAGAATAAATGTACATATATATAACACATATATACACTACCTACCCAATTCCACCTTTTAAGCCGCACCAGGTGACCGTGTAATTGTGGCAGTCACTAACGGTTTTACCTGAGAATATTAGGTAATAAATAGTTACGAGTTTTTTTCTGTTTTCTGGGGCAACACAGGTTGATAGCAAATCTTGTCGGTTGTTTCTCTAGGTGTTTTGTCCCTTTCACACTAGTTTTTACATATATAGCTAAAATATAAATATGAGCTTTTACTGTTATGAGACCATAACAGTATAGAAAACTTGTTCTAAATTGTCAACTTAAAATACGGTAAAAAAGAGCATTAAAGGGGTTTCCCGGCATTTACATATTGATGGCCTATCCTTAGGAATACATCACAAGTAGCAAATCGGCGGGGGTCCAACTCCCAGGACCCTTGCCGATCAGCTGTAGGAAGAGGCTGTGGCGCTCCCTGAGCACTTACACCTCTTCCTAGGCCATGTGACCTCACGTTCATCAGTCACATAGCCTAGGCTAAGTGAATGGGGCATAGCTGCAATACCAAGCACAGCCGCTATACAATGTTTTGACCTGTTGTCACCGCCAGATCTCTGAGAAGTTCTGATAGACGTTCTTCAGTACCTCCTGTATGATGTTCTTTTGTTTTGCTTTCGCTTTGACATCTCTCCTCCCTCTCCCAGCTGTCATCTATTAGCAGTGATTGCCTCCCTATATATCTCCTCTCATACTGCCTCACTTTGCGGTTTATACTACTTCCTGGATTGTGTTCTCAGCTTGGAGTTGCTACAGCTGCTTCTTCAGATAAGTCTATTTCTGTATTTGTTGTTTTCCTGTTGGCTTGATTCTAGCTGACCCTGACTCCCTCCATATTAAGTGCAGGGAGCCGGTGGTCGTGTCCCCTCACTATTATAGGGTTTGCAGGTGTCACTCAGTCTAGGTACGTGGACATGCAACCTTCTATCATTGAGATCTTTGCATGGGCTGAGAAGACAGGGAGAGCTTCAGGGCTTTAATAGGGCTTACCCTTTTGTTCCTTAGTTTTGGATCAAGCCAGTCAGATCCTTTTTTGTAACTTCTTGTTTTCTGCCACACCATTCGTGACACCTGTGCATGGGATGTTGTGAGAAGGCCATGGAACTCACCGGAGCACCCCGGCCTCTCCAGACAGTTGATCAGCCAGAAAAGTAATGCACTTCAGTAATACGTATAGATTACCTGTGAAATGCCAATGAAAAAAGTTGCTTTTTCAGCTGATCGGATCTTTTATGTAGACCTAAAAATGCCTGCTCGTTGGGAACACATCTTGACTTGTAAACAGGGGATGCACTGCTAACGCAATGTAAACTGAATGGGGGATGAACAATCCTAGCAACCATTATTCATCTCCCATGTAGTTTCCATCAGCTGGTGTGAAGGCTCTTTAAACAAACACCAACATCCACTCCTTTAATCGTTGGCGTTCAATATCTCCCAGCATTGGGACGTCTGAAAGAACCATCACAAAGACCATTGTATTCAGAAAATAATGTAATCTGACACAACCTTAAATTGAGGAACCACTTTATATTATGTTTTGTGAATCCCTTTCAAAATTAATATAATGGGCCTCATGTGCCAGAACTGTCCGTGGTGACCATAGCAACCTAGAAGAATCTGGATATTATGCACATACATACATTTGGAGTTGGGGACAGCCGTGGAAACAAGTATATCTGACCTCAAATATTTAGAAACTCTGCATTAGCATATCCCTCCTATATCTGAATGTAGAGGATTGTTCTTATTCCCAGAACCAACACATTATGCAAGAGGGTCAAGCCTTATGGATATTGAAATCATAGGCACGGGAGCAAGGCAGAACTGTACAGGACTAGCATAGGAAGCATGAGACATCAATGTGTCATGCTGCAACATGAAACCACATTTTTCTGTTTGAGAGCAGCACAAGGCAAACCTCACATTCAAGGGGTTATCCAGTCCTACAATAATTGACAGAAAGGACTACAATTAAAATGTTTATGCAAACTGAAAACAATGCCATGTGTCAAAGTACAAAGAATGGAAGCAAAGTTATATTAAGAGACCATAGCAACCAAGAGTGGGGAGGGGTGTGTGTACCAAAATGAAATGTCTACATATTAATACCATAAGCTTAATCGCCTTCCTATAATGGGATCTCCACCCTTATAAAGGAGATTCCATGCGGGAACCTATGTTTTTTACACCCTAATATACACCCTAACACACCATGTGATGGTGATGGATCCTTCAGATGGTCAGAAAAGCAAACAGGTGAATAAATGTAAGAGACCATACCAAAGTATCCATTATACCCACTAGAGGTAGGTTATTAGACTTAGGTTATCTATAGAGAGAGAGAGAGAGATCCCCTTTCATTAACCTTGATTGGTGTTGTCCCACTCTGTCTCTTTTCTATCTTTGATGCTAGTCTTTGTACTTTGGGAGAGGTAGAGGTGAAATGCCCAACACTAGTTGGTGGTCTTAGAAAACAAAAGGATACGGCTGTGCTGTCACCAAAGAATCAGTTTAGAGAAACCAGAGTGGAGGGAAAAATCCATTCTTATTTATTCTGTTAAAACTATAATGGGTTTCGGGATGCACAAACATCCCTTTTCAGACAAAATCCAGACATAACTTACATGTGCATAGTACAAACATAAATAACTGAACAGGGCACCAATCCCATCCCTTATTGGGAAGAGTTCTAGATGAAAAATCTTATTCTCTTCAAAACTGTGTATAACAGACTTTAATTACTTCCTAAAATGTTATAAATACATATACTATATAAAAGACATAGTCTACTTATTAAATCTGAATATACAGTGTAACAAGAGCAACGTACAAAGGTACAAGCTGCTCGAGGAAAGTTTTTGCTTAATATAGCGCAAGGACACTGGACCGTAAACTGTCATCACGGGTCCTTTTGGTGAATCAGCTCTCACCATATACAATAATCCCAGTAGCCTTCTCAATATATATAGTGGCAATGATTTGCAAGCCACTCCACATACTACACAATCTTTACGGTCTATAACTACCTCCATATACACTCTGTAGGAGGGTACAAGGGGTCGTCATTGTTGGTAGGTATGTGTCATCGAGGTTCCTGGCCTTGGTGAAGTAAGAGCCGGTATTTTCATTTGTCAGCGGCAGCTAATGCTGATTGACACTTATGCTATTTAGTATGGCTGTAAATAGCTGATCCCGGGACGGCTCTTATTGTGAGTCGTCAAAGTGCTGGGTGGGTGACTACTCCCCACGTTCCAGGCCGTGTTTTGACAGCACCTGGCTATCCTTAAAAAGGCAGCTGGGCTCAGCAACAGAGAACGCTCTGTGTGTTGTGATCTGAGCCCTGTGTTGGGCTGAAAAGCTGAGACCCATATGTTGGAAGAACAGGCCACCTAAAGCCTGCATTTAGACTGCTGGAGGCAGAACCGCCGACAAGGTGACGTTTATTGTTATGCTTGAACTTTCTTCTTGGTGTGAACAAACACCACCCCTGCAAAGAGTGTTTTTTGTTTGATCTTGAAACACGGACATTTGAATTACGAACTTGTAATTTCCCTCTGTACTGCACCCGCTTATCCCAACTACCAGAGTGAATCCCCACAACTCATTCATATCAATCAGTTTGTTTTTTAAAACGTCCTCATATACTCACCCTGACTGCAACATATTATATCAAAATCTCGTCCATAAAGATTGCTAATTTTTTCAGTCCAATTGGTTTAAAAGAAAAACTAGAGCAGGAAGAATGAGAAGGGAATGCAGAGGAGAAAAGAAAAAAAAAGACAAGCAAAAAATGGTAAAACAAACAATTAAGATTTTTTTTAATCTATTGCCTCACATTCTAAGTGAGGCAGAAATAATTTTGCTTAGTAAGAGCACCATATTTCTGTGATTTTTTATTTTTTTTGCCTGGCATTTAAACATTCTTTTGCACTTGGTGGCCTCCATCACATCGTCTTACAGTCTTGCTTTATTCACATTGCATTAGTTGTCCTGCTATGTGGTTGTGTGGAAGCTTGGCTGTGAGCTGGATTTCATCACCTTCAGACAGTGTTCACATCATAGTTAGCGCAGTGGTAGGACCCTTGCCATGCTGAGAGACCGTGACGTGGTGCATGATGGGCTCCGATGTGTTCCTGACAGGAATATATTGGCAAAAGTCTCAGCTTTTAATATCTGCTTGTATGACTAGCTAGTATGGTCAGTGGCATATCCGTCTGGTGCATTTTTTTTCTGTGATTTACACAATTATATTTTCATCTGCCCAATGCTCCGTTTTGTGTAGGATGCCTTTGTGGTGCATGTGGACCGCGCCGGCATCCTCCATTGTACGCATTTTTTGCTGGGGATGGTCGTTTGCTGCGGTCCACAAGCGGTAGGACTGCTCCCCCAATGAGAAACACGCTACAGTGTTTGGGGTTTGAGCAGTTCCCCCATATTTGCCACTATATTTCTGTGATTTTGCTTAGTAAGAGCACCAAATATAGCGAATTCAATTTATGTGTCGATTTTAACCACACATTTTGAGAATATAATTTCCAACCTCAATATCATGGATATGAATTCTCTTCTCTCATTATTAGGCCCTTTGAAAGAATATTCTGCACATCCTCCACCTATATGCACTAATCTTAAACCTAAATCCAGCTTTTTTCCAATTCAACATAAAAGAAATGATTTAGAAAAGTTTTTGCTCTAGTGCTCTAGCGAATTTTTAGAAAGATTAATGAGGATCTTGAAGATAAGAAAAACCTGATTTATGCCAAAATAAGGGCCATAAAAAATCTTAAAAGTAATCAAAATATAGTCATTCAAGGGGCTGATAAAAGAGGGGGTATAGTTATACAAGACAAAGAAGTATATTTTACAGAGGCAAAGGGGTCCTCTCTGATATACGTTATTATGAACCTATCATGGTAGCTCACACCCCGAATTTCCAAAGCAAAATCACCGATCTTATCGATAATGCTTATACAGTCATGTGAAAAAATTAGGACACCCTTTGAAAGCATGTGGTTTTTTGTAACATTTTTAATAAAAGGTTATTTCATCTCCGTTTCAACAATACAGAGAGATTAAAGTAATCCAACTAAACAAAGAAAACTGAAGAAAAGTCTTTTCAAGATCTTCTGTAAATGTCATTCTACAAAAATGCCTATTCTAACTGAGGAAAAAGATAGGACACCCTTGCCCCTAATAGCGAGTGTTACCTCCTTTGGCTGAAATAACTGCAGTGAGACGGTTCTTGTAGCCATCTACCAGTCTTCGACATCGGTCTGAGGAAATTTTACCCCACTCCTCAATGCAGAACTTTTTCAGCTGTGAGATGTTTGAGGTGTTTCTTGCACGTACAGCCCTTTTCAAGTCACCCCACAGCATCTCAATGGGATTCAAATCTGGACTTTGACTTGGCCATTCTAGGACTCTCCATTTCTTCTTTTTCAGCCAATCTTTGGTTGATTTACTAGTATGTTTTGGGTCATTGTCATGTTGCATGGTCCAGTTCCGCTTCAGCTTTAATTTTCTAACTGATGGTCTCACATGTTCTTCAAGCACCTTCTGATACACAGTAGAATTCATCGTGGATTCTATGATGGTGAGCTGACCAGGTCCTGCTGCAGCAAAGCAGCCCCAAACCATGACACTTCCACCTCCATGCTTCACAGTTGGTATGAGGTTCTTTTCTTGGAATGCTGTGTTTGGTTTACGCCAAACATGTCCTCTGCTGTTGTGTCCAAATAATTCAATTTTGGACTCATCTGTCCAAAGAACATTATTCCAGAAGTCCTGGTCTTTGTCAACTTTATCTCTGGCAAATGTCAGTCTGGCCTCGATGTTTCTCTTGGAAAGCAAAGGTTTCCTCCTTGCACACCTCCCATGCAAGTTAAACTTGTACAGCAAGCATGTCAAACTCAAAGGCTAACATGGGCCAAAAAAACTAAATTTAAGTTTATGTGGGCCGCATAAAAAAAAAAACGCCTGGTCGTGCGGAGGCGTGCGGAGGCGTGCGGATCCGTCCAGACTTACAATGGAAGTCAATGGGGACGGATCCGTTTGAAGATGACACAATATGGCTCAATCTTCAAACGGATCCGTCCCCCATTGACTTTCAATGTAAAAGTCTGGACGGATCCGTCTGAGGCTACTTTCACAGTTAGAATTTTTTTTACAATATAATGCAGACGGATCCGTTCTGAACGGATCCACCGTCTGCATTATATGAGCGGATCCGTCTCAGACGGATCCGCTCTGAACGCAAGTGTGAAAGTAGCCTTAGGGGCGAGAACCTGGGATCTTTCATCCCTTGTCCTATTCAGCTCTATCAGGGTGAATAGGACTTCACACTGTCCCTGCTGCTCTGTGCCTTGTGCACACAGCATCAGGGATGTTATCATGGCAACCAGGGCTTCTGTAGCGTCCTGGCTGCCATGGTAACTGATCGGAGCCCCAGGCTTACACAGCTGGGGCTCCGATCAGAAGCTGCCACTGCACCACCAATGAGGGGGAGGGGAGAGGTCCCTGTGGCCACTGCCACCAATGATTTCAATACTGGGGGGGTTGAGAGGGGCTGGCGCACTGTGCCACCAATGATTTTAATGGGATGGGGGGGTTGAGGGGGGGGGGGGCACACTGCACCACCAATGATAAATTACCCCTTTATACAGGAGGCGGGTACTGGCAGATCAGCAGTTAACCCCTCAGGTGCGGCACCTAAGGGGTTAACTGCCTCTGATCGCAGCTCCCTGTCAGGGGCAGGGTGCCGGCAATGCGATTCTGCTGCCGGCACCCGCCTCCTGTATTGTGTTAAACTACTTTCACTATCAGGCCACACAGAGCGGCGCCCAGCGATGTCTCAGCACTCACCATTAGTCCTGGGCGCCGCTCGTTCGACTGCAGTGCTCCATTACTGTCTCCTCTCCTGCTCCACATGCTGCTGATTACTATCGGAGCGATGGGAGGAGACATCAGCTTCACTAGTGGGCGTTCCTTCTTCCTGGCTGTAGCGCTGTCCAATCGCAGCGCAGGGAGAAGGAACGCCCACTAGTGAAGCTGATGTCTCCTCCCATCGCTCCGATAGTAAGCAGCATGTGGAGCAGGAGAGGAGACAGTAATGGGGCACTGCGGGCGAACGGAGCGGCACCCAGGACTAATGGTGAGTGCTGGGCGCCGCTCTGTGTGGAAATAGTCCAATCATTGGTGGCGCAGTGCGCCCCCCCTCTATTCTCATTGGTGGCGCAGTGCGCCCGCCCCTCCTCCCCCCTCTATTCTCATTGGTGGCGCAGTGCGCCTGCCCCTCCTCCCCCCCCCCTCTTCTCATTGGTGGCAGCGGCAGCAGCACAGGGGGAGGGAGGACAGCTTCCTTCTCCCCGTGCTGCTGAGAGAACATGAGCGCGCCGATAGCAGCGCGCTCATGTTCAGAAATACTTGCCGGGCCGCAAAAATATTCATTGCGGGCAGCATGCGGCCCGCGGGCCGCATGTTTGACACCCATGTTGTACAGTCTCTTTCTGATTGTAGAGGCATGTACTTCTACATCAACAGTAGCCAGAGCCTGCTGTAGTTCTCGAGATGACACTTTAGGGTTTTTGGAGACCTCTTTTAGCATCTTGCGGTCTGCTCTTGGGGTGAACTTGCTGGGGCGACCAGTCCTGGGCATGTTGGCAGTTGTTTTGAAAGCCCTCCACTTGTAGACTATCTTCCGGACAGTGGAATGGCTGATTTCAAAATCTTTTGAGATCTTTTTAAATCCCTTCCCAGACTCATAGGCTGCTACAATCTTTTTTCTGAAGTCCTCTGACAGCTCTTTTGCTCTCACCATGGTGCTCACTCTCACTTCAACAGTCAGGAGCACACCAAACTAAATGTCTGAGGTTTAAATAGGGCAAGCCTCATTCAACATGCAGAGTAACGATCTACTAATTATGTGCACCTGGTGTGATATACCTGTGTGAGATCTGAGCCAATTTAAGAGGGAATACATGTGAGGGTGTCCTATCTTTTTCCTCAGTTAGAATAGGCATTTTTGTAGAATGACATTTACAGAAGATCTTGAAAAGACTTTTCTTCAGTTTTTTTTGTTTAGTTGGATTACTTTAATCTCTCTGTATTGTTGAAACGGAGATGAAATAACCTTTTATTAAAAATGTTACAAAAAACCACATGCTTTCAAAGGGTGTCCTAATTTTTTCACATGACTGTAGTAAAGGAGCTATAACCAAATAAGAAAAGGAGTCTTTAGCCACATGTAGCAACCTGGCATGTCAATCTATTATTGTCTCCTGAAAATACACAAGAATTTGTAGAATCCCCCACCGAGACTGATTATCTCTGGAAATAATTATTTTACAAGTTGTCTTTCCCAGTACATGGATGTATTTTTTACAGAAATTTGTCATCACATTGGATTCCTATTTAAATGATACCACCAGTTTGTGTTTAACAAGAGATTGAATGGCAGGTGGAATATAAGTGGACCTCACTATATTCTAATATACCTCATGAAAAGGGCATTGAAACTACAGTGATTTTTTGGGAAAGAGATGCAAACAGTACCATATTTAAACAGGCCGCATTTCCACCTAGTCCCATTATAGTCAAAGGGTCCTGGCGTTGCTCCGGCCCTTTCCTGCCATGCCAGACACAATGAACTCCGGCAGGCTGTTTCAGCAGAGAGAAGTTTTTAACACCAGTGTGCAACTAGAACTAAACTGCGGGTCGACTTATGTAGTGTATCACAGGATAACTGATTAGATTGCTGAGGGTTCTACCATTAGGAACCCCGCCGATCATGAGAGGGGGGGCCCAGCACCAGAAATGAACTGAGCCACTGGTCAGGCATCTGCGCATGTGCGCGGTCTCAGCCACCAGAGGCCAGCACTTTTTAGTATAGTGTGCATGCACGGCCATCACTGCTGGATTGCTGGTAATGTAATGGAAAAATGAATCCAGCCAGCAAGGGAAGCAATATGGATAATACTAGAGTTGAGCGAAGCGAGCTTCGGAAGCTTAATCTGAAGTTGCTTCATTCAAAACTTTGGAATAATACTGTACAGAAATTCGTCTCCGTACAGTATTAGAGTGTATGAGCTCCGATGAGCCGAAGTTAGTTATTAACAAAGTCGCGTGTGACTTTGTTGAATAATTTCGGTAGTTGATTTTTTAAGTGGAAAACCACTTTAAAAATGAAAAACGAACTTGGCTTCAGTTCCGAGGTACTAATCAACTACCGAAGTTGTTACTTACTTAGGCTCATCGGAGCCCATACATTTTAATACTGTATGGAGACGAATCTCTGTACAGTATTATTCCAAGGTTTTGAACAAAGCGACTTCGGATTAAGCATCCGAAGTTCGCTTCACTCAACTCTAGATAATACCAATACATTAGTAAAGGCCTCGTATTAACTTTCTCTACATAAATAAATGCCAAAATCAATTTTAGCATATGTTACTGCTGCTACAGCATTATGCATAAACCTATCTCTAGTTTCTTAACATACCACTGTTTTCCTTGGGCTTTTCCCTTCGTTACAGCTGTTTTGAACCCTACAAAAGATGGCTCCTCTGCCAGTTCTCTGAGGCCAAAACTGCCTTCCCTCACTTCACATACACACTTGCCTTAGCCAGCACCTCTCTGCCAGCCAATCAGATTGGATTACTGAGAGACACACATCCTCACTTTGAAGCCTAATGCAGGCATGCAGTGTGGGGGACCACCCCTCTGTCTTCTGTTTACAATGACCTGGAGACAGACAAGCCATAGCAACAGTCTTTTAAGGGACCAGTGGAAAGGGACAGGGGACATTAATGAAAGCTGTTTCAGATCTTTTAGCAATCATTGACAGACTAACTCAGGTATACATGCCTAGCTCTAATAAACTAGCAAATAAAAAAAATGACAGTTACACTGTCACACTGGTCCGTATAATTCTTTAGGTATGTCATAGTAGATGCTTATATATAAGGAGCCCAGATCTACTAATATGTTATGCCCTGAATACAAGGCCGGTGCAAGGATTTTTGTCAACACAAGCGAATCTACATTTTGGCATTTCTGCCCCTCATGATTCATATCCATTTCTTGCCCCCCATCATTTCACATTTCTGCCCCTCATGATTCATATACATTTCTTCCCCCCCATCATTTCACATTTCTGCCCCTCATGATTCATATCCCCCCATGTGCCAATATCATAGTGCTATCCTCTCCCCTGCCCCCTAATGTGCCAGTATTAAGTGCCTCTCTCCTCCCCCTCCATGTGCCAGTACCATGGCGCCAATAGCCCCCCCCCCTACCCCCCTACCCCATGGCAGTAAAGTAACAGTCCGGTATTTGAAAGAAAAAAAAAAAACTTTTTATACTTACCTCCATGTTAGCGATGCGATGCAGCCTCTTCCTGTGTTCCCAGCAGCCTCTAGTGTTGAAGATTTGGTGCTCGTGTTCTTATTTAGCCTGTCTTCCAGAAAAGTTTGTGATGGGATTTGAACCCATGACCTTCTGTATCAGAGGCAAAGCACCTACCCACACAGCTATGAAAGCTGTACAGACAGTTACTTAAAAAAAAAAAAAAAATAAAAATATATATATATATATATATATATATATATATGACTTCTACTGTAGAGAACTTTGATACCTAGGGTACAACCATACACATGACAGTTGCCCCAACACACCCAGCTCTGCTATATCCATACACAGTGTACTGGGGCAGCTGTCATGTGTATGTACACTAGGTATCAAAGTTATCTTCTTATATATATATATATATATTATTTATATATATATAATTTTTTTTTTAAGTAATTGGCTATACAGCTGTCATAGCTGTGTGGGTAAATGCCTTGCCTCTGATGTGAAAGGTCACGAGTTTGAATCCCCGGAGAAACTTTTCTGAAAGACATGCTAAATGATATTTAAATACACCAGGGTCTCGTAGCTCAGAGTGTGTGGGCTCCCTCAGCCTGTCAGCTGCGTGCCACTCTGTGACAGAGAGAGTGTGTGTGAGGGCGTGGTTTGGCCGGGCTGCTTAGCAAACAGGCTCAGCGAGGTAAATGTAAGTTAATTGTTTGCCGCGCCCTCAAGCAGCCGCTTGGGCTGCCTTATGATACAGCCGGCCTTACCTGAATATGTCAGAAAACTGGCACAAATTGATCCAATTTGGTGCAGCTAAGGTTTCTACACTTTTTTTCTGATTTACTCTTAGAGGAGGTGGAGCTTAGCCAGAAGGGGTGGGTTCATTGTAAAGGCAAAGGGCCTAAGATGTGACTTTTGCAGTGGTGTAAAATTGTCTCAAAGTAAGTCAACCAATAGTTGGTATAGAGTTAGACAAAAGTTTCTATCCGTGCACCAGATGTATCATCCAGCCTGTGCCTCTGTGATAAATCTGGTGCAAGTCTAGACAGCCTAAGTTTATGCCATCTGTTGAAAATATTGATTTTAATTTGGGTCCAGCTCTTCCCCCTCTCTGGTGAGTCCTGTATACAGTTGCAAGAAAAAGTATGTGAACCCTTTGGAATGATATGGATTTCTGCACAAATTGGTCATAAAATGTGATCTGATCTTCATCTAAGTCACAACAATAGACAATCACATTCTGCTTAAACTAATACACAAATAATTAAATGTTACCATGGTTTTATTGAACACACCATGTAAACATTCACAGTGCAGGTGAAAAAAGTATGTCAACCCTTGGATTTAATAACTGGTTGAACCTCCTTTGGCAGCAATAACTTCAACCAAACGTTTCCTGTAGTTGCAGATCAGACGTGCACAACGGTCAGGAGTAATTCTTGACCATTCCTCTTTACAGCACTGTTTCAGTTTAGCAATATTCTTGGGATGTCTGGTGTGAATCGCTTTCTTGAGGTCATGCCACAGCATCTCAATCGGGTTGAGGTCAGGACTCTGACTGGGCCACTCCAGAAGGCGTATTTTCTTCTGTTTAAGCCATTCTGTTGTTGATTTACTTCTATGCTTGGGGTTGTTGTCCTGTTGTAACACCCATCTTCTGTTGAGCTTCAGCTGGTGGACAGATGGCCTTAAGTTCTCCTGCAAAATGTCTTGATAGACTTGGGAATTAATTTTTCCTTCGATGATAGCAATCCATCCAGGCCCTGACACAGCAAAGCAGCCCCAAACCATGATGCCCCCACCACCATACTTTACAGTTGGGATGAGGTTTTGATGTTGGTGTGCTGTGCCTCTTTTTCTCCACACATAGTGTTGTGTGTTTCTTCCAAACAACTCAACTTTGGTTTCATCTGTCCACAGAATATTTTGCCAGGACTGCTGTGGAACATCCAGGTGCTCTTGTGCAAACTGTAAACGTGCAGCAATGTTCTTTTTGGACAGCAGTGGCTTCCTCTGTGGTATCCTCCCATAAAATCGATTCTTGTTTAGTGTTTTTTGTATCGTATATTCGCTAACAGGGATGTTAGCATATGCCAGAGACTATTGTACGTTTTTAGCTGACACTCTAGGATTCTTCTTCACCTCATTGAGCAGTCTGCGCTGTGTTCTTGCAGTCATCTTTGCAGGACAGCCACTCCTAGGGAGAGTAGCAGCAGTGCTGAACTTTCTCCATTTATAAACAATTTGTCTTACCGTGGACTGATGAACAGCAAGGCTTTTGGAGATATTTTATAACCCTTTCCAGCTTTATGCAAGTCAACAATTCTTAATCGTAGGTCTTCTGAGAGCTCTTTTGTGCGAGGCATCATTCACATCAGGCAATGCTTCTTGTGAAAAGCAAACCCAGAACTGGTGTGTTTTTTTTTTTCCATAAGGGCAGGGCAGCTGTAACCAACACCTCCAATCTCATCTCATTGATTGGACTCCAGTTGGCTGACACCTCACTCCAATTAGCTCTTGGAGATGTCAATAGTCTAGGGGTCCACATACTTTTTCCACCTGCACTGTGAATGTTTACATGGTGTGTTCAATAAAAACATGGTGACATTTAATTCTTTGTGTGTTATTAGTTTAAGCAGACTGTGATTGTCTATTGTGACTTAGATGAAGATCAGATCACATTTTATGACCAATTTGTGCAGAAATCCATATCATTCCAAAGGGTTCGCATACTTTTTTCTTGCAACTGTATATGTCTATTTGTGCAGTTCTGCGTCTTGTCCTCTAGGGCCTTAAAGAGGACCTTTCACCTAGAAAAACAATGTGAACTAAGTATGCTGACATGTAGAGCGGCGCCCGGGGATCTCACTGCAGTTACTATTATCCCCGGGCGCCGCTCCGTTCTCCCGTTATGCCCTCTGGTATCTTCGCTCTGTAAGTTATAGTAGGCGGTGTCTGCCCTTGTCCTGTGGGCGTCTCCTTCCCCTAGGCTGCAGCGCTGGCCAATCGCTGCGCACAGCTCACAGCCTGGGAGAAAAAAAACTCTACCCTCTACCTAAAAGATTTCAGTTTGTTTTTTAATTGAGTTGTACAGTTTATAGGTCACATTAAACCTGACATTTTAACAGGGGTGTGTAGACTATATATATATATATATATATATATATATATATATATACACAGTACAGACCAAAAGTTTGGACACACCTTCTCATTCAAAGACTATGAAAATTGTAGATTCACACTGAAGGCATCAAAACTATGAATTAACACATGTGGAATTATATACATAACAAAAAACTGTGAAACAACTGAAAATATGTCATATTCTAGGTTCTTCAAAGTAGCCACTTTTTGCTTTGATTACTGCTTTGCACACTCTTGGCATTCTCTTGATGAGCTTCAAGAGGTAGTCACCTGAAATGGTCTTCCAACATACTTGAAGGAGTTCCCAGAGATGCTTATCACTTGTTGGCCCTTTTGCCTTCACTCTGCAGTCCAGCTCACCCCAAACCATCTCGATTGGGTTCAGATCCAGAGACTGTGGAGGCCAGGTCATCTGGCGCAGCACCCCATCACTCTCCTTCATGGTCAAATAGCCCTTACACAGCCTGGAGGTGTGTTTGGGGTCATTGTCCTGTTGAAAAATAAATGATGGTCCAACTAAACGCAAACCGGATGGAATAGCATGCCGCTGCAAGATGCTGTGGTAGCCATGCTGGTTCAGTATGCCTTCAATTTTGAATAAATCCCCAACAGTGTCACCAGCAAAGCACCCCCACACCATCACACCTCCTCCTCCATGCTTCATGGTGGGAACCAGGCATGTAGAGTCCATCCGTTCACCTTTTCTGCGTCGCACAAAGACACGGTGGTTGGAACCAAAGATCTCAAATTTGGACTCATCAGACCAAAGCACTGATTTCCACTGGTCTAATGTCCATTCCTTGTGTTCTTTAGCCCAAACAAGTCTCTTCTGCTTGTTGCCTGTCCTTAGCAGTGGTTTCCTAGCAGATATTCTACCATGAAGGCCTGATTCACACAGTCTCCTCTTAACAGTTGTTCTAGAGATGTGTCTGCTGCTAGAACTCTGTGTGGCATTGACCTGGTCTCTAATCTGAGCTGCTGTTAACCTGCGATTTCTGAGGCTGGTGACTCGGATGAACTCATCCTCCGCAGCAGATGTGACTCTTGGTCTTCCTTTCCTGGGGCGGTCCGCATGTGAGCCAGTTTCTTTGTAGCGCTTGATGGTTTTTGTGACTGCACTTGGGGACACTTTCAAAGTTTTCCCAATTTTTCGGACTGACTGACTGACCTTCATTTCTTAAAGTAATGATGGCCACTCGTTTTTCTTTACTTAGCTGATATTTTCTTGCCATAATAAAAATTCTAACAGTCTATTCAGTTGGACTATCAGCTGTGTATCCACCTGACTTCTCCACAACGCAACTGATGGTCCCAACCCCATTTATAAGGCAAGAAATCCCACTTATTAAACCTGACAGGGCACACCTGTGAAGTGAAAACCATTTCAGGTGACTACCTCTTGAAGCTCATCAAGAGAATGCCAAGAGTGTGCAAAGCAGTAATCAAAGCAAAAGGTGGCTACTTCAAAGAACCTAGAATATGACATATTTTCAGTTGTTTCACACTTTTTGTTATGTATATAATTCATAGTTTTGATGCCTTCAGTGTGAATCTACAATTTTCATAGTCATGAAAATAAAGAAAACTCTTTGAATGAGAAGGTGTGTCCTAACTTTTGGTCTGTACTGTATATATATATATAGTCTACACACCCCTGTTAAAATGTCAGGTTTCTGTGATGTAAAAAAATGAGACAAAGATATATTATTTCAGAACTTTTTCGACCTTTAATGTGACCTATAAACTGTACAACTCAATTGAAAAACAAACTGAAATCTTTTAGGTAGAGGGTAGAAAAAAATATAAAAATAAAATAATATGGTTGCATAAGTGTTCACACCCTTAAACTTATTCTTTGTTGAAGCACCTTTTGATTTTATTACAGAACTCAGTCTTCAGTCTATCAGCATGGCACATTTTGACTTTGCAAGATTTGCCCACTCTTCTTTGCAAAAACACTCTAAATCTATCAGATTGCAAGGGCATCTCCTGTGCACAGCCCTCTTCAGATCACCCCACAGATTTTCAATCGGATTCAGGTCTGGGCTCTGGCTGGGCCATTCCAAAACTTTAATCTTCTTCTGGTGAAGCCATTCCTTTGTTGATGTGCATGTATGCTTTGGGCCGTTGTCATGCTGAAAGATGAAGTTCCTCTTCATGTTCAGCTTTCTAGCAGAAGCCTGAAGGTTTTGTGCCAATATTGACTGGTATTTGGAACTGTTCATAATTCCCTCTAGCTTAACTAAGGCCCCAGTTCCAGCTGAAGAAAAACATCCCCAAAGCATGATGCTGCCACCACCATGCTTCACTGTGGGTATGGTGTTCTTTTGGTGATGTGCAGTGTTGTTTTTGCGCCAAACATATCTTTTGGAATTATGGCCAAAAAGTTCAACCTTGGTTTCATCAGACCATAACACCTTTTCCCACATGCTTTTGGGAGACTGCAGATGTGTTTGTAGCCTGGCTTGGATGTTTTTCTTCGTAAGAAAAGGCTTGCCACTCTACTCCATAGCCCAGACATATGAAGAGAACGGGAGATTGTTGTCACATGTACCACACAGCCAGTACTTGCCAGATATTCCTGTAGCTCTTTTAATGTTGCTGTAGGCCTCTTGGTAGCCTCCCAGACCAGTTTTCTTCTTGTCTTTTCATCAATTTTGGAGGGACGTCCAGTTCTTGATAATGTCACTGTTGTGCCATGTTTTCTCCACTTGATGATGACTGTCTTCACTGTGTTCCAGGGTATATCTAATGCCTTGGAAATTCTTTTGTACCCTTCTCCTCACGGATACCTTTTAACAATGAGATCCCTCTGATGCTTTGGAAGCTCTCTGTGGACCATGGCTTTTGCTGTGGGATGCGACTAAGAAAATTTCAGGGAAGACCAACTAAAGCAGCTGAACTTTATTTGGGGTTTATCAGAGGCACTTTAAAGGATAGCAGGTGTATGCTTACTCCTATTTAACATGATTTTGAATGTGATTGCTTAATTCGAAACACAGCTACATCCCCAGTTATAAGAGGGTGTGCACACTAATGCAACCACATTATTTTAGTTTTTTGTTTTGTTTTCTTCCCTCCACCTTAAAGATTTCAGTTTGTTTTTCAATTGAGTGGTACAGTTTATAGGTCACATTAAAGGTGGAAAAAGTTCTGAAATTTTTTATCGTTGTCTCATTTTCTTACAGCACAGAAACCTGATATTTTAACAGGGGTGGGTAGACTTTTTATATCCACTGTGTGTGTGTGTGTGTATAAATATATATATATACCGTATTTTTCGCCGTATAAGACGCACCTTTTTCCCCCCAAAAGTGGGGGGAAAATAGCAGTGCGTCTTATACGGCGAATGTAGCTTATTTTGCCCAGTTTTCAATGATACACCCGCCGCGATGCCGCGCGGCTGGGTGTATCAGCTGTGAGGGAGGAGGGGCTGGGGGCGGCATCTGCATTTATAATGACAGCGGGGCCCGTGCAGTGACTATTCTACTACACGGGCCCCGCTCACTGTATAATCATATCTCTCTAATAGTTAATTGTTCTATGCATGTAATCGCATAATGAGCGCTAATGAGCGCTGTGTATTACCGTACTTAAAACTAGCAGCGCTCGCCGTTCGGAGCAGAGAGGAGGCAGGAGGCAGGCCGGGAGGACGGGCACTTGCAGCGTGAGTCATACGTCACGCGCCTGCACCGCCCACTTATGAATAGTCACTGCACGGGCCCCGCTGTCATTAAAGCAGATGCGACCCCCACCCCCTGTATTGAGGGTCATTCACTACAGGGACACTTATGGAGGGGATCTGTGGATGACAGCATAAGATGCTATATATGTGTCATCCACAGATCCCCCCCATAACTGTCATTCACAGATCCTCATCCTCATAACAGTGCCATCCAGAGAGGATCCCCCATAAGTGTCACCCACAGATCCCCCATAAGTGTCACCCACATATCCACCATAAGTGTCACCCACAGATCCCCCATAAGTGTCACCCACAGATCCCCCATAAGTGTCACCCACAGATCCCCCATAAGTGTCACCCACAGATCCCCCATAAGTGTCACCCACAGATCCCCCATAACAGTGCCACCCACAGATCCCCCATAACAGTGCGTCACCCACAGACCACAATTAGTTCAAAACCCACCAAAAGTGCACCTTTTTGGTTCAAAATATTTTTTTTCTTATTTTCCTCCTCAAAAACCTAGGTGCGTCTTATAGGCCGGTGCGTCTTATACGGCGAAAAATACGGTATATATATATATATATATATATATATATATATATATATATATATATGTACACCCCTCACATTTTTGTAAATATTTTATTATATCTTTTCATGGGACAACACTGAAGATATGACACTTTGATACAATGTAAAGTAGTCAGTGTACAGCTTGTATAACAGTGTAAATTTGGTGTGTAACTCAACACACAAGCATTAAAAACTGTTGGCAATAAAAATGAGTACACCCCTAAGTGCATCATCTTTGAAGAGGCTTCCTTCTGGGACGACAGTCATGCAGACAAATTTGTTGCAGAGTGTGGCATATGGTCTGAGCACTGACAGGCTGACCCCCCACCCCTTTAAACTCTGCAGCAATGCTGGCAGCACTCATGTGTCTATTATGAAAAGACAACCTAGATATGATGCTGAGCATGTGCACTCAACTTTGGTTGACCATGGCAAGGCCTGTTCTGAGTGGAACCTGACTTGTTAATCAGCTGTATGGTCTTTGACACCGTGCTACAGCTTAGCTTCAGGTTGTTGGTAATCTTCTTTTAGCCTAGGCCATCTGTATATAGAGCAACAATTCTTTTTTTCAAATCCTCAGAGTGTTCTTTGCCATGAGGTGCCATGTTGAACTTCCAATGACCAGTATGAGAGAGTGTGTGAGCGATAGCATAAAATTTAATACACCTGCTCGCTAACACACCAGAGATCTTGTAACACTAATGAGTCACATGACACCGGGAGGGAAAATGTCTAATTGGGTACAATTTGACAATTTTCACTTAGGCGTGTACTCACTTTTGTTGCCAGTGGTTTAAACATTAATGCCTGTGTGTTGAGTTATTTTGAGGGCACACCAAATTTACATTGTTATACAAGCTGTACACTAACTACATAGTATTAAAGTGTCACATTACGTGAACTCCAGCAAAGGTGATCATGACACCATCTACAGGCTTAGTAATCATCAATCCAGAGTCAAAGCCAATAGAGTCAGTAGAAGCATAACTAGACAATCCAGGTTAATCCAGAAGCAAGCTGAGTAGTCAAAGCCAGGAGAATCAGTAGAAACCTAACCATTAGACAAGGAGTATATCCTGAAACAAGCAGAGGTCAGTATGTTTGAACTGAAATGCAACACTGTTCTGAGCACAAAGAGCAAATTGAAGCCAAGAATCATAGGCTCTAACTACCAGTAAGTGCCTGACTTAAGTCCCCCACCTAGTTCTAGGATTTGACGTTGAGCCACGGACATGGTTGGCCTAGCATCAAGACTCACAAGTAGACCAACCTCCAGGGCTTCACTAGTCAACATGGTAACTCTCCTGGAATAGCCATGCCTCTGATGCATGAGCCATTCTAGGTCTCCACCAGCACTGCCGTGCTGACCAGAGTGACTGCTGGGCAGAAAATCAGCCAAACATTGCTGGGTAAGTTCCTGACACTTTTATTGTGTGTATTGCCTTGACCCTGTGCTCCTTTGTGTTTTTTGTTTTGTGACTCCCTTTTTTAACTTTTGCACCATCTGTTCCATGATCCAGTAGCAATGCTGACAATATTGCCCTTCTGCTCCTAGTGTTACATGCTGGCACCTTGTCAAAATGTCTGTTCCTCATTAGATTAGTCTATCTCACAGCCTCATCAAAAAGTCTGACCTGATAGAAATTCAAACTGCTAAAGGCCTGTAATCTCAAACAATCATATCTCAGAGAAATTGACCTTTTTGAACTCTCTTCTTTAACCTCTTAAGGACGTTAGTTCGTACCGGTACGCCCTATTTGCCCGAGTCCTTAAGGACTCAGGGCGTACTGGTACGTCCTAACTTTAAATCGCGATTCCGGCGCGCGGGGGTTAATCGGAACGGGATGCCGGCTGAAATTATTCAGCCGGCATCCTGTAACAACGCCGGGGGGGGGGAGGTAATTTGACACCCCGTATCGGCGATTGCAGAAAACCGCAGGTCAATTCAGACCTGCGGTTTTCTGCGTTTCCGGTCCATTCGGGTCTCCGGTGACCCGATTAACCAGGAAAAGACTGCGATCGGTGGCGTGATTATACACCACCAATCGCAGTACAAAGATTTGAAGAGGCTGTGCTGGCCCTGGTGCTGAATGCTGCTGTCCAGGGTGCTGATTGGTGCAGGGGAGAGAGGCGCGAGATTCAAACTTCCTGCGCTCCTCTCTCCCCTCCTCTTCCTGTTCTGCACGAGCACCCTGCAGCACCGTCCAGCACCAGCTCCTGAGTCCCCCTAATCGGCACCCATCGCCCTCCTGCACCCATCGCCATCCAGGTAGGTTAGGGTCAGTGAGGGAGAGGCACCATTAGGCAGGGATAGAAGGGAAAAGTTAGTTAGGGAAAAAAAAATATAACTTTTATCTAAACTTTCCTTGTTCCATCTTTCAGACCCCAGACTCCCCCTGCCACTTGCCCCCACCACCAGCCACCAGGGATCCTGTGGCCCACCCTAGTACGAGCCGCCCTGGGGTTCGTACTGGTTTCCCGGCCCACCAAATAAGCCCACCGGAGCCCCCTGCCGATGAACTTAGCTGGTGTCCCCAAGTGGACTTTGAGCCCGAGATTCCGGATTTTGCTGGCAATCCTGGAATCAAGATTCCCACAGTGGGGTTTACTGAAATTGACTATTTTTTTTTTTTTTCCAGTAACCCACTGGTGAATCTGATGGTGGAGCAGACGAACCTGTACACCCAACAGTTCGTCGCTCAAAACCCGGGCTCATTTTTGGCTAGACCCGGTGGCTGGACGCCGGTCAGTGCAGCCGAGATGAGGACATTTTGGGGCCTCGTGCTGCATATGGGTCTATTGCAAAAACCCAGTGTCAGGCAATACTGGAGTGGGGACGTCCTATACCAGACCCCACTCTACAGTTTGGTCATGACATGTCCCCGGTTTGAGGCCATATGGAAATGTCTGCATTATTCCGATAATGCAGCATGTCCCCCCCAAGGTGATCCTGCCTTTGACCGTCTGTATAAGATACACTTTGGGGCCAAATTCATGGAGGCCTACGTACCTAGAAGGGAGGTCGCGGTTGATGAGTCTCTTGTTGCGTTCAAGGGGAGACTCAGTTTCCACCAATACATTGCCACAAAGCGGGCGAGTTATGGCGTGAAGCTATACAAAATTTGTGAGAGTACCTCAGGGTACACTTACAAATTTCGTGTGTCGAGGGGCGAGATTCCCGTATTCAACCCCCAGAATGTCCCCCCACTCTGGGTGTTAGCGGGAAACTCGTGTGGGACCTTATGTACCCACTGCTGGATAACGGTTACCACTTGTACGTGGATAACTTTTATACCAGCATTCCCTTGTTCAGGTCCCTTGCCGCCAGATCCACGTTCGCTCGTGGGACCGTGCGGAAAAATCAACGCGGCCTCCGCGCAACCAAAAATCATATTTACCCCTAAAATAGTCCCAAAACAACAACCACCTTATCCCATAGTTTCCTAGATGGGGTCACTTTTATGGAGTTTCTACTCTAGGGGTGCATCAGGGGACTTGAAAGGGTACATGGTGTAAATAAACCAGTCCAGCAAAATCTGCCTTCCAAAAACCATATGGCGTTCCCCTTCTTCTATGTCCTGCCGTTTAGCAAATAGTAGTTTACGACCACACATGGGGTGTTTCTGCAAACTACAGAATCAGGGAAACCCATTTTGAGTTTTGTTTGGCTGTTAACCAATTTTTTTACAGTAATAAAGTAAGGGTTAAAATGGAAAATTTTCCAAAAAATAGAAATTTCTAAATTTTTTCTCCATCTGCCATTAACTCTTGTGGAACACCTAAAGGGTTAACAAAGTTTGTAAACCCAGTTTTGAATACCTTGAGGGGTGTACTTTCTTAGATGGAGTCACTTTTTTGGAATTTCTATTCTAGGGGTGCAACGGGGGGCTTCAAATGGGACATGGTATAAACAAAACCAGTCCTGCAAAATCTGCCTTCCAAAACCCATATGGCGTTCCCCTCTTTCTATGTGCTCCCGTTTGGCCAAACAGTAGTTTACGATCACATATGGGGTGTTTTTGCAAACTACAGAATCAGGGCAACCCATATTGAGTTTTGTTTGGCAGTTAACCCTTGTTTTATTCCTGGAAAAAATTGATTATATTGGAAAATTTCAAAAAAATAGAAATTTCTACATTGTTTCTCCATCTGCCATTAACTCTTGTGGAACACCTAAAGGGTTAACAACGTTTGTAAACCCAGTTTTGAATACCTTGAGAGGTGTACTTTCTTAGATGGAGTCACATTTTTGAAATTTCTATTCTAGGGGTGCAACGGGGGGCTTCAAATGGGACATGGTATAAACAAAACCAGTCCTGCAAAATCTGCCTTGCAAAACCCATATGGTGTTCCCCCCCTTCTATGTCCTCCCGTTTGGCCAAACAGTAGTTTACGACCACATATGGGGTGTTTCTGCAAACTACAGAATCAGGGAAACCCATTTTGAGTTTTGTTTGGCAGTTAACCCTTGTTTTTTTCCAGGAAAAAATTGATTATATTGGAAAAAAATTCTAAAAATCTAAATTCTTAAAATTTATGTCCATTTGTCATGAAGTCTTGTGGAAGACCTAAAGGGTTAACAACGTTTGTAAAAACAGTTTTGAAAACCTTGAGGGGTGTAGTTTCTAGAATGTGGTTTCTATTATGTAAGCCTCACAAAGTGACTTCAAACCTGAACTGGTCCTTAAAAAGTGTGATTTTGAAGATTTCTGAAAAATTGCAAAATTTGCTTCTAAACTTCTAAGCCTTGTAACATCCCCAAAAAATAAAATATCATTCCCAAAATGCTACAAACATGAAGTAGACATATGGGGAATGTAAAGTCATCACAATTTTTGGGGGTATTACTATGTATTACAGAAGTAGAGAAACTGAAACTTTGAAATTTGCAAATTTTCCCAAATTTTTGGTAAATATGGTATTTTTTTATGCCAAAAATTTAACTTTTTTGACCCAATTTTAGCATTGTCATGAAGTACAATATGTGACGAAAAAACAATCTCAGAACGGCCATGAGTAAGTCAAAGCGTTTTAAAGTTATCAGCACTTAAAGTGACACTGGTCAGATTTGCAAAAAATGGCCAAGTCCTTAAGGTGAAATAGGTCTGAGTCCTTAAGGGGTTAAAGGGCATCTGTCAGCAGATTTGTACCTATAAACAGAGGTGGGCTTGGTATTTCTTGGGCCCCGAGCTAAGTTATGTCTGGGGGCTCTAATCAGGACGACCAGCCAGGAATCTCTATTCCCAGCACTGGTTCCCTTTCTGTCCACAACTGTATCTGCGACCTTAGGACGCAGATACTGTTGAAAGTTGAGGCCTGGGCCAATTCTAACTATTCTACTGCCTGTGGTCAAAACTGAAATGGTGCCCCCATCCCCATGCCAAATTCTCAATCTAACCCATCTCTACTGCTAAAGGCATATTTGAATTGTACATTACAGACGGCACTGCTTACCTGTTATATTCCGTGACGTCTCCTCTGATGTAGATGTTCTCTTTCCTCTTGGTCTCCGAAGTATTCCAGCAGCAACTCGTCTCTGCATAGTTTATCACACAGACATCTTAGATTTCTCACTTTTCCATCATCCTCCCATCCTGGTGATCCAACAGTATTATCCTGCTGCTACCCCCAATTCTGTGGCCTCTGAGCTCCCTCATGCTCCCAAATATCAAACTTACAAAATAACAGAGCAACATAGATAGTCCCTACAGTGCTCCTAAATGTCCCACCAATAGTAATAAATCTATCCCAGCGTGCCCTCATTAGTAGTAGTGCCTCTATTAGTGATAACTCTCCAAGAGTGCCTCCATTAGTAGCAATGCCCTCCATATTGTGCGCAATAATAATGCCCCACAGTACCCCAGTAGTAATAATGTAGTTATAATGCCCCCCTGTAGCACCCCCAGTGTTGCCCCTTATATTTTTAATGCTCCCAGTATTTACAGGGCCTCTAGTAATGCCACTTGTATTTAATGCCCCTATTATCTATAATTGCCCCCCCCCCGCTCCGTAGTGTCCACAGTATTTTTAATATCCCCAGTTGTGCCCCTTCTATTATTATAATGTACCCCAGCAGTGCTTCTTTATTTATAATGCTCTTCCTTCTGTAGTGGCCCCTGTATTATGTCCCCCAGCAGTGACCTTTTTATTTATAATGCTGCCAGTAGTGCCTCCTATATTTTTTATAATGTCCCCAGTGGTGCTCCCTGTATTTTTATAATGCCCCCCAGTAGCACCCCCGTATTTTTTATAAAGCCCTGCCAGTAGTGTCCCCTGTATTTTTATAATGTTCCCTAGAGGTGCCATCTTTATTTATCGCTTCTCCTCTTTTCTGTTCCCAGTATTCCACCCGGTGTGCCCCCTTTATGGCCCCTTCTTCTCTACCTCATCAAGTAGTGTTGGGAAAAAAAGACCTAGTGCTCAAGGTCATGTTGATCTCGACTGTATCTGCCGTTGTACTGCCTCATAGTCTTCAGTTCTAGCAGACTGAGGCCTATAAGAGAGAACGGCGGGCACAGGTGCTATTGGCTCCCCTGATCCACAGCCTGAAGCAATTGCATTGTTTGCTTGCATTGTTTGCTTGGTGGTCAACACTGCCACTGCCTATGAAACTGGTTGACCTGTAGCATGTAAGCTTGGCAGCTGAAGGCATCTGTTTTGGTCCCATGTTATAATGTTTAATATATGCAAATTAGCTTCTAAGAGCAACAGGGGTGTTGACTAAAGTTGTGCGGACACCTGGATGTTCGGGTTCGACGGGTTCGGATCCGAACTTGACCCCAAACCCGAACCCCATTGAAGTCAATGGTGACCTGAACTTTTGAGCACTAAAATGGCTGTAAAAATGTCATGGAAAGGGCTAGAGGGCTGCAAATGGCATCAAAATGTGGTTAAGAGCATGGCAAGTGCTCTGCAAACAAATGTGGATCGGGAAATGACTTTAAAATAAAATAAAATAAATACAAATTCTAACAGTCTAGTCAGTAGGACTATCAGCTGTGTATCCACCTGACTTCTCCACAACGCAACTGATGGTCCCAACCCCATTTATAAGGCAAGAAATCCCACTTATTAAACCTGACAGGGCACACCTGTGAAGTAAAAACCATTTCAGGTGACTATCTCTTGAAGCTCATCAAGAGAATGCCAAGAGTGTGCAAAGCAGTAATCAAAGCAAAAGGTGGCTACTTTGAAGAACCTAGAATATGACATATTTTCAGTTGTTTCACACTTTTTTGTTATGTATATAATTCCACATGTGTTAATTCATAGTTTTGATGCCTTCAGGGTGAATCTACAATTTTCATAGTCATGAAAATGAATGAGAAGGTGTGTCCAAACTTTTGGTATGTACTGTAAATCTAGGTAGATCGCTGAGTTAACAAGCACTTCTGATTAAAGATTCTTTCCCATTCTCTCCCTCACAGCAGCAGCATCTTATCCCTACACTAATCAGAGCAGAGTGACGTGCAGCGCCTACGTGACTCCAGCTTATATAGAGGTTGGTTCACATGCTGCACTGGGCAATCACAGCCATGCCATTAGTAGGCATGGCTATGATGGCTTCTAAGGGCACAGAGTTAAATGCTTGTTGATTGGCTGCACTGCAGCCTTTCAAAAAGCACCATAAAATAGCCGAACACCGAACCCGAACCCAAACTTTTACTGAAGTGTTCAGGTTCGGGTCTGGGGTCCAAAAATCCTAAAGTTTAATACGAACCTGAACTTTACAGTTTGGGTTCGCTCAACCCTAGTGTTGACCTTACTCATTGTGGTTCAGTTCTCTGCGGGCACATATGAACATGGGACGATTACACCTAGAGGCTCTGCTCTCTCTGCAACTGGTGCCCCCTCTCCAGGCAGGGAAAACATCATAACACCTGTCCCTGTCAATCAAAGTGAAGAGAGTCCAGCCATTGCAGAAGGAGCAGAGCCTCTAGGTGTAATGGCAATGCCTCTGTTGGTCCTAGAGGTTTAGTTGCATGTATTAAAACTTCATGTTTCTTAGCAATATGGGAACATATGAACATGGGACCAACACGGATGCCTTCAGCTGCCAAGCGCACATGCAACAGGTCATCCGTTTCAGAGGTACAAATCTGCTGACAGGGATGCTTTGCAGTGCAACAAACACATATACAAGAAATACAATGAGGCTGCAGCTTTTTACAATTGCCCTACAATAACCTGAAAATTATAAGAAGTCAGCCAAGGATGTACATACCAAAGCACATGTAGTGTATGGTAGGTTGGTGGGTCCCTGGCCATGTTTGGTCACATCCCATAAGAATGGACTGTCCTCTAACTCTTCTTATCATTTAAGGGATATACTAAAAGAGACACATTTCTCTCAGTTCTGTAGATTATTGTACTCATGTATACAATACATACTTATAATATCTGAAATAAAAATTGTGAAAAGTGTCTTCTGCCCTTTTCTTGGCACAGACCAGAGATGAACAATTTAGAATTCCCCATTTACTTTGGAATGAAATGCAATACTAGGATATTTATTTCGAAGATCTCATCTTCTGCTCTGGATTTATAAGGGAATTACTGATTGTTTACTGTGTGAAGGACAGAACGAGTATTGTATTATCTTGTGACTGAAACATTTGAGATGTTTTTGGACTGTTCTCCTCATAAGAAGTGAAAGAACGGATTTAGTAACAACAGTTACAGAAAAGCGATTTTTTAATATGTGACATATAGCATTAAACATGTTCTTCTTCTATTTACTATTCTATATATCTATTTATACAATTTTTATTTAATTCCTGTAACGCAGCAGGTGTGGACTACTAAATGGATTTAGCTTGGGGCTACTCCTCCAAGGCGGACCCAATTTTCACCCATTCACTCCTGTGCAGGGATTGGAACGCTGTTGCATGAGTCACCAAATTGCTACCTCTAGGTATAGTCTTCATTTAGAGGCTGAGAAAAAATATAGTGTTAACTGGTATGGAAATAGACAATAGCAGCGGTGCCCTTAAGGGAGTAGGGTCAAACTCCTAAAGTATATAAAGTAAAGGATGCGGGAACCGCGCTCTAAATACAAAGTAAATGTCAGTGAGTCTCTCCTGCAAATATAGGGAAAAAATCCGGTAAAATGTCCAGTTAATGAAGATGGAAAGTTCACTGGACCAGGATGTTCATAAGATGTTTAAACAGTTCCCCTGCTACTGATCCATAAGTAGCATAACTGACCAAATTCCGGACCCAAAAGAGAGGTGAAAGCTGCTGGAAAATGTCAGTAATTCATCCACAGACACCTCCTGCTGATCCACAGATCTCGTGCTGAGTATCCAGCCTCTAAATCCAACCACCGAACCTTCAAAGGAATAAAGACAGATGGTGCAGTACCCTCGGTATCTTCAATAGTAAGGGATTTTATTATACTTACAATCAAGAAGTTTAAAATTTGCACATAAAAAAGGCCCGACCCGGGTTTCGCTGTTCGCTTCGTCAGGGGCTGCGGTATACTGACCGCTGCAAACCACGAGTGGAAGTACTCTCACAGTTCCGGGGTGTGAGAGTACTTCCACTCGTGGTTTGCAGCGGTCAGTATACCGCAGCCCCTGACGAAGCGAACAGCGAAACCCGGGTCGGGCCTTTTTTATGTGCAAATTTTAAACTTCTTGATTGTAAGTATAATAAAATCCTTACTATTGAAGATACCGAGGGTACTGCACCATCTGTCTTTATTCCTTTGAAGGTTCGGTGGTTGGATTTAGAGGCTGGATACTCAGCACGAGATCTGTGGATCAGCAGGAGGTGTCTGTGGATGAATTACTGACATTTTCCAGCAGCTTTCACCTCTCTTTTGGGTCCGGAATTTGGTCAGTTATGCTACTTATGGATCAGTAGCAGGGGAACTGTTTAAACATCTTATGAACATCCTGGTCCAGTGAACTTTCCATCTTCATTAACTGGACATTTTACCGGATTTTTTCCCTATATTTGCAGGAGAGACTCACTGACATTTACTTTGTATTTAGAGCGCGGTTCCCGCATCCTTTAACTTTATATTCATTTAGAGGCTACAGACTAAGGCGGGTCAAGAGACCCCGGCATTGGGCACCAATGAGACAGATATGAGCATGATCAATGGAAATGTCAAAGTCAGGACAGGCAGAGTTCATGCAGTATGATAGGCAACAGGTCGAGCAGGTGGCACAGAGTCAATACAGTATACAGGCAGGGATCGGGACAAGCAGCACATGGTCAGTCTGGTAAACTGGTAGAGGTCGGGAAGTTCACCTACTTGCGCATTGTGAGAGGAACTTGCAATATCCTGCACCCCCGCTCCTGAGTAGACGATGTGCAGGTAGACGGACTGACGTGAACAATGAACAGACTCTTCAGACAGGAGTGCCAAGAATTCAATATGATATTGATGCTTTATAGGCCATCAATATTCTGATCCTGGAATAACCTTTTTATTGGCAGTTCTCACAGCAGAGGACCAGCTTTCCTACAACATGTAGAAATTTTTAAAACAGGTGATACATAATTAAATATACAGGTCCTTCTAAAAAAATTAGCATATTGTGATAAAGTTCATTTATTTCTGTAATGTACTGATAAACATTAGACTTTCATATATTTTAGATTCATTACACACCAACTTGAAGTAGTTCAAGCCTTTTATTGTTTTAATATTGATGATTTTGGCATACAGCTCATGAAAACCCAAATTTCCTATCTCAAAAAATTTGCATATTTCATCCGACCAATAAAAGAAAAGTGTTTTTAATACAAAAAAAGTCAACCTTCAAATAATTATGTTCAGTTATGCACTCAATACTTGGTCGGGAATCCTTTTGCAGAAATGACTGCTTCAATGCGGCGTGGCATGGAGGCAATCAGCCTGTGGCACTGCTGAGGTGTTATGGAGGCCCAGGATGCTTCGATAGCGGCCTTAAGCTAATCCAGAGTGTTGGGTCTTGCGTCTCTCAACTTTCTCTTCCCAATATCCCACAGATTCTCTATGGGGTTCAGGTCAGGAGAGTTGGCAGGCCAATTGAGCACAGTAATACCATGGTCAGTAAACCATTTACCAGTGGTTTTGGCACTGTGAGCAGGTGCCAGGTCGTGCTGAAAAATGACATCTTCATCTCCATAAAGCTTTTCAGCAGACGGAAGCATGAAGTGCTCCAAAATCTCCTGATAGCTAGCTGCATTGACCCTGCCCTTGATAAAACACAGTGGACCAACACCAGCAGCTGACATGGCACCCCAGACCATCACTGACTGTGGGTACTTGACACTGGACTTCAGGCATTTTGGCATTTCCCTCTCCCCAGTCTTCCTCCAGACTCTGGCACCTTGATTTCCGAATGACATGCAACAGTCCAGTGCTGCTTCTCTGTAGCCCAGGTCAGGCGCTTCTGCCGCTGTTTCTGGTTCAAAAGTGGCTTGACCTGGGGAATGCGGCACCTGTAGCCCATTTCCTGCACACGCCTGTACACGGTGGCTCTGGATGTTTCTACTCCAGACTCAGTCCACTGCTTCCGCAGGTCCCCCAAGGTCTGGAATCGGTCCTTCTCCACAATCTTCCTCAGGGTCCTGGTCACCTCTTCTCGTTGTGCAGCGTTTTCTGCCACACTTTTTCCTTCCCACAGACTTCCCACTGAGGTGCCTTGATACAGCACTCTGGGAACAGCCTATTCGTTCAGAAATTTCTTTCTGTGTCTTACCCTCTTGCTTGAGGGTGTCAATGATGGCCTTCTGGACAGCAGTCAGGTCGGCAGTCTTACCCATGATTGCGGTTTTGAGTAATGAACCAGGCTGGGAGTTTTTAAAAGCCTCAGGAATCTTTTGCAGGTGTTTAGAGTTAATTAGTTGATTCAGATGATTAGGTTAATAGCTTGTTTAGAGAACCTTTTCATGATATGCTAATTTTTTTAGATAGGAAATTTGGGTTTTCATGAGCTGTATGCCAAAATCATCAATATTAAAACAATAAAAGGCTTGAACTACTTCAGTTGGTGTGTAATGAATCTAAAATATATGAAAGTCTAATGTTTATCAGTACATTACAGAAAATAATGAACTTTATCACAATATGCTAATTTTTTGAGAAGGACCTGTACAACCTAAAGGTCTTTCATGTATTTCTGGAAATTGCTAGATTGGTTAACAACTGGTCATGCCTTGCATGAAAATTACAGTTTGACTTTGCCTAGGGCTGCAGCAACATAATTGTGTATAACACATGCCATACTATTATTATTGTTTTATGCACATACAATAGAACATCTACCCCTTTGACTCCTATCCCTCGTGTTTCTTTGTAGCAGCTTTAAACAAGGTATTAACGTTACTTTTACTTTAAAGATACCTTCTATGTAACTACTCATAGCTCAGTACATACAGCTCATAGCTTTAATTTTAGATTCTTTGGAGGAGATATACTAAGACTGGAGTTACAAATGCCAGAATGTTCCAAATTTATAAAGAGGCACAGGCCTCTTAATAAATTTGCCGCATTTCCAGGCAGTCCATGTGCAAGACTTTCAAATCTATGCCAGCTAGCATAGGTTTGAAATATTATTTACTCCAGTTTCTTCCGTGAATTATAGTAAATCTAGTGGGCCTCGGAGAACAAAGCCCCACTAAGTCCCTGCCACTTTTCTAACTACTTTCAAAAAGTGACAAGACTAGTGACATTTCGCAAATTTTTGCACAATTATGCGTGTGTCGTACTTAGCAACTTTTTTACGCCACAATAGTGGCATAAACACCTAATTAACATTTTATATATACATAAAACGTTGAAAGTTATTCAAGGACTAAAGAAAGAACAAAACTCCTTGATGACTTAACCAATTTGTTAAAAAGATGCAGATTACTTATTAGTGCCACTGGATAAGTGTTTTTCATACTGAAGTTTAAAAAATAATTCAGTAGATAAGTCAAACTAAATTATGTTGTATTTCTGTATTAGCCGTTATTTCTTTAATTAAACAGAGAAGGTTGTAGAATTTCTTTGATGTATTTTAAGTTACTTGTACTAAAATTGTGAAACTTTTAGGTTAAAATATGTCATTTGTAAAAGCTCCTTAGGAACAGAACAATGCAGCGCACGCAGCAATTTGTTTTAGCCCCACCCATTATTAAAAGCCCCTCCTACATATAATAGGCTACTCCCAACAAACACTGTACAGCTGAAATTCTATTGTTGAGGCCTGTCTCTACACATCATACGGAGAGGGGGGGCCTCTGTCCTGGCTGCACTGCCTGCTTCACATTATACAATAAACAGCAGGCTACAGCCAGGAAGCTCCTCCGCTCTCCTCCCTCCCCAGATCCTGCTCAAGGCCTGTGGTTCCCCCCCACCATCTGCCACCCGCCCATGGCCTGCTGCCCCTTTTGGCCTGTCCTCACCCAGCTCTGAATCCTCCTTCTGCAAATGGCAGGAGGAGGAGCAGGAGCATCTCCTCTCCTACATAGCGCCCCATACCTCTTACATCCAGTGATGTCACCTTTGTTGTAGACATTCTTTTTCTTTATCTTCTCCATTCAGACCAGACCGCCATGATGATTTTTCAGCCATCTCCCGTCTCTGCAGAGATTAATAAACAGACATTAGTTTCCCACATTTCCATCATCTTCACATCTTCTGAACACCCTTTCCTGCCACCCCCAATACTATACTGCAGAGAAAGTCCCCCCGGAAATACTACTACCACACAGATAGTGCCCCCTTCAACAATTATTGGCACACAGTGCTCTAAAAAATAACTGCCCAGACACTAATAGTATAAAGATAATGTCCCCCAAAAATTATTGTGCTAAGCTGATACTGTAGCAGGGTGCCCCCCAAAGTAACAGTGCTCCCCAAAATCCCACCAATAGAAATAATTCTCTGCCAGAGCACACTTAGTAGTAATAATGCCCCTATAGTGCCCACACTAGTAATCATGTTCCTCATAGCCCCCCAGTAGTAGTAAAGCTCCGCATAATACCTCCTAGTAGTAATAATTCTCCCTATAATATGACAGTACATGAAATACCCTCGCTTAGTGCCCGCTGTTGAGCTAATGTCCCAATAATGTATGCCAGTATAAAATACCCCTATATAGAGCCCCAGTAAATGCCCTGATAGTGCTCCTCTCCCCCTTCCCCATAGTGTCCCCCATAATATACCAGTTAAAAATGCCCCTTCTAAGTGCCACTATATGCCCCAATAGTGCTCCACTCCCCCATTGTGCCCCCAAATAATGCCCCATAGTGCCGCTCTCCCCTATAGTGCCTCCCATAATGTGCCAGTAAAAAATGCCCCCTTAGTGCCACCAGATGCCATAATGCCCCCCATAATGTGCCAATAAGAAAAAAGGTCCCTTTAGAGCCCCCACTTCCCCATAGTGCCCCCAAATAATGCCCCTATAGTGCCACCAGATGCCCCATAATGCCATTCTCCCCTATAGTGCCCCCCAATATGTGTCAATAAAAAAAGCCCCTTTAGAGCCCCCAGATGCCCCCATAGTGCTCCTCTCCCCCATGGTGCCCCCCCATAATGTGCCAGTAAGAAATGCCCCCAGAGTGACCCCAAAAAATTGGGCTGGAAGAATTGTCAGATGCCCCCATAGTGCCAGCTCCCCCCCCTCCAAAAAAGAAAAAAGAAAAAACTGATACCTTCATCAGCAGCGATGCTAAGCAGGCCTCTTCCGGCCTGTGTCCCTGCTGTGTGCTGCCCGGCTCAGGAGTTGCGATGATGACATCATCGCGCCGCCTGAGCTGGTCTCTGATAGGCTGCAGGCATAAGTGCCTACGGCCTATCAGAAGAACAGGGGAGGGACACGCCTCTCTCTCCCCTGCTGCAGCACAGGCATCTATATCACTGTCCTGAGGACAGCGATACAGAAGAATATGGAGATGAGCGCTTCCACAATGGAAGCGCTCATCTCCTACTGCCCCCCCACACTGCTGCCGCAATTACATCCAGGGCCGCGCCACCTGTGGTGATCGACGGTGTTGCCCTGAGGGATAATTTTTTTTTATATTGGCTGGTTGTTCTAGGGGGGGTCCAGACCCGCTGGACACCCCCTGTAGGTGCGCCACTGTGTGTAAGTAGATATTAATAGACTGGCACACTGTATCTGGCCACAAGTAGAGACCAAGCAGATATTGTATAATAAAAAGTAATTTATTTTCCCTATTGCGGTTAAAATATAAATAGGAATTTAATGATAACAATAAAATAGAAAGTAAGATAAAAATGGAAATTAATCTAGTATGAAAAAATATAAAAAATATTTAGAAAAATAATTAAAAAAAATGATTAAATTGTCACCAAAAGGGAAATTGATTATGGAGGGAATTTAACCTAAAAAATGGCAGTAAAGCTTTGCCGTGGACAGGAAGAGACGTGTGGTGAGGGAGCTCTGTCCACTCGATCTTGCATCTATCACCATCCTGTCGGAAAACCGCCTTATACAGCCACAAATCACTCATTTTGGAAAGCTGTAACCCGCCAGCTACAATTTGACCCTATCTGGAGCTCTGTGAGTGCCGGTGAGCCGGAGATGTGATCGGGGCCTAGCTAACAGGCGGCACCCGGATCCGACACACAGACCGGGACATTGATTCTACAACCCTCCCAGCGAATACCTATAGGGAGAGGTGATTACCGGAGCTTCCCTGGATGGGATCCCGCTGCGAATAAGAAACCTGTGCAGTGTGGGGTGAGAGTCCCGCTGCGCAGAGTGTTAGCAGCGCGTGGCAGAACCGTCTGAAGTAAGGCGCCATCTTGAAAGGGAGCATCGCAGGTGGAGGATTAAAGATCTACTCTGCACTGATCGGAGCTGAGGCTCTCTGAGGTGAAAGGAGGCCTGCTGTTCAGTCCTTTTCGGGCTTTGCATTTTGAAGGTACTGTGTCTGTGTCTTTGCAATTTATACTGGAGGAACCAGCGCCATTATTAAGGCCTCTAAGGACTCCACTTTCCGTTTAAAAGTGAAGCGCCACTAGCACATATCGCATCTGGTCTCCCCAGTTATCTCTGGATTGATTTAGTGTGAGGACTGAGTCCTAATGTTTTAAATGTCCCTTCTTTTACTTTTTGAGAGGAGGTCTCTTTGTTCCACATATTAGAGCCGCAGGCTCAATGTTTTCAGATCATTAATTATGATCTTTCCTGGCTGGACACCTTTATAGCACATGTGAGGATATACAGCACACAAAGGCATAGCATCCATAAGTGATTTCTCCAGCAACTAACATGCCTCAGAAAACTCTTCATGGCAAAGGCAATATGGAAAAATTTATCACAAAAGCGTCTGCAAGTGCTGAAACCTCTGCTCATGTGAATCTACCTTTATCTTTAAGTGGCACACTGCACTGCGCAAACTGCAATGCAGACAGATCTCCCTCTATCAAGGGACTTTTTTCAGCAAACCCTCACCAATGCCCTGTCGCCTCTAGCACATAATTTGCAAGAAATTAAATAAGATCTACGCCATATTGGTCATCGTGTGGATAGTTTGGAGGACACCACTGCAGAACTCTGCAATCATTCTAGAGATGTTGCCACTCATTTTCAAACATGTCAAGATCATCTGAACCAGATTTACATTCAAATGGAGGACCAAGATAATCGCAATAGGCGCAATAATTTAAGAATCCGTGGCTTTCCTGAAACGTATACTGCTGAATCTCTACTCTCAACGGTGAAACAGATTGCCATTGCTTTATTGGGAGATCATTATCCCCTCTCCATTGAAATTGAGAGGGCACACAGAGCATTAAGACCTAGGCCCAACCCTAATGATCCCCCCAGGGATATTATTTGTAGATTTCTGGACTTCAGAGTCAAGGGAGACATGTTGGGGAAGGCTAGGGTATCCCCCTCTTGGTCCTTTGAAGATCACCAGTTTGTGCTATACCAAGACCTAGCTCCTATAACTCTGCACAAAAGGAAACAACTGAAACCTCTCACAGATTTGCTGCGACATAGGAAAATATTATACCGCTGGTTGTTTCCGTTTGGACTCTCCACTACGGTGGCGGGGAAAAGATTTTCTATCCGTCGATATGAGGACCTTACGGAACTTTTGTCAGCACTGGGAGACCCCATGATCTCCATTGAAGATTGGTGCAGTGTCCAAAATCTACAGGCATTTCCAGTAATACCAGCTCCGATTCCGTGGTCCACTGCACAAGCTGGCAGGCATGGGAAAAGTAATAAAAGAAAGACTGATCGGTTGTCCCCTAAACAACCTGATGAGGAGATAACATGAATGTGTTCTAATGTACAAATTTTCTTATGATGTGGGAATTCTCATGTATCCTAAACGGGGACACTTACGTTCTTCTATTCTGTATTCGATCTATCATTAACCCTTACATAAACTGCCTAACATTCCTTCTTCTCTGTCTGTAGAGTGAGCTGAAATTGGTAACACCTCCACTGTTGTAGTTGCTATGCCAAATCTCTTATCTTTTTTGAATACTCTAACCTCAAAATTACTTACGGTTCTTATAAATTAAGGTGATCCTGTCAGGATCTTTCTGTTTAATTTGGAAACCTTTGCGCTCCTGAAAACTCATGGGCGCTTTTCTCTGGTTTTTGCACCAATATAGGCATGTTTGCCTAGTTTTACTTTGTAATCTTGTTAACTCCTGTTATTTCTTCCAGACTCAATGTGATCCTGAATCTGCTGTGTCCGTCGCGCCGTCTGAAATCCACCGTTCTCTCCAGTTTAACGCTAAGTACTTACCTATCCCCACAAAACCACAATGGTACTACACCTAATGTCTGTAAATGTAAGGGGTCTAAATTCCCCCTACAAGCGCTCTGCGCTGTGGAATGATGCTAATAAGACCAAGTGTGATATAGTGCTAGCTCAAGAAACTCATTTGTTGACCAAAGATGTTGGTAAGTGTTCAAATAGGCACTACCCACATCTTTATTGTGCATCGACAGAAGTTAAAAAAGCTGGGGTTCTTATAGGGGTTAGGCGTTTGGTCCAATTTAAAGCACATCAAACTATTATTGACCAAGCGGGACGATATATTATCCTCCTTTGCTCTATCAACCATGCTGAATACACCATGGCTAATGTCTATGTACCTAACTCTCACCAAGTTTCTTTCCTTACGAGGTTCTTTAAGAAGTTGTTGAATTCTGCCAGGGGTTCCATCATTCTAGGAGGAGATTTTAACCTGCCCATTGATCCTTCGATGGATTGCTCCAAGAAAACGGGGAGTCATCGGCCTACGTTGGGTAAGCTTCTCAAAACTTCTCCCCTACATGATATATGGAGGTACCAACATGCGACAGAAAGGGATTATACCTTTATGTCTCAGGTTCATATCTCCCAATCTAGAATCGACTACTTCCTTATTTCCAAAGACCTTCTGCATAAAACCACTCACACAGCAATAGGCAATATTACATGGTCTGATCATGCTCAAATCTACCTACACATCTCAGATAATTATCCTAATCCTAATCCACCGCTTTGGCGCCTTAACTCATTTTTGCTGAGGGATGAAAATCGGCACCAATTATTCTCTAAAGCTTTGGACGAATATTTTGTTCTCAATGACACGCCAGATATCAGCGTCTCCACATTATGGTGCGCCCATAAAAGCTTCATGAGAGGCCTTTTCATTCAGAATGCGTCCAAACTTAAAAAGCAAAGGGATAAACGGATGCAGGATATCTTAGCTCAAATAGTGGAGGTAGAAACGCGATTTAAGGAGACCCCTACAGACACATTATCAGCTCAACTCACAGACTTGCGCTTTCAATTACGCTCTCTCTTGCTCTGCAAATTTGAAAAGGCCCTAACCAGATCAAAGGCAAAATGGTATCACTTAGGAGATAGAGCCGGGGCTATGCTAGCCCGCAGACTGAAAAAAAGGGAAATAGCCTCCCGTATAGATTCAATGAAGCGAAATAATGGAAAGATAACTACACATCCGATAGATATTGCGAATGCGTTTGCAGATTACTATAGTTCTCTTTATAATTTGAAAAATGACGGCGACATCCCACAACCTACCCCACATACCATACTGAATTTCTTAAAATCAGTATCTCTTCCAAGTATTGCCTCCCAAGATTTGGAGTTGCTCAATGCCCCCTTTTCGGAACGGGAAATAGATATAGCTATTAAATCATTAAAATTGCATAAAGCTCCAGGCCCAGATGGCTTTTCGGGGGACTATTATAAATCCTTTAAAGTAAGCTTACTACCATACCTTACACGGCTTTTTAATACATTCCTTCTCCCGGGTACTATACCCAAAGAGATGTTATGTGCTATTATCACAACAATCCCTGAACCAGGGAAACCTCATGATACTCCAGCAAACTTCCGGCCCATATCTTTATTAAATAATGACTTGAAATTATTCTCTAAACTGCTGGCCCTGAGGTTACAGCCCCTTCTTACTAAATTGGTGTCCACGGACCAGGTTGGTTTCATCCCTGGCCGTCAATGTAGAGATGGTACTCGTAGAGTAATTGATCTGCTCCAAATAGCGGATACCTCCGGTGCACCCACAATATTTATATTGCTCGATGCTGAAAAAGCTTTCGATAGGGTGCACTGGGGGTTTCTGACGGAGGTGTTAAATCATTTTGGGTTCCGGGGACCTATCTTGTCAGCTATCTTAAATCTATACTCCCTTCCATCAGCTCGAGTATTAGCATCTGGCTTTTATTCCAAAAGCTTTGATATAACGAACGGTACCAGACAAGGCTGCCCTTTGTCACCGTTGGTTTTTGCGCTGGTGATGAAACCCCTGGCAGAAAGAATCCGGTTGGACCCAGGTATTTTGGGCATACATGTGGGTAAGGCATCACATAAAATAGGACTGTACGCGGATGATGTCCTGTTATCACTTACGAATCCAGAGATATCTCTCCCCAGCGTCATGGAAGTCTTAAAAGAATATGCACAAGTCTCTTTCTACAAACTTAATGTTACAAAATCGCATATTCTCCCATTTGCGATCCAAGAACCTCTCAAAAGGGAGCTCCTGGCGAAAGCTCCATTTCAGTGGGCAGAGGATGGCATAATTTACCTGGGCATATTATTAACACCTCGTATACTAAATTTGGTGAGAAGCAATTTCGTTTCCCTGAGAAAAGAATTACTAACAGATTATGCTGAGTATTCTAAGCTGTTTTTATCATGGTTGGCCAGAATTAATGCGGTCAAAATGATGATTCTGCCTAAGATCCTCTATAAACTTAGATGTATCCCTCTTATCATTCCACAAAAAATATTAAAATTGTTGCAGTCGGACCTTATAAAATTTATATGGGGTAACAAAACACCTAGAGTGGACCGTCGAGCCCTATACCCAAAGCTGAGAGAAGGGGGCCTTGGGGTCCCGGACCTCAGTCGTTACTACAAGGCGAACCTCATTGAGCAGACTAAAGAGTGGTGGGCGCCTTCCTCACTACAGAGATGGCATGAATTAGAATCCACCTACGCAAAACGGGGTTCTCTCACAGGCTTTCTTGCCGCCCTTTCCCTGGAAGCGCCTAAATCTTCACCCCCTCTCTTGACTATGCAAGCGGCAGTTTGGACCTGGTGCCATTATATAGAGAAAGGGTTGCTTTTCTCACCTAAGAGATCTGAGATCCCACTGGTAGCGCTTACATATGGGGTTCCCGACCTCTCCTTAGAGGAATGGGAGAAAGCAGGTATCATGCGTTTAGATCAGTTGTATAAAGGTGACACTATGAAAACATTTGAGACCTTACATCAAAAATATGGTATACCTAACACTTGTTTCTATCAATACCTACAAGTTAGACATATGTTGCACAGAACGAGACCTCCTATTATTTCATTGAATAAAACTGCCCCCTTTGGTAAATATTTTACTAGTACGACAGGTCAGGGGAAGGGCCTAGCTACTGCATATCATGCACTAGACCCTACTCTAGAAACAAAGCTGAACTTTATGGTGAAGTGGGAAGAAGAATTTGGGAGCTCTTGGTCGGTCGAGGAGTGGAGGGATGCTTTCCACTGGACGATAGCTACTGCCAAATGCATTAATCACATTGAACAAAATAGGAAAATACAACTTAGAAGGTACTTGACTCCAGCCCGTATAGCACACATGGATCCTGAATATAGTTTAAACTGCTGGAGGAACTGTGGGGAAGAGGGAAGCTTATCACATATGTGGTGGTCGTGCCCTATTATTCTCCCTTTTTGGAGGAAGATTTTTGACCTTATCTCGACAGTGGCGGGCTTCCAGATCCCCCTCGACCCTCCATTAGTTGTGCTGTCCATCGGAATAGGAAGTTTACCTCACTCCCATAGATCGGTTATGATGGGCATTCTCTCGGCTGCAAGGAAGCTTATTGCGACCTCCTGGAAGCTGCCCATTACTCCTCAGGTATCTGATGTGATCTCACTAGTTAACCAGTATATGCAACATGAATATATATATGCAGATTCTCACTCTGAACGCTTAAGGGCTCATAAAAGATGGGAATTATGGAACTCTTCCCCGTTTGCAGTTAAGATTCACTCTTTGGCTTTGTAGTAACTGAGGCTGTGGTATGCATACAAGGCGGGAGAGAGCGGTGGATGGAGGACGGTGGACGGATAAAGGTGTAAGGTAAATACATATAGGGGCACGCTAAAGTATAGAATAAATTATATCTCAGGAATGGATCGCAAGTTCTGGATTCAATCTATTAGTTTTGTTCTCGGATTGACTATGTTACAATCTGCTGTATATGTCATAAATATGCTTTGCAGATATTTGGGATAGTTGCTGGATTATACAAGTGACATTTATTATCTGGCATTCTTATGTTGGTTTAACTATGTAATATCACAATACGAATGTCAAAGTTGTACTTTGAAAATTTTAGCATTGTTCTGGCTTATGCAAGTGACATATTTACTGTCTGATTTCCTTATGCTGAAAAATCAATAAAACATGAAAGTTAAAAAAAAAAAAAAATGGCAGTAAATGTTCTTGTTGAGAATATCAGTTGATCGGTAGCAATATAATTGCTATATATCCACAGAGGACCAATAATGATCCAAAAATGTCTTTCCTGATCAATGATCTGATCATGATTGAATTGGTTGTTACACAGTCTGATGTAGTTAGCTAAATAGTTCTCTGTTAGGTGATTATAAAGATACGTCCGTTTTTCAACAAGTAGTCTAAGTCTTATAGCAGATAGGTATTGTCTTTGTATCTCCTGTGGCGTCCCACATGGAGATATTACCCTGCCTGCTATTACCTTTCTGACATTTTCTTATGGGTGCGTTCCCTCTTATTCTATATGCCGTCCAGGTGAAATTCGCTGCCCGCTGTATTCTCCTCACACGCGTGGCAGGCTCGGCGTCCCACATGGTGCTTTGTAGGCTCAGCTTCCCACGTGGTGTTGTGTGGGCTCGGTGTCCCACATGATCAGTATTCGTTGATTCTGTATGCGGGAAGGCTTCGGTGGATCTGCGGGCTAATATAATTACAAGGAAGCGCTTCCTATTTGATTAACATGTAATGTCCTTTTACTATCTGGACAGACGGGTGTTAAAATTCACCAGGCGCGTTTCGGGGTCTAACTTGACTCCTTCCTCAGTGGAAGGAGCCATTTTTGGGGTTAAATTCACTCAATAATCAATTTCCCTTTTGGTGACAATTTCATAATTTTTTACATACTTTTTCTAAATATTTTTTATACTTTTTCATACTAGATTCATTTTCATTTTTATCTTACTTTCTATTTTATTGTTATCATTAAATTCCTATTTATAATTTAACCGCAATAGGGAAAATAAATTATTTTTTATTATACAATATCTGCTTGGTCTCTACTCGTAGCCAGATACAGTGTGCCAGTCTATTAATAATATCTACTAAAATATGTTAATCCCTAGCATTCTTTTTTTTTAACTCAAAGAATATGTGAAATTAATTACCGTAATCATCCCAAAGAGGCTGAAATACCCTGGAGGTTCCTCTTTGTTTTTTCATTTGCTTATTAGAAAACTGTTATATTTCACTTTTTACTTTAAAAACGTTGTCATGTATAAAGTTTAAACATTCTTAATTTCTCAGAGTCCTTTTTATCGCTACCATGCAGACACATACTTCGCAATGATCACAAATGTTACATTATTCTAATTGCTGACATTTGCACACAACCTCTGACATTTGTACCCTCAGGAAAACCTGGTCCATACCTGTACAAAAAGTTGTTTGCTGTATCAGGTTGTAACCCTCAGAATAGTCTCCGATTGGTGGTAGATAGGGCTGGGCGATTTAGCCAACAAAAAATAAATTATTATTTTCAATTTAAAGGGAACCTGTCACCATGAATATGCAGTGTAATCTGCAGGCAACATGGTACAGAGCAGGAGGAGCTGAACAGAGTGATATATAGTTTTGTGGAAAAGATTTGGTATAACCTGTATTTAGTACTTTTAGGGCTCTTTCACACGAGCGGATCCTGTGCGTGGAATCCGCTGCGTGAAGGAGAGCCAAGCCCCTTTCCGGACAGCAGAGACATGGAGCATTAACAAGATTGATAATTCTCCGTGCTTCTCTCTGACCTTTTTACTACAAAATCACAGTGACAATTTTATCTCACTGTGATTTTGTAGTAAAAAGATCACAGAGAGGCAAAGAGCATTATCAGTCATGTTAATGCTCCGTGTCTCTGCTGTCCGGAAAGGGGCTTGGCACTTTTTCACGAAGCGGATTCCACGCACAGGATCTGCTCATGTGAAAGAGCCCTTACAGTATATTTCTGCTCATTTGGGCTTTGAAGTCCAGGAGGCGGTCCTATCAGGGACAGCATTGGGATGATGGCAGTCTCCAATCTGATTTGCAGTCATCATGTGTACCAGGCCCTGAGAGCACAATACTAGGACATGACCTGCCTTCAAAACACAGGTTATTTTGCATATTACAGTTTCCCAGGAGCTTTGCAATTTGGATTGCTGTGTTGAGACTCTTAAATAAGGCTCCACAGTATTATTTGTAACTGGTCTCCCTAAGATCAGCTATAGTTTTGTTGGAGTAGTCTCGTAGGCATTGCTCCTGGTTAGCCAGAATCCTACTCAACACTTATGAGGGGCAACCCCTGAAACAGCTGTCTGTGGATGGATAACTGGCTTAGGCATTTTCCTTTGTCACATCCTTAAGACTTGTAACAGAGTTGGATTTTGACATGGGGACCACTTAATATGGTAAATTTGGTGACAAAAACGGGGACACCCCTTTGCTTGGTTTTCCCTCCCTGGAGGGATATCTGGCTTTCATTGTGTTGAAGACCCATAACTGGGGCTCCACGGTTATTTTGCATAACACAGCCCCAAGCAAGCCCTAGTGCCTCCTATATAACGCGCTGGTTCCGGCCTACCTGCTGCACAAGACTCTCAGTTGTTGTACTGGTGTCTGAGTAGTTAGCCAACCAGACCTCAGGCAGCAGCCATACTGCTTGTAACACAGGAACGTAGGGAGAGGCTCCTACCCACAATGCAACTTACTGGAATTTTGTAGGTACCAGAAGTCTTATCAAACCTATAGTGACAAGGACCTAAAATAGTCAAGTTCAGTATAGGCTGTGAAGATCTGTTCCTTCCTAGTATATCCTAATATTCTGGGAAGAGTCACCTAATAGACATTTACCATTAGATTACTCTTTCCAATGATCTATATATAGAGAAATGTAGGGAACACACAAATCATGTGAATAGGTTTACATGGATCAACATTATACTAAAAGGGATACCTCTCCCATCTCTTTTTTCTACATCACATTTGGGTTAACAAAAACTATGTTAAATTGAGAAGTCAAAAAGGTCCTCACAGTTGGATTTTTACTTCTTGTATATAGTGTATAATTTTAACATGGTTTCTTATTTCTTGTAAAAAAAAATATATAAAAAAAAACACAATTGGAGATGTATTAAAACCGGTGCAAAGTGAAAAAAAAGGGATCAATCTGATTGGTTGCTATGGGCAACTAAGCCAGTTTCGCTTGGCACCAGTTTTAATAAATCTCCCCCTTTGTGAAGGTTTAGGTTTCTCAGGTACTTCTGTAGTAAGCCCTATATCTGCAGTTTTCCGGAACAGAGAACAAAGACAGCAAACTAAAACCAACTAAAATCCATATCATAGAAAGCATTTATTGTGTATGGGATTAATTAACATAGCTAACCACGTCCACTTTCCCATTCCCATGGCAAGGGTGACAAAACAGCAAAAGCTCATAAATATTTGCATAAAACTGCACATGCTACAAAAATTTGCCTTTATACGCCAGTGGCATACCCTAATGATATTTTCCTCCCACAGCCTTTATCTTCAATATAGATCCTCTGATTAGCACATGCAGTAGGTAATACTGTTTTCACCTAACCACAGTTTTGAATCTTCATCCAACAGATAAAAAAACTTGTTGTGCCTCTGCATGAAATCAGTTTGTCCCTATGCCTACCAACTTCTATGGGTGCCATATAATGGCTCTGTTACCACAAAATGCAAGCGGCATGTTATAAAGCAGGAGGAGCTGAACAGACTGATATATAGTTTTATAGCAAAAGATTCAGTAAAACTTGTAATTTATACACTTATCTGTGCACTTTTTATATGTGAGACCACCCCATGTACATCTATCAATAACTGACAGCTATCTCCAGATACTTAGAGAATGCTATCAGTCACCAATAACACCTCCCTCATGTACTGATAGTTGTAAATGGGGACAGTCTTAAAGGGGTTGTCTCACTTCAGCAAACAAGATTTATTATGTAGAGGAAGTTAATACAAGGCACTTACTAATCAGTGGCGGATCCAGAGCCTGGTCTCGGGAGGGGCACTTCCAGATTATTTTCTGTCCGCCACTACAAAACAATGGTGCTTATAGAACAGACGACACAGTGTAGAGGTATACTGTATATTGTGGGGCACAGTGTAGAGGTATACTGTATATTGTGTGGCACAGTGTAGAGGTATACTGTATATTGTGGGGCACAGTGTAGAGGTATACTGTATATTGTGTGGCACAGTGTAGAGGTATACTGTATATTGTGTGGCACAGTGTAGAGGTATACTGTATATTGTGTGGCACAGTGTAGAGGTATACTGTATATTGTGGGGCACAGTGTAGAGGTATACTGTATATTGTGTGGCACAGTGTAGAGGTATACTGTATATTGTGGGGCACAGTGTAGAGGTATACTGTATATTGTGTGGCACAGTGTAGAGGTATACTGTATATTGTGTGGCACAGTGTAGAGGTATACTGTATATTGTGGGGCACAGTGTAGTGGTATACTGTATATTGTGGGGCACAGTGTAGAGGTATACTGTATATTGTGTGGCACAGTGTAGAGGTATACTGTATATTGTGTGGCACAGTGTAGTGGTATACTGTATATTGTGGGGCACAGTGTAGCGGTATACTGTATATTGTGGGGCACAGTGTAGTGGTATACTGTACATTGTGTGGCACAGTGTAGAGGTATACTGTATATTGTGTGGCACAGTGTAGTGGTATACTTTATATTGTGTGGCACAGTGTAGTGGTATACTGTACATTGTGTGGCACAGTGTAGAGGTATACTGTATATTGTGTGGCACAGTGTAGCGGTATACTGTATATTGTGGGGCACAGTGTAGAGGTATACTGTATATTGTGTGGCACAGTGTAGAGGTATACTGTATATTGTGTGGCACAGTGTAGTGGTATACTGTATATTGTGTGGCACAGTGTAGAGGTATACTGTACATTGTGTGGCACAGTGTAGTGGTATACTGTATATTGTGTGGCACAGTGTAGAGGTATACTGTATATTGTGTGGCACAGTATAGAGGTATACTGTATATTGTGTGGCACAGTATATGCTATATGTGTATAACAAACATATTTCACATGAAAACTTACAATTAATTGGCTTGGCCCTTGGGGATCTCGGACATCAGTAGAGCTGATGTTGTGTTTTATCCTAATGAGAAAGATTTCATAATAAGGATTTGGAGAAGGGGCAGAGGGATAGCAGAGCAGGGAGAGGCTGGTGCTGCTACTAGGGGGCTCATACCATGTGGGAGTAATAAAGCCCACCATAATGCCCCCCTTCCCCCGTAGAAATAATTCTCCTTATAATGTGACAATGCAAAAAATACCCCCTTGTAATGCCCCCAGTTGAGCTAATGTCCCCATAGTGCCCCCATAATGTGCCAGTATAAAATACTCCTATATAGTGCCCCCACTAAATGCCCCCTTAGTGTTCCTCTCCCCCTTCCTCCTAGTGCCCCCATAATGTACAAGTATAAAATTCCCCATATATAGTGCCCCAGTAGATGCCCTCAGTGTCCCCCATAATTTGCAAGTATAAAATACCCCTTCTTAGTGCCCCTGTAGATGACCTCATAGTACTCCTCTCCCCCCTTCCCCATAGTAACCACCATAATGTGTCCCAGTATAAAATGCTACTGTACAGAGCCCCTCATATAAAATACCCCTTCTTTGTGGCCTCAGTAGATGCCCCTATAGTGCCCACCAATAATGTGCAAGTAATAAGTGCCCCCAATAATGTGCCAGTAATAAGTGCCCCCAATCATGTGCCAATAAAATGTGCCCCCAATCATGTGCCAATAAAATGTGCCCCCATAGATGCCCCCAAATCATGTGCCAGTAATAAAAGCACCCTCCCATCATGTTCCAGTAATAAGAGGCCCCCCAATTATGTGCCAATAATAAGAGCACCCCCCATCATGTGCCAGTAATAAGAGCACCCCCCCATCATGTGCCAGTAATAGGAGCCCCCATCATGTGCCAGTAATAAGAGCCCCCCAATCATGTGCCAGTAATAAAAGCATCTCCCATCATGTGCCAGTAATAGGAGCCCCCCCATCATGTGCCAGTAATAGGAGCCCCCCATCATGTGCCAGTAATAAAAGCACCCCCATCATGTGCCAGTAATAAAAGCACCCCCATCATGTGCCAGTAATAAAAGCACCCCCCATCATGTGCCAGTAACAAGAGCCCCCCCATCATGTGCCAGTAATAAAAGCACCCCCCATCATGTGCCAGTAATAAAAGCACCCCACCATCATGTGCCAGTAACAAGACACCCCCCTAACAGCGATACAGATGACTATGGAGATGAGCGCTTCCACAATGGAAGCGCTCATCTCCCTGTGCCCTGCCTCCGCCACCCCCCACTTGTGAGCAGGGTCGCGCCGCCAGCTCTTTGCCCCCCCCCCCTTCCCGGATCCGCCAGTGTTACTAATGTATTGTTATTATCCATATTGCTTCCTTTGCTGGCTGAATTCATTTTTCCATTTCATTATGCACTGTCGATTAATTAAAATTTCTGAAAGGTGTTAACGGGAATGTAGCATCAGAAAATGACTTATTGTTTAAATCATGTTTTTATGTTTAACATATTTTTAGAGAATTTTTGATGATGTTATTTTAAATTTTCCATGTCACTATCTATTTTAAACTAAAACCATAAAATCCTGGAGTTTTCACACTGACCACTAAGCCTAATAATAGACACCACTTATTAGTCAGTACAGATCAGTTTACTGCAGTTATATATTATTCTAAACCTGCCTGTAATGATAAGGAGATATCACCTCTGTGTATAGATAAGACAGGATTCACCATTTATAATAGGTGATTGTCAAGTCTTATCTAATATTTCTTTTTACAATGACCTCTGCACAGGTCACAGAGCATTCCTAGAAAACTCTCCCATAGACGTAAATGAAGTCCCCTCCTGACCATTGTGTCTATGGACCATGTGGCTGCTTTAAAGCAGTTTTTTAATGCTGTATAACTGCTGGTAAGAACAGCTCAGGCAAGATGGCCGCCCCCATAATAATGTTCAGGAAACAAAGTTAAAAAAATCAGTAATCAGGAAATAAAATCAAAGAAAATATCTAGTCATCACAAACATTTTCCTCTGCAGAAAATATTTTAGTGGTACTTTGTAAAATTGCTGAGAGTTTTCTGCATTATTAAGAGGAGTCTGTTGCTTATATTTAGCATAGATAACTAATGCTAAAGTACTATTTTGCACTACAACTTCATTCAAACCATACCTTTGGTACTTTTATTGCCGTTTCCGATCACAAGAGAACTTTGATGGATATGTAAATGAGTCATTAAATGCTCAGTCTCAGTCCCTTCCCCTTGTGCTTCCAAGTCTGCCCCCCCCCCCCTGCCAGCGATGTCACTGATCACTTTACTCTCTGCCTGCAACTGCTGCATCCAAATCTCATGCACTGAAGACATCAACAGTGCATATTGTAATGCGCAGGCGGATTGCCGCAGCTGTGAGCAACAGTAATGTTGCAGGCAGGCTTATTCCTATACTAACATTGTACAAACATTTCTTTAGATAACCACTCTAAATGATACATGGTTTTCAAAATGATAAATGATACATGGTATTCAAAATTTTCAATAAATAAAAACCTGAAAAGTGTGGTGTGCATTTGTATTCAGCCCCCTGTACTCGAATACCCCTATATAAAATCCAGTGTGAGCAATTATCTTCAGAAGTCACCTAATTAGTAAATAGACTAGTACTAATAGTAATATTCTACCTGTGTGTAATGTATTCTCAGTATAACTACAGCTGATCAAACAGCATCATGAAAGCCAAGGAACACACCAGAGAGGTCAGGGATAAAGTTGCGAAGTATAAAGCAGGGTTAGGTTATAAAAAAAAAATATCCCAAGCTCTGAACATCTTAAGAGTTAGCATGGCTGTCATAGCTGATCCGGGACGGCTTTTACTGGGAGTAGTCAAAGTGCTGGGTGGGTGACTATTCCCCATGTTCCAGGCCGGGTTTTGCCAGGCATAAAAACCAGCCAGCACTGCCAGGTGTGTGAATTTACCTCCCTCTAACAGTGGAGCTCAGGAGTCTGTGTGCTGTGAACTGAGGGCTGTTCTGGGATTTGAGGTTTGAACCAGGCTGGAGGACTCAGGCCCCTCTAATGGTAAACAGGCCGCCTATGGACTTGATGAGGCTGAACTGCTAACAGGGTGTGAATTAACACCCAGGAGAAAAGGTGACTTTTATTGTTTATGGACTTTCCTTGTGTGTGAACAAACACCAAGCCACCTGCATTTTGTTACACACCAATGTGTGAATAAACACTGCTGTTTGATTCAAGAACTGTGTACTTTATACTGCACCCGCTAGTCCTAACTACCATATCGAATCCCCACAATTGCTGGAGAATGCAGGCAAGCGCAGTGTGGCTGGCTGTCATGCCTTGCTCTGACTATGTGCGGAGGTCGGCCAGAATAGCAGCACGTGTTTAGTGTTCTGTTTTGGAGCCATGCTGGGTCTGCCTCCCATCAGGTGCACTGGGTGGGGTCATTAGTTTAAATAGCACTCTATCCCAGTGCTCTGAGCAGGTTATAGAAATCATTCTGGCCTTGGAAACAAGGAAGGAAGGTTGTCTGTTCCAGCTCAGAAAAGATAAGTGTGGTTTCAGTTTTTGTTGTTTGCTATCTTGATTGTGTTGGTGTCATCTCTCCCATCCAGATTCTGTGCGAGCAGGCTGCTCCTATTCCCATTTTCACCATCTCAGGGAATCTAGGGTGTTTTAGCCCAGGCACGAGGACACATCATTCCTACCATCAAGGTTTGAATGTGGGCTGAGCAGAGCAGGGAGAGAAGTCAGGGATTTGCTAGGAGGTGACCCTTCCCCTGCTTCTCGCCTAGATCCTGGTTTGCTGGTTTATCTGTATGTCTGAGATCCCGTCCGGCGTGACACTGGCGTGAAAACCGATATATTTTTGGGTTTGCATTTTTGGGCACAGTTGTATGTCGTACATCAAACTAGCTGTATTTAAACCTGTGCCCCACGACAAAATGGTGGTTGTGAAGGCCCTCATGGAGGCTAATTTGCAGCAGCGAGAGACCAACCTGAACCAACGGGAGGCTAATAAGCAGAAGCAAGAGACCAACCAGTTGCTGCTACAACACGTGAAGGCTTTGCAGACAGCAGGAGCAACCCCAATCGTCCACGATGCCCGGAAAGCAGTCCGGGCATCGATTCCTAATTTGACACCCGCAGATGACATCGAAACCTACCTGGCGATGTACGAGAAAGTGTCCACCAGGGAAAAGCTGCCCCAAGACCAGTGGGCTGAGGTCATCACTCCTTTCCTGGCATCAGAGTCCCAGCGGGTGTATTTCAACTTGCAGGACGATGAAGCGGCTGACTACCCGAAGGTAAAGGGTGAGATTTTGGCAAAACTAGGGGTGAATGTGTGGGTCTGGGCCCAGTGGGTACATCAGTGGGGGTTTAAAACGGCTGAGCCCGCGAGACCCCAGTATTATGACTTACTCCACCTTTTGCGAGAGTGGCTACAGCCTGCTGAACTGCTAAACGGGGTGTGAATTAACACCCAGGAGAAAAGATGACATTTATTGTTTATAGACTTTCCTTGTGTGTGAACAAATACCAAGCCACCTATGTTTTGTGATACGTCTTATCTGCATTTTGCTATACACCAATGTGTGAATAAACACCTCTGTTTTATTCAAGAACTGTGTACTTTGCCTCTATGCTGCATCCGCTAGTCCTAACTACCAGAGTGAATTCCCACACACAATAGACTTGCTGCTCTACATACATATATTCAATGTACAGAACCTCAACCAGGCTATGTTCATATAAAAAACTTGATAGATTATTAAAGCAACTCCCCAGTTTATTATTATAGACACAATCAGATGACTTCTAGGTATAGAGGAACACTAGCCAGTATCCTCTGCTGCAGGGACCCCCATATTCAGTCATCAGGTAGCATCTTGCTGCTATGTGAGCAGGTAATATTTAAATGTATCCGTACGGTGGGCCGCAAAATAAATTTTACTGGTGGGCCGCAAAATAAATTTTACTGGTGGGCCCTAGGCACCCCAGCCCGACACTGCTCTGGAGGAGCTGCAGAGATCAACAGATCAGGTGGGAGAATCTATACACAGGAGAACTATAAGTCATGTACTCCACAAATCTGGCTTTTATGGAAGAGTGGCATGAAGAAAGCTATTTTTGAAAGCAAACTATAAGAAGTCCTGTTTGCAGTTTGCCACAAGCCATGTCAGGAACACAGCAAACACATGGAAGAAGGTGCTCTGGTCAGATGAGACCAAAGTTGAACTTTTTGGGCTTAAATGCAAAATGTTATGTGTGGTAGAAAGTAACACTGCAGGGCAAAACTGGAGGAAAACCTGTTAGAGGCTGTAAAAGACTTGAGAGTTTGGTGGAGGTTCCCCTTCCCGCAGAATAATGACCCTTAACATACAAACAGAGCTACAATGGAATGGTTTAGATCAAAGCATATTTGTTAGAATGGCCCAAAGTCCAGACCTAATGTCACGAGGGTGTCAAGAGCCACGTCTGACTCCGTTATACCCGGGGTCAGGAAGTCGCAGCGGGTGGCTGCGCGCTCTGTCTAAAGATCACGTTGCTTCTTAGTGATTGTTTTCTGTGTTTGCCTTGCAATCCTTTTTGTCTCACTCAGGGATCCGTAGCTTCTCCTCCTCAGCTGTTTCTTGTCTGCCACTCCCAAACTCCTTATATTCTCCTCTCACACTTCTCTTGTTGCCAGTTATAGAGCTTCCTGCCTGGACATCTATGCTGACCCACTGGAGCTGAGAATCTGGTTGTTGTTCCAGAGTGCTACCCTCCGGATCCCTGTTGGGCTTTTGTTGTCTCCTGTTGTTGCCCACCTGGGATTATATGTTTAGTTTGTATTGTCTGTCCTCCCCTTGGTGTTTTCCTTTAGAGCTAGTGGTGCGGACTAGTGTTCCCACCGCCCTGTTCACTATCTAGGGCTCATCCTAGGGAAAGCCAGGGTTTTAGGCACGTGATCGGCGTACGGGTGAGGAACCCGTCTAGGGACGACAGGGCAGCCAGGCACCAGCCGCAAGGTGAGTCAGGGGTCACCACCTTCCCTCTCACTAGGGCAGGGCCTCCTTCTTTTCCTCCCTCCGTGTCACGTATGTGACAGTTACGCCGATCGTGATATTATAACTGGCCCTTATTTTTTTTTGAGAAAAAATAAAATAAAAAATATATATATAATTTTTTTTTTTTCTCTACTTAGAATCCAATATGGATCCTATTGCTGCTTTGGCAAAACAGCTTCAAGGCCTGTCTTTGGAGGTGGCAGGATTGAAGGCGTCTGTCCTCCAACAGCAGCAGCAAATGCAGCAGACCGTAAGCCCAGCGGTTGCTATGGGTAACCAGGTTGTTACAGAACCCAAGGTTGTTCTTCCTGACAGATTCTCTGGGGGAAGGGACAAATTTGTGTTGTTCCGTGAGGCCTGCAAATTATATTTTAAGCTGCGCCCTTACTCCTCAGGTAATGAAGAACAGCGGGTGGGGATTGTTATTTCCCTGCTTCAGGGGGACCCGCAATCCTGGGCGTTCTCGTTACCCCCTGGTTCCCAGGCTCTCCGGTCAGTGGAGGGATTTTTTGGGGCTTTGGGTCTCATATATGATGACCCTGACCGTGTCGCCCTGGCTGAGTCGAAGTTACGGAGACTCCTACAGGGAGATCGGCCAGCAGAGGAATATTGCTCAGAGTTCCGCAGGTGGGCTACGGATACTCAGTGGAACGACCCGGCTCTCAGGAGTCAGTTCTGCTCTGGGTTATCTGAAAGGGTTAAGGATGCGCTGGCGCTGTATGAGACCCCCCTTTCCCTTGATGCTGTTATGTCCCTCTCTATCAGGATAGATAGACGTCTTAGGGAGAGATCGAAAATTCCTGAGCAATCGGTAACCTCTCCCAAGCAGCAGTTAGTCTGTACTGACTTGGATGAGCCTATGCAGCTAGGAGGAACTTCTCGTCAGGTCCGTCCTCCTGAGGTTCGCCGTAGGTGGGGGGCTTGTTTTTTCTGTGGGGGGAAGGGTCATTTCATTAATGTCTGTCCCTCCTTTCCCAAAAACAAAAGACCGTCGGAAAACTACTAACCCCAGGCTGTGCGGAGGATGTCAGCCGGGGGGTATACGTTTCCTCCATACGAACATCTCAATTTGTGTTGCCAGCGGTTATTGTTTTTGGTGTTAAGACGGAGTCTATTTCTTTTTTTCTAGACAGTGGTGCAGGGGTAAATTTGATAGATGCCCATTTTGCCCGCACTATGGGTTTGTCTCTCTGTACGCTGCAGAGACCCATTCCCATATTCGCTATTGACTCTGCTCCTCTGTCTCAGAGAAACCTCACTCACGTTGTCCATAACTTACATCTTCGGGTAGGGGACCACCATAAGGAGCGTCTTTCATGTTACGTTCTGGAGGGCCTTCCCTCTCCTGTGGTATTGGGTCTTCCCTGGTTGGTAGCGCACAATCCAGTGGTGGATTGGCAGGCCAGGGAGATATTGGAGTGGAGTGAGCATTGCAGAGAGAATTGCTTAAATAACAATTGCTTAATCGCCTCCATAGCTTCCCTACCTACATTTATTTCGGACTTTGAGGACGTTTTTTCTGAAAAGGGTTGTCAGAAGCTACCACCTCATCGTCCTTATGATTGCCCGGTTAACCTGATTCCCGATGCAAAATTACCCAAGTCCAGGTTGTATAATCTTTCGGGTCCCGAGAGACAAGCCATGAAAGATTATATCTCCGAGAGTCTGGCCAAGGGACACATCAGACCCTCTTCTTCACCCGTGGCTGCAGGGTTTTTCTTTGTTAAAAAGAAAGATGGGGGCCTGCGTCCTTGCCTAGATTTCCGTGAGCTAAACCGGATAACCGTCCGAAACCCATACCCTCTTCCTCTCATTCCTGACCTTTTTAATCAGATTGCGGGTGCTAGGTGGTTCTCCAAACTTGATCTTAGGGGGGCCTACAATCTGATTCGTATCAAGGAAGGGGATGAGTGGAAGACAGCTTTTAACACCCCTGAGGGGCATTACGAAAATTTAGTCATGCCTTTCGGTCTGACCAATGCCCCTGCTGTCTTCCAACATTTCGTTAATGATATTTTTAGTCATCTCATCGGCAGGTTTGTAGTCATATACCTAGATGATATCTTAATTTATTCGGCTGATCTGAAAACACATGAAGTACATGTCAGGCAAGTACTGCAGGTCCTACGGACGAATAAATTATATGCGAAAATTGAAAAATGTGTCTTCGCCGTTCAGGAAATACAATTCCTGGGATATCTATTATCTGCTTCAAGTTTCCGTATGGATCCTGGGAAGGTCCAGGCAATTTTAGATTGGGATCTTCCTGAGAACCTTAAAGCTCTACAACGGTTTTTGGGTTTCGCAAATTTCTACAGAAAGTTTATTAAAAATTATTCAGTGATCGTTAAACCCCTTACTGACATGACTAGGAAGGGGACTGATTTTTCTAAATGGTCTGACGCCGCTAAAATTGCATTTTCCTCTCTAAAAGAGAGATTTACCTCGGCACCTGTCCTAATTCAACCTGATGTCTCCCAGCCTTTTATTGTTGAAGTTGATGCGTCGGAGGTGGGAGTGGGGGCTGTATTGTCTCAGGGTCCGTCTCCTGGCAAATGGCGTCCTTGCGCTTTCTTTTCCAAAAAATTATCTGCAGCAGAAAAGAACTATGATATTGGAAATAGGGAACTGTTGGCGATTAAACTGGCGTTTGAAGAGTGGCGTTACTTCTTAGAGGGAGCAATCCACCCCGTCACGGTAATTACGGATCACAAAAACCTTCTGTACCTAGAATCGGCTAAGCGTCTCACCCCTAGACAAGCTAGGTGGTCGCTATTCTTTACCAGATTTAACTTTGTAATCACCTATCGTCCTGGGGCAAAAAATACCAAGGCAGACGCATTGTCTCGTAGTTTCCCTGGAGGGGGTAATGTTAGTGATCCGGTACCTATTTTACAAAGAGGAGTGGTTGTCTCTGCTGTACACTCTGTTCTAGAGGGAAAGGTGTTCTTGCCCCTCAGAGAAATTGTTTGTACCGTTAAACCTGCGTCTTGAGTTATTGAAGGAACATCATAATTCGGCACTTGCTGGGCACCCGGGTAGTAAAGCAACCTTGGAGCTATTGTCTCGTCGTTTTTGGTGGCCAAGGTTGCGTCAGGATGTAATAGATTTCGTGTCTACTTGTTCTACTTGTGCACGCGCGAAAGTCTCTCATACACGTCCAGCAGGGTCTTTATTGCCACTTTTCATCCCCAATAGACCATGGACACATCTATCAATGGATTTCATCACTGACTTACCTTTGTCTGCGGGTAAAACAGTTATCTTGGTAGTAGTAGACAGGTTTAGCAAAATGGTACACTTTATTGCGCTACCCGCACTTCCTAATGCTAAGACTCTTGCTCAGGTGTTTATCAGTGAAATCGTGAAGCTTCACGGGGTCCCTTCCGATGTGGTTTCGGATCGGGGAACCCAGTTTATTTCTAAGTTTTGGAAAGCTTTTTGTACCCGTTTAGGGGTACACTTATCCTTTTCCTCAGCTTTCCATCCTCAGTCGAATGGACAGACTGAGCGTACCAACCAAAACCTAGAAACATATTTAAGGTGTTTTGCGTCTGAAAACCAAGAGGTGTGGTCATCATATTTACCGTTAGCCGAGTTTGCCATAAATAATCGCCGTCAGGAATCCACTGGCAAGTCACCATTTCTTGGTGCATACGGTTTTCATCCCCAATTTTGTACTTTCAAAGAGGGGGGGTCTTCTGGGGTTCCCGAAGAGGAACGGTTTTCTTCATCGCTTTCATCGGTATGGCAGAAGGTGCAAGCTAACTTGAAAAATATGAGTGGTAAATACAAATGCATGGCCGATAAGAAACGGTCGCCAGGTCCGGACCTAGGAGTGAATGACTATGTGTGGTTGTCTACTAGGAATATTAAGTTGAAGGTTCCCTCTTGGAAACTGGGTCCTAGGTTCATTGGTCCTTATAAAATTGTAGCCGTCATTAACCCTGTGGCTTTTCGCCTGGAGCTACCTCAGACTTTTAAGATCCATAACGTCTTCCATAAGTCGTTGCTCAAGAAGTATGTTCCACCTCTAGAACCATCACCGCTGCCACCTCCTCCTGTTGTTGTGGATGGTAATCTGGAGTTTCAAATATCCAGAATTGTTGATTCTCGTCGGGTCCGCCGCTCTCTTCAGTATCTGGTGCATTAGAGGGGTTACGGTCCCGAGGAAAGAATGTGGGTTCCAGCGTCAGAGGTAAACGCCAACAGGTTGATTCAGGCTTTCCATGTCTCTCATCCGGAGAGACCTGGTCCTGAGTGTCCGGAGGCCCCTCGTGAAAGGGGGGGTACTGTCACGAGGGTGTCAAGAGCCACGTCTGACTCCGTTATACCCGGGGTCAGGAAGTCGCAGCGGGTGGCTGCGCGCTCTATGTCTAAAGATCACTGTGTTTCTTAGTGTTTGTTTTCTGTGTTTGCCTTGCTATCCTTTTTGTCTCACTCAGGGATCCGTAGCTTCTCCTCCTCAGCTGTTTCTTGTCTGCCACTCCCAAACTCCTTATATTCTCCTCTCACACTTCTCTTGTTGCCAGTTATAGAGCTTCCTGCCTGGACATCTATGCTGACCCACTGGAGCTGAGAATCTGGTTGTTGTTCCAGAGTGCTACCCTCCGGATCCCTGTTGGGCTTTTGTTGTCTCCTGTTGTTGCCCACCTGGGATTATATGTTTAGTTTGTATTGTCTGTCCTCCCCTTGGTGTTTTCCTTTAGAGCTAGTGGTGCGGACTAGTGTTCCCACCGCCCTGTTCACTATCTAGGGCTCATCCTAGGGAAAGCCAGGGTTTTAGGCACGTGATCGGCGTACGGGTGAGGAACCCGTCTAGGGACGACAGGGCAGCCAGGCACCAGCCGCAAGGTGAGTCAGGGGTCACCACCTTCCCTCTCACTAGGGCAGGGCCTCCCTCTTTTCCTCCCTCCGTGTCACGTATGTGACAGTTACGCCGATCGTGATACCTAAACCTTATTGAGAATCTGTGGCAAGACTTGAAAATTACTGTTCACAGACACTCTCCGTCCAATCTGACTGAGCTTGAGCTATTTTACAAAGAATAATAGGCAAATATTTCAGCCTCTAGATGTGCAAAGCCGGTAAAGACATACCCCAAAAGACTTGCAGCTGCAATTGCAGTGAAAGTTGGTCCTACAAAATATTGACTCAGGAGGGTTGAATACAAATGCCTGCCACAATGGAATGATTGAAATGTTGAAAAGATGTATGAATACTTTTTCAAGGTACTGTATGTGGCAAATATGCATTTAGAGTGGTTATCTAAATAAATATATGTACAATGTTGTTGCAGGCAGGCTTATTCCTATACTATCACTGAGCGGCTGCATCCAAATCTTGTGCATTTGTAGACTTAGCAAAATGCTTGCGCATTACAATATGCACTGCTGACTTCTTCAGTGCATGAGATTTGGATGCACTATACTTTTGTAGATGAACAGTCAAGGTTGACAGTGGCAACTCCATGCAAATGTTCTTCAAGAAAATCAGGCCCCCTTGCATTGTGTAGTCAACACCCAACAAAATGCTACAATAAGGGACCCCCTTTCTCCTTCTCTTACATTATTCAATTCTCAATACCCTTCTATTTTCTTTTTAATTTATTTTTTATTGAGAGTTTTAACATAAGTATCAATAATGTGTACATAACTCCTCCAGGGGTATACGATAAACAGACACATTTCTCCAAATATAGGTGGAATAAACCAGGAAAGTAAAACTTCAAAGTTGTATCATAGAGAGGGGTAATATTTCCATACAGAAGCGATACAAGAAATCTAGAAGAGAGCAAGTTAGCTACATCCCTGGATCTCAATGTGTGTAGACAGAACAGGACGAACTAGTAATTAGTAATCAAAACCAAAGAATGTGGGGGTGGAGGAGGTAGGATATCTGCGCTTGCCTTTAATGCCTCTGCCTTGCATATTAACAGCTGTGTTAGAAAGTAGGAGATGAGGGTGGGGTGTTTTTCTAAAAAGGTTGAAGTTCTGTAACTTAGCCCAGGCTGCCCATGTGGTTATATTTGGCTGTCATTTTATGCTCCCATTGAGCTAATTCTTTCAATCTATAAAGTTGGTCCACTTTAGGAGTCCATTCTGTAATAGTCGGTTAGTCTCAATACCTTTCTATTTTTTTGCTTGTCTTCCTTTGTTACTCATGTTTTTCCTTAATGGTATAAAATTGACAGTGAAGTGGAAGGGAGGGGCTCAGTATAAGACAGGCAGAATTTTGGGGGGAAATGTACTAAAAAGAATTTATGTTACACTTAACTACCGTACTATAAATGCATTTTGGTAATACACTTTAAAAATAAATAATCACAAATCGGTAAATAACATAGACATATTTGTTGAACACATTAGGTTATCGGTTATTAAATAAAAATGGCACAATAGTTTATTTCTGTATTGTACATTTGTAAGTGTATAAAGAAAAAGGTTATGGCTATGAACATGGGATGGCAAGAACAAAATAATTTTTCTGGCTGCCTAATTAAAACACAGCACCCAAATGTCCATCAGTAAAAAGATTAAAGGGAACCTGTCACCTCAAAAATGCATCTACACCCGCCAGCAGTACCTCGTAGTTGCCCGCTGCCTGTTAATAATCATAGGTTTCATCCTGTTGTCCGATGCTGCGTAAGTTGAAAAAACGCAGTTTTATTCTCCATCAGCGCTATAGTGCCGGCCAGCTTGAAGTCAAGGGCGCAGCGGCCTCCTTGCTTCAAGTCAAGGTAACCGTGCCCCCTAACCGTCCCCTCTTGCCTGAGAGTGACAGCCTGCAGTGCGGCCGCGATTCCCCAAGTCATGCGCATTGTGCCCCTAAAACCAGGCTAACAGCTGCAGCAGGAGATGGGATAGCTCATTACTACAGAGCGCACCACGCATGTGTGAGACTTGGGGAATCGCGGCCGCACTGCAGGCTGTCACTCTCAGGCAAGAGGGGACGGTTAGGGGGCACGGTTACCCTGACTTGAAGCAAGGAGGCCGCTGCGCCCTTGACTTCAAGCTGGCCGGCAATATAGCGCTGAAGTAGAATAAAACTGTGTTTTTTTTAACTTACCCAGCATCGGACAACAGGATGAAACCTATGATTATTAACAGGCAGCGGGCAACTACAAGGTACTGCTGGCAGGTGTAGATGCATTTTTGAGGTGACAGGTTCCCTTTAATTACAAACTCTGCAGCATACAGCAGCTTTTCTTCTTTTGGTGGGCTTACAGAAAATATATTTATAAGAGGAACAGGGCAATGTAACTCTGTCGCTCAAGGGCCCTCGAAATCAGGAGACAAGGGCCAGCCCTTACAGTGAAATGCAGATTCTCATTCCTGTAGTATGGAGCCATATGAAACACTGTTCTGTCGTGCAGGCTTTCTGCTGTGTGCATGAGACCTTGCATACAGTGAAAGAAGTAGTACTCAATCAAAAAAAGCCAAACAAGTGCTTAGTCATCAGATAATTTTAGCAAGAGGAAGTCATGCAGCAAATTCAGCTACACAAAACGTAGCTAAAAATGGATAATGTACTTTAATGTTCCTTCAAATATCCCTTTGATATCACTTAAGTAAGACATCACCAAACCACTTAAGACTGAACTATGTATAGACAGCTGCAGCAATACTGGGAACACTGGATGATTTATTACTAGATCTTCTTACATCACTGTCGTGCCTAATAAACCCTTTCATCTGTCACTCGGCTGTGGCTGCTGGTGCAGGACAATACATTTTTATGAGAATGGTATTAGACAAAACATTTTAACCTGTAACTAGAAACCCTTCATGTGTTCTGCAGATCCATTAAAATAATGTGATGTTACAAAAGGTAAAGACAGGCCGACTAATTCCAGTATTCTATAAAATTCTATATAAACCATGCATTATAGCAAACAGAAAAAGTGAGACCGTTGTTAAATACAGTACAGACCGAAAGTTTGGACACACCTTCTCATTCAAAGAGTTTTCTTTATTTTCATGACTATGAAAATTGTAGATTCACACTGAAGGCATCAAAACTATGAATTAACACATGTGGAATTATATACATAACAAAAAAGTGTGAAACAACTGAAAATATGTCATATTCTAGGTTCTTCAAAGTAGCCACCTTTTGCTTTGATTACTGCTTTGCACACTCTTGGCATTCTCTTGATGAGCTTCAAGAGGCAGTCACCTGAAATGGTCTTCCAACAGTCTTTAAGGAGTTCCCAGAGATGCTTAGCACTTGTTGGCCCTTTTGCCTTCACTCTGCGGTCCAGCTCTCCCCAAACCATCTCGATTGTGTTCAGGTCCGGTGACTGTGGAGGCCAGGTCATCTGGCGCAGCACCCCATCACTCTCCTTCATGGTCAAATAGCCCTTACACAGCCTGGAGGTGTGTTTGGGGTCATTGTCCTGTTGAAAAATAAATGATGGTCCAACTAAACGCAAACCGGATGGAATAGCATGCCGCTGCAAGATGCTGTGGTAGCCATTCTGGCTCAGTATGGCCTTCAATTTTGAATAAATCCCCAACAGTGTCACCAGCAAAGCACCCCCACACCATCACACCTCCTCTTCCATGCTTCACAGTGGCAACCAGGCATGTAGAGTGCATCCGTTCACCTTTTCTGCGTCGCACAAAAACACGGTGGTTGGAACCAAAGATCTAAAATTTGACTCATCAGACCAAAGCACAGATTTCCACTGGTCTAATGTCCATTCCTTGTGTTCTTTAGCCCAAACAAGTCTCTTCTGCTTGTTACCTGTCTTTAGCAGTGGCTTCCTAGCAGATATTCTACCATGAAGGCCTGATTCACACAGTCTCCTCTTAACAGTTGTTCTAGAGATGTGTCTGCTGCTAGAACTCTGTGTGGCATTGACCTGGTCTCTAATCTGAGCTGCTGTTAACCTGCGATTTCTGAGGCTGGTGACTCGGATGAACTTATCCTCTGCAGCAGAGGTGACTCTTGGTCTTCCTTTCCTGGGGCGGTCCGCATGTGAGCCAGTTTCTTTGTAGCGCTTGATGGTTTTTGTGACTGCACTTGGGGACACTTTCAAAGTTTTCCCAATTTTTCTGACTGACTGCCCTTCATTTCTTAAAGTAATGATGGCCACTCGTTTTTCTTTTCTTAGCTGCTTTTTTCTTGCCATAATACAAATTCTAACAGTCTATTCAGTAGGACTATCAGCTGTGTATCCACCTGACTTCTCCACAACACAACTGATGGTCCCAACCACATTTATAAGGCAAGACATCCCACTTATTAAACCTGAAAGGGCACACCTGTGAAGTGAAAACCATTTCAGGTGACTACCTCTTGAAGCTCATCAAGAGAATGCCAAGAGTGTGCAAAGCAGTAATCAAAGCAAAATGTGGCTACTTTGAAGAACCTAGAATATGACATGTTTTCAGTTGTATCATACTTTTTTGTTATGTATATAATTCCACATGTGTTAATTCATAGTTTTGATGCCTTCAGTGTGAGTCTACAATTTTCATAGTCATGAAAATAAAGAAAACTCTTTGAATGAGAAGGTGTGTCCAAACTTTTGGTCTGTACTGTATATTTAAAGGGGTTCTCTGGGAATAATACATTTTTAACAAGTGTCTACAACCTGCATCTCTAAATAGAAGATTCATACTTACCTGCTCTCCGCTGCTCCAGTTCTCCATGTTGCCTCCGCCGTGTCCACATTGTCATCTGGTGCAGTATGGGCATGGTCACATTCTCTCCTGCAGCCAATGACTGGCTTCTGCAGTGATTTGGCCACAAGTAGCATGTCATAGTCGAAGCCAGTCATTAGCTTCCACAGTGCATGTGACCATACCCATGCTGTACCGGATGTAGACTCTGCAGGGCCTGGAACATGGACACAGCAGAGGCAGTGTGGAGGACCAGAACGGAGGGGAGTAGGTAAGTATGAATCTTCTGTTTAGAGGGACAGGCTTTCAGAAAAAAGACATATCAATATTTTTTTATTAGTGGGGGTCTCAGTGATGCACCACCCATAATTCCTAGAACAAGTAGAGAGAAATGCTCACATATCTCGCTCTCTCCTCGCTGCAGGAGACGGGCACAGTAGAAAGTCTATAAGCCCATCTTGATTCTATCTCCTGCAATAAGGAGAGAGAGAGAGTGAGATATGCAAGATCCATTCTATGGCTCAATAAGGGTCTCAGCACTGAGACCTCCACCAATTGTCCAACCATATGAACTTCTCACCTATCTACAGGATAAGTTATAAGTAGTTGATTGGTAGGAGTAAGACCACTGTCGTACCAATCAAAAGAACAGGGTCCTGGAGTCCCCAGAGCGATTGCAGGAGCCACAATTAACATCCTGCAAATTTCTAATCTGTACTATATGTCAAGTTATGGGTGGATTTTATTCCAGAAAATGTTCACCTGCTGTGGGTGAGATTTGTGAAATGCTCATACACTTTGCTGTTACTGTAAATGTGTTTGGTTTTCCACAATTTTTATTTTTTTTAAATCTGCAGCATTTGCCTCATATGTAGCCATACTCTAAAATGTGAGATTTCTGGAAGTAACAAATGTAACATGTACACAGCTGAAGGAATAAAAGACTCAGAACTGTGTCGGAGACCATCAGTTTAGCATATTTTACATTCAGTATAACATTATAAAAAATGTTAGACTCGGAAGAAATTCATTCTACAGCCATATAATTACCCAAGTACAATGCTATGAAGAACAAGACAAACCTAGAGATGCTATTGGTGTCCTTAGAATAAAGATCTGGCCAACCTCAAATCCTCAACATCACCTGAGTTTGAGATGTTTTGGATTATGAGAAGTCTGAACTTTCAATGTACTTTAAAAAAAATGAAAGAAATAAAAAAATGAAAGGAGTAAATAAACCTAAAAGGGAGGACACAAAGTACTTATTTCTTTTGTGTATATATTTTCAGCTTTTTACAGATGCAGAATAAATACCATGGACTTAATGGCCATTTTGACTGAATGAAACAAGAGAGGTACGTGCAGCATACGGGTAGGCTACCCGACACTGCTAGATTTGAATGTGTAGTTCCCTTTAAGCCAGTCAGGCCGGTTACCGGCAATCCTTATCACAGCCAGCAGAGGGAGCCCCCAGTTCAGTATAAATAGGCTAGGGCCTAGCTCAGGAAGAGAGAAGTTTCCAGACTCAGTGCAGAGAGGGTTCCCTCCTGAGTCCGTATGCATAGAAGTCAGAAGGGCATAGCTAAACAGCCTGAAGACACAGAATACCACAGAGGCCGATCAGATAAAGCAAGAGGTACTCAAGATAACAGAGGAGGTACTAGATAAGGACAGCTTCAAGGGTACACCAGCTATAGGGCATTAGACCTTGGAGAAAAAGTCACATGTTTCAGGACCAGTCAGGAATAGTGTGCAAGCCGCCTGTACTGCATCTCCTGTAATCAACACTCTGTAAAGAACATTGCTAAAACCGGCCATTCTGTACTTCTAAGAACCAGCTGTATTCCAATAGTCACCGACTGTCTTTCATGGAACTGCGCTTCCAACTGCGTCCATGTATTATACTCACTGATATTCAGTAAAGTTCCAGTTTTTGTTGGCTATCCTATGCTTGCTTCATTCTTCTACAATACCATACACGGCGTGTCACCGTTTAATTGACACTGGCGTCACGAACTTTTAAATACCTGCCTGTTCCAGTATTTGCCCCAATTGAAGACGACAGTGGATCCCAGGTTAGTGAGTCAATCTGCACTACAAAGCCCAGCATACACTACTGACCCCCTGGGACACTGCATACGGATGTGGGGTGTGTGTGCACATACAAAACGTACAAAAAGCTTAAGAAGGTGTTATGATAACCTGCCAAACAGTGGAACTGTCACCCATTACCAGCAGAAACTGGGAGGCGTGAGTTGGTGAACAGGTTAGGAATGTTGGCTGCGGCAATGAGGGTGGTGGTAATTCTCACTGTGGCTGCTCCAGCGGTTCTCCAAGGATGAATGTGCAGTGTATGGAGGGATGCAAACTTTCTTCCCCTTGGGGTACACCCTGGTTTGGGGCTCCTGCCTGATGTTACGTGGGGTGCCCTTGGTGTCAGAGGTACTGGCAAAGAGGCAATGCAAGGCAAGGAGGAGGCCGATTTTGGAGGTAACAAGTCCACTGTACTTTACTAAGGCACATCCGGTATAGTCACACACAGGCACTTGCAAAACCTTTGTGGTAAGCAGATCTGGCAGGCTGTTCCGGCTGGTAACAGCCTGCCGGATCCGTGAACACCAGGCACTACTGTGCACTGCCGAGATACGTCAGACCCTATTTACAGCAGTTTTCGTCTGGCTACTTCTCAGCATATTTGCCTTTACATTCTGATCGAATCAAGGGCATAGAATGATGATCAACTGGTCAAGGGTAAATTCACTCAATTCAGTTTCTATAAATAATGCAATGCTCACCGTGATTAGGTTGCTGTCTTCCAGAGGTCTTCAGCCCCATTGTGTATAGGCTGTTTCCTTATTTCTGCTGTGGTTTATACATGACCAGCTGTCCAGCTTGAATAAAGACAAAAACATATTAGAAACTGATTGTTAAAGAGTCATAGATGTGAAAATATTTGTATTTATAGGAGTCAATTTGCAAATCATTTACATGCATTGGTGCATATCTTTCTTAGCTTTTATCAGTAACAAACAAGACATACTTTAATCAAGTTTTTTTCAGACTGATGGACAATTTTCCATCAGTCAGAACAGTTTAGGGCTATAGATTATCATTAGTATTTGTCATTTATAATCAGATTGTTTCTGACCATTATGCTTACAGCCTCCTTTACAGAATGTAATTATATTCTTACACAACCAGTCTAGACATAATCAAAGAAATTCTTGTACTTCATAGACATAAACAAATATCCACAGGCCTGCAAGCAGCATCTTTGGGATATCCATTCGCTTAGCTCCAACTACAAAGAAAACTCTTCAAATATTGAAATAAGGCTACTTTCACACTTGCGTTCGGAGCGGATCCGTCTGGTATTTGTACAGACGGATCCGCTCCTATAATGCAAACGATGATATCTATTCAGATGGAACCGTCTGCATTATATTTTACTAAAAAAGTCTAAGTACAATTTGTATTCAGACGGATCCGTCCAGACTTTACATTGAAAGTCAATGGGGGGCGGATCCGTTTGAAAAATGCACCATATTGTGTCACCTTTGAACGGATCCGCCCCGCACTTCCCTTGTAACTCTGCACGGATCCGTTTGCCTCCGCACGGCCAGACGGACACCCGGACGCTGCAAGCAGCGTTCAGGTGTCCGCCTGCTGAGCGGAGCGGAGGACAGACGGTGCCAGACTGATGCATTCTGAGCGGATCCGCATCCACTCAGAATGCATTAGGGCTGGACGGATCCGTTCGGGGCCGCTTGTGAGATCCTTCAAACGGAACTCACAAGCGGAACCCCGAACACTTATGTGAAAGTAGCCTAAGTTGATTACAAAAAGTATCATTCCTGGAGGAATTATCTGGGTTAGACATCCCCCTTCCTCCTTTTTAGAAGGTCCAACTGACAATAAAATGACCACAGGTCGTCACACTGCTGGGACCCCTGTCAGTAAGATGGGGAGGCACAGCAGAACTTGTTACAAGACACAGGGATCTCTTGTCTGTTGCTCACTAAGGCTGGGTTCACATCACTTTTTGTCTTGATGTACATAAAAACCTATAAGTTACACGGATGCCTCATACGGATTAAACTTAGGGCAAAAATGTGATTTGAACCTACAGTAGCCTGACTTTGCTTGAGGCAGTTGACCTATAGCTGAATCTGCTTATCAACTTTCTTAGTCTGGTATTTTGCTGCCTTTTTGAGAGGGGGGTATTTTTATTATGCCTTTAAAAACCTTTAGTTTCTGTGCCTCTATGCCGGTTATAGCAAAAGCTATATGCACTTTGCAGTTGTTTCCAGGATCTTGAATCCTGGTTCTTTTGTTTTGTCTAGGTGCATCCTGGGATTTCACTGTCAGTATTGTAGTGGTGTTTGTTCTGGTTTCATCTTTATGTTGTTTGGGTTTTGTGAAATGTTTGCTGTCTAGTTGGACCCAGCTGTTCAGGGTCAGTTTCTGCTAGGCTTATTCCATTTACTAATGTTTACCACTCTCCACCTGTATGCCATTGCTGTCTGCCGTCTGCTCCATTGCTGGATTCTTTCTCTCTCATACATTGCCACCCTGGGCCTGTTTGCTGTCATCTATTGATGAGTTTATTATTCTGCATTTCCTGTCTGATACATGCTTCATACAGTAGATCTTTCTTTTAAACCATCTTGTTGTTATGCAATAATGTTCTACTCATGCCCTGGGTTTATCTGAGTACCAAAGGCCATTAATTAGGACTTGGGAACAGTACCTATAGTGCAGTACCCCAGTAGGATTATTGCAAAGGGTTAAGTGATTTAATGCAATGTTAATAAATGTTATGATTTATTGTGTTCTATATGTGCTTAATAGCAATATTGTCACGGGAGTCAGGAAACCAGACCACATGCAAGTGCAGGTAAAATAAAGTCGTTTATTTAAATGAACATAAATAAACATTTATCAGGGACAGCGTGGTTAGGACGAAGCCAGTAGTCGTCCAAGCCGGGGTCAGGTCCAAAGCGGGTAGTCGTCCAAGCCGGGGTCAGATCCAAAGCGGGTACGTCTGCCGATGCGAGGTCGAGAGCCAAAAGAAACGTCAGCCAGGCTGGATCATACACAGGAACACACAAGGAGCTCAGCCAGAGATGCACCTTGGAGAACAAACACAAGGGCAATGAACCTGAAGCCTGAGCAGACTGATATAGTCAGGTGTTGCCACATCATCACTGTGTGATGCCCAGGCAGCAGGCAAGCGATGATGCAGTCAGATGTTATAAGAGACTGCAGTTATAAGAGACATGTCCAAAATGGCACCACCATGAGTGCAAGGTAAGACCTTGACAGATATGTAGGCATCCAAACAGTTAACAAATTGGTAGACCGTTTAAGTTACCAGGGTGATGGACTGGGTCTGGCCCCCTGGTTGGTTAGTGGCGAGGAGTCCAGTCTGAGGAAAGCTACAGTAAGCAGATGTGTGAGAGAGTTCCTGCAGACCAGGCCCAAGTTCAAAGAACCTCAGTCTCAGAGTCTACAGCGGCCAAGAAGCAATTTCACTACCAGAGTGTCCCTGAGAGAAGGATAGTTTATGGAATAAGAGACTTTAGTGCTGTGGAAAGGATTATTGCCTCTGTCACCTACCACACTTTGAGGAGGATGGGCCATCTATATCTAAAGATCTGGGAATTGCAGAAAGACTTAACAAGAACCCAATTGCATTCCTCTGGTTATTTTGGAAGTACTGCAAAGTGAAAGAGAGAGAACCAGGGAGTACTACAGCTACCATCATTGTTGCTGCCTATATCCCTTTATTGGGAGAAAGACTACACTGTGGAACTGTGCCTCTGTATGTACTGTTACATGTATGTACATGTTACTATCTTCAATTCAGAAAAGAAAGACTTTATTTATTGCAACCTGTGGGCCTGGTTATTGACTCCAAAATACATCTGCCTCTACATCTGCCCATTCTGCAATGTACCCTACCATCTATCCACCATTAAGAGCACCACAACTACCACTCTGCAGAAACCCCAGTACCAGGATGTGTCCTCCTGTCACTCTATGGCCCTAGGGAGTTCCAGAGTGGCTTTTAACACTGTGAACTGTAAGTACTACTATGACTCTCAGAGCCACAACTACCACTCCCATACTCCACGTACTCCTCTGCAGCTCACTGCAATAGGTGAAGTCAATTACTGCCATCTTGCAAACAAAAGATGTTTTTATTTAAAGGGGTTATCCCATCTTAGACAATGGGGGTATATGGGGGCATATCGCTAGGATATGCCCCCATTGTCTGATAGGTGAGGGTCCAACCTCTGGGATCCGCACCTACTTGGAGAACAGAGCGGAGAAAGTTGAGGAGGGCGCACTGCACACACACAGCTGCCCTCCATTCATTTTTATGGAGCCACCGAAAATAGCCGAGCACTGGCTCGGCCATTTCCGTCGGCCCCATAGAAATGAATGGGAGCGGTGGCTGTGCATGCGCGGCGCGCCCCCATTCACTTCTTCACTTCGATGGGAGAGGCAGGGAGCAGCGCCTGGTAGTGGATGGACCCCGGGAAACCCTGGGTCCTCCAGCCACAACTCTCCCCGGCTCCGTTCTTCTTGTAGGTGCTGGTCCCAGAGGTGGGAACCGCACCTATCAAACAATGGGGGGATATCCTAGCGATATGCCCCCATTGTCTAAGATGGGATAAGTTTAAGTATTCAATTGCCCTGCAGCACCCCCACAGGAGAAATAAAGCATTACACGGGGCCTTGTGAAATCATTGGGTTGTCCATCTATTACAATAGTGTGTTTGGTCCTCTACAACAGGCATGCTCAACCTGCGGCCCTCTAGCTGTTGCAAAACTACAACTCCCATCATTCCCAGACAACCTACAGCTATCAGCCTACAGAAGGGCATGGTGGGAGTTGTAGTTTTACAACAGCTGGAGGGCCGCAGATTGAGCATCCCTGCTCTAGAACATTTTTTGTAGCAACTTACCACTCTGCCTAATAGATAAGGCTTATGAATTTTGGGACCCAGACATCTTTTTGTGGAAATACTGTTAAAATAAAATAGGCAACCCCACTAAAAAACCTGTTGTGGTTTTGAAAGAGGAGAAGTGATAACACACAGAAGTCACATATGAACTGGAAAAACGTTCAAGAGATAAATGCTTCTCAAGAGCACTATGTTCACCCTCGCGATCCAGTCACTGCCACTGCTGCCCCTCACTGGTGCCATCTTACATAACTTGCATCACAGATACTTGTGGTGCCCTTGTGTTTGTTTAGTAATTTTTATTTTTTTAACAATTTGGAAAATATTTTACTGTTATAAAAAAGCATTAAAAAAAATGTGACCTTCAGTTTCATTGCATCTTCAGACTATTGCTTCACCTCAGTGAAACCTGTCAGAGAGCCTCTGATCGGCAGACCTTATCCTTAGCTCTCCAACAGCTCATAAACATTTATTTAAGCAAAATCCTTATCAGTTTAATACAAACGTAGCTTAAACTGTTGAAAATGTGTAACAATTTTTTTTTTTTTATCATTTTCGCCTAAAATAAAAATGTAATAATACAAAATGCTCCCAAAAGGTGTCCATAGCAACCAAGTAAATTGAGATTTTGGTAATAGTTGTGTTATCCATTGTATTGTCAGCTATTATCACAAGCTACCACCCACAGACAAGCATGCAGACAGGTTTAGCATTTCTTTCTTTTACCAGCTCAGCTTGTATATAATGATTCTAAACATCCCTTCACTTGCCAGACTCCCTTTGAGTACAGCTATAAAATTTATGACACCCTGGAAGTCATATCTTCAGCAGCCCTGACTCCAACTTCAGTCCTTTAGTCAAACCTTTGACTATAGGCATGAATCATTTCTGACCAAAGACACTGCAAATAAGTCACATTTCAAATGAGTGTCAAAGTTAGAATTACCGGTATATGCGTCAGATCAGACAGTGTTTACATGATCAATGCAGGATGGGTTTACATGCAGATTTTGACCTCAAAGCAATGAGTGCATTCAAAAGGAATGGAAAGTTTACAGGTCGGCCAGACTGTTACTGGTCAGAGAAGGCTGTAAGTGAGACGGCTCAAGTTTGGGAGCCATTGCAGGGGCAGTGTGGGCTGGGTAAGCATCAGCCCAGAAGTTAGAGAGATAGAGCAGATGACCAGAGACTGGCTGCCCTGAGGCCTAGTGAGAGGCCTGTTCATCCCAGTCAAACAGAGTATGTGGCCAGTGTTCTTGGAATGCGCCAAGAGAAGGTTCTTGTCGCACTGTATACTGCAAGTTAACGTTGATCTTTGCAAAGTTATAATTGTACTGCTGTTATAACAAAACAATAACAAAGACAGGTGCACTCTGCAGTCTCACTAAACCCTCAAACTGATTTTAAAATTGAGAGATTAGTCAACATGTCCTACGGTGTAGAACATTTCTAAGCCCGGGCACCACGTCAAGGTTTCTCAAGTAGCCCGAGACCTAAAACTCTCCTACCTGAGCCGTATGGGCGATACCAGGAGCCAGTGGGCAAGTTACAGGAGCATGAGGCCGACTCACAAACAGCTCACCAGTTACCTCCAGCATGTAACCATGCTTGCAATGGGAGGAGTCTGCGGGTCCCACTCAAGACTGACTGATATGGCCCAGGCCTCACAGGTGCACCTAAATGTGGCCTGTAGATGGAAAACAGGCACATTTAAATTGGAGTTTATACACCTCCAGGAATCTATATATACAAACCAAAAAGACAAGGTGGCATTAGCAGGAGGTGCTCAAACCCACATGCAGTCGTGCATATATACAGGGGAGCAAATCCTGCACTTGTGGCCCGTTGCTAATGGCGATCCCCAGCAAAATGCATACGGTGGAGGATGCCCGCAGCGAACCACAAGTACCACAATAGACATCCTACACAAGGTAGCAAGTGTGGATGTCATAATCAATATAACAATATAACAAAACAATAACAAATACAGGTGCACTCTGCAGTCTCACTAAACCCTCAAACTGATTTTAAAATTGAGAGATTAGTCAACGTGTCCTACGGTGTAGAACATGTCTAAGCCCGGGCACCATGCCAAGGTTTCTCAAGTAGCCCGGGACCTAACACTCTCCTACCTGAGCCGTATGGGCGATACCAGGAGCCAGTGGGCAAATTACAGGAGCATGAGGCCGACTCACAAACAGCTCACCAGTTACCTCCAGCATGTAACCATGCTTGCAATGAGAGGAGGGAGGAGTCTGCGAGTCCCACTCAAGACTGACTGATATGGCCCAGGCCTCACAGGTGCACCTAAATGTGGCCTGTAGATGGAAAAAAGGCACATTTAAATTGGAGTTTATACACCTCCAGGAATCTATATATACAAACCAAAAAGACAAGGTGGCATTAGCAGGAGGTGCTCAAACCCACATGCAGTCGTGCATATATACAGGGGAGCAAATCCTGCACTTGTGGCCCGTTGCTAATGGCGATCCCCAGCAAAAAGCATACGGTGGAGGATGCCCGCGGCGAACCACAAGTACCACAATAGACATCTCACACAAGGTAGTGAAAATCCTTAGGTACTCTACCATTGCATAATGTATAGCCTCTAACTATTCATTTTATTCTCTAAGCCCTCATGCACACGACCGTTGTGTGCATCCGTGTCCGTTGTTCCATTTTGCGTGATTTTCTGCGGACCCATTGACTTTCAATGGGTCAGTTGAAAACTCGGAAAATGCACCGTTTGTCATCCGCGTCTGTGATCCGTGTTTCCTGTTTCCTGTCCGTCAAAAAAATATGACCTGTCCTATTTTTTTGACGGACAACGGTTCGCGGACCCATTCAAGTCAATGGGTCCGTGAAAAAACACGGAGGCACACAAGATTGTCATCCGCGTCTGTGATCCGTGTCCGTTTTTTTCCTATCATTTTCAAGGCAAACTTGACTTAGATTTTTTTTTCACTTCTCTGGTCTGGTGATCCTCCAAAAATCAAGGAAGACACACGGAAGAAAAAAACGGACACGGATCACGGAACAACGGAACCTCGTTTTGCGGACCGTGAAAAAATACTGTCGTGTGCATGAGGCCTAAACCTTATGTTTTCAAATTTTAGCTCTTTTTCTTCATTTTACAGTCTTAGGCCTCATGCACACGACCGTTTTTTTTTGCGGTCCGCAAAAACGGATTCCGTTTTTCTTCCGTGGATCTTCCTTGATTTTTGGAGGATCCACGGACATGAAGGAAAAAGTAGTTTTTTTTGTCCTCCTGGCCGTGCGGAGCCAAACGGATCCGTCCTGACTTACAATGCAAGTCAATGGGGACGGATCCGTTTGACGTTGACACAATATGGTGCAATTGCAAACGGATCCATCCCCCATTGACTTTTAATGTAAAGTCAGGAGTCCCTATTAATATACCATAGGATCTGAGTTTTCCCAAATCCGATGGTATATTTTAACTTGAAGCGTCCCCATCACCATGGGAACGCCTCTATGTTAGAATATACCATCGGATTTGAGTTAGATCATCAAAACTCAGATCCGACAGTATATTCTAACACAGAGGCGTTCCCATGGTGATGGGGACGCTTCAAGTTAGAATATACTAAGAACTGTGTACATTACTGCCCCCTGCTGCCTGGCAGCATCCAATCTCTTACAGGGGGCCGTGATCAGCACAATTAACCCCTCAGGTGCCGCACCTGAGGGGTTAATTGTGCGTATCATAGCCCCCTGTAAGAGATAAGGTGCTGCCAGGCAGCAGGGGGCAGACCCCCCTCCCTCCCCTGTATTTAACTCATTGGTGGCCAGTGCGGCCCCCCTCCCTCCCCTGTATTTAACTCATTGGTGGCCAGTGCGGCCCGCCTCCCTCCCCTGTATTTAACTCATTGGTGGCCAGTGCGGCCTCCCCCCCGATCGGAGTCCCAGTTTACTGCAGTCCTGGCTTCCATGTTTGCTTAGCAATTTTAGAAGCATTATACTTACCTGCACTGTCTGTGACCGGCTGGAGGCTCCTCCTACTGGTAAGTGAAAGGTCTGTGCGGCGCATTGCCTAATCACTTAACTATGCTGTCTGTCTTAACATTTAACAAAGAGTGGGACATCCAGCGTGGTCCTGTAATAGGATGCCCTCGTTGCAACAAGTCAGTTCATGACATGACTCCCTCCTAAATATTCCACAATCAACAGTGAGTGGTTTTCTTGCAAAGTGGAGTTGTTTTCGGAACCGCCCCAACTCAGTCACGAAGTATCAGACGACATAAAGTTACAGAGCGGGGTCACCAAGTGCTGAGGTGCATACACATAGTAACATAGTACATAAAAAAAAAGACATGCCGAAAAAACACATTTGTCAATCCAGTTTGTCCTGTTTTCCTGCAAGTTGATCCGGAGGAAGGCAAAAAAAACAAAACCCTGTGAGGTAGAAGCCAATTTTCCCCACTTTAGGGGAATAAAAAATTCCTTCCCGACTCCAGTCAGGCAATCAGAATAACTCCCTGGATCAACGATCTCTCTCTAGTAGCTATAGCCTGTAATATTATTACACTCCAGAAATACATCCAGGCCCCTCTTGAATTCCTTTATTGTACTCACCATCACCACCTCCTCAGGCAGAGAGTTCCATAGTCTCACTGCTCTTACCGTAAAGAATCCTCTTCTATGTTTGTGTACAAACCTTCTTTCCTCCAGACGCAGAGGATGTCCCCTCCTCACAGTCACCGTTCTGGGGATAAATACAGACGTGGACAAAATTGTTGGTACCCTTTGGTCAATGAAAGAAAAAGTCACAATGGTCACAGAAATAACTTTAATCTGACAAAAGTAATAATAAATTAAAATTCTATAAATGTTAACCAATGAAAGTCAGACATTGTTTTTCAACCATGCTTCAACAGAATTATGTAAAAAAATAAACTCATGAAACAGGCATGGACAAAAATGATGGTACCCCTAGAAAACACAGAACATAATGTGACCAAAGGGACATGTTAATTCAAGGTGTGTCCACTAATTAGCATCACAGGTGTCTACAACCTTGTAATCAGCCATTGGGCCTATATATATGGCTCCAGGTAATCACTGTGTTGTTTGGTGATATGGTGTGTACCACACTCGACATGGACCAGAGGAAGCAAAGGAAAGAGCTGTCTCAAGAGATCAGAAAGAAAATTATAGACAAGCATGTTAAAGGTAAAGGCTATAAGACCATCTCCAAGCAACTAGATGTTCCTGTGAGTACAGTTGCACATATTATTCATAAGTTTAAGATCCATGGGACTGTAGCCAACCTCCCTGGACGTGGCCGCAGGAGGAAAATTGATGACAAATCTAAGAGACGGATAATCCGAATGGTAACAAAAGAGCCTAGAAAGACTTCTAAAGAGATTCAAGGTGAACTTCATGCTCAAGGAACATCAGTGTCAGATCGCACCATCCGTCGTTGTTTGAGCCAAAGTGGACTACATGGGAGACGACCAAGGAGGACACCATTGTTGAAAACGAATCATAAAAAAGCAAGACTGGAATATGCCAAACTACATGTTGACAAGCCACAAAGCTTCTGGGAGAATGTCCTGTGGACAGATGAGACAAAAATCGAAGTTTTTGCCAAGGCACATCAGCTGTATGTTCACAGACGAAAAAATGAAGCATATCAAGAAAAGAACACTGTCCCTACTGTGAAACATGGAGGAGGCTCTGTTATGTTCTGGGGCTGCTTTGCTGCGTCTGGCACAGGGTGTCTTGAATCTGTGCAGGGTACAATGAAATCTCAAGACTATCAAGGAATTCTAGAGAGAAATGTACTAGCCAGTGTCAGAAAGCTTGGTCTCAGTCGCAGGTCATGGGTCTTGCAACAGGACAATGACCCAAAACACACCGCTAAAAACACCCAAGAATGGCTAAGAGGAAAAAATTGGACTATTCTAAAGTGGCCTTCTATGAGCCCTGACCTCAATCCTATTGAGCATCTTTGGAAGGAGCTGAAACATGCAGTCTGGAAAAGGCACCCTTCAAACCGGACACAACTGGAGCAGTTTGCTCATGAGGAGTGGGCCAAAATACCTGCTGAGAGGTGCAGATGTCTCATTGACAGTTACAGGAAGCGTTTGATTGCAGTGATTGCCTCAAAAGGTTGCGCAACAAAATATTAAGTTAGGGGTACCATCATTTTTGTCCATGCCTGTTTCATGAGTTTATTTTTTTACATAATTCTGTTGAAGCATGGTTGAAAAACAATGTCTGACTTTCATTGGTTAACATTTATAGAATTTTAATTTATTATTACTTTTGTCAGATTAAAGTTATTTCTGTGACCATTGTGACTTTTTCTTTCATTGACCAAAGGGTACCAACAATTTTGTCCACGTCTGTAGATGATGGGATAGATCTCTGTACTGACCCCTGATATATTTATACATAGTAATTAGATCTCCCCTCAGTCGTCTTTTTTCTAAAGTGAATAGCCCTAATTTTAATAATCTTTCAGGGTACTCTAGTTGCCCCATTCCAGTTATTACTTTAGATGCCCTCCTCTGTACCCTTTCCAGCTCTGCTATGTCTGCCTTGTTTACAGGAGCCCAGAACTGTACACAGTACTCCATGTGTGGTCTGACTAGCGACATAGTACATAAAAGTCTCAATAATTGAGTTCCAAACATCCCCTGGCATTAACATCAGCACAAAAACTGCATCGGGAGCTTCATGGCATTTGTTTCTATGGCCAAGGAGCTGCCTGCAAGCCTTATATCAAGCAGCACAATGGCAGGAATCAGATGGAGTTGCCACTGGACTCTGGAGCAGTGGAAACGTGTTCTGTGGGGTGATGAATCACGCTTCTCTGTCTGGAAGACTGATGGATTCTGGATTTGGTAAATGTCAGGAAAAGATACATCACTGACTGCATTGGCCTAGGCCCCTCTGTTTCAGTGAAGTGAAATCTTAATGCTTCAGCACACCAAGACATTTTGGATAATTGTATGCTTTCAACTTTGTGGAACAGTTTTTGGAAGACCCTTTTCTGTTCCAGCATGACCATGTTCCAGTGCTCAAAGCAAGGTCCATAAAGGTATGATTGGTTGAGTTTGGTGGAGAACTTGACTGACCTGCATAGAAACATGACCTCAACCCATTGAACACCTTTGGGATGGACTAGAGCCAGGCCCCCTCATCCACCCTCAGTGTCTGACCTCATAAATGGTCTTCTGGATGAATGGGCAAATATTTTCACAGACATAGTCCAAAATCTTGTAGAAAGTCTTCCCAGAAGACTGAAAGTTGTTTTATATTTAACTGGGGGATCAACTCCATATTAATACCTATGGATTTAGAATGGAATGTCATTATTGCTCCTGTAGGTGTAATGTGCAGATGTCTCAATACTTTTATCCATATAGAGGGTCATTTATTATCTTAAATACACCTATATTAGGCGTATTTCAGATGCAGATGCGACCTTGCCCCGCTCACGCCAGGTCTAAAATTGTAGCCGCTGGTTTAAGTGTAGAAAATGGTCTAAATATATAAAAGCTGGGAAACTGTCTTACATTTAGAACTGGCGCTGGATGTTCTGAACTTATAGAGAGGCCTGCACCTCTACATAACTTTGGCAGATCCTCCACCAGTTATAGGGCTTTATTAAAACCGGTGTCTAAAACGCTGGTTTTAATTTCATACATCGTGATCAATACAATATACAGTTGCAAGAAAAAGTATGTGAACCCTTTGGAATGATATGGATTTCTGCACAAATTAGTCATAAAATGTGATCTGATCTTCACCTAAGTCACAACAATAGACAATCACAGTCTGCTTAAACACACAAAGAATTAAATATTACCATGTTTTTATTGAACACACCATGTAAACATTCACAGTGCAGACGGAAAAAGTATGTGAACCCTTGGATTTAATAACTGGTTGAACCTCTTTTGGCAGCAATAACTTCAACCAAATGTTTCCTGTAGTTGCAGATTAGACGTGCACAATGGTCAGGAGTAATTCTTGACCATTCCTCTTTACAGAACTGTTTCAGTTCAGCAATATTCTTGGGATGTCTGGTGTGAATCGCTTTCTTGAGGTCATGCCACAGCATCTCAATCGGGTTAAGGTCAGGACTCTTACTAGGCCACTCCAGAAGGCGTATTTTCTTCTGTTTAAGCCATTCTGTTGTTGATTTACTTCTATACTTTGGGTCGTTGTCCTGTTGCAACACCCATCTTCTGTTGAGCTTCAGCTGGTGGACAGATGGCCTTAAAGGATAACTGTCACACTTAGACCCTAATTTCAATTTTCATATATGTAGTTACTAATAACATGATATTCCAGAATCAGTTACTATTAGACTGACTTACCCCATATTTAATAAGATTCAGCCCTTAGCAACCAGTCTGCATAAAACTGCAATTTCACTATTCAGTTAAGATGGCCGGCCACTGCCCTCACTAGCCAGTAACACTAGCCCCCCAAAAGTGTCAGTAACCAGAGCCCTCCCCCTAAAGGGTTAATCTCCTGCAGCACAAAGGGGTCCTCTTACCACTTGTTGCTTTCATTTATACACTGAGCAGACGGCAGATCTCCCTTCCCTGGTCTGTGCTGCTTTGACTCTGCATTCTCCAGCTGTGCTGAGTGAGGGAGCGTCTGCCAAGCGCAGGGACAGGGAGAAGTGCACACAGCCCAGGCACTGTTATCAGCTGCTGGGGAGGACCTGGCTTTAATCATTTACTTACAGTCCCTGGCTGTCTGTAATCTGACCCTGCACGCTGCGTGCTTCTGCGTCCTCTGTCCTTCAAAGCATAGACGGACCCTGCAAAGCAACCTGATTTTAAGCACAGGTAAAAGTAGGCAGTACAGGGAACACAACTGTGGAATTAAGGGGTAATTGAGTACACAGTGAAAAGTTGAAATAGGGCCACCAAGGAGATATTAATCACCACAATCCAATACTCCCAAAAAAAAAAAAAGATGACAGTTATACTTTAAGTTCTCCTGCAAAATGTCTTAATAAACTTGGGAATTCATTTTTCCTTTGATGATGGCAATAAGTCCAGGCCCTGACGCAGCAAAGCAGCCCCAAACCATGATGCCCCCACCACCATACTTCACAGTTGGGATGAGGTTTTGATGTTGGTGTGCTGTGCCTCTTTTTCTCCATACATAGTATTGTGTGTTTCTTCCAAACAACTCAACTTTGGTTTCATCTGTCCACAGAATATTTTGCCAGTACTGCTGTGGAGCATCCAGGTGCTCTTGTGCAAACTGTAAACATGCAGCAATGTTTTTTTTTTTGGACAGCAGTGGCTTCCTCTGTGGTATCCTCCCATGAAATCCATTCTTGTTTAGTGTTTTACGTATTGTAGATTCACTAACAGGGAGTTAGCATATGCCAGAGACTTTTGTAAGTCTTTAGCTGACACTCTAGGATTCTTCTTCATCTCATTGAGCAGTCTGTGCTGTGCTCTTGCAGTCATCTTTACAGGATGGCCACTCCTAGGGAGAGTAGCAGCAATGCTGAACTTTCTCAATTTTTAGACAATTTGTCTTACCGTGGACTGATGAACAGCAAAGCTTTTGGAGATACTTTTATAACCATTTCCAGCTTTATGCAAGTCAACAATTCTTAATCGTAGGTCTTCTGAGAGCTCTTTTGTGCGAGGCATCATTCACATCAGGCAATGCTTCTTGTGAAAAGCAAACCCAGAACTGGTGTGTGCTATTTATAGGGCAGGGCAGCTGTAACCAACCCCTCCAATCTCCTCTCATTGATTGGACTCCAGTTGGCTGACACCTCACTCCAATTAGCTCTTGGAGATGTAATTAGTCTAGGGGTTCACATACTTTTTCCACCTGCACTGTGAATGTTTACATGGTGTGTTCAATATAAACATGGTAACATTTAAATCTTTGTGTGTTATTATAAACCGGATTCCAAAAAAGTTGGGACACTAAACAAATTGTGAATAAAAACTGAATGCAATGATGTGGAGATGGCAAATGTCAATATTTTATTTGTAATAGAACGTAGATGACAGATCAAACGTTTAATCCAAGTAAATGTATCATTTTAAAGGAAAAATACGTTAATTCAAATTTTCATGGTGTCAACAAATCCCCAAAAAGTTGGGACAAGTAGCAATAAGAGGCTGGAAAGTACATTTGAGCATAACGAAGAGCTGGAAGACCAATTAACACTAATTAGGTCAATTGGCAATGTGATTGGGTATAAAAAGAGCTTCTCAGAGTGGCAGTGTCTCTCAGAAGCCAAGATGGGTAGAGGATCACCAATTCCCACAATGTTGCGCAGAAAGATAGTGGAGCAATATCAGAAAGGTGTTACCCAGCGAAAAATTGTAAAGACTTTGCATCTATCATCATCAACTGTGCATAACATCATCCGAAGATTCAGAGAATCTGGAACAATCTCTATGCGTAAGGGTCAAGGCCGTAAAACCATACTGGATGCCCGTGATCTCCGGGCCCTTAAATGACACTGCACCACAAACATGAATGCTACTGTAAAGGAAATCACAGAATGGGCTCAGGAATACTTCCAGAAACCATTGTCAGTGAACACAATCCACCGTGCCATCCGCCGTTGCCAGCTGAAACTCTACAGTGCAAAGAAGAAGCCATTTCTAAGCAAGATCCACAAGCTCAGGCGTTTTCACTGGGCCAGGGATCATTTAAAATGGAGTGTGGCAAAATGTAAGACTGTTCTGTGGTCAGACGAGTCACGATTCGAAGTTCTTTTTGGAAATCTGGGACGCCATGTCATCCGGACCAAAGAGGACAAGGACAACCCAAGTTGTTATCAACGCTCAGTTCAGAAGCCTGCATCTCTGATGGTATGGGGTTGCATGAGTGCGTGTGGCATGGACAGCTTGCATGTCTGGAAAGGCACCATCAATGCAGAAAAATATATTCAGGTTCTAGAACAACATATGCTCCCATCCAGACGTCATCTCTTTCAGGGAAGACCCTGCATTTTTCAACAAGATAATGCCAGACCACATTCTGCATCAATCACAACATCATGGCTGCGTAGGAGAAGGATCCGGGTACTGAAATGACCAGTCTGCAGTCCAGATCTTTCACCTATAGAGAATATTTGGCGCATCATAAAGAGGAAGGTGCAACAAAGAAGGCCCAAGACGATTGAACAGTAAGAGGCCTGTATTAGACAAGAATGGGAGAGCATTCCTATTTCTAAACTTGAGAAACTGGTCTCCTCGGTCCCCAGACGTCTGTTGGGTGTTGTAAGAAGAAGGGGAGATGCCACGCAGTGGTGAAAATGGCCTTGTCCCAACTTTTTGGGGATTTGTTGACACCATGAAATTCTGATTCAACATATTTTTCCCTTAAAATGGTACATTTTCTCAGTTTAAACTTTTGTTCCGTGATTTATGTTCTATTCTGAATAAAATATTAGAAGTTGGCACCTCCACATCATTGCATTCAGTTTTTATTCACGATTTGTATAGTGTCCCAACTTTTTTGGAATCCGGTTTGTAGTTTAAGCAGACTGTAATTGTCTATTGTTATGACTTAGATGAAGATCAGATCACATTTTATGACCAATTTGTGCAGAATTCCATATCATTTCAAACGGTTCATATACTTTTTCTTGCAACTGTATGTGTGTGATGCAAAGAGCAAGTTTAGGGGACTTGGTTTATAAACTTGTATTGACAGATGGAAATGCATTCTCCTTCACATATTTTCCATTACTTATTATATCATATAATGTTACTATATCAAACAGATGTCATTTATTAAAATAGAACTGGATTTCTTCCATATCTCTTCACTAGTCTGAAATTCATATTCCAAGTGACATATTTCTTATTGTATTTTCACTAATAATACGAATAATACACAAATTGTGATCCCAACCTGAAGGGTTTGGTCCAAGCCTGTATCACCTTGTTTTTTACACCGCCATGTATTGTAGGTTAGAGGCCTAAAACCATAATCATACTTTTCTTCAGAATATTCAGTCTTCTAAGGCCTCATGCACACGACCGTTGTTGTGTTCCGTTCCGCAAAATGTGGTTCCGTTGTTCCGTGATCCGTTTCAGTTTTTGTTTCCGTGTGTCTTCCTTTATTTTTGGAGGATCTCCAGACATGAAGGAAAGTAAAAAAAAATCTAAGTCAAGTTTCCATGCAAAAAAACGGGAGCGGATGCGGATGACAATCTTGTGTGCCTCTGCGTTTTTTCACAGTCCCATTGACTTGAATGGGTCCGCGAACCGTTTTCCGTGAAAAAAATAGGACAGGTTATATTTTATTGATGGACTGAAACCATGGATCACGGACGCGGATGACAAACGGTGAATTAGCCGAGTTTTCAACGGACCCATTGAAAGTCAATGGGTCCGCAGAAAATCACGAAAAACTGAACAACGGACACGGAATGAAACAACGGTCGTGTGCATGATGCCTAATCCTGAGAAAAGCTTCTTTTTATTTTAATGCAATTAAGGTTTTAGGTGTACAGTCGGCGCGACCGTTCAATTCGATGCACCTGGCATTTCCTATGGCATTACTACTGGCTCTGAAATGTCAGTCAAACAAAAGGGAGAGGTGCTGAGATTAGAGTTACTTACCATTACTAGCAGAGCAATAGTACACTGAACGGAGAGGCCCTGCCCATGGTGCACAGAAAACATGATTTTCATAAAAATAAGATTTTCTTAGGATTAGAGAAGATTTATTTTTTTAAAGAAAGGTATGGTTATGTTTTGGGACACTTACCCTACATAGTGGTATGCTTACTTTCAAACAAATTGTGGAGGTGACAGACTCCGTTGCACTGTCATGGCCGTATTAGGACCCGCAAACAGCGGGTCCACAATATGCGGGCACTGGCCGTGTGCTTCCCGCATCATGGATGCAGACCCATATGCAGTGCGGACGGATCACGGACCCATTAAAGTTGAATGGGTCTCGATCCGTCCTGGCCGCCGCACAGACGTTGCCAGTGCACTAGGGACCGCAAATTGCGGTCCCCAGTGCACAGAACGGCCGCACAACGGCCGTGTGCATGAGGCCATAAAGTGAACCTTCATTCAGGAAAATCCTCTGATGGATCATCTGATGATGGTGCCATGATAGATTGAGACATGGTGGGATAAAAATCCAGAAAATACACAGTATAAAGGTTTCCCCCATGTTATCCTTTATCCTATAGGGTTGAAAAGTGTCAGTTCCTGTCCTGTGTTCCTCTGCAGAATAACATTCTGCTGCTTAAATAATGAAGTGTTGTGGCTTTTATAAAGCAGAATGTCTCCATTCATTTAAATGAATTTGAAACAAAATCCACATAGAAATCACCACTGAAATCCCAGAGTAAAAATCTGCACCTTTGTAAAAATCCACACCTGCATATTTTCTGGTGGATTTTTACACCCCATGTGAAAGGCATTCTTACTTTACTGCATGAATGCACCATAAAAATTCTGACATACATCATATTTTGTATTATGGAGATACCCAGGGAATATGGAGAAGGCACCATTCAGCACAGAGTCCCTGCAGGTCTGTAATATTTTCCCACCAGCAGTCTGAAGGCCATCATACATAATCTTTGCACGTGACAATGACCTGTTCATGCGCCCTCTGAAACAAGCTTTGTTTATGAACTAATTTTGCTGTCATTCCTTGAAGTTTTAAAGTCATTTTAAAGCTCAAGATAATGAATAAAATTAATTACGTTTATAAATTCCATCACTGAAACTAAATGAGCTTAAATGTTCAAAGCCACAAATACTTTTCTTTGCTCTTTCTGACATTTTCTTTGAGGTTCTCACAGCTGTCAGAAGACTATACATAAATGAGTTGTCATTCTGTCATACACTTCGTCTTTCTGTGCAGTGGCCTTTTCCTGCTCCTTAGGTTTCTTTCACACGAGAGATACAGATTGTGTCAGAATCTTTTCAGAAAAAAAAGGATGGTTTTGCAGGCAAGTTCAATCAGTTTTTTTTTTAGATTGCGTCCAGTGTGTGCTTTTTTTCTTTCTGGATTGTATCTGAATTGCATGCGTTTTTTATGTGTGTAGAGGGAAGTGTATTAAATATTCCCTAGCTTCAATTCCCTATCAACTCTTATCAACTCTTAAGCCCACTAGTTGACACAGACCCATGTTTCCAGAAATACTGATAGCGGCTTGCTGTCACAGATGAGGTATAGTAGGAAACACCACACTGACAATCAGGAGGGAAAGGGAAAGCCACTAGCCCTCAATGCTAGGGAAAGGAAAGGGTCACCTCCTAGAGAACCCTACTCCTGGCCCTCACTCCTAACTGTATGGGAACCCCTTGAAGGTAGGAATGCCCATACCCTGGGACCCTAGAGACCCTAAAGATCCCTATAGATATTGGCAGGGCTGAGACAACCCATTCCTTTCCATATGAAGAAACAAACATCTCCCTGAGGCCTAGTAACAACCAACAAGGAAGGGAAAACAAAACACAATCAAACGCAACACTTAACTTCTCTAGTGAGATGGACGAGCAGGATCTGCAGAGAGGACCACACACACCAGGAATTTCAAAACCAAATTAAGCTATTTTACCGCACAGTCAGAAGGGTGGGGTAAGACTAAATATGGCAGAAGTAATGACTACTAAGCTACACCTGAAACAAGAGATGTGGTCATTAACAACAACAACAACACTGAATCAAGAGTAATCAAAGAGGCTGTTAAATTCCTTCCACGCTCTGCCAGTCTCCTTGATATCCTGACATCTGTCAGGAGAGGGACCGTGACACTTGCATTGTTAAGGTTTATAACAGCTGATCAGTATCTAGTCCTCTTTTGTGCAGACCCCAAACAAGCTGTTGGTGACATGCTAAACATGTTTTTTATAGCATAGGTTATCCACACTTCTGCCCCCATGGCCAAACACTTTCCCTCTACTTATGATAGATAAATAGTCCAGGATTTGTGAATAGGGGGGAGCTCATCCCCGCAAACAGAGGAAGGACTTCACACATGGAAGAGTGGACATGAGTTGAGCCGAGCAGCCTCTCCAGAAACAGAGACTATAAACATTGGCTGAGTATCATTAAACCCTGTAGTGCTCCTATAATTATTAACCCGTTCCTTATATCCCATTAACCCCTGCAATACCCGGTCCCTGTATTTACCTCTGCAGTGCCCTTACATTCAACCCTTACATTGTCTCCATAGCCATATATCCCTGCAATATTCACCCCTACATTACCCCACAGCTACTGTATTGAATTAACCCCTTTTATCCTGTAGGGACAGTTTACAGCCAGGTGGGTGGGTGCTGCTATTAATGTGTGAGTGTATATTAAGATAGATTTGGGGGTGGAATTGTACATTGTGTTGTGTTAGTGTAGTTAGGTGTATTATTATTAGAGTGCTGTTAGTGTTGTACCGTGTGCGTCTGTATATATATTTATATAAATATATATAGATATAGTGTAAAAAACACTTCATTATTCAAATACAGTTTATAGTCTTGTGTGGTAGGTGAGCGAAGCTGGCCCCCCTTCAATCAGCACAAACAAAAACTCCATTGTGTTTCTTTAGTGCTACGTTTGTGCTGTTTTGTGCCGCAAAAATTAACATTTGTGCTGCTTTTATTTTAAAGATAATAGCAACTGTTTGTTTCAACATGATGACATCACCAGCCCCCCTACAACAGCAAAAAGACATGAAACTTGCTGGATGGTTAGTGCTACGTTTGTGCTGGTTTGTGCCGTTTAAATCTCCATTCTACCTCCTTTCGTTTTCGAGTTATTAACCATTTATTGAAAGGTCACCAAAGGTCACCTAGCCCCCCATCACAGCCAAAAGACACGAAACTGGGCCAGTTGGTTAGTGCTACGTTTGTGCTGGTTTGTACTGTAGAAATTAACATTTGTGCTGGTTTTATTTGTAAGATAATAACAAAACCGGGCTGGTTGGTTAGTGCAGCATTTGTGCTGTAAAAATGATCATTTGTGCTGCTTAATTTTATGAACTCCATTAGCAGGGCTGAAGCATACTGACTTTACACAGGTAGTAAGACAAGTTACTGTGGACTGGCATCACTTGAAGTAAGAATGATTATAGCATGCAGACACATCAGTCTCAATGAAAAAGGCAAAAATAGGTTTAATAAGGAATGGCAACATCAGAGACCTGCAACCTGTAAAGGTGTGCGGACACCCAGCGAGAGTCACAAACACATGTGCATTTGATGCATTTTGTCAGTGCCTTTGTAGTGCCTTTTGTGACAGCACATCCTACAGTAATTATGTGACTCAAGAAATAAGCAATGTAGAATGTTTTCAGCTTGTGAAAGCCATGGCAGAAAAAGGTGTACAAAAAGAAATTTACATGCTGAGAGGTAAAATCCTAAGGGACATATTTGGAGCAGAACAAATAAAAGCAGGACTCCAGCTGGTTAAAGCTGAGTGCAACATATCATCAATAATTTCAAATGTGTTCTCAACAGTGCCCAGTATAGTGGCTGAGAGCAAATGTTCTTCAGAAACATGTTCACGACATGTTGGAGCATCAAGAAATATTGCATGTGTATCAGTTGACCAAGACACATTAAAATCCAGAGGAGTTTCAGCTCTACAAGATGCAGTCAACAAACACATTAACTTACCACCTTCAAAATGCCTGTCACACATCCACGCATCCATGATGTGCAACATACACCCATAGAAATGCAGTTTTTTGACCCTTCAGTTTCTGGAAATGTTCTTTGTAATGGTACAGTAGGACACACCTTCAAAACAGGACAGCACCTTTGGATTGACACTGACATAGGATTCTGGGCAGCTGGTGAAACACGAAGCAGAGGTTCACAAGAAAGATTTCTTGAAGAAGAACTCTCAGAATTTCCAACCTACCTTGAATTAAATGAGAACAGGTTCACTTTAAGAGCTGTTGTTGCATTTTGCCAACCAGCTACCAGAAGCTCTCTAGGCCATTACATAGCCTACTGTAAAATAAAAGGTCTGATTACGCATGGGAAAAATATGATGATTTGACAAATGGTATGGCAGTGGTAAATTCACATACCAAGATCTGCCCCCATACTGTTCTGTACACAAGAGGTAGCTGCTTGTAGTCCACAATAGAAGACACCAGCACTGGACAATATGTGCCAGAAGTAAAGCACTTTTTAATTGACAACTACATCAAACAGCCAACATTTCGGGGCCATGCAGGGTCCCTTCTTTTGGCCAACATAGTGACGGTCACTATGTCGCCCAGAAGAAGGGACCCTGTATGGCCCCCAAATGTTGGCTGTTTGACGGACACAGCGCCAGGGCCGTTTGAAGGAATTTGGGGGCCCCAAGCAAAATAGACATGGAGGCCCCCCCCCCCCTCCACACCTTACGCACGCAAAGCCTACAGGAACCACAGTATAGCCATACAGTTTAAGTTCACCCACACTTTATATTAATAAAAAAGGAGGTTTACAGTGCAAATACTGCTGTTGCATTTAATGTGCATGAAATTCGAACAGTGCCATCCACAGATCCCCCTAAACAATGCCATCCACAGATCCCCCCTCCCCTAAACAGTGCCATGATGACATTGTTTAGGGTAGGGGGGATCTGTGGGTGGCACTGTTTAGGGGGGGATCTGTGGATGGCACTGTTTAGGGGGGAGATCTGTGGATGGCACTGTTTAGGGGAGGGGGGGGATCTGTGGATGGCACTGTAGGGGGATCTGTGGATGGCACCGCCATCCACAGATCCCCCTACAGTGCCATCCACAGATCCCCCTCCCCGACGCTCACAGCAGTATATTTATAAACTAATCAGTAACTACTTTAACTTTAATCATTGCTCATTGCTGAGCTCTTTACTTGGATTATTTGGATATCTTACTTTGTCTTAGCTCCGGTAACAGCAGGCAGTGCAGGCGGCGCTCACTCACTGATGTCACACGCCTGCGCCGCCTAGTGGGAGGAGCAGGCGCGTGACGTCGGTCAGTGAGTGAGCGCCGTCCCCCGCACTGCCTGCTATTACCGGAGCTAAGACAAAGTAAGATATCCAAATAATCCAAGTAAAGAGCTCAGCAATGAGCAATGATTAAAGTTAAAGTAGTTACTGATTAGTTAGTTTATAAATATACTGCTGTGAGCAGCGTGGCCCTGTATATTCTAACCCCCAGGCAAGCGTCCTCGTCACCATGGGAACGCCTGGGGGTTAGAATATACCATCGGATTTGAGTTTTTACGATCTCACTGAGCTCGTAAAACTCAGATCCGATGGTATATTCTAACCCGCAGGCAAGCGTCCCCGTCACCATGGGAACGCCTGGGGGTTAGAATATACCATCGGGCACCGGCTCTACTTGGCCCCGGGCCAGCTCGGGGCCCCAAGCAATTGCTTGTTTTGCCTGTTGGGTAGCGACGGGCCTGCACAGCGCCATCGATGTTGTCACTTCAAGCACCAACCTCTTACTCAAGGTCTGTACACTGTATGGAGTGCAGGTGATTTTGTATTATTAGCTGCTTGTAGTTCCAAGTTACTATTTGTTAAGCGTAGGTAGCAAAGGTTTTAGCTTGAGATAATCTTCTTTTTTATGCACTTCCCATGGACAAGTGCAGTTACCGTTTAATGAAGACTGCGAAAAAATCAGGACTTAATATGGATATCTCTATGTTTGGGTTTATTTGTTCTTTATTTGTCATTGATTTTCATGAAAACTTTATGATCTTTAGTTTGTAAAATGATTTGTAGAATAAAAATGTTTGAGACACATTTTACTATTCTACTTTTTGATAGTATTTATTTTTTTGGCTGTAGCTATAATCATTCTTACTTCAAGTGATGTCAGTCCACAGTAACTTGTCTTACTACCTGTGTAAAGTCAGTATGCTTCAGCCCTGCTAATGGAGTTCATAAAATTAAGCAGCACAAATGATCATTTTTACAGCACAAATGCTGCACTAACCAACCAGCCCGGTTTTGTTATTATCTTACAAATAAAACCAGCACAAATGTTAATTTCTACAGCACAAACCAGCACAAACGTAGCACTAACCAACTGGCCCAGTTTCGTGTCTTTTGGCTGTGATGGGGGGCTGAGTGACCTTTGGTGACCTTTCAATAAATGGTTAATAACTCGAAAACGAAAGGAGGTAGAATGGAGATTTAAACGGCACAAACCAGCACAAACGTAGCACTAACCATCCAGCAAGTTTCATGTCTTTTTGCTGTTGTAGGGGGGCTGGTGATGTCATCATGTTGAAACAAACAGTTGCTATTATCTTTAAAATAAAAGCAGCACAAATGTTAATTTTTGCGGCACAAAACAGCACAAACGTAGCACTAAAGAAACACAATGGAGTTTTTGTTTGTGCTGATTGAAGGGGGGCCAGCTTCGCTCACCTTTGTGTGGTCGCTGCAATCCAACACACGTTGTTCGGTAAAAGGTAGCAACAGTTAGAATAAAGGAATAAATAGGCGGAGTCAACGATAGATGAGTACGCCTATTTATTAATATTAATTAATATTAACACAAAATATTAATAATTAATGTTCCCTATTCTACGTCTATTTATTAATATTAATTAATATTAACACAAAATATTAATAATTAATATTTCCTTTTACAATGTGCATGAAGAAAAACTGAAGAATAACAATCCACATCTCCAAGCATCCATTTGTGAAAAACGCATTGCGTCCAGATACCTTCTGTTTTTCATGAAAGCCCAATTCACTTCCATGAAACCAGGGCTCTGTGAAAAACGCTAAATATAGAACATGCTGCAATTTTTCCTGACTCAAAGGCAATGCGTAAAAACTATGCTCATTGAAATGAATGGGTGAGGATTCATTCTGGATGCTATGGATTCACTACACGCATCAGGACAGAAAACTTGCTCATGTGAAAGAGCCCTAGGAAAACATAAAGGAGAAAAAATTAAAAATATTTAATTTTGAATTGAACTGTGCCATTTTCTATATTTCATAAATTATTCCCAGTTTTTTGTGCTGTCCACACAGAGGTCTTTTCCATAAAATAGAGGCTGATGGAGGGTCATGTGACCAGGCAAATTGCTCTGCCTTCTTTATTCAAATATGCTGCTCCTGCCATCTGCACTTGCTCCATTGGGAGTTTAGTGCAGGTGCAGTGCGTCTAAATGGAGGAGACTGAGTGATCAGTGGTCATCTTAGGGACAGGACCTCTAGGCAAGAAAAATATGAGAACTGCACACCCTAGATGGTGGGTGCTCGTAGAGGACAGGCGTTAATAGATTCACAGGAGAAATCCATGGCACACCAAATGCATTTCATCAATTAATCGTTTTTAATTCATAAAATGTATAAACTACTATGAATTAAAAACTATTAATTTATGAAATGCATTTGGTGTGCCGTGGATTTCTCCTGAGGACCTCTAGGCAGACAGCACAGAATTATATTAGTGTCATATAGTCATCTTACATACACATTGGTGAACAGTTACCAGAAAATGGCCAACCCCGTTAAGGCATATACTGTAGATGTCATAGAGCAGTGTCTCAGATTTTGGACCCCCTCTATGAACCACATTAAATAGCTGGCCACTGCAGGGGAAACGTTTGGCCAAATGCAGCAATAACACCTGGTTGCAGCTGTATAATGTCCAGCAATTATTTTATTTCAGAAAAACATTTTGTACATTTATCAGTAACTGCTCTGCACAATTACATTAAACCCACGTTTCATCTTTTAATTGTGGAACTTGATTGCTACATTGTGTACGGTAATGAAATGTTTATAAAAGGTTTATTAGCAGAATAATATAGGATCATTCAAATAATGAGAATTAATCACAAGTGTGAACCATGTGTACTAAAGAGTCATAATAAAACAAAAGGTTTGTATGGCGTGCAATGACGGTTTATTGTGTCCTCCATTCAGATTCATGGTAAAGTGTTTTATGCTTTGCATTTCTCTTTGTTAGCTGAGTACCTGTTTTTTTTTGTTTTATTTATTGCCGGGTAATTGTTATGTGTTTCCATTTGTTAAAGTTTCGGCACTTTGTACAGTTTAATGGGAGATGGTAATTTGTGTGAAATGGATGTTTGCATAAGGCCTCATGCACACGACCAGTGTTTTGGTCCGCATCCGTTGCTCCGTTCCGTGGTCCACAAAAAAAATATAACCTGTCCTATTCTTGTCCGTTTTGCTGACAATACAAGGCAATTATATCAATGGCTGTCCGTGCCGTTCCGCAAATTGCCATTCATGTTTTTCGGATCCGCAATTTTCGGACAACAAAACGCACAACGGTTGTGTGAATGAGGCCTAACCGTTGTGAAAATCATTTTCTTATGCTATGATTGTTGCAGCATATTACAGTAACATATATTTTTTGCTGCATCTGCACTTATTTATACCAACTTTCGAATGTGTTACTTTTGTTTCAAATACAGATCATTTTTTAAACTGCCTAAATCAAATTTATTGTGAGAGTGGTATTATCTTACTACTACTGGGGGGAAGTTTGCTTCAAGTACAATGCTTTTGGTATGGTCATAAGAAAACAAAGTAAACCCCTTTTGAATTCTATGGTTATATGTATGAGGCCATAATAAAAATAATGTGGTCCTTGGAAGGTCTTACAGTTAGTTAACTACAGCCTCAGATGAACAACAACGCATAACAGATTACACAGTGTCATTATTTAACAAAAACTAAACCAAAATACCCTTACTGCATCCATAGAAATTAAAAGGGTAAGTTGCAGCTAAGTGCTGCTAATCAAATGCCCTTGATTAATTGATCATCAGCAAGTGTGACCACCTCTATGAAAGCAGAAGATTTGGCAGTTTGCTGGTCTGGAGCATTCAGTCATGTGGAAATACAATCTCAGGGCGGAAAGACATAAGCAGTGATCTTAGAGAGGCAATTGTTGTTGCCCAATAATCTGGGAAGGGTTACAAGGCCATTTCCAATCAATTTGAAGTCCATCATTCTACATTGAGAAAGATTATTCACAATTGGAAAACTTTCAAGATAGCTGGCAATCTTCCCAGGAGTGGATGTCCCAGCAAATTCACCCCAAGGTCAGACCACAATGCTAAAAAAAAATCATAAAACCCAAGAGCTACATCTAAGCCTCATTTAGCATGTTAAAAGGGTTATCCGAGTGTATTTTCACTGATGAACTATAGGTCATCAGTAAAAAAAACGCTCAGAAAACCCATTCATGAAAGACAGTACAAAAAGACTGTAACAGCGGCTGCTGTGGGCCGATGTTCCCGTACTTACCGCCGCGGTCCAGGGTATCGTGTTCAGCGATGATCTGCTGCCAGTGTTTCCTTTCAGCTCTGACCACGGCATGCTTGCTGCTTGTTTCTTACAGAATTTCCTTAAAGGCCGGCGCTCGTCACTTCCTGTGTTTTATAGGTTGAATCATGTGGCCTTGTCAACCAATCCTAGCCCTCCTGCACATATATAAGTGGCTCAGCCCCCTTCCCAGATGCCTCAATGTCAAGGTCCTTGTGTCCTGCTGAGGTTCCTGATATCTGCTTGTGTTCCTGACTCGTGCTTGTGTTCCTGTATTCTGCTACCTGTTTGATCCCTGCCCGCTTGCCTTGACTCTCCTGTTGCTGATCCGGTTTGCCTGACCTGTACCTGTGTCCCATGCCCTGACCTATTGCCTGTCTGACTTTGCCTCTGCCTCATCCTTCGGTCCTTCACTGTTGCTCCTGGTAACGGCTCAGCATGCTGACAATGCCTGTACCTCTGGTACCTTTCTCAGGTACCTCCTGGTCCGCCTGGACCAGCTGCCTCTCCTCCTCAAGAGGTAGCAACCTGGTGTTCCCCTCAGGAAAGTCTATTCCCACCATCAGGGGTACTGTGAAGATTGAAGGGTTCATTTAGACAACGCCCTTAGAGGAGGTAGGACATGTGGCACAGTGGGTTCACACCTGCTGGTTCATGAGAAAGATGCAATAAATATGACTTAAAAGGAAGAAAAGTGGCGCGCTGGATTGGTGCTGACACGGGAGGTGCTCTCAGTAAAAAGGAAATCACCCTTCCTTTAAACAAATGAAACAATAGTAAAAAGATACTGGGCACTCTCTGACTAATGGAACCTAATAGTTTAATTAAAATACAACATATACACTTCAATAAATTAAGATAAGCATAATATTACATACAATTACAATAAAAATAGATTCCTCCACCTATTGGTACCAATTTAGGTCAAATTGATTAAAATGAATAGCCTCTGGGTATTCAGGGTATGAAAAGTCCTTGAAAAAAAAAGTCCTTTAGGGAAGAAAAACCTTATAAAAAGATCTCCGCAGAACAAGTTGTTTCAATCGGATAGTGGTGCAGTGGTTTTATAGAGCGGCGTCCCGCTATTACTCACTGTTTCGCTGCAGCACTGAGCTCCGCTGCTGTATTGGTCCTTTGGTTTTCAGGGATTTCTCCGGCTGTCCGCGGTTCCCTGGCTGTTTTTCCGGCGCCACTCCGTAGATAAAAGAGCCGGCGCTTGGATAATTTTGCAGCCTCCTTTTCTCGCGCTGAGCTCGCTGTACAAATGAGCGTGTTCAGCTCTTACAGTCCATTCTCAGAGAGTGCGCGTCGGGTCTGTTGTTGAGACAGAAAAGGTTCCAATGCCAGCGGTATTTTAGTGCATAGCATCCAAGTATATCAGGGGGTCCTGGCACCAAACGCGTTTCGGGGTCTATTGTTACCCCTTCCTCAGTGGTAATGCCTCCCCCTTCTGAATCTCCTTATATAGTCTTTGGTGATTAGGTTACAACTTACAATCATCAGCTGGGTGGGTTGGTTTCTTTTTTCAGAACCTCTGTATACCAGCCGGGCGATGTCAGCTCCTGTAGCTCCTGGACTGTAAGAGCTGAACACGCTCATTTGTACAGTGAGCTCAGCGCGAGACAAGGAGGCTGCAAAATTATCCAAGCGCCGGCTCTTTTATCTACGGAGCGGCGCCGGAAAGACAGCCAGGGAACCGCGGACAGCCGGAGGATTCCCTGAAAACCAAAGGACCAATACAGCAGCGGAGCTCAGTGCTGCAGCGAAACAGTGAGTAATAGCGGGACGCCGCTCTATAAAACCACTGCACCACTATCCGATTGAAACAACTTGTTCTGCGGAGATCTTTTTATAAGGTTTTTCTTCCCTAAAGGACATTTTTTTTCAAGGACTTTTCATATCCTGAATACCCAGAGGCTATTCATTTTAATCAATTTGACCTAAATTGGTACCAATAGGTGGAGGAATCTATTTTTATTGTAATTGTATGTAATATTATGCTTATCTTAATTTATTGAAGTGTATATGTTGTATTTTAATTAAACTATTAGGTTCCATTAGTCAGAGAGTGCCCAGTATCTTTTTACTATTGTTTAATAAATATGACTTGTTTGAAACAGTTGCCAGGAGAAAGCATCTTCTATCATAGCACCATCGCTTAGGTTTGCTGCTGAACAAACCACAAGACTTCTAGAACAATGGACAAACCAGACTATGTGGAGATGTTTGGCCATAATGCACAATACTAATTTTGGCAAAACCCAAACAAAGCATATCAATTGTCAAGCACAGTTGTGGAGTGTCCGAATTATTGAATATAAAAATATCCTAATTACAATATAGACAGATATATGTGCTGTTTGGAAGTTATCTTGTCAGATTGTAATAGGGCAAGGGGAGTTCAATATTAGTGTTGAGCGAGCATGCTCGGCACATGGCGGTACTTGGCCGAGAACCGCATGTGTTCGAGCGCCATGCTTGAGTCTCCTCCCTGCACGTTTCACGGCTGCTAAGCAGCCAATGAACATTCAGGTAAGTACTGCCATCACTGTAATGCCAGGAACAATGTTGGCTACTGGCATTACAGTGATTGGCTGGCCGGAACGCGTCATCGGGTACTATATAGCACCCGATGACGCGGGTTCGGCTCATTGCGAGTCAGGGAGAGCTGCGCTTAGGAAGGGACATATAGTGTAGGGTGTTTGTGATCGCAATTTTTTTCCATTTTAAAACGTTTCAAAGACCCAAAAGTCTTTTTAAGGACTATTGTGTGTGGTGGCAGCAATTTAACGTAGCAATGTAGTCTTCATTTTTTTTTCTCCATACTTTGCAATTCTTTTTCTATAGAGGGTGTCTGCAGTGACTTGTGACATCTGTTTAGCAATACCTTCTGTGTGTCTGGGGCAGAGATAGGAAGAATATTATTTAAAACAATTATATTTTTTCCATAATTTATCCACATTTTTCCTATAAACAGTCCCGGCAGAGTATTTTCACATCTGTGCTGCAATAGTGTCTGTGTGTCAGGGCCAGATATTGGGAAAAATATTACTGACAACAAATATATTTTTTCCATAATTTATCCATAATTTTCCTATAAACGGTCCCTGCAGTGAATTGTCACATCTGTGCTGCAATAGCGTCTGTGTGTCAGGGCCAGATATTGGGAAAGTATTACTGACAACAAATATATGTTTTCCATAATTTATCCATAATTTTCCTATAAACGGTACCTGCAGAGAATTGTCACATCTGTGGTGTAATAGTGTGTGTGTGTCAGGCCCAGATATTGGAAAAAATATTAGTGAAAACAATTATATTTTTTCCATAATTTATTCAAATTTTTCCTATAAACTGCCCCTGCAGTGAATTGTTACATCTGTGCTGCAATAGCGTCTGTGTGTCAGGCCCAGATATTGGGGAAAATATTAGTGACAACAAATATATTTTTTCCATAATTTATCCACACTTTGCCTATAAACAGTGTCTGCAGTGCATTGTCACATCTACGCTGCAATAGCGTATACTGTGCTTGCTGTGAACTGTGACATCCGTGCCACATCTTGTGTGTTAAGCGTGCATATAACATTTAATATTAAGAAGGCGAGCATTAAGGGACGGGGCAGTGGTCGTAATGCTGATGGTGCACGCAGAGGCCGTGGCCCTGGGCGTGTTGAAACTGTGCCTGCTGCCAGAGCACAAGAAAAACAATCATCCAAGATGCCTAGCTTCATGTTCCAGTTTGCAGGGCGCCACAGGACACCACTCTTGAAGTTAGCCCAGTGCCAGCAGGTGGTCGATTGGATTGCAGCAGATAGTGCTTCCAGTTGGTTAAGCACCACCCTGTATTCAACCAAGTCCAGTCTCAGTAGCCAGGAGTCTGGTCCACACAATCCTCACACTGATCCTCCTTCCTCATGCCATTTATAGTCTGGCCAAACAAGTGATCCTACACTCGGATATTCCGAGGACTTCTTTTTATCGCCATTAATTCATTTGGCCCTCTCGCCAAGCATGCTTGAAGAGGGACCTGAGATCTTGTGCCCCGAACCTCTTGAGCATCCAGAGTCACAAGAATATGACACTGGGGAACGGCAATTAGTGTTTAATGAGGTGGATAATGATGAGACACAGTTGCCAATGACTCAAACCCAATTACTGTCTCAAGAGGTTGAGGAAGAGAATGACACACAGTTGTCAATCACTGAGATTATGGTTAGGTAAACAAATCAGGAGGATGATCAGAGTGAGGAAGTGGAAGAGGAGGTGCTTGACGACGAGGTCACTGACCCAACCTGGGAAGGTGGTAACAAGCCGAGCGAGGAGAGCAGTACAGAGGGGGAGGGATCTGAAGCACTGCAACAGGCATGATTGTGTCTGATAATGGCCGTAACTTGGTGGTGGCTTTGGAGCTGGGCAATTAGACACATCCCATGATTTGTCCATGTTATTCAACCTTGTGGTTCAATGGTTTCTAAAAACCTACCCCAATTTGCCTGAACTACTGGTGAAGGTGCGCTGCATGTGTGCACATTTCCGCAAGTCACCGACAGCTTCAGCCGGTCTGTCAACTCAGCAGTAGCTCTTGAAATTGCCAGCTCACCAGCTGTTGTGCAACGTGAGCACACGCTGGAACTCCACGTTCCACATGTTGGCCAGGCTTTGTGAGCAGCAGAGGGCAGTTGTGGAATACCAGCTGCAACATGGTCGTCGACCTTTCCAGTCAGCTTCCGCTATTCACAAGCGAGGAATGGGCATGGATGTCTGACCCCTGGGAGGTTTTACGCAACTTTGAGGAATCAACACAGATGGTGAGCGGCGATAACGCCATTATTATTAGCGTCACTATCCCACTTCTGTGTTTTCTCAAACGCTCGCTGCTCACAATCAAGGACTGGCGCTTTGCATGTGGAAGAGGTGGAAATGGGGGAAGACATTACACAGGTTGATGATAGCAAGACCACCCTCAGTTTGTCTTCGTGAATTGGAGGCTGAAGAGGAGCAGGAGACGGTTGGCTCAGCTACAGAGAGTAGTACCCATGGAAGTTTAATTCCATCTGCTCTGCGTGGGTGGGCAGAAGAGGAGGAAGAGGAGATTGGGAGTGATCCTCCTGATGACGACAGCGAAGTCTTGCCTGTTGGTACTCTGGCACACATGGCTGACTTCATGTTAGGCTGCCTTTCCCACGACCCGGCGTTATACGCATTTAAACAACATGGATTACTGGTTGTTCACCCTTCTCGACCCCCGCTACAAAGAGAACTTCTCACCTCTCATTCCTCTGGTGGAGAGGACGAGCAAAATGGTGCAATACCAGAAGATCCTTGTTGAAAAATTGCTCCAAAATGTTCCATCTGACAACGCTGGCGGCAGAGTCAGTACTTCCTTGGCCAACCGAGGAGGGTAGAGAAGGGGAACACACAGCAGTTCCAACAGAGGCAGGGCAACATTCTCCAAAGCCTGGGACAGTTTCATGACACCCCGCCAGCACCCTCACCCTGATGTGCTGCCTACTGCCACAAGGAGAGAAAAATTTTGGAAGATGGTGAGGGAATACATAGCAGACCATGTCAGCATCCTCAATGATCCCTCAGTGCCTTACAACTACTGGAAGTCCAAGCTGGACATGTGGCACGAACTGGTGCTCTACGCTTTGGAGGCGCTGGCCTGCCCTGCCGCCAGCGTTTTGTCTGAGCGCGTATTTAGGGCTGCTGGTGGCATTATAACAGATAAGCGTATCCGCCTGTCAACTCAAAATGCTAACAGGTTGACTCATATAAAATTAACAAGGCCTGGTTTGACCATGACTTCTCGACTCCACCAGAGGAATGCTGATGAACATAAAGTCACTTTATATGTGTTGTTTTTAATGTAGTTAATAGACTGTATTCCCATGCACCCCTTCCACCACAAACAAGGGTATATGGGTGAATCTTCCTTTTCTCCTCCTCCTCTTCCGTCATATCAACATGCATTGCTTATTCGTCACATATAATGCCCTCGCATATATGGCCTTCGAATATAATTTTTTAGAGGGTCCGCTCACCAGCAGGCCCTCACATATAATTTTTTAGAGGGTCGGCTCACCAGCAGGCCTTCGCATATAATTTTTTACTGAGTCCGCTCACCAGCAGGCCCTCACATATAATTTTTTACAGGGTCCGCTCACCTGCAGGCCCTCACATATAACATTTTAGAGGATCCGCTCACCTGCAGGCCCTCACATATAGAGATGGCCTTGCAGTTTGCCCGGCGGTCGGTTCGCGGCGAACTTTGTTCGTTCGTGATTCGCCGAACATGCGAAAATATGGCGATATTCGTGCCTGCCATATTCTTTTACATTATGAAGAACTTTGATCCATGACACATCCATCAGGTGGTACAGGACAGAAAATTGAAAAGTTTCAGCACATGGACATACCCCCTACCTTCTAAATAGACCTGATCTGGCTGCCATTTTACATTCTGTCTTTTGTCAGTGTAGGGAGAGGTTGCTGTGTGGAGCAGGGACAGACTGTTGTTGTGACACAAATCGCTAGCTAATAGGTCCACAAAAGTCCTTTTAAGGACTGGTATAGGTGTGCAGTACATAGGGGTGTAATACACTTATAATATACTTTCTAACATAGAAAGCATATTATAGTAGATTTGTATTGTGCAGCATGTGACTGGTGAGCGGTTCTGCAGCGATACTACAACTACAAAGAGTGACCAACGCAATTAGAAAAAAGTATTATAACTGGTGTGATATGCCAGTGGCCCCCCAAAACGACAGATTGAAGTGGGGTTTTATATACCAATATACTTTCATAATAGTGTATTTGGGTACTGCTGAATTTTTTACCTGTTTTGCTGCATTCCCTCTGCTACACACAGTGACAAACGGTACTGGAAAAAAAGTATTGTAACTGGCGTGATACACCAGTGGCCCCCCAAAGTGACAGATTGAAGCGGGGTGTTATATACCAATATACTTTCATAATAGTGTATTTGGGTACTGCTAAATTTTTTGCCTGTTTTGCTGCATTCCCTCTGCTACACACAGTGACAAACGGTACTGGAAAAAAAGTATTATAACTGGTGTGATATACCAGTCGCCCCCCAAAATGACAGATTGAAGCGGGGTGTTATATACCAATATACTTTCATAATAGTGTATTTGGGTACTGCAGAATTTTTTGCCTGTTTTGCTGCGTTCCCTCTGCTAACACAGTGACAAACGGTATTGGAAAAAAATATAACTGGTGTGATATACCAGTGGCCCCCCAAAAGGACAGATTAAAGCGGGGTGTTATAAACCAATATACTTTCATAATAGTGTATTTGGGTACTGCTGAATTTTTTTGCCTGTTTTGCTGCATTACCTCTGCTACACAGAGTTACAAACGGTACTGCCAAAAAATTATTATAACTGGCATGATATACCAGTGGCCCCCCAAAAGGACAGATTAAAGCGGGGTGTTAAATACCAATATACTTTCATAATAGTGTATTTGGGTACTGATTAATTTTTTTGCCTTTTTTGCTGCATTCCCTCTGCTGCACACAGTGACAAACTGGCGTGATATACCAGTGGCCCCCCAAAACGACAGATTGAAGCAGGGGTGTTATATACCTTTTTCCACAAACACTGCGCTTCTCTAGAGAATTTTGTCACAGGGTCATTTAAAAATTGACAGGCGGAGGAAGAGGCAGGCCCTTCTGCAGGAGTGGTAGGCGTAGGGCAGGAGCACCAGGCCAAAGCCTAAGTCAAGGACGCAGCAGACTTGGTTGAGTGGCTCACTCAGCCTTCCGCTTCTGCACCCTCCTCACTTTCTGCTGTGTGAACCCCCAAAGACACCACCACCAAAACCACCATATACCTCCGCCTGAGTCACAGGAGTCACAGGAATTATTTTCCGATCCATTAAAGACATTTCAGATGCACAGCCATTCTTGGCATCGGATCAGGAAGAGGAGGTAGCAACGGCCGCCACTCAGCAGTCTGACGACAGTACCCAGATCAGCCCAAGGAGGTTGGTCCCCGCTGTTGCTGCTTACTCCGAGATCTCTAATGTTAGTGGTGGGGAAGATGACGTCGATGATGACGTGTCTATGGACGTCACGTGGGTGCCCACAAGAGAGGAAGAGGAGGGGAGTTCAGAGGGAGAGATGGACCAGCAGATAGGGAGGAGAAGCAGGCAAAACTTACACTGCACAGGAGGGAAAAACCAGACTGCTAATGTATTAGGAGCGAGCCATCTACCATGCACGGTCACATCTGGCGCTCCCAGGACACCGGCACATGGCTCCACAGTGTGGGCTTTTTTTTACATGTCAGCTGCTGACAATAGTGTTGCCATCTGCAGCCTTTGATGTCAATGCATAAGTCGCGGTAAGCCCAGCACTTACCTAGGTACGACCGCCTTAAGAAGGCACCTGGCCTCCCATCACTGAGCCAAGTGGGAGCAACGCTGTCAGAACCCACAAAGCCACACTCCAGGCGCTCACCGTCCAGCCTCTTCTCCTTCTCCTCCCAATTGTCCTCCACTCCACCTTCCATCGGGCCATCCTTACGTTTATCTGGCAAAAGGCAGGCTTCCATGGCCCAAATGTTCAAGCGTAAAAAGATAATGACCCCGGATAACCCTCTTGCCCAATGGTTGACCGCTGACTTGTCGGAACTGCTAGCCCGCCAACTACTGCTAAACTGGTGGACTCGGAGGCCTTTAGAACATTTTTGGCCATTGGAACTCTGCAATGTAAGGTCCCAGGAAGTAAAGATTTCTCCCAGAAGGGCATCCCAGAGCTATATGGCCTCATTCAGCGGCAAGTGAATGTATCTCTGACAGACAGTGTCGGTGCCAAGATACATCTGACCACAGACATGTGGTCTAGCAAACACGGGCAGGAAAGGTACATAACTTTTACTGCCCACTGGGTGAACCTTCTGACGGCCGTCAAGCATGCAACCCATGGCACCCGTGTAGATTTGGTGTTACCGCCACGGATTGCATGCAGGCCTGCTTTTTCTTCTCCTCCTCCTACTCCATCCTCCCTCTCCTCCTCGGCTGACTCCTCCTTTTCCGCTTCTATCGCCTCTTCCGCTGCGCCCCCCAAGATCCCCAGAACCTATTCGACATGCCAGGTGAGACGTTGCCATGCTGTACTGAGTCTATGGTGCCTGGAAGCCAAGAGCCACACCAGTCCTGCACTCTTTTCAGCTTTGCGTTCACAGGCAGATCAGTGGCTAACCCCGCTCAATTTGACAGTTGGTAAAGTGGTGTGCGACAATGGTGCCAATCTGCTGAGCGCGCTGAAACAGGGCAAAATGACACATACCGTGCATGGCACACATCCTGAACTTAGTCGTGCAGCGATTCGTTGCCAAATACTCCGGGGTCCAGGACGTCTTGCGGCAGGCCAGGAAAATCTCAGGTCATTTCAGAAGATCTTACACGGTCATGGCTCGCCTTGCTGACATTCAGCGGCGACACCACCTGCCAGTCAGAAGTCTGATTTGTGACTGCCCGCGTCACAATGGAACTCAACCTTGTATATGCTTGATAGGCTGCTCCAGCAGAAACGTGCAGTTAACGACTACCTGTACGAACTCTGCGGCAGGACAGGTTCTGGGGAGCTTGTTTTTTTTCTACTGCACCAGTGGCTGCTCATGCGCGATGCATGCAGTCTTCTGCAGCCATTTGATGAGATCACCAAACTGGTCAGTCGCAGCCAGGGTGCCATCAGTGACATCGTACCTTTTGCCTTCTTTCTGGAGCGTGCATTGCGTTGTGTCATTGATCAAGCCATCGAGTAGCAGGAGCAGGAAGATGAGGAAGTTGCAATGCTGGATGAATTTCCAGGGGGGGCTACTCCATCTGAGAAAAGTCAACAACAGGAGTCTGAAGAGGAGTCAGGGGAGGATGGTGCCGGGGCGGATGAGGAGGAGCAAGAAGAGCATGCTTTAAACCTTTTTGGCATCCCTGGTGTTGTCCGTGGATGGGGGGAGGAGAACGAGGACAACATTATCCTGGATGATGATGATGAGCAGGAGCCAGGCCACTACACCGCTTCCAGTTTAGTGCAAATGGGGGCCTTCATGCTCGAGTGTTTTAAGAGCGACCCCCGTATAAAAAGCATAAAGGGCAAGGACCAGGACTGGGTGGCAATGTACTTAGACCCCCGGTACAAACAAAAAACGGCGGAAATGTTACCACCATCACAGAGTGCTGTCAGAATGCAGCACTTCCAGGCCTTGCTTCGAGAAATGCTGCATTCTGCTTTTGCGGGCGCTGGCAGAGGAATTTCCACTCACAGAGAAACAGTTGCGGGTTCCAATCCAACAGCGCCTGCAAGAAGAGGGCAGTTTGAAGATGTGTTGGTCACTTCTGATATGAGATCCTTCTTTCAGTCGACCCATCGACAGCTGTCCTCCAGATCCAGCATCAGGGAACGCCTAGACCGACAGGTGTCCGACTACTTCGGGTTAATGGCCGATGTGGACGCTCTGAGAAGTGATGAACCCCTGGACTACTGGGTGGGAAGGCTTGACAGAGCTGGCACAATTTGCCATGGAACTGTTGGCTTCCCATCGTCCAGTGTCCTGTCTGAAGGACGTTCAGCGCAGCAGGGGGGATTGTGACCGATAAGCACACTCGCCTAGCTCACTACAGTGTTGACTACCTAAAAATGAATGAGGCATGGATCTTGGAGGAATTCAACACATGTGACCAGTAGAGCATGTTTGATTGAAATTCCTCATGACAGCCCACAAATATCCGCCAACACCCATAACAATTCATGGTCCCTGTCTTAGGTAAATACAGTGGCATAAAAGGCCTTTTATGTCCGTTGAATGCCTAATTTGTGGGGCCTGTAGTGGCCGTCACTTACTTCTTTATCCTGTGAATGTGTAATGTATCTCCAGCCACAGAATACAAAGTTCTTTGCTGTCAGGTGAACGCCTGTTGACTAATTTTTGGGGCCTGTAGTGGCCGACACTTACTTCTTTAGCCTGTGAATGCCTAATGTACCTCCAGCCACAGAATACAAAGTTCTTTGCTGTCAGGTGAATGCCTGTTGGCTAATTTTTGGACCCTATATGTATTTGACATGTATTTACCGGCTGCTGTCAGTTCTGGCTGATTTAGGCCAAGCTATTACACTAAAACAGAGCAATATTACAAAAACCAAAATACACGTTATAACTGTATAAACAATTTATATAACTTATTAGAAAAAATAATAATTTTAAGGCAACTTTTCCAATAGCAGGAGCATCTCCTGCACCCCCTTCATGGCCTGGCGGTGCCTCTTTTCCATGGCCTTCATCCGCTCCCGAATGACCCGGTGGCGGTGCTCCTTCTGCATTTTGGCCAATTTGGCCTTCAATGTCTTCAGTACTGTTTGAAAAAATATATATAATATGAACATTATTTGCAATTCTTATTAAACCTTTAAACCTTTATTTTGTGGTGCATATGACTTTTTGATCGCTTGCTATTACACCTTTTTGTGATAAAAGTTGTAAAAAAAATGCCTTTTTGGAGAGTTTACATTTTTTGTTTTGAAAGGTGTCCACCTGAGGGGTTACTTGGTATGATATTTTTATACAGCTGGTTGTTACAGATGCGGCAAGACCTTATATGTTTTATTATTTTTGTAGTTATTTCTGTTTTACACAATAAAAGCATTGTTGAAACAAAAATAATTCATGTTTTAGTGTCTCCATAGTTTGAGAGTCATATTATTCTTTTTATTCGGCAATTGTCTAATGGTAGGGTCTCATTTTTGGCCAAATGAAATGACAGAATGGTACTATTTTGGGGGGCATATGCCTTTTTTGATAGCTTGTTGCACTTTTAGTGATGTTAGGTGACTAAATTATTATTATTTTTTACTTGTTTCTTTTTTTCTAATTTTTACAGTGTTCAGCTGACGGGTTAGATCAAAGGATATTTTTATAGAGACGGTCGATATGTACATGGCGGTACAAAATATGTCTGTTTGTCTATTTTTTACCTTTTTTATTTATTTATTTAAAGTCTTTATACACATTGACGATTTAAATCTTAATACGTTAGTGATATTTATGATGATTATATCGTTTATTAATTTGTGATATTTCAGTACAGTATAATTTTATTTTGTTTGTTAGTTAGTTCTATAGAGTTTAATATTATTTATTTGTTAAGTTAATGGTTTTAATGTAGATTAAAGAGTTATTGTCCAGTGTTCTTTTTTTGTATTACTATAGTGTATGTTGTCCCTTCATTGTTGGCCATTTTAATGTTTATGTACATGTTATGGATACATAATCATATTGCTATGAGCACATATTTACCCTCCTGGCGGGGGCTGGTGATCGCCTCCTCTTCCTCCGAGTCCTGAGATGGGGCGGTGCTGGAGGGTCCAGCACTTTTCACCTCCACCTCTTTCACTTCTCCCACATCTGGTGGGGGTGGCTCAATAGGCTGGGAGGGTCCGGCCTCCTCCTCCTCTTCCTCCTCAACCACCACGGCGTCCGCCGATCGCCTTCTCTGAATGGAGGGAATAGAAACTTCTGTAATCACAGAATGTTCAGATTTTAGAGAAACAACTCAGAAATCTTAACAACATTAGATATAAAGAAATTCCAATATGGAGGGATCTATATATAATTGCAGTGGCTGCCAGGTTTATGCCTCATAACTCAATCAAAAATGAACAGCATGAAAACAAACATCCCCTCCACAGTGTCTTGATAAAACAATAGGGAGAGAGGAGACCCATGTGATGGGATTATCTCCTGAGTGTATCATAGGATGATCTACTTTTCTACACCAGAGTCAGCTACTTCTTATTCCCATCACTAACACAATAGAACAAAGAGACAAATAAACAAACACATTCAACCAATGACGCCGTGCGCTCGTCCACTCTGCAGGACAGCAGCCCGGGTTTTTACGGTCCGTAGTTGTGAAAAAACATGCACGTGTGTATGCGGCCTTACTGTTACGGTTAGAAGATGGGATTGTATTACGACTGTATGTGGGTGGGGTCTGAGCTATCAGATATTGTCCAACTAAGCAGAGATGTACCTGTCTAGTGAAGTGACAGTACGGTATGGGGGTGTACAGCTGGTTCTCCTCCCCGTGATGCACCCTGGGTAACTCTAAATGAACCAGCAAATATTGGTGGTCTGACAAAGAAAGCTTCTCCTGAGTCCTGACCAATAGGACACAAATTATAATCTATAGACTTTGTGTGTGTGTGTGGTATATAGCGTGCGGCATGACAATGGATGTGCAATGTGCATGTGAAATATATTTATCTGCTTTCCATACAAATATGCTACTGTGGGTGTGATGTCACAAGAATACTTAATGTAACAATCACTAATATCTAGCGAGACCTTATAAAATGTGAAGTTGAGTGCACTTAAGAAAAATTATAATCACAGAAGTTCGCACTGGCGATTTTTTTTATAACACTCTTTATGCATATAAAGCGATTGTTCAAACATGCAGGTGAAATGTAATCAAATACACTACTTTAATGTAAGATTACTTACAGTCACCAGGCATTCTTCCTCTCTGTCGCTGAACTTGGTTCCAACCATCGCATCCATTTAATTTCTAGTCGGTGCAAACCAGTTGCTGTAGGCCACGCCTTCCTAGCGCATGTGCTCTTGCGATTAATACTTAGCCAAAATTTTGCATATAAAAAAATAATGCTTGTAGATCGCAGATTCGCTTAATACTTCTGGTATGTCAGTGTCCATGTTGTGGGACTATGTGTGCACATCTAGTAAGTATTTTGTGGCTGCAAATATGACCTGGAGGTTTTTCAGGTTCGACTGCCATTAAAATGAATGGGAACCTGCGGTTTGCGAACATTTGATCGCGTTCGCAAACCGTCCCAGCAGATGTTCGTCCATCACTACTCACATATAATTTTTTACAGGGTCCGCTCACCAGCAGGCTGTCATGCCCTGCTCGGACGGTGTGTGGAGGTCTGTCAGATTGGCAGCACGTGTCTAACCTTTTGTTTGTTTTGGAATCATGCTGGATCCGCCTTCCTTCAGGTGCTCTGGGTGGGGTCATTGGCTTAAATTGTCTTTAATCCCAGAGGGCCGTGCGGGTTATAGAATTCTGTCTGGCCTTGGATTCAAGGAAGGAAGGAAGGATTGTCTGTTCCAGCTCAGATAAATTTGGTTTCTGTTTGTGTTGTTTGCGGTCTAGGCTATTTGTGTGTCTTCTGCCCCTTCACCCCTTTCACCATCTCAGGGATTCTAGGGTGTTTTGCAGTCCAGGCACAAGGACACTTCACTCCTACCATCAAGGTCTGAATGTGGGCTTAGCAGCATAGGGAGAGAAGTCAAGGATGTGCTAGGGGGTGACCTGTCCCCAGCATCTAGCCTAGACACTTGTGTATTTGGTTGTCTGTGTATCTGACATCCTTTCCGCCGTGACATTATAACCCGCCATACTGTGACTGCCATTGCTCAGCGGTTTTGTGATGGCGTCTATTGATGCACTGGTTGCCCGCATGCAGGGATTATCCCTAGAGGTTGCAGATCTGCGTAGTTCGGTCACACAGTGTCAGAGTGTTCTGGCATCAGGTGCTGGTCAAATTGGTCGGGAGCATAAAGTCGCTCTTCCCGAGAAATTTACAGGGGATGCGGATGATTTTATCCACTTTAAAGAGTCATGCAAATTGGTTGGGGAGAATTTTGTTCGGAGAATTGTCTTGACACATCTATCTCTGGGGTGTCCACTGCGGTTCTACCTCAATATCTCTCAGACTTTGCGGATGTCTTTTTGGAGGGTGGGACCCAGGAATTGCCCCCTCATCGTGACTATGATTGTCCAGTTAATCTCATCCCAGGAGCTAAGTTGCCAAAGTCTCGCCTTTACAATCTTTCCCAACCTGAAAGAGAGGTCATGCGAAAGTATATCGCTGAGAGTTTGGCAAAAGGTCATATTAGGCCATCTAAGTCTCCGGTGGCAGTAGGTTTTTTTCTTTTTCAAGAAAAAGGATGGATCACTGAGACTGTGTTTGGATTTTCGGGAATTGAACCGTATTACGGTCCGGGATCCGTATCCCCTTCCTTTGATCTCCGACCTTTTTGATCAGATTGTTGGTGCCAGGGTGTTCTCCAAGTTGGATTTGAGAGGGGTCTACAATCTGATCAGAATCAAGGAAGGGGATGAGACGGCCTTCAATACGCATGAGGGTCATTTTGAGAATCTAGTTAGGCCTTTTGGGTTGATGAACGCGCCAGCGGTATTTCAGCGATTCGTTAATGACATTTTTCATCACTTGGTGGGGAGGTTCGTGGTAGTTTACTTAGATGACATTTTAATTTACTCTCCTGATCTGAAGACCCATCAGGATCATGTGAGACAGGTTTTGACGATCCTTCAGGAGAATAAGTTATATGCCAAATTTGAAAAATGTTTTCTGTGCAGGAGCTTCCGTTTTTGGGATATCTGCTTTCCGACTCTGGTTTTTGTATGGACCCCGAAAAAGTCCAGGCGGTTCTGGAATGGGACCTGACCAGAGAATCAGAAAGCTCGCAGTCCAGGCACGAGGACACTTCACTCCTACCATCAAGGTCTGAATGTGGGCTTAGCAGCATAGGGAGAGAAGTCAGGGATGTGCTAGGAGGTGACCTGTCCCCAGCATCTAGCCTAGACACTTGTGTATTTGGTTGTCTGTGTATCTGACATCTTGTCCTCCGTGACACAGGCCCTCACATATAATTTTTTAGAGTGTCTGCTCACCAGCAGGCTCTCACATATAATTTTTTAGAGGTTCTGCTCACCTGCAGGTCTGCAACTCAAATCTTTTACAGGGTCAGCTCACCTACAGGCCCGCAACTTAAATCTTTTACAGGGTCAGCTCACTTGCAGGCCCGCAACTCAAATCTTTTACAGGGTTAGCTCACCTACAGGCCCAAACCTAAAATCTTTTGCAGGGTCAGCTCACCTGCAGGCCCGCAACTCAAATCTTTTACAGGGTCAGCTCACCTGCAGGCCCAAACCTAAAATCTTTTACAGGGTCAGCTCACCTACAGGCCCAGAACTCAAATCTTTTACAAGGTCAGCTCACCTGCAGGCCCGAAACTCAGATCTTTTATAGGGTCAGCTCACCTAAAGGCCCAAACCTAAAATCTTTTATAGGGTCAGCTCACCTGCAGGCCTGGAACTCAAATCTTTTGCAGGTTCCGCTCACCTGCAGGCCCAAAAATAAAATCTTTTACAGGGTCAGGTCTCCTGCAGGCCCGCAACTCAAAGCTTTTACAGGGTCGGCTCACCTGCAACTCAATGTGAATAAGGCCCTCTTTATGTGATATACAGGTTGTATCGGAGTGCCTCTTCCTTGTAATCTTTGGCAGCACTTGCATTTTATATACAAGTAAATATACAGGAATGAATGTTTTCAATCAATTTTTCCTATAAAATCTATTTTTTACTTTGTTTTTGTGCGTAAAGCTTTAATTAGATTGTGGGCTTGGTGATTAGTTTAAGTCCTTTTAAGCAGCATTAGCAGCAGCATGGTGATAAAAATGAGTGGCAAGGTGACATACTGTGAAGATTGGAGCATGAGGAGGCCACATAGTGGCACAATGACTGAGTCTGGATAAAAGACTAAGGCCACAGAATGTTTAGAAAGATGCAGATGGAAACAAATCTGTGAAGCTGTATGACAGTCACCTGCAGATTAATGCAGACCAGAGGCATAGCTATAGGGGAAGCAGGGGAAGCTGCAGCTTTGGGGCCCTGACTCAGAAGGGGCCCGTCCAGGAGGAGGAGTATAGGATTTGGTCAGGGCCCCCTCAAAAGTATTACACAATGAAATTATATACAGTGACAGTATAGACAGTGTATAAAACAGATGGAACAGCTGCCGGTTCCGGTCTGAGAGAGCAATCTTTACTAGCAACAGGAATGGGGGTGGCATGAAAGGAAGGGGTCGCTAAAAAATAACTGTGGGATGGAGCCCCATTCAAAAATTTGCTGTGGGGCCCAGTCATTTCTAGCTACGCCACGGATGCAGCCTACAAAAGCAAGTTGGGTTTATTGATTACAAAACCTTAATTAAATTGTGGGCCTGGTGATCAGTTTAAGGCCTTTTAAGCAGTATCAGCAGCAGCATGGTGATAAAAATGAGTGGCAAGATGACAAGGTGTGGAGATGGTAGCAGGAGGAGGACAGAGTCTGGATTAAAGACTGAGGCCACAGATTGTTAAACAAGATGCAGATGGAAACAAATCTGTAGTGTAGAGCTGTATGACGGTCACCTGCAGATTAATGCAGCCATCAAAATCAAGTTGGGTTTGTCGGTTCCTCCTCAGCTCACCAGCAGGCCCGCAACTCAAATCTTGCCCTCCTTTATGTGTAACTAAGGGTGTATCAGAGTGCTTCTTCCTTGTAATTTTTGGCAGCACTTGCACTTTATATACAAGTAAATATTCAGGAAAGAATGCTTTCTATAAATTTTTCCTCTAAAATCGATTTTTCTTCCTTGGTTTTGTGCGTATTATTGTCATTATGTAAAAGTGGCGCACTATTCGGACAAAATAGTTCCCAGCAGCGACCAGCGAGTCCAGGATGCATTCATACATCCTCCCCATTTCGGTGGTGTTACCAACAATTTATTATATTTTTTTTATGAACCAGGCACCCTCCCCTCTTCAGAGCAGGAGGTACCTGGTTTAACACTCGGGTTCTCCCATTGACTTCCATTATACTCGGGTGCTCGGTTGAACACGCGAATATCACGATGTGTTCGTGACGTCAAGCGGGCACAAGGCGTGGTATTCGTCACAGGGATGTGGAGTGATTGTGGTCCACAGTTTTTTTATACTTCTTGGCGCAAAGATATGACCTCAGGACTTTATGGTTAATTTCTTTATTATGTATAGAGGCGACAACGCGTTTCGGAGCTTTTCAAGTCTACAAGGTAGTCGAGTTCAATAAAATTAAAAGGTAGGTAAAGTAGTGGGAGTGTATGAAACATTAAGTATAGTATATAATAATATGTAATATGTAGAAAAATATAAATACATGATATAAATAGATGCATTCATACACATATACAGTTGCAAGAAAAGGTAAGTGAACCCTTTGGAGTGATATGGATTTCTGCGCAAATTGGTCATAAAATGTGATCTGATCTTCATCTAAGTCACAATAATAGACAATCACATTCTGCTTAAACTAATAACACACAAAGAATTAAATGTTACCATGTTTTTATAGAACACACCATGTAAACATTCACAGTGCAGGTGGAAAAAGTATGTGAACCCTTGGATTTAATAACTGGTTGAACCTCCTTTGGCAGCAATAACTTCAACCAAACGTTTCCTGTAGTTGCAGATCAGACGTACACAACGGTCAGGAGTAATTCTTAACCATTCCTCTTTACAGAACTGTTTCAGTTCAGCAATATTCTTGGGATGTCTGGTGTGAATCGCTTTCTTGAGGTCATGCCACAGCATCTCAATCGGTTTGAGGTCAGGACTCTGACTGGGCCACTCTAGAAGGCGTATTTTCTTCTGTTTAAGCCATTCTGTTGTTTATTTACTTCTATGCTTTGGGTCGTTGTCCTGTTGCAACACCCATCTTCTGTTGAGCTTCAGATGGTGGACAGATGGCCTTAAGTTCTCCTGCAAAATGTCTTGATAAACTTGGGAATTCATTTTTCCTTCGATAATAGCAATCCGTCCAGACCCTGGCGCAGCAAAGCAGCCCCAAACGATGATGCCCCCACCACCATACTTCACAGTTGGGATGAGGTTTCGATGTTTGTGTGCTGTGCCTCTTTTTCTCCACATATAGTGTTGTGTGTTTCTTCCAAACAACTCAACTTTGGTTTCATCTGTCCACAGAATATTTTGCCAGTACTGCTGTTGAACATTGAGGTGCTCTTGTGCAAACTGTAAACGTGCAGCAATGTTTTTTTTGGGACAGCAGTGGCTTCCTCTGTGGTATCCTCCCATGAAATCCATTCTTGTTTAGTGTTTTACATATCGTAGATTTGCTAACAGGGATGTTAGCATATGCCAGAGACTTTTGTAAGTCTTTAGCTGACACTCTAGGATTCTTCTTCACCTCATTGAGCAGTCTGCGCTGTGCTCTTGCAGTCATCTTTACAGGACGGCCACTCCTAGGGAGAGTAGCAGCAGTGCTGAACTTTCTCCATTTATAGACATTTTGTCTTACCGAGGACTGATGAACAGCAAGGCTTTTGGAGATACTTTTATAACCCTTTCCAGCTTTATGCAAGTCAACAATTCTTAATCGTAGGTCTTCTGAGAGCTCTTTTGTGCAAGGCATCATTCACATCAGGCAATGCTTCTTGTGTAAAGCAAACCCAGAACTAGTGTGTGTTTTTTATAGGGCAGGGCAGCTGTAACCAACACCTCCAATCTCATCTCATTGATTGGACTCCAGTTGGCTGACACCTCACTCCAATTAGCTCTTGGAGATGTCATTAGTCTAGGGGTTCACATCCTTTTTCCACCTGCACTGTGAATGTTTATATGGTGTGTTCAATAAAAACATGGTAACATTTAATTATTTGTGTGTTATTAGTTTAAGCAGACTGTAATTGTCTATTGTTGTGACTTAGATGAAGATCAGATAACATTTTATGACCAATTTGTGCAGAAATCCATATTATTCCAAAAGGTTCACATACTTTTTCTTGCAACTGTATATACACATACAAACATATCCATACCTGTGGACATATATATATATATATATATATATATATCAGAGAAAAATTGCGGCACTGGCAGTATTGGAAAAATTTTGGGTGCATGTACCAGGGGAATTGACTTCTTACCCCAACGATTAAATCCAGAAAATGAGCGGCACTCCGGTGGATATTAAGAACAAGTGATTCCTTTATTCACCCATGCGGTGCAACGTTTCGACTCCAAACTAGAGCCTTTTTCCAAAAGTTTGGAGCCGAAACGTTGCACCGCATGGGTGAATAAAGGAATCACTTGTTAGTAACCACCTCAGCTCCTCTAGCTTAAACCCCCTTTATTACTAGACCACTTTTTACAATTCTGCACTACACTACTTTCACAGTTTATTGCTCGGTCATACAACTTACCACCCAAATGAATTTTACCTCCTTTTCTTCTCACTAATAGAGCTTTCATTTGGTGGTATTTCATTGCTGCTGACATTTTTACTTTTTTTGTTATTAATCGAAATTTACCGAATTTTTTGCAAAAAAATGAAATTTTTCACTTTCAGTTGTATTTTTTTTTAAAAACAACAACATTTCTATATACATTTTTCTCTAAATTTATTGTTCTACATGTCTTTGATAAAAAAAAGATGTTTGGGTAAAAAAAATGGTTTGGGTAAAAGTTCTACATGTCTTTGATAAAAAAAAGATGTTTGGGTAAAAAAAATGGTTTGGGTAAAAGTTATAGCATTTACAAACTATGGTACAGAAATGTGAATTTCCGCATTTTGAAGCAGCTCTGACTTTCTGAGCACCTGTCATGTTTCCTGAGGTTCTACAATGCCCAGACAGTAGAAAACCCCCACAAATGACCCCATTTCGGAAAGTAGACACCCTAAGGTATTCACTGATGGGCATAGTGAGTTCATATAACTTTTTATTTTTTGTCACAAGTTAGCGGAAAATGATGATTTTTTTTTTCTTTACAAAGTCTCATATTCCACTAACTTGTGACAAAAAATAAAAACTTCCATGAACTCACTATGCCCATCACGAAATACCTTGGGATGTCTTCTTTCCAAAATGGGGTACACTTGTGGACTGACTGACCTTAATTTCTTAAAGTAATGATGGCAACTCGTTTTTCTTTACTTAGCTGCTTTTTTCTTGCCATAATACAAATTCTAACAGTCTATTTAGTAGGACTATCAGCTGTGTATCCACCTGACTTCTCCACAACGCAACTGATGGTCCCAACCCCATTTTTAAGGCAAGAAATCCCACTTATTAAACCTGACAGGGCACACCTGTGAAGTGAAACCCATTTTAGGTGACTACCTCTTGAAGCTCATCAAGAGAATGCCAAGAGTGTGCAAAGCAGTAATCAAAGCAAAAGGTGGCTACTTTGAAGAACCTAGAATATTACATATTTTCTGTTGTTTCACACTTTTTTGTTATGTATATAATTCCACATGTGTTAATTCATAGTTTTGATGCCTTCAGTGTGAATCTACAATTGTCATAGTCATGAAAATAAAGAAAACTCTTTGAATGAGAAGGTGTTTCCAAACTTTTGGTCTGTACTGTATATAAAATATCAAAAAAAGGCAGCACTCCAAGGATTAAATGAAAAAACAATCACCTTTTATTCACCCATGTGGGCAGCGCAACCTTTCGGCTCAGCACTAGAGCCTTTCTCAATATTTCGGCTCAGCACTTGAGAAAGGCTCTAGTGCTGAGCCGAAAGGTTGCGCTGCCCACATGGGTGAATAAAAGGTGATTGTTTTTTCATTTAATCCTTGGAGTGCTGCCTTTTTTTGATATTTTGTATACAAGGACTGCTTATCCTTTAGGCCATGCACCCTTCTACTGATTGAACCCACTGTGCTGCCTCATTTTTTATATCTATATCTATATATATATATATATATATATATATATATATATATATACAGTTGTGTTCAAAATAATATCAGTCAGACATCACTAACCTGATCAATCACTGTTTTTGGTAGAAATTATATTTCTACATGGCAAATAATTTACTAGCAGGTGTAGTAGAGTAATAGAAACCCAACAGACCCAACAGTCATGACATGCATTCTGCTGATTCTCTGTAATTCAATCACTTATTGAAAGGGGCATATTCAAAATAATAGCAGTTCAATGAGTGAGGTCATTCATTCTTTGAAAAACAGGTGGCAATTATTGCCCTTATTTAAGGAAGGAAGGCAGCAAATGTTGTACATGCTGGTTACAGTGCATTTCTCTTTGAAATTCTAAGGAGCATGGGTCGTTCCAGACATTGTTCAGAAGAACAGCGTACCTTGATTAAAAAGTTGATTGGAGAGGGGAAAACATATAAAGAAGTGCAGAAAAAGATAGGCTTCTCATCTAAAATGATCACAAATGCTTTAAAATGGCAACCAAAACCTGAAGGACGTGGAAGAAAGCAAAAAACTACCATTTGAATTCATAGAAGAATAGCCAAAATGGTAAGGACTCAGCGAACAATCAGCTCAAGCTGAGATCACATGTTATGAGCGATTTGTGCAGAAATCCATATCATTCCAAAGGGTTCACATACTTTTTCTTGCAACTGTATATATTGTAGTAAGGTGAACAGAAATGTGTATGGTAAAGTCCTGGAATTGTTGGTCCCTAGGCCACGCCTCTGGTGAGCCCTGCTGGACCGTTTCCCGGCACAACCGTCATTGGTCCCAGATCCCCCTCTGGAGGTCTGAGTCCAAGGGAGGCCGTGCCACCTGCTCCGTGAGAGCTTTCAAGCTGGCGCTAGCCCCTAACGCCACATGAAACCCCTGGTGGAACGTGGTCTGAATAGATGAGACTGCCACGTCCCCTGTCAGTTCTACTAACTGCTTGTCCCTAGGCCACTCCTCCAGTGAGCCCTGCTGAACCGTGACCCAGCACAGCGGTCCTTGGTCCCAGACCACCCGCTTGAGGTCTGAGGCTTGACCCTTACGCCAGGAAAGTCCCAGCGAGGGGGTAGGCGGAGAAGCTTTGGAACCGGAGCCCGGGAGAGTGGATGCCAGTGCATCCTGGCTCACCCCCCGGGACAAGCACCCAATGATGTCCTTCCTGGGCACCGCTGGGTACTATAGGGGTTCGAGCCCCACTATGGTAGCCTGGCGAGGCCCCTGACGGACCGCACCAGGAAGAAGCTGCCCTCCGCAGTCGATTGGACAAACGACTGCGAGAGAGCTTTCCCGGCGCTGAAGGACGCCCCTTTCCAGCTTCCCGGTACCCCAGGCAGCCGACTTCATGCGGCCGTTTATAGTACCGCCTGACGCCAGTAATTGTGGCCTCGGTGTCATGCTCTGTCAGGATGACTCCATTGGCCAGGAACGAATAGGAGGTGGGTACGCAGAAGCCTTGCGCTCAAGCCGTACCATTTTGCCATTCTCCACCAGAGAGGGTGCGGATGGGCGCACATGGAAACACAGGAATGTGCTTCCCCTAGCGCCCTCTAAAAGGGGAGGTGTCAGGAATATGGATTATCGTTGAATGGCAGCCATGATTTTCATTTAATTCACCTTGGTCAGTGTACATGCAAAATAAGTTCTCACACCAGCCATCAGCTGTCAGGTAGCAGAGGTAGTGAACTCCATAGGAGGGCCCTGCTTAAAAGCCAGAGCCATATGGCAGGGAACTTCTTGCAGGCCACCTTTGTTTACAATTTCACACCCCATTCAGACAGCATGGATCCTACTAAAAAAAACCTCCCTACAGGGGGTTTAAGCCATTCCTAGTTCAGCAGACAGCATGGAACCGGCGATTTATAAGGAATTATGAATCGCCCAGCCATCATAGGTGCAAACCGGATACATATTTGTGTCCTGGTGGCCACGTAGAACATGCCCATGGTCTTAGTTTGGTGGTGGGATGCCAGGGAAGGGAGCTATACATATCTCCCCACAGAAACCCAATAACGTTACTATGCTTGGAATCTACTGGTAGCTGGAACCCAGGCGGATCTGTTGGTCCCAGAACCATGTCCCTGTGGCCTTCTGGCCTGGAGCTATGAACCCTAAAGGGTTTTGTGGGTCATTTGCTGCCATCCCAGCAGGGGGGGTGGACCCCTCCCAAAGGTCGGGAGGGGAGGGACCGGCTACAGGCTAAAAGCGGGCGTGTCTTTTCTCTGAAGGAGGGTCACATCATGCTATGTGTTTAGAGGGACCTGCAACCAGCTTATATCACAGCAAAGGACTATCCATAACCCAAAGGAACATTCATCTACCCGGTAACTGACTTGTGCTCTGTGTAATCCTGTTTGTACCATATTACCTGTATTTGTAACCTCAGACCACTGTATATATTCTGTGTGTATAGTGTTATATCTAGTGTGCCCTTAAGGTGATTAAATATATAATTTAATCTTGTGCTGTTTTGTATCTCGATCACGAATCCCCACGTCCGTGTTTCGGCCAAGTTATAAGCTACTGCGGGTTAGTTTCTCACCCTATATAATCCCGTTAGCGGACCGGGCTTATATCAGACGAGAAGCTGGTGGCAGATTACCCGGTCTGAGAAGCGCTGTTTTACTGCGGCAGTGAAAAGGCTCTCTCAGCTTGTTGCCTCTCTGTGCCCGCGTGGACAGGATGTGTCTGTGTAAACTGTACTAAGCTGACCTTACATGCTCCTCCAGGAGGATGTAACATCGCGTCTTGGTAACCCGTGACCATACCGTGTCTTGTGAGCTCGACGTAGTTGACGCCAAGTGGGGCACGAGGGGGGTTATCCATCACACCCATTGAATACAATGGTTTAAAAGAAGAGAGCATTAAAAACAATGGTGCCGATAAGGTGCAAAGTGAAGATGTCATGTTAACTGAAATGTCTGGTAAAAATGTGGGGTTATGTGACGTATCTGATAATGACACTTTTCGATTGCAGGTGTTAGCTGGGGAAGATGAAGCTTCCCCAACTGGGGAAAATGTGTTGGACTTAGGGGTGTCTCAGGGTAACTTTGGTATGGAGCAATTGAGAGACCCCACTCTCATAAGTGCTCACAGAAATGTTACCGTGATAGATGGTGTACCACAGGTATCAGAAGCTGACCACAAATTTCCGCATTTTGCCATGAATGGAAACCTGCTGCATCGAGTTAACAAATTCAAGGCTAGGGGACACCAGTATATCTTGGTTGTGTTGAACTATGCCACACGGTACCTGTAATCGGTACCCTTACAGAACATGGCATCCAAAAATATTGCCCGGGAATTATTTTTCATGTTCTCCCGCACGGGGATCCCTAAAGAAATTCTCAAGGACCAGGGTACCCCCTTTATTTCGAAGGTCATGAAAGAGTTGTGCAAGTTGTTCAAAATCACCCAGATGCGTACCTGTCACAGCGGTGAGTGGGGGAAACCCCCCACTGTACAATGTCAGTCGCTGCTATGCTGGATAACAGGGAGCAGGTCACCTCCCAACGCGACCCTAAAGATCTCCCTAAACTCCTGATGCATGAGCGGCCTCATAAGGTAAGGGGGCTCATGCTCACCAACCTAGAACCCTAGGTATCCCTGCCATGCCCTAAGCCTGAAGACAGGGCAGAGACCACCCATTCATCCTACACAACGGATGCATGGTGTCTCCAGAAGCCCAGCAGCTGGCCACCAACTAGACAGGGTTCACAGCCGAACGACAGGTAAGTAACAAAAGGCAACAGACAACCAAGGTTACCAGAACTTACCTGCCGCCGACAAGATAGACCGGAAACGCACTGTCTAGATGTTTGCTTAAACCCCTCCGGGAAAGCAACCCCCTTTTGGAGGAAACACACCACAACACAATAACCTCCAAACAAGACCCACACCATAACAACATACACCAGGTGGGAGAGGGAAAACAGAAACACACCGGAGGGGACACACAGACAGAGCAAGGGAAACAATATAACAAATAAGGGTGGCTCACACAGACTTTTACATACAGCCAGGGAGCAGAGCTCCTACACAGACTGACAAGCTAAATCAAACTGACCTCAGGTTCCACCACCCCAACATATAAGGAGGCCTGAGGTCACACCCACCACACCTAGCAAACAAACCTTAACCCTGTGCACACCAGGATTGGAAGGGACACACAACTTAAAGGGGAAGTGTCAAAACATGCAAAAACAACATGTTGCTGTCACGGTGGGGAGTGGGGAAAACCCCCCACCATGCAATAGCTGCGGCTGCAACGCCAGATAGCAGGGAACAGGGAGCAGGTCACCTCCTAACGTAACCCTAAACACTCTCCCTAGACTCCTAGCACATGAGCCGCCTCATAAGGTAAGGGGGCTCATGCTCACCAACCTAGGACCCTGCTATCCCTGCTACTCCCTAGGCCTGATGACAGGGCAGAGAATGCCTGTGCATCCACGACACGGATGACAGGCGTCTCCAGAGGCCCAGTAGCTGACAGGATGCAAGGCTGTGGGTGAAGCAGTACGGCAGGTAAGTCGCAAAGCAAAATAACAATGTTATCTACTCTTACCTGCCGCAGCCAAGATGGACGGAGGCTCCAGGCTGGGAAACCCACGGTCTTGCCTTCGCTTAACCCCTCCGGGAAAGCACGCCCCTTCCGGAGCCATCACACACCACAATCATACCTCCAGACAAAACCCACACCATAACTACATACACCAGGTGGGGGGAGGAATGACAAACACACCGGAGGGGACAACAGACTCAGCAAAGGAAACAGAATAATAAATAAGGGTGACTCACACAGACAGGATCACAAACAGCCCAGGAGCAGAGCTCCACACCAAGCTGAACCAAATCCAAACTGACCTTCAGACTCCAACACATACCAAACAGGGAATGTGCATACAACTCAAACCCAGGGAAGACATCAACTTAAAGGGGAAGTGCATACAACTCAAACCCTGTGCACACCAAACAGGGAATGTGCACACATATAAACACACGTTGCCAGAGGCAACCGCATGCATTGACAGTGAGCCGCCTAGCAACAAGCTCAGGCTCCTACACTGCCAACACCACGTTGCCAGCGGCAACCGCACGTGAGGCTACCAACTAACAGCCCTCACCTGTGGTAAAACAACCAACCTGGCCGCTGGCAACTGCATGCGGCTCTAAGAGTCACGACCATATCCAAGGGTCGTGACACTCCCACCCCTCAAAGCCCCCCCCCCAACCGAAAAGGGAAGCTGGTGGGGCCAGACAACAGGGAGGGGGGAGGGGCAATGCCTGATAACCACCAGTGTCTCCCTCCAGAACTGCCGCCAACAAACCTGGACCGACACAACGGTCCCCGGTCGTCAGCCACCAAAGCAGACTGGAGGAAAGAACAACTGGAGGCACTGCCAGACAGGTACCCGTATCCTCCTCCAGAACTGCCGCCAACATACCTGGACCGTCACCTAGGTCCCAGGCAGCCAGCCACCAAAGCAGTCTGGAGGAGGGATACTGGACACCGCGTCCGACTCAGGAAACGCTCCCACTCCAGGTCGCTGCCAGCAGCCACTCCCCAACCAGCACACCGCCGGAACACCAAAGGAAAGCTGCCAGCAGACGACCAGAGATAGGAACCCTGAGAGGGACGAGGGGTCACCAACACGGACAACGGTTAGCTAGGTGGCGGGGAAAAAGCCACCAACCATGCCGTTAACGGTGAACCCCTATAACGCTCTCCTTCCGGAGAACGCGCATGTATGCCCCAAACGGCAGGCCATACATGCTGCACCCTCTTCCGAAGGCATCACACACCACAATCATACCTCCAGACAAAACCCACACCATAACTACATACACCAGGTGGGGGGAGGAATGACAAACACACCGGAGGGGACAACAGACGCAGCAAAGGAAACAGAATAATAAATAAGGGCAGTGGCGTAGCGTGGGTTGCCAGCACCCGGGGCGAGCCATGTATTGCGCCCCCCCCCCTCCCAACCTGTGGACACGCCCCTTTTACAGCTAATGTAGCAGTCCTATGTAACACCACAGATAACATGGTGACAACGCTCTAAGTACAGATGATGTAGTAGATGGTTATAAGGCCCCAGAATTCAGAACACGCACAGTGTGACCTGAAGTCTGGGGCCAGGATGCAGCAGTGTGCGCCAAATTCTCAATCCACCCCCCCAACCCTACCGTATAACAAATATGTGTTTGGACATTGCATACATCACTACAAAATATACAGTATAATACAGCAGCACATACCTCATCCATCCAGTGACGTCTCCTGTGATGTAGACTTTCCTCAGCGTCTTCATTCAGAGATTAGACCGCCATGAGACCTTCTTTCAGCCACGTCACATCTCTGCAGAGTTTTATTAATATTAGTTATTATTATTATATATAATGCCCCACTCTGTATAATGACCCCTCTGTAATATTAGGATATATAATGGGCCATTATATATCCTAATAATACAGAGGGGGCCATTATATATAGTAATTATCCAGGGGGTCCATTATATATCCTAATATTACAGAGGGGTCATTATATATAATAATTATACAGAGGGGCATTATATATATATAATATTAATACAGAGGGGGCCATTATATATCCTAATATTACAGAGGGGTCACTATATATAATATACAGAGAGGCCATTATATATTATAGTTATACAGAGGGGGCCATAATAAATAATAATTATACAAAGGAGCCATTATATATTATACAAAGGAGCCATTATATATTATACAGAGGGGCCATTATATATTATAATAATACAGAGGGGCCATTATATATTATAATAATACAGAGGGGCCATTATATATTATAATAATACAGAGGGGCCATTATATATTATACAGAGGGGGCCATTATATATCCTAATATTACAGAGGGGTCACTATATATAATATACAGAGGGGCCATTATATATTATAGTTCTACAGAGGGGCCATAATAAATAATAATTATACAAGGGGCCATTATATATTATAGTTAAACAGAGGGGCCATAATAAATAATAATTATACAAAGGAGCCTTTATATATTATAGTTATACAGAGGGGACATTATATATTATAATAATACAGAGGGGCCATTATATATTATACAGAGGGGCCATTATATATCCTAATTTTACAGAAGGGTCATTATATATAATAATTATACAGAGGGGCATTATATATATAATATAAATACAGAGGGGGCCATTATATATCCTAATATTACAGAGGGGTCACTATATATAATATACAGAGGGGCCATTATATATTATAGTTATACAGAGAGGCTATTAATAATGGGCCCTCTGTATAATTTTTATATATTATGGCCCCCTTGTATAATTCTAATATATAATGGCCCCTCTGTATAATATATAATGGCCCCTCTGTATAACTATAATATATAATGGCCCCCTTGTATAATTCTAATATATAATGGCCCCTCTGTATAACTATAATATATAATGGCCCCTCTGTATAATATATAATGGCCCCTCTGTATAATTATAATATATAATGGCCTTCTGTATAATGTATCATGGCCCCTCTGTGTAATATAAAACGGTACCCATTCTTTAAATATACTGGCCACCTCCATAGTGCCCCCAGTATAGCCCCCAGTACTTACATAAAAAAAAAAAAAGTACTCACCTCTCTTCATCACCTCTTGCAGTCTTTGCTTGGGCGTCCTGGCACAGGCGGTCAGGAACACATCACCGTGCCCTCCTGCGCCGCGTCATCTCGCGAGACCTGGCGCAGGAGGTCACGGTCATATAATCGCGATCTCCTGGACTCCTGCGCCGCTCTACTGTGTATTAAAGCTTCATGCCAGGCGGAACGGAGGGGATGGGAGCCATAGGCTTCCATCACCCTCATTTTACTGCCTTCTGCCTGGCGCCCCCTACAATTTGGCGCCCGGGGCAACGGCCCCCCTGGCCCCCCCCACGCTACGCCCCTGAATAAGGGTGACTCACACAGACAGGATCACAAACAGCCCAGGAGCAGAGCTCCACACCAAGCTGAACCAAATCCAAACTGACCTTCAGAATCCAACACATACCAAACAGGGAATGTGCATACAACTCAAACCCAGGGAAGGGAAGACATCAACTTAAAGGGGAAGTGCATACAACTCAAACCCTGTGCACACCAAACAGGGAATGTGCACATATATAAACACACGTTGCCAGAGGCAACCGCATGCATTGACAGTGAGCCGCCTAGCAACAAGCTCAGGCTGCTACACTGCCAACAACACCACGTTGCCAGCGGCAACCGCACGTGAGGCTACCAACTAACAGCCCTCACCTGTGGTAAACAACCAACCTGGCCGCTGGCAACTGCATGCGGCTCTAAGAGTCACGACCATATCCAAGGGTCGTGACAGTTGCCATCAGCAACAAGCATGCACGGCAAAAGTGTCATGGCCCACAATGCCAGACCATGACACAGCCGTGACAGTACCTCGGTGTATCCCACCCAGACAGACGGGTTGGTCGAGAGGTTTAACAAGACTCTGAAACAGATGTTAAAAAAAGTGGTAGAAAAGAATGGTCGGGACTGGGACTGCCTCTTACCATACCTTATGTTTTCTATTAGGGAGGTGCCCCCAGGCTTTTACAGGGTTCTCGCCGTTTGAGTTACTATATGGCTGTCACCCAAGGGGTTTACTCGATGTAGCTAAAGAAACCTGGGAGACTGAGGCTACTCCCTATAAGAGCGTCATCGAACATGTGGCTGACATGGAAGACCGGATAGCGACCGTGATGCCCATAGTTAAAGAGCATCTGCAAAGAGCTCAGGAGGCTCAAAGCAGAATCTTTAACATGTCTGCCAAGGTAAGGGATGTTATTCCTGGGGACAGGGTCCTGATTCTAGTTCCCACTGTAGAAAGTAACTTTCTGGCAAAGAGGCAGGGTCCCTACAAGATTGTAGAAAAAGTGGGCGAGGTGAACTATAAGGTGCACCAACCAGGAAGGAGAAGACCCTTCCATATTTACCACATAAATCTGATCAAGCCATGGAAAGATCAGGAGTCATTGGTGGCCACACAGACCATGATTAAGGAGGTGGCAGTGGTGGCAGCATCTCCCATCATTCCATCTTTATTAGGACTTCAAAAGAAGTCCTAATAAAGATGGAATGATGGGAGATGCTGCCACCGCTGTTTGATTTTCACGTATTATCTGCCTGATTGGATCCGCGGCTGGTGCGAGGCTGTTGCAAGTTGCAACTCCCTACAACAGGGATGGACCGTGGAGTGCTGCTCCTGCACATTTGTTTTTTCCTGATTAAGGCGGTGTCACCACTAGTGTTGATCGAGCACCAAAGTGCTCGGGTGCTCAGGTCAAACACCTCGGGATGCTATGGTGCTCTACCGAGCAACCAAGCACAATGGAAGTCAATGGGAGAACCCGAGCATTAAACCAGGTACCCCCTTCTCTGAAGAGGGGAGGGTGTCTGGTTCATAAGAAAAGGTCAGAAATTGAATGAAACACCACCGAAATGGTTTAGGAACAGCATAGGGAGGATGTCTGGATGCATCTTGGACCCCCAGGTCGCTGCTGGAAACAATGTTGTCCGAGTAGTACGCCACTTTTACAGACTGACAATACGCACAAAACCAAAGATAAAATTGATTTTAGAGGAAAAAATGTTAGGAAACATATTTTCCTGTATATTTACTTGTATATAAAGTGCAAGTGCTGCCAAAAATTACAAGGAAGAGGCACTCCGATACAACCTGTATATCACATAATGGAGGGCCTCATTCACATTGTGGTACAATTGTTCAGGTAGTGGGACTCTTACACTTATAAAGCTTATGCACTAAGTAAAAGGTCTTCCAAAAATTACAAGGAACCAGCACTCCAATATACCCTTTATTACACATAAAGGAGGGCATCATGCACCCTTGAAAAATTATGATTGATGGCCTGCTGGTGACCCCCAAAAAGATTAGGAGCAAGAGCCTGCTGGTGACCCTCTAAAACATTATGGGCGAGGGGCTGCTGCTGAGCTGACCATCTAAAACATTAGGGGTGAGGGTCTGCTGCAGAGCTGACTCTATAAAACATTAGGGGCGAGTGCCTGCTGCTGATCTGAGCATCGGAAAAATTATGGGTGAGTACCTTCTGCTGAGCTGACTATTGAAAAAATTATGGGAGAGGGCCTGCTGGTGAGCTGACCCTGTAAAATATTATGGTTGAGGGCCTGCTGGTGAGCTGACCCTCAAAAACATTATATGCGAGGGCCTGCTGGTGAGCTGACCCTCTAAAAGATTGTAGGTGAGGGTCTGCTGGTGTGATGACCCTCTAAAACATTATATGGAAGGGCCTTCAGGTGAGCTGACCCTCTAAAAGATTGTAGGTGAGGACCTGCTGGTGTTATGACCCTCTAAAACATTATATGCAAGAGCCTGCAGGTGAGCTGACCCTGTAAAAAATTGTATATGTGGGCCTGCTGGTGAGCTGACCCTCTAAAACATTACAAGCAAGGGCCTGCAGGTGTCTCTGAAAGATTGTAGGTGAGGGCCTGCTGGTGAGCTGACCCTCTAAAACATTATATGCGAGGGCCTGCAGGTGAGATGACCCTCTACAACATTATAAGCGAGGGAAGACTAATAAGCATGTTGATATGATGGAAGAGGAGGAGGACGAGAAAAGGAAGATTGAACCATATAGCCTTTTTTGTGGTGGAAGGGGTGCATGGGAATACTGTGTATTTAGTACATTATAAAAAAAAAAACACATTTAAAGTGCCTTTATGTTCAGCTGCTTTCCTCTGGTGGAGTAGAAAAATCATGGGCAATCCATGCCTTGTTCATTTTTATAAGCTGTCAGCATTTTCAGTTGACAGGTTGATACGCTTATCAGTTATTATGCCCCCAGCAGCACTAAATACCTGCTCTGACAAATGATGGCGGCAGGGCAGGCCAGCACCTCCAAGTACACCTGCATTTCATACGTGACAGAGAAATTGATATAGTTAATCCGTCTGTTAGTTCAGTGGGTGACTCCAAAGAGCATCAAAAAAGGGATGTGGCTCTGGTCGTGGTGCTGCTGGAGTTGGTGGAGCTCCTGAAACACATTCCTCAGGTGCACGTAGGTGACAGAACGTTCAGCATTATTTTGGAGGCCCGAATACCGGTGTACGAATGGTGAGGACAGAACAAGTAGAGGCAGTAGTAGATTAGGTGGCTGACAGTGCCTTCAGTTCCTTCACATTGTCTCCCACCAGGTCCCCTGCTGAAAGCACAGAATTGGCTCCTGCAGCCCATGGGCATCTGTCTTTCACCTCACCCCCTTGCAAATCAGCGAAGCAGTCCGAGCCGCAAGTCATCCAGCAGTCTCTTATGTTTTTTGATGACTCTGCTAGCAGGGTTTCTGAGTGCCGTCCACATAGCCCTGCTCCAGAAGTGGAAGAGAGTGCACTGATTCCCAACCACTTGTGTTTTAGGATGTGGACATGGGAGGACCACCGCAGCACATCTCTGATGATGGTGAAACACAGGTACCAACTGCGGCGGCTTTCTGCAGTGTGCAGACTGGCAAGGAGGGCAGGGGTGAAGAATGGGTGGAAGATGATGTGGAGGATGATGAGGTCCTAGACCCCACATGGAATCAAGCTCATGCGAGTGACGTGTGCAGTTCGGAGGAAGAGGTGGTCACACAGCACCAGCTGCACAGCAAAAGAGGGAGCAGTGTGCAAAAGCAGAGTGGCCATCCCCTAGCCAGTACGCCTGCTACTGCCCACGGCACCCAGGGACTGAGCACATGAAAGCCAGCTTCAAGGAGTTCCCTGGTGTGACAAAACGTGAGTGGTTTGCACGCTGTGCAATCAGAGCATGAAGCGAGGCATAAATGTTCTAAACCTGAGCACCACCTGCATGGTCAGGCATCTAAATGCAAAGCATGAGCTGCAGTCTAGTAAACACCTCAAAAACCACAAAAGATCTCAGGCTCCTCCTGGTCCCTCTTCTGCTGCAGTCTCAGCCTCTTTCTCCCCCTCTGGAGTGACAGTGGAACCTGCCATCCCGCAAACAGAGGATGTGGCAGCAACAACACCACGTTTGTCACTGTCACCAAGCATCTCCACAATGTCCCATGGAAGCGTTCAGCTGTCCATCTCCCAAACACTGGAGAGAAAGAGGAAGTATCCCCCTATCCACCCGTGATCCCTGGCCCTGAATGCCAGCATTTCAAAATTTCTGGCCTTTGAAATGTTGTCATCCCGCCTGGTGGAGACAGAGACTTAAAAAAAACGTATGGCAGTGTCTGTCCCACAGTACATGGTTCCCAGCCACCACTACTTTTTCAGGTGAGCCATCCCCGCCCTGCGCAACCAAGTGGCAGACAAAATTAGGTGTACACTGCGCAATGCCATCTGTGTCAAGGTCCACATAACCACCGATACATGGACCAGTAAGCACGGGCAGGGACGTTATAGCTCCCTAACTGCACACTGGTTAAATGCAGTGGCGGATGGGCCTGAGGCAGATAGCATATTGGCGCATGTCATTCCGCCACCGAGGATAGCAGGATGTTTCGCTTTGCCTCCTGTTGCCTCCTTCTTCTACTCCGCTTCCTCCTCTACCGCCTCCTCATCTGGTCAGCGTAACACCTTCACCACCAACTTCAGCACAGCCAGAGGGAAACGACAACAGGCTGTTTTAAAAATCATCTGTTTGGGGGAAAAAACCCACACCGCGCAGGAGCTGTGGACGGGCATGGAACAACAGACCGATGAGTGGTTGATGCCACTGAGCCTCAAGCCCGGCCTGGTGGTGTGTGATAATGGGCAAAATCTCGTAGCCGCTCTAGGCCTAGCCGGTTTGACACAAATCCCTTGCCTGGTGCATGTGCTGAATTTGGTGGTTCAGAGATTCCTAAAAATTACCCCGATATGTCAGAGCTGCTTCAGAAAGTGTGGTCCATCTGTGCGCACTTTCGGCATTCTGACCTTGCTGCTGCTCGCCTGTCTGCATTGCAGTGTAACTTCGGCCTTCCTGCTCACTGCCCCATATGCTGCGACGTGCCCACAAGGTGGAACTCCATCTTGCACATGCTGGAGAGACTGTGCGAGCAGCAGCAGGCGATAGTGGAGTTTCAGCTGCAGCACGCACGGGTGAGTCGTTCTGCGGAACAGCACCACAACGAGTGGGCCTCCATGCTGGATGTGTGTGCCGTGTTGCGATGTTTCGAGTACTCCACTAACATGGCCAGTGCCGATGACGCAGTCCTCAGCGTTACTATCCCACTTCTATGTCTCCTTGAAAAAACGCTTTGGACGATGATGAAAGAGGATGTGACACAGGAGGAAGAGGATGAGGAAGAGGGATCATGTCCACGGTTATCAGGCCAGTCATTCACAAGTGGCTTGGAGGGTGGGTTCCTGCACCAACAGAGGCCAGGTACACAATTGTCCTGCCATGACACAGTTCTGGAGGATGAGGAGGAGGAGGATGATGATGTGGAGGAACTGTGTTCATAGCAGGGTGGCACCCAAAGCAGCTCATGGTTATCACTGGAGCGTGGCTGGGGGGATACAGAGGACAAAGACGATACCTTTCCCACAGAGGACAGCTTGTCGTTGCCTCTGGGCAGCCTGGCACACATGAGCTACTACATGTTGCAGTGCCTGCGCAATGACCAGTGGAATATGAGACTTTGTAATAAAAAAAGTAAATAAATAAATAAAATCATCATTTTCCGCTAACTTGTGACAAAAAATAAAAAATTCTAGGAACTCGCCATGCCCCTCACGGAATACCTTGGGGTGTCTTCTTTCCAAAATGGGGTCACTTGTGGGGTAGTTATACTGCCCTGGCATTTTAGGGGCCCAGATGCGTGAGAAGTAGTTTGAAATCAAAATCTGTAAAAAATGCCCTGTGAAATCAGAAAGGTGCTCTTTGGAATGTGGGCCCCTTTGCCCACCTAGGCTGCAAAAAAGTGTCACACATGTGGTATCACCGTACTCAGGAGAAGTTGGGGAATGTGTTTTGGGGTGTCATTTTACATATACCCTTGCTGGGTGAGAGAAATATCTCGGCAAAAGACAACTTTTCCAATTTCTTTAGACAAAGGTAGCATTTGACCAAGATATTTATCTCACCCAGCATGGGTATATGCAAAATGACACCCCAAAACACATTCCCCAACTTCTCCTGAGTACGGGGATACCACATGTGTGACACTTTTTTGCAGCCTAGACGCGCATAGGTGCCCAAATTCCTTTTAGGAGGGTATTTTTAGACATTTGGATCCCAGACTTCTTCTCACACTTTAGGGCCCCTAAAAAGCCAGGGCAGTATAAATACCCCACATGTGACCCCATTTTGGAAAGAAGACACCCCAAGGTATTCAATGAGGGGCATGGCGAGTTCATAGAAATTCTTTTTTTTGCACAAGTTAGCGGAAATTTCTATTTTTATTTTTCTCACAAAGTCTCACTTTCCGCTAACTTGGGACAAAGATTTCAATCTTTCATAACTCAATATGCCCCTCAGCGAATACCTTGGGGTGTCTTCTTTCCAAAATTGGGTCATTTGTGGGGTGTTTGTACTGCCCTGGCATTTTAGGGTCTCCGCAATCATTACATGTATGGCCAGCATTAGGAGTTTCCGCTATTCTCCTTATATTGAGCATACAGGTAATGAGATTTTTTTTTTCCGTTCAGCCTCTGGGCTGAAAGAAAAAATGAACGGCACAGATTTCTTCATTCATATCGATCAATGTGGATGAAAAAATCTCTGCCCAAAAAAAAAAAAGGAGGGGAAAGGCGTCTGCCAGGACATAGGAGCTCCGCCCAACATCCATGCCCACTTAGCTCGTATGCCCTGGCAAACCCGATTTCTCCATTCAGATCAATCGATGTGGATGAATAAATCATTGCCGGGATTTCTTTTTTTTTTTTTTTTTCATATACAAAGTGTTTGCCAAAGCATATGAACACCACCGCCTCCTCAGCTCATATGCCTCGGCAAACGTATCTTTTACTGCAGAGGAGAAATCTTGTCTTGCAGCGCCGCATCCACCGACTTTTGTGTAATCTGACAGCAGCGCAATGCTTCTGTCAGAATGCACATCAGTGCTGCAGCTAGTCGATCGGTTGGTCCCCCTGGAAGGTAAAAAAAAGAAAACAAAAAAGAAAAAAACAGGCCGCAACGCAATAAATTGTATTAACTTTATAATAACTTTTGAACAGAACATATAAACTTTATTTAACTTTTAGAACTGAACGTTAACTTTTTTGCTTACTGGTGTTTTTTTTTTTTTTTACCTTTATAGGACAAACCTCTCCTTCCCCATGGGACAATGTGCAAAGCGCAAATCGCCCAAAGATGTGGCGAAGTGCATTATGCACTTTGTCCCAGGTGAAAGGAGAGGTTTGCAGCAGCTGTGTGTGAATGGGCCCTAATAGCCCTGTGTACCTGTCCTGTGAGATGTTATCCCTATGCTAAGTGTACCTGTGTGTGGTACTTCCGGAAACACTCCCCTAAGCATAGGGCAGGGTGGTCAGGGCAGTCAGGACAGAAATAGCGGGTGTCACGCCTTATTCCACTCCTGCTACAGACACGACATCTTTTTCGGGGTGACGGTTGGGTTGAGGTACCAGCAACGACATTAGGGAAATGTCGCTCGTGTAGATGGCTAACTACACTGGTGGATGGGGCCACGGAACCTCCTGGATACAGGAGGTTCTCGATGATCTCTTCCTGCAATTTGAGGAAGGATCCTGTTCTTCCAGCCTTACTGTAGAGTACAAAACTATTATATGCAGCCAATTGAATCAAATATACAGACATCTTCTTATACCAGCGTCTGGTGCGTCGGGAAAATAAATACGGAGCCAACATCTGGTCATTGAAGTCCACCCCTCCCATGTGAAGGTTATAGTCGTGGACTGAGAGGGGCTTTTCAATGACACTGGTTGCTCGCTCAATTTGGATTGTCGTGTCTGCGTGAATGGAGGAGAGCATGTAAACGTCACGCTTGTCTCTCCATTTCACCGCGAGCAGTTCTTGGTTACACAAGGCAGCCCTCTCCCCCCTTGCAAGACGGGTGGTAACGATCTGTTGGGGGAAGCCTGCGCGATAGTTCGCGCAATGCCACAGCAGCCAATCTGTTCTAGGAACAAATGCCTGAAGAGGGCCACACTTGTGTAGAAATTGTCCACATAAAAATGGTACCCCTTGCCAAATAAGGGTGACACCAAGTCCCAGACTGTCTTCCCACTGCTCCCCAGGTGGTCAGGGCAACCGACCGGCTCCAGGGTCTGATCTTTACCCTCATAGATCCGAAATTTGTGGGTATAGCCTGTGGCCCTTTCACAGAGCTTATACAATTTGACCCCATACCTGACCCCATACCGGGCACGCTTGCTTGGGATGTATTGTTTGAAGCCAAGGCGCCCGGTAAAATGTATTAGGGACTCGTCTACGCAGATGTTTTGCTCAGGGGTATACAAATCTGCAAATTTCAAATTTTGTGGAGCCGGTCAAAAGCTGGGTGGCCTCTGGGACGGGAGGTGGTGTTGTCGCTAAAGTGCAGGAAACGCAGGATGGTCTCAAATTGTGTCCTGGACATGGCAGCAGAGAACATGGGCATGTGATGAATTGGGTTCGTGGACCAATATGACCGCAATTCATGCTTTTTGGTTAGACCCATGTTGAGGAGAAGGCCCAGAATTTTTTTTATTTCGGAAACTTGGACTGGTTTCCAACAGAAAGGCTGGGCATAAAAGCTTCCCGGGTTGGCGGATTTAAATTGAGTGGCATATCGATTTGTTTCGTATACAACTAAGTCCAAGAGCTCCGCAGTCAAGAACAGCTAAAAAAATCCCAGGGCCAAACCGATCTGAGCTGTCTCAACCCGAACTCCATACTGGGCGGTGAAAGGGGGAACTACAGGTGTGGCTGAAGTTGGGGACTGACAATCAGGGTTTGCCAGCACCTCAGGCATTCTAGGGGCTCTACGGGCCTGTCTGTGCGGTGGCTGCGACGGGGTAACTACTGCACGTGCCACCGTACCAGCTTCAACTGCCCTTCTGGTGCTCGCCACTTCACCATGTTGTACGGCAGTGCTGGTACTAGGTCCAGGATGGGCTGCACTGCTGGTGTATGCCTCACCACGTAATCCGACAGAGCCAGCCCCACTCTGCTGCCCTTGAAGCGGATCCTGCGCAACCTGTAGTCTAGCGACATGGGCCAGGTACGCCTAGTGCTATCAGGGACCTCAACCTCCTCGTCCAAACTTTGGGTCAGATTGCCACTGCTTTCTACAGGTTCATATTCTGACCCGCTAGATTCATCAGATGAGGGTTCCCATTCCTCATCCAACTGTCTCAGAAGCCTGTAGGCCTCTTCAGAAGAATACCCCCTGTTTGACATTTGGACTACTAAATTTAGGGGTTTTCCCTGAGACTACCCAAGAAAAAAAGCAAGCCTGTCTTACAAATGGGAGGCTAGCGAAGTACCGGAGGCCGCTGCGGTTGATAAAAAATATCAAAACTGATTTTTTTATCACCGCAGCGCTTGTAAAGTGATTGTGCAGTGATAAAAAAAATTAAAATTGGCACTGTGTTGGGGCGGGCGTGGGTGAACGCACGTGTGGGCGACCGATCAGGCCTGATCGGGCAAACACTGCGTTTTGGGTGGAGGGCGAGCTAAGGTGACACTAATACTATTATAGATCTGACTGTGATCGGTTTTGATCACTTACAGATACTATAAAAGTACAAAAGCTGATTAGCGATACGCTAATCATCGAATAAGTGACTGCGGTGCGGTGGGCTGGGCGCTAACCGATCGCTAAACTACCTAACCAAGGGGCCTAAACTATCCTAAAACCTAACAGTCAATACCAGTGGAAAAAAAAAGTGACAGTTTACACTGATCACTTTTTTCCCTTTCACTAGGTGATTGACAGGGGCAAGAAGGGGTGATCAAGGGGTTAATTGGGGTGCTGGAGGGTGATCTGGGGCTAAGGTGTAGTGTTTGGTGCTACTCACTGTGATGCCTGCTCCTCTGCTGAGACCAACCGACGAAAAGGACCAGCAGAGGAGCAGGGAAGCCATTTAACACCTTATATTTAAAAATTTAAGGTGTTAGATGGCTTCTGATTAGAGATTTTAAAAATCGCCAGCCTGCCAGCAACGATCATTGGCTGGCAGACTGGTGACGAAATAGTGCTTAAACTTTTGCCGGCCCGCAATGCGCATGCGCGGGCCGGCTCAGACCGAAATCTCGCTTCTCGCGAGATGACGCACGGATGCGTCCAGGAGGAATGAATCGACCGCCTCCAGGACGCATCCGTGCATTAGGCGGTCCTGGAGCGGTTAATTCCGTTACTGGAGCGTCATCGGAAGATGCGCGAGTACAAGCGCACGCTGGTAGACACGCTGCTGATGGCATTCCCACCTGACACTGGGGGCTCAGTGGAAGCACAAGGAAAAGGCAGAGGAGGAGGAAGAAGTCGCTAACGCAGCTAGGGCACCGCCAGCACCTTACAAGGGAGGGTTAGCATGGCCGAAATATGGAAAAGCTTTGTCAGCACGCCGCAACAACCAGCACCACCAACTGATATGGAACGTCTTAGCAGGAGGTAGCATTTCAGCAACTTGGTGGAACAGCACGTGTGCACACGTGACGTACTGACTGATGGGACTGCAACTTCTGGGTCTCCAAATTGGCCACTGTAAGGGTTGAGACTCCATGTTGTGCCTTGTACAGCCATTTTATGTTATCAGTCTTAAACCTTTGTGTGTAGAATCTATTATATAAACTGTGAATTTCTCTGTGGAAGATTACTGTGACTTCAAGGTCACTCCTAGCCCCTCTAAATTTGTCCCTTTGAGGAATTTGCACAATTATTAGCAGGACATGTCCGTGGCGAACACCCACATTTAAGATTAAGGAGACGCTTCAGGCGTATAGCCAAGAAATGCTTATTTCAGATTGTGAATTAATGAGTTATGATGTAAATGCTTAATTATGTCTCACACTTTTGGAAATGATCCAGAAAAACGGTATATAATCTCTGCTTACTTTCAATAAAGTTGGAACATTTGATACACAGCACTGCGCGTGTTATCAGTTTTTTCTGAGTCGTCGCATAAACTTCTGATTGTGAATCCACCGATCATCCGGCATTGGGGTTTTTGCCCAACAGAAACTTTGCGCCCAATACATGGGGCATGACTAAGTCCTTCCTGCTGAGACCCCCGAATGCTAGACGTGCCATACCGGGACAAACAGAAGAAAATCAGCGCTGAGGTAAGAGTTTTTTCTTACAAATTGCAGATCCGCAAAAAAAACTGATTACATCTGTATGCCATTTGTTTTTTTTCTCTTGCGGATCTATTGTAACAATGCCTAAAACGGACAAGAAGAGGACATGTTCTATTTTTTTTTTGCGAGGCTACAGAACAGACAAACTGATGCGGACAGCACAGCGTGTGCTGTCCGCATTTGTTTTTGCGGACCCATTGAAATGAATGGGTCTGCATCCTATCCGCAAAAAAACCTGAACAGACACGGAAACAAACAACGTTTGTGTGCATGTAGCCGTAGTCGGTACTTCCCTGTCTGGCATTTGTCTTGTTCGAGGGTCTGGCAAAGTATAAGGTAACTTTACAGTCGTTAAAAATAGTAGGGCACACCACCATCTGATGTCACATGGATATTTATTATATACTGTTTAGAACATATACTGTAAAATACAATGAAATACAATAAAAATATAAATACTAAAATATAGTCATCAATAAGGTTATTAAATTCGGTTAAACTGTAATCTTATAAGTTAAGGGCTTCAATATAATGTCCTGTAGAATACAGTTTGATCCAATTTTGGTATTTGTATAAAAGTCACTTGTAGCTATATAATTTAACGCTGAGGTAGTGCCACAGGTAAAACGCTGCCCAATTTCAAGACTGATACCGGAGTGGTTTTACTCACTGTTTTAAATATTGCCGGTTTCCATATCACTCGTGGCGTCCCACGTGCAGTGACAGTCTTTTATGGGCTGCGGTGATGAGTAGATAAATGAAGTATGAACTTGCGGGATCCTCGGTGATTGTAAGTTAGCTGAGCCGTCTCAGAGGTCACCTGGAAGTATATGCCTTCTGCCTCGTTTGCTCGCAGTGGTTAAGACCAACCACTGAAGAAGGAGCCTTAGCCTCCGAAACGCGTATGGTAACGAATCCCATGACATACAGATTTGAAGATTAACAAGCGCTTTAAAGAAGGGATCGGTGATTTTGTACTTTGCTGTGAAGAAAAACTGAATATCCGTCTTCATGCTGAGTCTTCAGTTTCCTGGTGAAAGCTAACCCTGCACACTGCGAGCAAACGAGGCAGAAGGCATATACTTCCAGGTGACCTCTGAGACGGCTCAGCTAACTTACAATCACCGAGGATCCCGCAAGTTCATACTTCATTTATCTACTCATCACCGCAGCCCATAAAAGACTGTCACTGCACGTGGGACGCCACGAGTGATATGGAAACCGGCAATATTTAAAACAGTGAGTAAAACCACTCCGGTATCAGTCTTGAAATTGGGCAGCGTTTTACCTGTGGCACTACCTCAGCGTTAAATTATATAGCTACAAGTGACTTTTATACAAATACCAAAATTGGATCAAACTGTATTCTACAGGACATTATATTGAAGCCCTTAACTTATAAGATTACAGTTTAACCGAATTTAATAACCTTATTGATGACTATATTTTAGTATTTATATTTTTATTGTATTTCATTGTATTTTACAGTATATGTTCTAAACAGTATATAATAAATATCCATGTGACATCAGATGGTGGTGTGCCCTACTATTTTTAACTGTTCTTGAAATTTTTTAAAGGATTGGGTGAATCCTTTTGTAGGTGCACCCTTTCATTGCCTGAGCAGTAGGTGAGCCCTCTCTAAGTATTTGAATTAACTTTACAGTCGTGCCTAGTTTAAGAATCTGTGACCCTGATAAAGGGCTAGCAGACGAACGCATGAGTGGTGGATAGATTCAAACCAGGATTTTAGCTGGGAATTTCTTGGGATTGTTCTAGGACAGTGATGGCGAACCTTTTACAGACAGAGTGCCCGAACTGCAACATAAACCCACTTATTTATTGCAAAGTGCCAACACAGCAATTTACCCTGAATACTACAGTCCAATATAGAATATCTTCCATGTACTTTATCATTTATCTACAATAGCCTGCCTACATTCCATGTGCTGCCTGTGCTGTTCATAGTGCGCCCTGCGCTGATGACTGACAGGAGAAGTCTAAGGCATATTGGTACACCATAGACTTTTTCCAGGGCGTGGGTGCCCACAGAGAGGGCTTTGAGTGCCACCTCTGGTACCCGTGCCATAGGTTCACCATCACTGTTCTAGGAGTAACTGTCTATGTATTTTTCATTGTTTATTGTGTGTGCAGAATCTAACAGGAAGCTACATAGGGGAAGGGGCCAGAAGCTTAGAGAGGCTTTGGCTTTAAAGAAGCACAGAAGTACACCTGAGGATAGGGTTGGGAAGCTTTTGTGGAGAAAATAGATGTCTAGGTTCCCCCTAGTAAGCACAGAGTCAAGAATAGACAATGAGTAACCAGAACAGCGTTTCCGAAGATTATGAGACAGCTAAACAACTGGTAGAAAAGAGAAGTGGCAAAGATGGGTTAAAGAAAGTTGACAAAGTGTTGTAAAAAGCAGGTATGAAGCATGGAAACCTTCGATTTAGAGGTTTGGTAAAGGTTCAAGCACACCCACAATGGGTGGATTAAGGATCATGCATGTGAAGATGTAGTTAGCATCTGGATTAAGGTAGCAAGAGAGATAGAAACCAAAGGTTGGAAGCCACAAGTTTTTAGGGGAAAGTTGTACTACAAACCCCCTGAAGAGGAAACTGAAAAGGTTAAATCTGGAGGTCCAACACCGTATAATCCTCCAAGGGCACATGCCTCTCCCACGGCCCCTGCACATGAACTGGAGGGATGGGTATGCAGAACCTGTGGGAATCAGAATCCAGATTGGACTGAAACCTGCAGAGCGTGTGGTGCCACTATCTACCGTACTGGATTATATCCAGCACCATTGAGAACAGGGATGATTCCACAGGTCCCTCAGGCGCCTGCCGCCGTTGATGGAGCTGGTGGTGGTGATGGCCAAGACAGCTAACAAGCAGCACAACCTCCTCAGGCTCCCCATTACCTCCAACAACACCTCATACAGTATGTTCCATGGAGTCCTAAGGACCAACTGGGACTATTGTCGAGGATACCTGACCCACTGATGTAACCCATGCCCACATCCAGAATGTTACAACAGATACAGGCCAATTACAGAGCAACATGGGCAGACTTAAATGACCTGGTAGCCCTGAAGTTAGGAGAAGCACAGTATAACCTGGTTAAGAATACGAATGAGCACCAAAATGACTCACAAAAGTGAGTACCCGTGCAGAGCCAGCACGTGTGGTAAAACACCAAAAAAGAGAAAATAGGGCTCGCACTAAATAGTATTATGAATATATAAATTTTATTAGTGTCTCCATATGAGACAAATCACAATTAAAACACATAGGAAACAATGGATGGTGAAAAAAGAGCACACAGAATGACATGGAGCACGACCAAATTACTAAAAATGGCAAATAGATACAAAAATGAGTATATAGATATAGCACTAAGTGTGCATGTAAATCAAATAGAATGTTAGTAATACATTTAATGAGGCAAAGCTATACAGGCTAGGTAATGATATCATACATAGTGAAACCAAAGTCTGCATATAAAGTGACCAATGCACATAGTCAGAATAGATATATAGCCAACGCTGAGTAAATCATTATAACGCCATAAACCAACTACCTGTATAGTGCTCCAGCAACCCCGACGCACGTTTCACGCAAGGCTTCTTCAGGGGGAAGTGTGTGTGGAGGGGGGGCTAGTGGGGTGGTTTATATAGCCAAAACGACATGGCTAATGGACGCAGGGCAGCTGCATACGATCAGGGAGCAGGACATGTGTGGCCACACAAGGAAGTGACGCGATGCGTTCCAGCTTGGAACGCATTGCATCACTTCCGGTTCCTGTAGGTGAACCGCATGGTGGAACGCAAGACGTCACTTCCGGGATTCGGCAGGAGTAACAGGGTGAAGGGAAAGCTGTGACCTAATGCGCTCCAGTAGATACATGGAGCCTAACTGATAAATGGGGGAGCAAATGTAACTTATATTTATATTTTATAGAGCATGCCAGAGTGTATTAAGCCAAACTGTGGAAAAGACAATATACAGTACATCATATGGCACAATGAAAAACGGACCTCCTACAGCGCTAAATGACAAGCATGTTAATAAATAAAGTATATACATATATGTAATATATTACAATTAGGTCGAGCAGAAAAGTGTATAAATGATAAAAAACAATAAGTTGCACATAAAACGTATATATAAATATATACATACACATGTGGAAGCTTGTCCCCACACATGTGTATATACAATGAATACCACAGAAGATACCACAGTGATATAAATATATAAAGTGACCAAAGTGAATAAGGTACAAGCACTGCTGTACATATAGGAAAGAGAACAAATAGGAAAGAGAACAAATAAGGTGTGTGAGTGCGCGTGGACGCACGCGCGCACAGGGGAAAACATGAGCGCACGCGAGTGCACGCGCACACAGACACATGCAAATACATGAGTGTGTAAAATGAATAATAATTTAAGACCTAATTATATATAGATAAAGGTGAATGCAAAAGGTCCAAGAAGGACGGTTGACAAATATATAATGTCCGTGCTGATAACGCCATGAAGTGAGAATACAGAAACATGGTCAATTAGTCTAGGAAGTAGATACATCTGTGGACCAGAATGGAGGGGAGAAGAAGAGCACGCCGAATCCCAGGTAACGATGGCAACCACACCTAAATAACTGACACAGGAGATATATAAGAAAAACGGAATTAAAAATCAGACTATGTGAAAGACAAGTAAAACAAAAAATTTTTAAAACCGAGTCAGCCAAAGAAGAGGCAGCCCTAGGGGATATTATACTAACCCTAAAAGCACCCAAGGTGGAGACGTGCCTGGGAACAGACAAGACCCCACCAGTGGGCAGACACACACACATAAAATATGTAATCGCTCTAAGGAACACAAATAATAATGCATGACCGAAATACAGAGCTCAAGAAAAGCCAGGAAGACCAACTGCAACTCGTGGGTGAGGCCCCAAGGGCATTACGGCAAAAAAGGGGCAAAGCTTAAACCCTCATTTAAACCATGTGGGGTGACAGTATGCAATTGGAAGATCCACCTAGCCTCTCGTTGGGCTAGGAGGCGTTTCCAATTGCCACCCCTACTGCCCACAAAGACCCTGTCGATCCCCCTTACCTGGAGCAAAGAACTGTCGCAGGCATGATGTGTCTTGAAATGGCGAGGGATGGTCTTTAGGGCGATGTCATCTTCCTCAGTGGCAGCTGACTGTATCCCCAGCACATGTTCTCTCGTACGACGCCTCAATTCACGTGATGTAAGGCCAACATATAGAAGCCCACAAGGGCAGTTAGCAACGTAGACTACGCCGGTGGTACTGCAAGTGATGGTATGTGTAATTTGATAAATCTTCTGTCCAGCAGAATCAGTAAAGGAGGTGGTAGTGAGGATGTTTGCACATGCCACGCAATTGCCGCAGGGGCGGCAACCCCATTTTGGACCTTTAGAACCAAAAATGTGTGAGGGGGTGGCAGCCTGGTGATGGCTATGAACTAAGCCATCTCGTATGTTTCTGTCACGTCGAAAGGTTAAAGATGGCCTCGGAAGAAGGTGTTGTTTCAAGATGGGGTCCATACATAAGATGTTCCAATGTGTGTTTAGTGATTGCAGTACGGCACTATGGCCTGAATTGTAGGTGGTGATAAAGCGTACCATGTTGTTCTGAGATTTCTTTATCTTCGGGCGCTGTTGTAGAAGGTCCTCCCTCACAGATCGTTTGGCTCTAAAGCAGGGGTGCACAACCTGCGGCCCGCGGGCCGCATGCGGCCCCCAGAGCCATGGTTTGCGGCCCCCGCCCTGCTGGGCAGAAACACAGCTGATCCTGCAATCAGCTGTGTTTCTGCACAGAGCGCCGCACAGCAGATGGATCACAGGTTTTGCTCCTCTACTGTAGCAGGAGCAGAAAGGGTCCCCGGCTATTAGTGAGAGCGGGGAAGCCGAGGAGAAGACAGAAGCGCTTTATTAGCGCTTCTGCCTTCTCTTCTATGAGCACTCTGCAGTGTGGACCCAGCGATCATGTGATCTCTGGGTGTCTCGGGAACAGAGGAGCGCTGCCCTGGTACAAAGCCTCCGCAGCAGGCTGGTTTCCCTAAAACTGGGGCTCCTTTGGATGATCCAGCTACAGTGGTAATAGTACAAAAAAAAGTCACTTATTGTCTCCCAAAAGGTCTTTCAGTGACCTCTTGGGGGCAAATTATGTGGTAAAAATATATATAAAAAAAAAGTTAAAAAATGATTCAAAAAAATTTGAAAACAAAATAAATTAAAAAATTAAATAAAAAGGAAAAAGTGCTTAATAAAAGAGAGTGTTCACTGTCCCACCACAGTCTTTTTATGAAAAAGTGCAAAATTTAAAAAAGTGACAGTGTGCCCCAAAGTCTTTTTGTGACCTCTTGGGGAACATATTATGTAGCAGAAATATATTAAGTAAAAAAAAAAAAAAAAAGATACATAAAAGAAAACTGGTGTCAGTTTGCATATTGAAAGAATAAGGAGCTATAGTTTGAAAAAAATATACTTTTTAAAAACGTTTTGTACAGTTTCCCCCAAATAAAAATTGTTGCAAAAATTATTTTGGTAGTTCAACAAATAAGATAGTTACAACCATTTGAACCACCACGCGCGCTAAATCACAAAAAAGTGTTTGGTCCTTAAGGCCTTTTCGGGCCTGGTCATTCAAGCGTTAACCAATAGGCGCCTTCCCCACTAGCAAGGTAATGAGCTTACTGGTTACTGCAGAGCGCCTATAACTGGATTGGCAGGAGATGGTAGTAACCAGTGAGCTCCGTCCTCTGCAGTGAAGGAAAACGCTGATTTAGAAATAGGAGGCAGGATGGAAGGAAATGTCACCACTTTTCTGGTAAAAAATTATTTTTAACAAGTTCCTGCAGCATGGCCTCTGAAATCGAAAATTCATAATTACCTGCTCCACTCCGCTCTGGTCCTCTGCGCTGCCTCCATCTTCCGGTTCCTGCTCTGTTTACACCTGTCAGTGCATGGCCATGGTCACTTGCACGGCTCCAGTCAATGACTGGCTTCAGCATTGACACGCTGCTTGTGGCCACATCACCGCCTAAGCCAGTCATTGTCTGGAGTGGTGTATGACCATGTCCATGCACTACCAGGTGTAAACAGCGGAGGCAATTCGAAGAACCAGAGAGGCGGGGAAGTATAACTCTTCGGTTTCAGGGGTTATGCTGCAGCACGATATTTGGGACAATTACTGGGAACAAGTGTTCATAGGAGCGCTCATATCTTATATCTGGCCGGTATAATCGTGCAGCTGATCAGTCGATTATCAAGGAATTGCTCATTTGTCAGCTGATTTGCATTATTTATCAGGATGAAAGATGTCCGATTATCTGCAGCACGACTGTGGCAGCGATCACTCCTCCCCAGTCACTTTGCACTGGCTTGTGTAATAGGCAGATGAGCGCCGATCAACATTTTTTTATTTGCGGCCCCTTGAAAATAGAACGATGTGACAATGCGGCCCCCAGACCAAAAAAGGTTGTGCACCCCTGCTCTAAAGTATCCTTTCTTCAGAGAGGATTCAGTATAGCCTCTCTCTCTGAATCTGTTGGTCAACTCCTGGGCACGCTTCTCGAACAGGTCATCGTTTGAGCATATGCGTCTTAGTCGTAAAAATTGACCCGTAGGGATCCCTTCAATCAGTCTCCGTGGATGTGCAGAGCCAGCGTGTAACAGACTATTTACTGAGGTGGGTTTGCGGTGCAGGTCGGTATAAATACAGCCATGATGATCTACCTGTAGAAGGACATCCAGAAAATCCATGTCTTTTCGGCCAGATTTATAGGTGAGGTGGATATTAAGCTGGTTTTTATTTAAGTTGGTCATGAAGGAGTCCAGCTCTCCAGTTGTACCCTGCCAAATCATAAGAACATCATCGATGTAGCGATTCCACATATGTACCCTGTCAATAGAAGGAACGGGGTCAGTCAGAAAGAGACCCCTCTCCCACAGCCCCAGGAAAAGGTTAGCGTAGGACGGCGCACAGGCCGCCCCCATTGCCGTTCCCTGGAGCTGTAGGTAGAAGGACCCCTTAAAAACAAAAAAGTTGTGCCGAAGGGCAAAATCCAAAATTTGGAGAATAAACGTAGCGTAATCACCTTCGACATCGGACATGGCCAGGAACTGCGACACTGCTGCCATCCCATCCTGATGGCTAATGGAGGTGTACAGTGATTCAACGTCGCAGGTAACAATAAGCATGTCATCCTCCAGTTGTATCCCATTTAGTTTACGCAGGATGTCACCAGTGTCTTTAAGGTAAGAAGGGAGATTCTCAACCAGAGGTCGTAACACATGATCAACCAGTTTACATATTGGTTCACATAGGTTATTGTTACCTGCGACGATCGGGCGACCAGGCGGAGTGGAAAGCTGCTTATGCACTTTAGGTAGCAAATAGAAAGTGGGTATCATGGGGCAGAGTACAAGTAGACAACTGAGCTCCTTCTGACTGATGGTACCTCGATCATAGGCCGACTGTAAAATCTTATTCAAGGAATCCTGAAAAGAATTAAGAGGGTTAAATGTGAGTTTCTTATAACACACTGGGTTCTTTAGCTGACGAATACCCAGAGGACAACAGAGTGAAAAATTACCCAGATGTGGCCTGGAGGGATTGGGAGAAGACAGAACAGTCAGGGACAGAGTACTGCAGGACTTTTGACAGGTGGGCCAGGACAAAAGGAAGATGCGAGTTCACAGAGCCTGAAGGACGTAGTGCAAGACGCTAAAGAAGATGTAATCTCCTTTGAGTCAAGACTAATAACTGTCTGGACTGACATGGTGTGGGATGCCGTGGGGCAGATGGGGGAAAAGCTTCTAACATCTGCCTTCATGGAAGGATTGAGACCAGCTTTACAGGCTAAATTTAAAGCCTGTAAACCTGAATAGAGGGTGACACCACTATCTCAACTTGTTGCTGCCACCAAGGGTCTGGAATTGGACATGTCTAGCTCCAAACCTGCCAAAGTAAACATGGTCCAAGGCCAAGAGAGACCATGGTCAGGCCCGCAGGGACAAGGAAGTCAGGAGATGAATGACTTTAAATGTTAAAACTGTGGAAAGCCAGGACACATTAGGAGAAACTGCTGTGCCCCCCCCCCCCTTCAGAAACAGGAATATCAACAGAATCAGGGGACCCCAAATACCACCCCTGTCTCTGCTGATTCACAATAGGGGGCCGGCAACCCCGTGTCCTTATCTGCCATGAGAATAACTAAACAAGGGTGTCAGATTTAAATACCAGTACAAGTGGGGAATAAACACGGGGGCAGCCAAAGCAGTGATAAATCCAAAACATGTTAAATCATGGCAAATGAGTGGAGATTATGTACCTGCAGCAGGTTTTACAGGGGAGACAAGTTTTGTTCAAGAAACAGTGCAGTTAAAATTGAGAATTAAAGATAGCACAATTGTTAGTTAAAGAAAATATCCCCTATAATTTGCTGGGCACTCATGTGTTGCAAGCCCTAGGAGCACATATACAAACCGGATTCCAAAAAAGTTGGGACACTAAACAAATTGTGAATAAAAACTGAATGCAATGATGTGGAGATGGCAAATGTCAATATTTTATTTGTAATAGAACGTAGATGACAGATCAAACGTTTAATCCGAGTAAATGTATAATTTTAAAGGAAAAATAAGTTGATTCAAATTTTCACGGTGTCAACAAATCCCCAAAAAGTTGGGACAAGTAGTAATAAGAGGCTGGAAAAAGTAAATTTGAGCATAACGAGGAGCTGGAAGACCAATTAACACTAATTAGGTCAATTGGCAAAATGATTGGGTATAAAAAGAGCTTCTCAGTGTGGCAGTGTCTCTCAGAAGCCAAGATGGGTAGAGGATCACCAATTCCCACAATGTTGCACAGAAAGATAGTGGAGCAATATCAGAAAGGTGTTACCCAGCGAAAAATTGCAAAGACTTTGCATCTATCATCATTAACTGTGCATAACATCATCCGAAGATTCAGAGAATCTGGAACAATCTCTGTGCGTAAGGGTCAAGGCCGTAAAATCATACTGGATGCCCGTGATCTCCGGGCCCTTAAATGACACTGCACCACAAACAGGAATGCTACTGTAAAGGAAATCACAGAATGGGCTCAGGAAATACTTCCAGAAACCATTGTCAGTGAACACAATCCACCGTGCCATCCGCCGTTGCCAGCTGAAACTCTACAGTGCAAAGAAGAAGCCATTTCTAAGCAAGATCCACAAGCTCAGGCGTTTTCACTGGGCCAGGGATCATTTAAAATGGAGTGTGGCAAAATGGAAGACTGTTCTGTGGTCAGACGAGTCACGATTCGAAGTTCTTTTTGGAAATCTGGGACGTCATGTCATCCGGACCAAAGAGGACAAGGACAACCCAAGTTGTTATCAACGCTCAGTTCAGAAGCCTGCATCTCTGATGGTATGGGGTTGCATGAGTGCGTGTGGCATGGGCAGCTTGCATGTCTGGAAAGGCACCATCAATGCAGAAAAATATATTCAGGTTCTAGAACAACATATGCTCCCATCCAGACGTCATCTCTTTCAGGGAAGACCCTGCATTTTTCAACAAGATAATGCCAGACCACATTCTGCATCAATCACAACATCGTGGCTGCGTATGAGAAGGATCCGGGTACTGAAATGGCCAGTCTGCAGTCTAGATCTTTCACCTATAGAGAACATTTGGTGCATCATAAAGAGGAAGGTGCAACAAAGAAGGCCCAAGACAATTGAACAGTTAGAGGCCTGTATTAGACAAGAATGGGAGAGCATTCCTATTTCTAAACTTGAGAAACTGGTCTCCTCGGTCCCCAGACGTCTGTTGAGTGTTGTAAGAAGAAGGGGAGATGCCACACAGTGGTGAAAATGGCCTTGTCCCAACTTTTTGGGGATTTGTTGACACCATGAAATTCTGATTTAACATATTTTTCCCTTAAAATTGTACATTTTCTCAGTTTAAACTTTTGTTCCGTGATTTATGTTCTATTCTGAATAAAATATTAGAAGTTGGCACCTCCACATCATTGCATTCAGTTTTCATTCACGATTTGTATAGTGTCCCAACTTTTTTGGAATCCGGTTTGTACATTTCAATGAGGACAGTACCACACGGTAGATGTAGGAGCCTCAGATGAGGTTCTGTGTCAAGTTATGGCTTTGTACCTAGAGCCCGAGACAGGATGCCAGCTACATTACAAGGATTGTGAGGAGTTACAGGTGGTCCCGAACAAGTTGCGGGCATCCACAAAGTTGGACATTGGGAAACTTATTGTTACCCCTATCATCGTCCTTCTCAAACCAGGTTGCCAACCACCGCGTGTTAAGCAGTACCCCTTGAGCCATGCCCAGGAGCAGTCAGTAGCCTTAGAGATGAAGCAATATGAGAGAATGGGGGTCTTAGTAAAGACCAGTTCACCAATGAACACACCCCTGTTCCTAGTTAAGAAGAAGCCAGTAAAAGGACAACCAGTAACATATAGGATGGTTTATGATCTTAGGGAGGTCAATAAGGTCACCCACACACTTTGTTGTTCCAGGTGCCACCAACTGCCACACATTTCACTGTGATCGACCTAACAAATACATTTTTCAGTGTTCCCCTACAAGTTGATTGTCAATATTTGTTTGTGTTCACATTTAAAGGTAATCAATAGGCCTTTTACAACAGTTCTACCCCATGGAGCACAGAATTCACCTACTATGTATACACAAGCCCTTCAGTCAGTTTTATCTGGTTGGTCAATTCCTGATGATGTTGTATTACTTCAATATGTTGATAATCTACTCCTACAGTATGTGCATAAAACTGGAAAAGCTGCAGGGAAGCCACGCTGTCATTGTTGATATTTCTTGCAGAAAGTGGTTGCAAAGCCTCCCGAGAGAAACTTCAATACTGCCAGTCAAGAGTTAAATTTCTGGGACATTGTCTCTCAGAGGGTGCAAAACCAGTGGTGAAGGACATAAAACTCCCTCAGGGGCCAAAACCCCTCAGGATGTTTTTGGGTCTGGTCTCGTACTGCAGACCCTGGATAAGGCATGCATCCATGCTTATGCAGCCTTTGTATGATTGCCTGTCAACAGCAGTATTAACCCAGAAACATGGAGATAGGCAGAGACCAGTAGCATACTTCTCTGCCAGACTAGATCCTGTGTCCCAAGGAGCTCCTTCACGTGTAAGAGCTGTGGCAGCTGCCCAGCTCATGGTGGGGAAAAAGCATCTGAGATAGTCCTCGATTACCCCCTAGTGGTACAAACCCCACATGACATCCAGGGTATTCTTAGTCAGGTTCAGCCAAAACACATTTCTATGGCCAGGCAGTTAAGGCTACAATGTTCCCTCCTCATGCCAGATAACATTATCTTTAGAAGGTGTACAACTCTGAATCCTGCTACATTGTTACCAATCACATATTCAGAAATGGGGTAGAGAGGTACAGGTCCATTACTTACAGAGTAAGGCCTCATGCACATGGCCGTTGGGCACTACGGAGTGCTTCCGTGCTGTTTCTTTCCGTGGTTCCGCACCGCAAAAAAATATGACCACAATTGCGGTCCCCAATGCACAGAACAGCCGCACAACGGCCGTGTTCATGAAGCCTTAATGGAAACAGAAGATCATGATTGTGAGCATTTGATTCAACAAGCGACCTCTGGTTTTTCACATGTTCATGACAAGCCTCTTGATAATCCTGAAGGCACTCACTGAAGCATGTAAAATGGCTAAGGACAAGAAGGTGAACATCTACATGGATTCCAGGTAGGCCTTTGGTATTGCACATGATTATGGACCAATTTGGCGGCAAGAGACTTTTTGACATCAGCAGGCCAGCCCATTAGGAATAAAGACTCTGTGCTTGAACTCATGAACTCTTTGTTGCTACCTGAAGTAGTGGCTATTATAAAAGTGAAAGCCCATACCAGACAAAGTACTGATTAGGCAAAATGAAACGACAGGGCTGACAAAACTGCTAAACAAGCTGCCCTCAAGCCCAGAAACACTGAGACTGTAGTGGTGAATGCCATTGAGCCTCAGGAGGTGTCTGTGGAGGTTTTGGTAAAACTGTCTGCTCAGGCAGATGAAAAGGTAAAAGAATCTTGGACTAAGAGTGGTGCTACTCTAAATGAGCAAGGTCTATGGGAGGTTTAAAGTAAGATCTGCCTACCCAGAGCCCTGTTTCCGATGATGGCCCAAGAAGCCCATGGGGCAACGCATCAGGTAAAAGTACAAAGTTGCATGATTTGTGCTTTGAATAATCCCTAAACCCTGGCCCTGAACATTCACGCTCTGTATGTGAACCTGGAAAGTGACTGGGACAATGCCCTTATTAGGCATCATCAGGTCATGCTAAGGAATATGACAAATGTGTACAATTACAAGAACTGTTGGATCTGCACTCACGGTCCTGTGAGTTCAAAGACTATGCCTTATCTGGCCATTCCAGTACCATGGTCAGAATTGACTAACATGAACTGCAAAGACTTCTTATCGATCAGGAGGCCAGGAGATTATAGCCTAAACTTCAATTCTACAGCAGCCCCCCTCCCTATCACATGGTGGGTTAAGACACCCTGGTCATGGTGGGAAGCCAATTTCACTGCCCAGTAAAATAAGACTGTTCGAGTATTGGGCTTTGATGGGCAAAAGTGGGACAGAAAGAGAGTGTTGAGGTTTCATTTGGGAAACTTTGAATTTCCAGTGTTGGTCTGTTTGCCCTAGCTAAAGGATATGATCAAAGTAATGTCCCCATGATAACAGGAGTACAGGGGACCCTTCATAATACATCATGGGAACATAATAATAAGTTTAAACATGCAATAAAGGATAATGAAGATTGTAAGAACAACACTGGGGCTGTAATCACCCCTGAGACCAATGATAGTTACTCTGGTTTGGGAGGAGAGATAGGTAGCAGCAATGACGAAGGTCAAATTTGGTGTTTGTACAATGAAAGTGTAGCGGTCACTGCGGCTGCCTATATTCTCCTCTATCATTTAACTTATAACCATACTCTTCCTGGTAATCTTTAATTTGCCTGCGGAGTGGGAGCATATAAGTGAATTCTACCTGGAGCTTCTGGAACCTATACTCTTGTCCGGTTGACTTCAGCCACATTTATGCTGTCACATGATAAGCTTAACATAAATAATGTGCCTAAACATACATTATATAGAAGAGCTGCAGACAACAATCCCAGACCTAATGGAAAACCTCATGTAGTGGAGATAAGTATTTCAACAAGATTGTTAGTGCTCTATTTATTTACCCAATGGTAATGCAGATGTTGAATAAGTTGGTGGTAGCCACTGACTACCTAGATGACCAAATTTGAGACGTGTTAGACCTTCTAAACCAAACGAATGATGTACAATCTCAGTGAATCATAGTTACTAATCAGCATAATATACTGTAGTTCTGTATTTTCTCACTGCCCGAGAGGGAGAAATGTGTCAAATGATAGGACCAACCTGCTGGCATTACATAGATCAACAGGGTAACCTACAAATAAGGGCAGGTATTGGAAAAATGAAAGAGATGAGAGATAAGTGGCTGAATGAGCATAGTGCGGATAAAGATTCTTAGTGGTCAGATACCTTTTCTTTCTTGAACCAGCGAGCTGGTTTAAAAATGTTGGTGGGTGGCTCATGGGCATAATACAGGGAATAATACAGATTTTGTTAATTATTGCACTCATCTACATTGTAGTTAAGCTCACATTGATGTGCTTAAACAGAGTGTGTAACAAGAACAGAAGTAGAAGAGACTACGAGACATGTTGAGATGATTCCTCACGCAGATACAGAAATGCAGAATCTAGGAAAACCAGCAGCAAGGGGAATGTCCAGCTGAAGTATGTGCATCTGTCATCCGCGATGAGTGAATATCTCAAAATTGGGGAATTGTGAGGGTTGAGACTCCATGTTGTGCCTTGTACAGCCATTTTATGTTATAAGCCTTAAACCTTTGTGTGTAGAATCTACTGTATGATATAAACTGTGAATTTCTCTGTGTAAGATAACTGTGATTTCAAGATCGCTCATAGCCCCTCCAACTTTGTCCCTTTGAGGAATTTGCACAATTATTAGCAGGACGAGTCCTTGACGAACACCCACAAGAAATGCTTATTTCAGATTGTGATTTAATAAGTTATGATGTAAATGCTTAATTATGTCTCCCACTTTTGGAAATGATCCAGAAAAACGGTATATAATCTCTGCTTACTTTCAATAAAGTTGGAACACTTGATACACAACACTGCGCCTGTTATCAGTTTTCTCTGAGTCGTCACATAAACTTCTAAATGTGAATCCACCGCCCATCCGGCATTGGGGTTTTTGCCCCAACAGGCACATGCCAGAGCTTGCCCTTTACGCCTTGGGGGTGCTTACCTGCCCTGCGGCCAGTTTATTGTCTGAACGTGTGTTCAGCCTTGTGATCACAGACAAGCGCAGCCGCCTGTCCATAGCCAAACATTTATTAAAATGATGGCACTCAACACCTGAGGTGTATGGAAAAATAGTGTTTAATAAAGAATAGCTGATGTTAAAAATATATTAAATATAATGGCTGTATATGTACATAATTAGATAAATAAGTACATGATGGTAATAGAGATTAAAAGATAAAAAACACAAATATAAAAAATACAATAAAAAATATGAGTGAAAAATATGAGGGTGGTTAAATGTCAATTCAATTAGATCCTGCTGGAAAAAAAGGATGAATCCTGCTGGAAAAAGAAACAGATAATCTGCTGAAAAAAAGTCTTTTTCTTATATTGTAATGACCAGTGATATGGTGGCCAATATTATCCTGGTACAGTGTCAATGGTGTGGAATCCTGTTGGGAGAGAAAGATGCTCCTTCCTATAAAAGGTCTAATTCATATATCCCAAGATTTTGGGTTTAAAACTCAATCCAATTCTGGTATTGATTATTTATTCACAGATCCAATGTTGGTGGGCTGTGGAATAGAGACTGCTTAGTAAGCAGGTACGTTACCCTCCTTGCGGCTGTTGATGCGCTGTTCAGCGGCTCCTGTCCGGGCGGCGATGTCCACGTGTGCCGTTCCCGCTCGCTGGTATCTCCGGCCGTTGGTTGCTATTAGGTGTCGTCACTTCCGGTGACGTCACCTGCGTTCCTCGGATCTCCCGCTCAGTGCTGATGGAGCTTGCCACTACCCGATGGCAGCAATAGACAGATCTTTAGACAAAGTAAGATCAATGGACAGAATAAAGTTTTTTGACATTAGTAACGAAATCACCACAACCATGACCAAAAAAGAAGAAACACCCCGATTAATTCTACCATATAATGCTCACTACAAAAAACTAGAGACAAGCATTCATAAACACTGGCACCATATCTTAAGTGACAAAATTATAGGTCAACTACTACCAGATAAACCACCGATTACATATACCAGAGCCCCCAATTTAGGCCTACGTCTAGCACCAACAATCAGAAGAAACACGACCAAACCAAATCAAAGCTGGCTTTCACTACAGGGTTTCTTCAGGTGCGGGAAATGTAATAATTGCAAAATCACAAATTTTCCTAAAAAAACAACAACAGTTCATTCAACTATCAATACATATAAACATGAGATTCGAGAACATCTCTCCTGCCACTCCAATAATGTCATCTATGTTCTACAATGCCCCTGTCACAAACAATACGTTGGGCGTACTAAAAGACTACTCAGAACAAGAATATCTGAACACATCTCGAATATAAAAAAGGGCTACGAACTACATTCCGTCTCCAAACATTATAAAGAACACCACAATTGTGATCCATCATCACTTATCTATGTAGCCATAGAAAAAATTACACGTCAATGGAGAGGCGGGAACCACATAGCCGCCATGTCAAGGTCCGAATCCAGAAAAATATTCGAATTCAATACAATGATTCCTAAAGGTCTCAATGCAGAAATGGAAATCTTTGGCTTTCTATAAAAGAACGGAGACTCTGCAATTGGTGGGGTGCCCCCTCGGAAATTGGGGTCGTAGTCCGGCTGTCTACCAGCACTCCGACCCCTCCTCCCGGGTGGGCCCCTCCCCATAAACACTTTCCATCACGCAAAGAACACTTCCCATCATGCAAATATTACATTCCTCTAGTTAGTACTTCCTTCTAAATATGACAAGAAAGTACAACAGCCTAACGCAACTCCTAGACTGTACATTATAGACTGCAACTACTCTCCTGCGTTATGACCGGATATATAATCATTTATAGCACCATCCACCTATTATAATAAAATGAAGGTCATTCATTTTTATTTTTATTTATTCTAATTCATATTTTTTATCTGAACCTTCATGCACTGATATATATAAATATATCTTCTATTTTTATATTATATAATTTCAAAATTTTATTCCATCTTTATATACGTTTTTGTACCCGACTAATTGTCCACTCATTATATTGGATTATACATCTCATTGCTTCCATTGAAGATTTATTATCCAAAGAAAAGAAGAAGAGAGAAGAAAGAAAGAAAGAAGAAGAAAAACCTTTCTTTTTTTTAAACAAACTGTTGACCACTCCCATATCTGAAAAAAACTTTAACCACACCCATATCCACTAATTGGACCTAATCAGATGCATATATATTCCCAAAAAGAAATAGGCTACTCATTCCCACTGATGAAGGAGCAGGAAGCTCTGAAACGCGTATGGGGCATTGAGTAAGCCTATGACATCTAGCTAGCAACGAATAAGAAGGATCCCACAACTACAGATGAGCTCCGGAGCTATCTATCCACTTCCCTCCTAAAAAGCTACAGCGTCTCCACTTCCCGCCATTAGCCTCCACGTGGCAAGCTCCATCAGCACTGAGCGGGAGATCCGAGGAACGCAGGTGACGTCACCGGAAGTGACGACACCTAATAGCAACCAACGGCCGGAGATACCAGCGAGCGGGAACGGCACACGTGGACATCGCCGCCCGGACAGGAGCCGCTGAACAGCGCATCAACAGCCGCAAGGAGGGTAACGTACCTGCTTACTAAGCAGTCTCTATTCCACAGCCCACCAACATTGGATCTGTGAATAAATAATCAATACCAGAATTGGATTGAGTTTTAAACCCAAAATCTTGGGATATATGAATTAGACCTTTTATAGGAAGGAGCATCTTTCTCTCCCAACAGGATTCCACACCATTGACACTGTACCAGGATAATATTGGCCACCATATCACTGGTCATTACAATATAAGAAAAAGACTTTTTTTCAGAAGATTATCTGTTTCTTTTTCCAGCAGGATTCATCCTTTTTTTCCAGCAGGATCTAATTGAATTGACATTTAACCACCCTCATATTTTTCACTCATATTTTTTATTGTATTTTTTATATTTGTGTTTTTTATCTTTTAATCTCTATTACCATCATGTACTTATTTATCTAATTATGTACATATACAGCCATTATATTTAATATATTTTTAACATCAGCTATTCTTTATTAAACACTATTTTTCCATACACCTCAGGTGTTGAGTGCCATCCCTCTACTTTCACTTATATTTCCTCACCACAAGCGTTGGGTACGCCTTGTTTGGATAGAGCACCTACTCCATCCTTTTGTCAATAGAGAGCCGCCTCAATCTTACCCTTCAACTATTTATTAAAATGAACCAGGTATGGATCCCACAGGACTTGTCTGTACCCTGTGCAGAATAGACAAGTATACAGGCCGCACCCAGCCATTGTTACTCCAGTACACTTTTTCTTTGTTTTCTTTTTTATATTTTTATATTTCTCAATGTTTTAGGGTCTTCCCAAATTTAGAAAAAAATAATAAAATAAAAAATAAAAAAAAATAGTGTTGGCTACCTCCTCCTCCTCCACCACCGCTTCCACCTACAGTAGATATAAAAAGTCTACACACCCCTGTTAAAATGTCAGGTTTCTGTGATGTAAAAAAATGAGACAAAGATAAATCATGTCAGAACTTTTTCCACCTTTAATGGGACCTATAAACTGTACAACTCAATTTAAAAACAAACTGAAATCTTTTAGGTAGAGGGAAGAAAAAAAATTATAATATAAAATAATATGGTTGCATAAGTGTGCACACACTTAAACTAATACTTTGTTGAAGCACCTTTTGATTTTATTACAGCACTCAGTCTTTTTGGGTATGAGTCATAGCACATTTTGACTTGGCAAGATTTGCCCACTCTTCTTTGCAAAAACAGTCCAAATCTGTCAGATTGCAAGGGCATCTCCTTTGCACAGCCCTCTTCAGATCACCACACAGATTTTCAATCGGATTCAGGTCTGGGCTCTGGCTGGGCCATTCCAAAACTTTAATCGTCTTCTGGTGAAGCCATTCCTTTGTTGATTTGAATGTATGCTTTGGGTCATTGTCATGCTGAAAGATGAAGTTCCTCTTCATGTCCAGCTTTCTAGCAGAAGCCTGAAGGTTTGGTGCCAATATTGACTGGTATTTGGAACTGTTCATAATTCCCTCTAGCTTAACTAAGGCCCCAGTTCCAGCTGAAGAAAAAGAGCCCCTTGGAATGATGCTGCCACCACCATGCTTCACTGTGGGTATGGTGTTCTTTTGGTGATGTGTACTGTTGTTTTTGAACCAAACATATCTTTTGGAATTATGGCCAAAAAGTTTAACCTTGGTTTCATCAGACCATAACACCTTTTCCCACATGCTTTTGGGAGACTTCAGATGTGTTTTTGCAAAAGTAGCCTGGCTTGGATGTTTTTCTTCGTAAGAAAAGGCTTTTGTCTTGCCACTCTACCCCATAGTCCAGACATATGAAGAATACGGGAGATTGTTGTCACATGTACAACAGCCAGTACTTGCCAGATATACCTGCAGCTCCTTAATGTTGCTGTAGGCCTCTTGGTAGCCTCCCAGACCAGTTTTCTTCTCGTCTTTTCATAAATTTTGGAGGGACGTCCAGTTCTTGGTAATGTCACTGTTGTGCCATATTTTCTCCACTTGATGATGACTGTCTTCACTGTGTTCCATGGTATATCTAATGCCTTGGAAATTCTTTTGTACCCTTCTCCTGACTGATACCTTTTAACAATGAGATTCCTCTGATGCTTTGGAACTCTCTGTGGTCCATGGCTTTTGCTGTGGGATGCGACTAAGAAAATTTCAGGAAAGACCAACTAGAGCAGCTGAACTTTATTTGGGGTTAATCAGAGGCACTTTAAATGATGACAGGTGTATGCCGACTCCTATTTAACATGATTTTGAATGTGATTGCTTAATTCTGAACACAGCTACATCCCCACACTTATGCAACCACATTATTTTAGTTTTTTTTTCTTCCCTCCACCTAAAAGATTTCAGTTTGTTTTTCAATTGAGTGGTACAGTTTGTAGGTCACATTAACCTCTCCAGGACCGCCTAACGCACGGATGCGTCCTGGAGGCGGTCGAGTCATTCCTCCTGGACGCATCCGTGCGTCATCTCGCGAGAGGCGAGATTTCCTGTGAACACGCGCACACAGGCGCGCACGTTCACAGGATCGGAAGGTAAGAGAGTGGATCTCCAGCCTGCCAGCGGCGATCGTTCGCTGCCAGGCTGTAGATGCGATTTTTTTAACCCCTAACAGGTATATTAGACGCTGTTTTGATAACAGCGTCTAATATACCTGCTACCTAGTCCTCTGGTGGTCCCTTTTGCTTGGATCGACCACCAGAGGACACAGGTAGCTCTGTAAAGTAGCACCAAACACCACTACACTACACTACACCCCCCCGTCACTTATTACCCCTTATGAACCCCTGATCCCCCCATATACACTCCTTGATCACCCCCCTGTCATTGATCACCCCCCTGTCATTGATCACCCCCCTGTAAGGCTCCATTCAGACGTCCGTATCTGTTTTACATCCATGGATCGGATCCGCAAAACACATACGGACGTCTGAATGGAGCCTTATAGGGGGTGATCAGGGAGTCTATATGGGATGATCACCCCCCTGTGAGGCTCTATGAATGGAGCCTTATAGGGGGGTGATTAGGGAGTCTATATGGGATGATCACCCCCCTGTGAGGCTCTATTCAGACGTCCGTATGTGTTTTACGGATCCACGCATCCATGGATCGGAACCGCAAAACACATACGGACGTCTGAATGGAGCCTGACAGGGGGGTGATCACCCCATATACACTCCCTAATCCCCCCCTGTCATTGATCACCCCCCTGTAAGGCTCCATTCAGACGTCCGTATGTGTTTTTCGGATCCACGCATCCATGGATCGGATCCGCAAAACACATACCTGACGTTTGAATGGAGCCTTACAGGGGGTGATCACCCCATATACACTCCCTGATCACCCCCCTGTCATTGATCACCCCCCTGTAAGGCTCCATTCAGACGTCCGTATGTGTTTTTTACGGATCCACGCATTCATGGATCGGATCTGCAAAACACATACCGACGTCTGAATGGAGCCTACAGGGGGTGATCAATGACAGGGTGGTGATCACCCCATATAGACTCCCTGATCACCCCCCTGTCATTGATCACCCACCTATAAGGCTCCATTTAGACATTTGTTTGGCACAAGTTAGCGGAATTTTTTATTTATTTTTTTTCTTACAAAGTCTCATATTCTACTAACTTGTGTCAAAAAATAAAATCTCACATGAACTCACAATACTCCTCACGGAATCCAAATGCGTAAAATTTTTTAGACATTTATATTCCAGACTTCTTCTCACGCTGGCCCCTAAAATGGCAGGGCAGTATAAATATCCCACATGTGACCCCATTTTGGAAAGAAGACACCCCAAGCTATTCGCTGAGGGGCATATTGAGTCCATGAAAGATTTAAATTTTTGTCCCAAGTTAGCGGAAAGGGAGACTTTGTGAGAAAAAAAAAATCAATTTCCGCTAACTTGTGCCCAAAAAAATAAATAATTCTATGAACTCGCCATGCCCCTCACGGAATACCTTGGGGTGTCTTCTTTCCAAAATGGGGTCACTTGTGGGGTAGTTATACTGCCCTGGCTTTTTAGAGGCCCTAAAGCGTGAGAAGAAGTCTGAGATCCAAATGTCTAAAAAATGCCCTCTAAAAGGAATTTAGGCCCCTCTGCGCATCTAGGCTGAAAAAAAGTGTCACACATGTGGTATCGCTGTACTCAGGAGAAGTTGGGGAATGTGTTTTTGGGTGTCATTTTACATATACCCATGCTGGGTGAGAGAAATATCTCGGCAAAAGACAACTTTTCCAATTTTTTGATACAAAGTTGGTATTTGACCAAGATATTTATCTCACCCAGCATGGGTATATGTAAAATGACACCCCAAAACACATTCCCCAACTTCTCCTGAGTACGGCGATACCACATGTGTGACACTTTTTTGCAGCCTAGATGGGCAAAGGGGCCCACATTCCAAAGAGCACCTTTCGGATTTCACAGGCCATTTTTTGCAGATTTTGATTTCAAACTACTTTGCACGCATTTGGGCCCCTAAAATGCCAGGGCAGTATAACTACCCCACAAATGACCCCATTTTGGAAAGAAGACACCCCAAGGTATTTTATGATGGGCATAGTGAGTTCATGGAAGTTTTAATTTTTTGTCACAAGTTAGTGGAATATGAGACTTTGTAAGGAAAAAAAAATATATATCATTTTCCGCTAACTTGTGACCAAAAATAAAAAGTTCTATGAACTCACTATGCCCATCAGCGAATACCTTAGGGTGTCTACTTTCCGAAATGGGGTTATTTGTGGGGTGTTTCTACTGTCTGGGCACTGTACAACCTCAGGAAACATGACAGGTGCTCAGAAAGTCAGAGCTGCTTCAAAAAGCGGAAATTCACATTTTTGTAACATAGTTTGTAAACGCTATAACTTTTACCAAAACCATTTTTTTTACCCAAAGATTTTTTTTTATCAAAGACATGTAGAACAATAAATTTTGAGAAAAATGTATATATAGATGTCTTTTTTTTAGAAAAAATTTACAACTGAAAGTGAAAAATGTCATTTTTTTGCAAAAATTTTGTTAAATTTCGATTAATAACAAAAAAAGTAAAAATGTCAACAGCAATGAAATACCACCAAAGGAAAGCTCTATTAGTGAGAAGAAAAGGAGGTAAAATTCATTTGGGTGGTAAGTTGCGTGACCGAGCAATAAACGGTGAAAGTAGTGTAGTGCAGAAGTGTAAAAAGTGGCCTGGTCATTAAGGGTGTTTAAGCTAGGGGAGCTGAAGTGGTTAAAGGTGGAAAAAGTACAGCACAGAAACCTGACATTTTAACAGGGAAGTGTATACTTGTTATATCCACTGTACACCACCACGCCCACCGCCTCCTCAACCTCCTACTCCACTTTGACCTCCGCCTCCTAGTTCAAGATCATAATTTTAAGCTTTTTTTAAATTCTATGTTATTTTAATTTATTTCTCTGTCCACATTTGTTTGCAGGGCAATTGTACTGCTCTTACCCCTATTTTGCTTCCTTTTGCAGCCCTCTAGCCCTTTCTATGACTTTTTTTTAGAGCCATTTTAGTGCCCTAAAGTTCGGGTCCCTATTGACTTCAATGGGGTTTGCATTCGGGGTCAAGTTCCGGTCAAGTTCGGGTCCCGAACCCGAACTTTGCGGTGAAGTTCGGCAGAACCCGGTGAACCCGAACTTCCAAGTGTTCGCTCAACCCTAGTCAGTACCAAGCAAAAGGAGTGACAGAGTGGAAAACAAGGAACATTTCTGAAGATATGCTATTGGAAATATTAAACCCTTTTCACCAGCCATACATTAATTGTTAATGGCTCCCTTTGATGGCACTTGCACTAATCAGTTCTCTTTAATCAAAAACCCTGAACACAGTGCACATATTGAGCCATTGCTTCTGCATTTAGGCACTTGCTTGGAAAACCCTGTGGCATCACTGATGACATCACAGGGATTCCCAATGGCGGATCAGCTGTCTTCTCACAAAATATGTGTCTGTTAGCAGGGCTTGAATGGGTTGTGGTTAGTATAAGGCTCCTTGCCGACTAGCATAAGCGGATTAGGTCCGGATGCGTTGCAGAGGCGTTCAGTGAAAACTGTGCGATTTCGCAAGTTAATTCAGTTTTGTTTGCGATCGCATTCAGTTGTTTAGCTTTTATCACGCGGGTGCAATGCGATTTAATGCGTTTTTGCATACGCGTGATAAAAAAATGTATGTTTACAAACAACATCTCTTAGCAACCATCCGTGAAAAACACATTGCATACGCACTTGCTTGCGGATGCGATGCAATTTTCACGCAGCCCCATCCACTTCTATGGAGCCAGCGTTGCATGAAAGTTGTAGAATATAGAACATGCTGCGATTTTCACACAACGCACTAGTGATGAGTGAAAACCAACACTTATGTACACAGACCCATTGAAATGAATGGGTTCGGATTCTGTGCGGGCACAATGCGTTCGCATCACGCATTGCACCCGCGCTGAATACTTGCTTGTGTGAAAGGGGCCTAAGTGACAGCAAGGTCACACTGATTGTGTATTCCTTGCTACACTAAGCTCCCATGTTGTAAAATAAATATACCGGTATATGGTCAATAGTCAAAGAAATAACATTAATTAAAAAAATAAAATGAGAAGAAAATTAAAACAATGATAAAAGTAAAAAAAAACTATACCACCAAAAGAAAAAGAAAACTGATGCCACTCTGAATCTGCACTTAACAGACATCACACAGCACATTTACACATTTTCCATAGGCTTCAGGTGCTCAGGCATTAATATGTTCATATCACGCAGAAACTATGTGATCCCAAACATACAATATTTCACTCCAGTCACCATTTTTCTCATGTTTACCCTTCATTTTCTGCTCTTCTAATTTTTTTCTCCTTCATTAAAATTTCTGCACTTGGAATTGTATTATCATTGAACTAAACATGAATGTTAAAATCAAAGACAACCTCTTAAAGAGGACCTGTCATCTCTACTGTCAGTTTTAGCAACTACATGCATCCCCCATGTAATAACAGTTTTGGAGCTTCTATTCTTCTGACTCTGTGTTGCACCATTCCTTTATCATTCCTGTGAGAAGTTATGAATGAATTACTAGTAGTTTGACAGGAAAATCCAGAGGGGTGTTATCAGTTGAGTGCGCGACCCTGCACTGTCTGACACTATCCAATAAGTGCTCCCAGTGTCAGACTGTGCAGGGACACCCCCCAAATAGTAACACCCATCTGGATTTTCATTGTAAACTGCTGGCAATTCATTCATAACTTCTAGCCAGAATAATAAAGAAATGGCACACCATAGACTCATAAGAATAGATGCTACAGAATCTATAATAATAAAATCCCTGTGTGAATGCGCTGTGTCCGTGTGTGTGTCACCAGTTTTGCACTGGGCATGCGCGGCGCAGTGTCCAATCAGGACACAGCGCTCTACACGGACACAGCGCTACACACAAGTTTCCCTGCAGGGTGTCACCCTATAGGTAGGCCACAGCATCTCCGCAGCCGTCCATTCCTGCCACAGCTCCCCCGCCACCGTCTACTCCTGCCACAGCTCCCCCGCCGCCATTTGGTGCACTGTCCAGCCAGTGCGCATGCGCCACCTTCGCCGCATGGGGTGTGGTCTGTGCGGACAGTGTTTGGGGGGGCGGCGATGATCGGCTGGAGCGCGGTGTGATGATTCCTGGCTAATTCTAGCACCGTTATTGTAACAGGCATAATGAATACGTATAATTAAAAACTTCATGGCACTCTGCCGTTAGTTGCTGCTGGAAGTCGGGTTCTCACCCCGTTTGTAGTGAAAATAGAAACTCCAGCAGATAAATTTGCAAAAGTGTGAATGTTTATTGGAAATGCGGCTATATAATACAAGTGACATTTCGGCCACACACTGGCCTTTCTCAAACTACAGTGAAAAAAACAAAAGACATGACGTAAGTTCATACGAATATACCAGGACAATGGTTTCAGACATATAGTTAAAAGGGTTCTGCACTTTGTTTAAACTGATGATCTATCCTCTGGGATGGTCAAATACACACAGGGACAGACACACAGGGACAGACACACACACATTTAGGGACAGACAAACACAAACACACTCACACACACATACAGGGACAGACACCTGTGTGATGGTGAGATCGTCAACCAACTTCTATCTAATGTGTGGCCACCGTTAGGGGACATTAAATGGGAATTCTACCTTTAGTTATGCTCCAACATTTTGTTACCTTCTAATATGACTCCCACTGATTCCCAGTACTGAGGGGACAAGGACTGGGGTTTAAAAAGGAATTATTAACATGTACCAAAAGGTAAAGTGTAACCCATTAGGCGCTGGCTAGGCTGTGGTAATGGTATGGCGTCTTAGCAATGCCTTAGACACACACACATACACAGGGGCACACACACAGGGACAGACACATACACACATAGAGACAGACACACCACTAGGCCTCACCACATTCCAGCCTTGCTCTTCTCTGTACAGGAACACAGCTCTCTGCTCATCTGGCTCCTCCCCCACTGGTCACATGGGCAGATGACATCAGGAAGGTCCTTTAGCCATCTACCCTGTTCTGAGCCCTGGGGTCGCCCACCCCCATCAGTGCACATGGCGAAAATTGTCTGCATTGCTGGAGAAAGCTGCCCTAGAATTCAGAACAGGCAGTTTAATGAAGACCAGGACACAGCTGCAGGAGTGAGCGGGCACAGTGGGCCCCCCAGGAGCAGTGGGCCCCAGCACTTACCAGGGTGTGTCGGGTGCTGACGCCAGCCTTATTGTTTGCCCGTGACTTAGCCCCTAGCACTGCAGAAGAGAGAAAAGGAGTAAAGGGCAGGAAGGAGAATAAAAAAAAAGAAAGGGAACATAAGGAAAATGGGGATGTGCAAGTAGTAATAAACTATAAAGGATACAATAAATCGGCACCAAGATACCGGATTACCAGATTAATTGTTCTTAAAAGAAAAAGAGATCACTGATTATATATCTCAATCTTATGATACTCTACTTGCAAATGTTCCATGTCCAAATAAAAGGGCCATAACAAGTAATAAAAAAAAGGGCCATAACATGTAATAATAAAAAAGGGCCATAACATGTAATAATAAATTAAGCCTTAGATCTCATACTCCCTACGTAACCCTTACGGTTCTCGGCTACCAAGTGTATGTGTCCCTGCGCCTGATAGTCTATCAGTATATGTAAATATGTTCATATGTGTAAATCTGATATTACTCAACTATAGGAGGGCCATGCCGTGTGTTATTAAATTAAACCTTGGATCTCATACTCCCTATTCATAATAATGTCTAGTTATTACTAAAACAGAGATGTCATTCGTGGATGACATTCTTCTGATGATTTCCAATCCCAAACAACATTTAGCTCCTTTGCTGGCAGAACTACACACCTTAGGTAAAATATCAGGCTAGACACTGAATTTGTATAAATATTGAAAGGTCCCAGTAAACCCTTATGGACAAGGTAATTTCCTTTTAGATAGTATTCCAGGGCACTGACTTATCTTGGTGTAGAAATTACACATTCTCCCTCCAGCCTCTACCGCCACAATCTCAAACGCTGCATCGATACCCTTGAAACTATCAACTTTACATTTATCCTTGGTGGGTAGAGCTAATACTCTTAAAATGATTGAATTCCCAAGATTGCTTTATTTATTGCAATCTTTGCCAAACTGCCCTTGTAACGAGAAACAAATCAGTTATCTATACAGGTCCTATATTTGGGAGGGGGACAGCCAGAATCCCATATCATATCCTTCAACAACCCAAACTAAACGAAAGCCTCACGTCCCCCAACATACGTCTATATAATCTAGCGGCAGTGGCTAGGTGCATGGTAGATTGGACGCAGGGGTCAGCTCTCTTACACTGACACCTCAGTAGACCAAAGTTTTGTTCTCCAGACAACACTGTTGAATTTAATGCAAATGTCGTTGACGTCCTTTCCAGAACACGTGAGGGGTGACCCGCTGCTGATCACCTCTTGGAAAGCATGTAACAAAATGGGAACTTTAAAAGGGTATCATCCAAACTAGTCTACTCTCTTATCGTTAACGAACAACCCACAGTTTCAACAAAGACAATCTTACAGACTTTACTGTCAATGGTAACAACAGGGTATCACACACATTAGACAATTGGTATTAAGGCCGATTTATTGGCCTGTATTTGTGGGAGGGGCGCCCCTCCCCTTCCCCACGCCTTCATATAGCTAGGCGCACCCACGCCACATCGACCTGTGTGGATTCGGCGTCCTACGTGTGTCCTGCTTGAGGAGGCTCACCTGCTCTGCTTCACGTGTTTCTTCTTGTCTCTCGGCATCCGGGTTGGGTAAGTGACTTACTGCAGTCTTTTGTCCTCTCAGTCCGGCCGGCGGTGTGTCGGCTCCTTTAGGTAAGAAGGAGCACCACCGCACCGGAACGTTTCTGCCTGGCAGCATTGGCTCCCCGCTCTCGACACATTGTAATGTATAGCACGGGCCTCCGTGCTCGTAGTGAGGCAGGGGTGCATGCAAGGCTGTTTTACTTCTGGTAGGCTCTTGATTCATCTGGTCTGCTAGAGCCTCCGTGCAGCAAGTGATAGTGGTTAAAAAAATAAAAAGTGGGAGTTTGGGTTGGAAAAAAAAAGTGGGAATTTGGGTTGAAAAAATAAATAAAAAATGTTGCAGTTTGAAAAGGAAATATATATATATATATGTATATATATGTATCAAATACAAGGGGACTCTTTAGGTTCCACAGTGTGTGTCACAAGGTAATTGGCAATCATCTTCTTTTAGGTTGCAGCTTCACCTTTTCTGTGGCTTCGTTTTTCATTGGATCAGGTAGAAAAAATAAATAAAAAAGGAGAATATATACAGTCAAGTCCATAAATATTAGGACATCGACACAATTCTAACCTTTTTGGCTCTATACACCACCACAATGGATTTGAAATGAAACAAACAAGATGTGCTTTAACTGCAGCTTTATTTGAGGGTATTTACATCCAAATCAGGTGAACGGTGTAGGATTTACAACAGTTTGCATATGTGCATCCCACTTGTTAAGGGGCCAAAAGTAATGGGACAAGTGGCTTCTCAGCTGTTCCATGGCCAGGTGTTTGTTATTCCCTCATTATCCCAATTACAACGAGCAGATAAAAGGTCCAGAGTTCATTTCAAGTGTGCTATTGGCATTTGGAATCTGTTGCTGTCAACTCTCAAGATAAGATCCAAAGAGCTGTCACTATCAGTAAAGCAAGCCATCATTAGGCTGAAAAAACACAAAAAAAAAACATCACAGAGATAGAAAAAACATTAGGCATGGCCAAAACAACTGTTTGGAACATTCTTAAAAAGAAGGAACGCACTGGTGAGCTCAGCAAAACCAAAAGACTTGGAAGACCACGGAAAACAACTGTGGTGGATGACCGAATAATTCTTTCCCTGGTGAAGAAAACACCCTTCACAACAGTTGGCCAGATCAATAACACTCTCCAGGAGGTAGGTGTATGTGTGTCAAAGTCAACAATCAAGAGAAGACTTCACCAGAGTGAATACAGAGGGTTCACCACAAGATGTAAACCATTGGTGAGCCTCAAAAATAAGAAGGCCAGATTAGAGTTTGCCAAATGACATCTAAAAAAGCCTTCACAGTTCTGGAACAGGATCCTATGGACAGATGAGACCAAGATGAACTTGTACCAGAGTGATGGGAAGAGAAGAGTATGTAGAAGGAAGGAACTGCTCAGGATCCTAAGCATACCACCAAATCAGTGAAGCATGGAGGTGGTAGTGTCATGGTGTGGACATGTATGGCTGCCAATAGAACTTGTTCTTTTGTATTTATTGGTGATGTGACTGCTGACAAAAGCAGCAGGATAAATTCTGAAGTGTTTCGGGCAATATTATCTGTTCATATTGAGCCAAATGCTTCAGAACTCATTGGACGGTGCTTTACAATGCAGATAGACAATGACCCAAAGCATACTGCAAAAGCAACCAAAGAGTTTTTTAAGGGAAAGAAGTGGAATGTTATGCAATGGCCAAGTCAATCACCTGACCTGAATCTGATTGAGTATGCATTTCACTTGTTGAAGACAAAACTGAAGGGAAAATGCCCCAAGAACAAGCAGGAACTGAAAACTGTTGCAGTAGAGGCCTGGCAGAGCATCACCAGGGATGAAACCCAGCGTCTGGCAATGTCTATGCGTTCCAGACTTCAGGCTGTTATTGACTGCAAAGGATTTGCAACCAAGTATTAAAAAGCGAAAGTTTGATTTATGATTATTATTCTGTCCCATTACTTTTGGTTTCTTAACAAGTGGAAGGCACATATGCAAATTGTTGTATTTCCTACACTATTTACCTGATTTGGATGTAAATAACCTCAAATTAAAGCTGACAGTCTGCAGTTAAAACACATCTTGTTCGTTTCATTTCAAATCCATTGTGGTGGTGTATAGAGTCAAAAATGTTAGAATTGTGTCGATGTCCCAATATTTATGGACCTGACTGTATATCTCTGCATGTGCAGGGGTCTTACTACTTCTTTGTTGCATTTTGCTGTTATCATGTTCGTTATAAGTTCTTTGTTATTTTATTTATGCAGGTTCTTTCTGAAGTCTCGGTAAGTCCACGCCATATAGTTGGTTCTTGTGTCAGGGGCGTGGGTTCACGTCACGGTTCTACAAATTGCTTCCGCGCCGGAGCATCCACGTCCCACTCAAGATGGCACTCATGGTTGTTCACTCAGGTGACAGCGCACCTTAACGCTGTACCGTTCTAAAATACTGATGTTTGTCCACAGTCAGCAATGTCACATGCATCTGATATCGTGGAGGGTTCGATGGATGAGAATGTCACCAGGATCTCTGAAGCGGGCAGTTTTCCGTCACTCTGGAGTTGGACTGTTCCTAGGCTTACTTCTGAGTTATTGAAAAGAGGTATCCACTTCTCGACTTCGGCTAGGAAGGCGGAACTGTACCGCTTACTAGTTGCCAGTACCACAGGCCCATAGCTAGAGGAGGGGTCTATGTCGACTCTACAGACTTCTGTTACCCAATTGCATGCAATGGTCAACAACTTGACGTCTTCGATTAATAACATCCAAGCACGGTTAGAGACTGTAGAGGACCGGGAGGTCCCCGCCAGTAATCCCTCTCAGTATCTTCCAGTTGCCTCCACCTCAGCTGCAGGTTCCTCAGGTACCATACCCTCTGTGCCCGTCATCATGCCGGCTCATTTCATCCCAGCAGCACTGTCTGCAGGGTCATCACGAACCTGAGTTCGTTAATTTTCTCATCTCGGGGTTCAAGAAGGGATTCCATACAGGTTTGATCGCACTTCCTGAGGTGACATACGAATGCAGCAACCTACAGTCGGCCAATAAAGCACCCAATGCCATAGACACATTGATTCAAACCAAGCTCGGAAAAGGTTTTCTTATAGGGCCTTTCGCAACCTCACCGTTCGATCGCTGGAGGGTCAGTCCGGTAGGGGTAGTGACAGGCAAGTTCAGCAATAAAGAAAGATTAATTTACGAACTCTCTGCCCCTCACGGTTCTCATATTCCCAGCCTCAATTCCCTAATCCCTTCCGAAGAAGTGAGCATGAAATACTCAACCATTGACCATGCTATAGCCACCATAATGCAGTGTGGGCCCCGCACCTACTTGTCTAAAGCTGACATATCAGATGCTTTTAAACTCCTCCCTATCATGCCTTCACTATGGCAATGGCATGGCATCAAGTGGCAGGACCTCTACTATTTCGCCACCAAGCTCACTTTTGGTTCCAAGTGTAGCTCCTGGCTTTTTGACCAGTTCGCTCAGAGCCTTCACTGGATCTTAGAAACAGAATTCCGCTGCGATCACGTCATTCATTACCTCGACAACTTCTTATTGATCGAATCCCCTGACAGACCTCCGCAGGCCCTTGACACCTTGTTGGCATTCTTTCTTAGATTGGGGTTCCTGTGTCACCTAAGAACATCGAAGGCCCTTCCACTGTCATCACCTTTTTAGGGATTGTGTTGGACTCCGACAACATGGTAGCTAGGTTGCCAGGAGAGAAATTAGTCAGGATTAGAGACGTCATTCACAGGTTCACGCTAGGCAGAGTCAAAACCAAGGTGGATCTGCAGTCCCTCTTGGGCATGCTGAACTTTGCCATGAGAATCATTCCTCAGGGCAGGTCATTCATATCGCGGTTACTAGCCCTCCTCCCTGATGCAGCCAACCAAGACAGTCCAGTTCAATTAGATGTGCAAGCCATGGCAGACTTAGTCATGTGGGATCATTTCCTTGGAATGGAGTCTCCTTCTTTATTCCAGCTGCCAGTAATACTTCCCCTATGGTCTTTTCGGATGCATCAGCCACTACAGGGTTTGCAGCCATTTTTGGCACCCACTGGTTGGCCGGGACTTGGCCGATGAAGTCAGTAAGATTCCTGGGTTCATGCAGACGTCAGCTCTCTTCGAACTTTACCCTATTGTTGCAGCTGCTCATGCCTGGAGTCACCTATGGTCCCATTCCACTATTGTCTTCATTTCCGATAACACTGCCACAGTAGACATTTTATTGAAGGGTAGGTCCAAGTCCCCACAAGTCATGTCTCTCGCTAGACGCTTGGTCCAGCTCTCCCTGACTTACAATTTTCGTTATTGCTGTTCACATATCCGTGGTACCCAGAATGTACCAAGATTAAACCAGGCACTCAAGTATGGAGTATTGATCAAAATTTAATAAAGAATAAAATATATCGATATACCATAAAATATAAAATAACATAAAATCTTACAAATTCACATAAGGAAAACCATTAATCAACAGCAGCAATATATGGCCAATAGTTTCAGCAGCTTAAATTTGCAAGACCGCAATCCTTATTTCAATCCAATAAAGGTCAATCTGAACAGGGGTCTATGCAGAGCTCCAGGCGGTTTGATTTTGAAAAGCCGCACCCTTAGTTCAGTTTTGAAAAACCGCACCCTTAGTTCACTTTTGGAAAGATGCAGCTTGAAACAGTCTAGGCGGTTTAGATTTAAACAGCCGCAGCCCTTATTTCAGTCCTTATTTCAGTCTTAAGAAAAACCGCACTTCCGAATATTGTGAGAAGTCTTGTGAGCAATCGCCGGTCTTATTCGGTAATAGCAGAGTGTGACTGTGCACTAAGGTGGCGTCCCACCTATTCGAGCAACTTTGTTACTTTACCTGGCCGGTGTTGTCTTGTCCTGTGTCCGGACCTAGAAAAGATATGCTGTGGGTACAAAGTCATCCGGATATCCGCTCACAGAACGATGTTTGTGGCTGTTTCTCCGGTGCTCGTTCCTCTTGGTTACAGCTTTTTAATCTTGGAGTCCAGGGGAGCTACTGTCCCAGCATGCCGGTACGAGGTATTAAACCATACGCGTTTCGGGGTTCTTTGAATAGCCCCTTCCTCAGAATGTGGCGACCAACGCCTTGTCTCGGGCAAATTTTTCCCTCTTTTTCCAGGTTATGCCGAAAGCACACGCCACAAGGACCGCAGTCCCACCATTTTCAAACCTGTTTCTGGATTAACCAGCCATCTGCTCACCGCACATCGACTAGTTGCCAGTTTCCTATTGCATCTGATATCCATACCAATAACGTTTTTAGTGAGGCGATGTCATCATGGACCGGGCCCATCGTTCTGTGGGCCCGGTACATAGATGACATATTCATCATTTGGAACGCATCTGTACCAGCCTTCACAACATTCGTGGGCAAATTAAACGAAAATATGTTGGGCCTCCACTTCACATATGAGACCAACAAAAATACGTTACCCTTCCTGGACATAATGATCCAGAGAAGTGATTCGGAAGAGTTGGCCACCACAATATTTCGTAAGCCCACAGCAACAAACTCTGTGTTACACTGGAGCAGTAGTCACCCTCTACCTCTTAAGAGGGAAATACCACGAGGACAATATTTGCGTCTGAGACGCAACTGCTCCAACAAAACAGAGTTTGTCAAACAGGCAGGGATCCTGAGGAACAGATTCCTCTCCAGAGGATATCCCGATGCAGTACTGAGGTCAGCATACCAACATAAGATCTTCACGGACGGAACTCCTGGTACCCAAAATTAAACCTGCCAACACCAGACAAAAGACAAGGATTATTGGCACATTTGATGAGGCTGCTAGTGATGTAAGAAATATCCTCCAGAAACACTGGCCGATCCTGATGATAGATCCAGACATCAAGGAGAAGATCTTCGAGTATCCCCAGATCACCTTCCGGAGAGGACACAGCCTAAAAGATATGCTGGTACATAGCCACCACAAAACAACTGCAAAGGGAACGTGGCTAGATAGAAGACCCCAAGGATGCTTCAGATGTAGTGGATGCGTTGCATGCAGTATGATGGAAACGGGTAAAACCTTTGTGAGCATCAAACTTGAAAAAACTTTCAAAATCAATGATTTCATAAATTGCCGTACTAGAGGTGTCATTTACAGACTCACATGTGACTGCCCCCTAGAATACATTGGTAAAACAAAACGAGAGCTACGCAGGCGCCTGGGAGAACATCTCGGGGATATCAGCAACAAAAGGGACACAGTTGTGTCACGCCATGTGCACGAATACCATCAGGGAAGTCCACGAAGCATTAAAGCCATGGGCATTGAGGCAGTCATCCCACCGCTACGAGGAGGCGACTGGGATCGCACCCTTCTACAACATGAAGCACGCTGGATCCACACTCTGCGTACTGAAGCACCACAGGGTCTCAACGAACAACTCTGCTTTGCCTGCTTTATTTGATGGTTAGCATGAGTGAGCCTCCTTAAAAAAAAATAAAAAAAAAATAAAAATAAGAGAGGGCGCACGTTTCGCCATGTAGTGGAGGGATTTAGATACACAGGGGATATGCACCATCATACAGGCCCACACAAGACAGGGTAAAAGGTATTGACATAGCCCAAGATCCACCATATCATTGACTTTGTTATCCATCTCCAAATGTTGCCTTTAAAGACCTATAATAATATTGACAATATTTTGCATATCCCAGCAAAAAATAGCACCGGTTACCTCAGTGATCAGTTAAACAAACAATAAGGCTAAGACTTACAAAAAAAAAAACAATAAACGGTACTCATCACAAACCGTATCACAGACACTTATATGGGATTATAAACATTGTCAAGGTAGTGCAAAACAACAATGAAACTAATCCCAGTTAATAACAATAGGCCTGTGATTTGGAAGAGGCGGCCTCCTGATCTAATCCCAGCCAATAACAATATACCTGGGATCTGCAAGAGGCAGTCTATCATATAGCTACTGAATTTCCTTTCACACATACATTTATGTGAAATAGACCGATAATAAAGTGTATAAGTGTGTAATCTCGTAAAGAGAGAGTAGTATACATCTATTGAATATTTTTCCACATACATTCGTGTTTAGTACAAACTGACCAGAATACCTCGATTTTATTCCGATAATACTGCAAAAAATGCCACCTTAATTAATTTAAAATACACCGTATTTGCTATAGACGGTGATCTTATACCAAGGCTGCCTCACAACGTCCCGGTTACTAGGCAACCGTATAAACAATGGCCGCCGATAACAACAAGGTCCCGGGTTCATGACCCAATACTCGGCCATCTAGAATGACGTATCTATCTCTGACTACGTCAGTTTACTTGCTGTCTATCCTCAGTATAGTCTGCGCATGCGCGGTTGCGTCGGCTGGCCCGCTGACGTCACCGCGCTGCGCATATTGTCTCCTTACGAGGAGAAGTTATGTGCATCTTCCACATGGCGTCGCACGTGCGTCTGACGTCATCGCTCTGCGTCTCAAGCCTCACTCTGAGGCAAAAGGATGTTTAAATGCGAGCCAGCGTTACCAGGAGAACAGGCTACATCACGGCCTCCAGACACAACGCTGTGCTCCAAGAGTTGAACCGGACCACCATCCAGGTCTGTCTCTATATACTGCCCGAACATCGTCAGGCAAGTTTTGCGCCCTGGTACGTCAGTGGAGCCTGGATAAAAGGCCACCACTGGGAAGGTACCATTTGTGTCATACACTGTTCAATGTAACTGTGTAAAAGTACATGTATAACTATATGTGTTGATAAACAGCAAAAAAGTCAACACTACAGTTCTTATTGTATTGCCCGATTGTATTTGCCTAAATTCCCCTGATGAGTGTTATAAACGAAACATGCGTGTAGGGATTAGCTACACTAGGGCACAATAGGGCCAAGTAGCAAAAAGGGCAAGGTTCCGGACGGGGTCGTTCTTATTAGAACGGGTGCTCCGTGTTAGGATGCTAGGGCCGAGTCAGTACCGATACATTAGGGCTGTCTAGGGGCCACCAATCAATCAATATCCCCCGTCCAGCCAGAACCGCTCTTCTTTTCAGTTTATCGGATTCACTGAACATTCAAGGCGACCGGAGGATCCTGGCCTGTACGGTAGGACCATCGGTTTTTGCAAAGTGCCGCCGCGCACATTTTACTCTTTTTGTATCAAAAGTGTCGCTGTGTACTTTTTTGTATCCCTGGTGTCATCACACACTTTCTTTTTCTTTTCTCAAGAGAACATCTAGGGACCATATTCTACATAATAATCAAATAAAAGTTAAGTTTTAAATATAAATCACCATTTTCATCCCCTTTATATAAAAGTTCAAAATACTGGTGATCAAGCTACCAATTAAACATATAGCTCCCCCTAGCTATCAGTTTCCTATTGGCCAATACCTCCAGGAGCTACTCCACGGGCTTGAGTTTGTTTTGCAAGTTCCAAGAGAAGTATCCCCAGGGAGATACTAATTTTATCAACTATGTCCTGGCCTTCATTGGCTACTGCCATTCGGAGTGTAAACTATTACACAATACCGTCCAGTCCTACCTTGCAGGGGTCCAGCATTTCACCTTGCTTAGTCATCCGGATAGGGGATCCCTGTTTTCTGCGCACCTTGAGAGGATTAGAGAAATCCTGTACTGCAAAACAGTCGCGCCGTACCTGCATTTCCGGCAAATTATTCTGAGACATATCGGACATGCTTGACAGAGCTCCGTTCGGACTTCTCCCCAGTTTAGTGTTAAAAGCAGCTGTCTACCTCGCCTTCTACGGCTTCCTAAGACCAGGAGAGTTCACCTGCAAGAATTCCAACAGCAGGTTCATCAGAATCAATTAGCTGATCCGTAGTCCCGATGGTCTGGTTTTATCCTTACCGGTCACCAAGACGTCCCAGACTGGTCCCCCTACAGAGGTGACCTTTTTCCCGACGGCACATGCCTGGTGTCCCGTCATGGTCCTGCAACACTTGCTAACCACCCTAGCTAGTCATGATCCTCAGGGGCCGCTATTGCCGTTTCCCACTCGGCCATTAACCACCTCACAATTCATTGAGCATGTCCGTGTTTTAGTTTCGAATCTAGGGTTGAATCCATCCACCGTATCCGGTCACTCATTCCGGATTGGCGCTGCATCCGCTGCGTCCAGAAACAAGGTCCCGGCTCATATTATTCGCAAATTAGGCCGCTGGCGATCCTCCTGCTTTAATAGATACATTCCCCAACCTAAGCAGGAAATGTTGCTTGCATTTCAGCACTTGGTGATGTAAGAATTGTATGTAATAAATTCCTAATTTTGCATTTCTGGTGTTTTGCCCTCCTATTTAGGTACCCCTACGACGCAGCGGTTATGGCACAACTCAAGCCGCTTAGTCCTATTAGTTAGGCAGGTCACGTAGTCACCCATAGGATTCACGGTTTCCTGATGAGCCACGACCACAAGTATTAAGGCCAATTTATTGGCCTGTATTTGTGGGAGGGGCACCCCTCCCCTCCCCCACGCCTTCATATAGCTAGGCGCACCCACGCCACCTCATCCAGTGTGGATTCGGCATACCCTCCCTACCCTCCCTCATTCAGTTTCATTCCTCTAGGGATGCCCTCTTATTCAGGTACCCCTACGACGCAGCAGTTATGGCAGAACTCAAGCCGCTTAGTCCTATTAGTTAGGCAGGTCTTGTAGTCACTCGTAGGATTCACGGTTTCCTGATGAGCCACGACCACAATTAAACTTTCCACAAAAACTAATTCTTACCCTCTCTGAATTGCAAACCAAATTGCCAAATACCACTTTCTTTTTTTTCCACTTTCTGCAAACTCAGAGCTATGTGGGAGGGGTCTTGCGGAAAATGTCCCCACGAGAATGGTCGACATCTTTTAATACATACTTCACCAAGACCACCCATCGCAAGGCCCTTATAACGAGAATTTAATTCCTCCATACACCAACAGATTATTCTGCTTCCAATCTCTAAATAAATGGCAACAAGAGGATGCAGACCTTACCCCCTCATTGATCCTACTAGCCATTGATCAGTCACACCGCTTCCTACCTTTTTCTAGATACAATGAAATGCTGCTCAAGATTACTCAAAGAGCTTATCTAACACCTCGGTGGGGATATAGAATGAGATTGTGGGGATAGACATTCATTGCTTCAAATGTGGTGAATCTGAAGCCTCTCTACCACTGCATGTGGAAATACCCCCAGATACAAGCATTCTGGCCCACATACCTTTGCTACCAAACATCTCGTACCAAATGCCCCCTTTGACTCTACAAGGGCTAGTTTTAGCTTTATAGACAAACATAAAAATAGTATTGCAGCACGCAGCCCTGCAGGGTGAGGCGAATGGTGAGGTCACAGGGGTAGTTACTAACCGAGGGTGGTTGTAGTACTCACAGTCTTTTATATTCCATGGGCAGACGTACAGCACTGATGAAGAGGCTGGCACAGGGTTCCTCTGGGGCACTCTCTGTGTATAGGGACCAGGCCTGATGGTAGGTGAGGTGCCCTGGATGTTGCAGGTCTTTTTAATGTGCCGGTGGCAAGATCCCTTTAAATTTGTGACGCCAGTGCCGGTAACGGTGGCACACCGATTTATTGGAACACAATGTTGTAGTGAACCAAAACTTCTGTTTTACTGAAACAGTTAACTATATTCAGTCTTTGGTCAAAGTTCCATATGCAAGAGGTAGTAACATGCAGGCTTTACATCAATCGGCAGGCACAATGTTCTTGCAAGATACTCAGAGGGTTAAACAATTACAGATCAGGCTGCACTTTCCTCAGAATCCTGTCTGTCTTTATCCCAAGGCCCGTATACGCCCTATTGCTGGCTTTATCCTTGGTTAGGGAAAACTTCCTCAGGTATATGTCTCCTTGCTTTAAATAGATCCTTCTGCCCTTCAGCTGTCAGTTTGGCTGGAATCAATTTGGCTCTGCACTGTACTTTGTAGGAACTTGGTTTTCTCAGGAGGTAAACCCTTCTCCTGGTGGCAAGCTAGAAGCCTGGGCTATCTAGCTGCATGTCAGATGCTCCACTTCAGCTGCTGCCTAGCTTAAGTCCACACTGACTTCTGACTCTACACAGACTGTCCTCTCTCCCTGAGCTGGGCCTGACTCTAAATACTGGGGGTGCCCTAGCTCCCTCTACTGTCTAGGAGGAGGAACTACACCCTAACAGGCCTGATACACATATATAACAGGGAAAATACACAAAAAAACATTATATAAAATACAATGACCATGTTCCACAGGAGGTGGGAACAACATGGCCCAATTGATTCTTGTGTAGTGCCCACATTTACCTAGTGGGACACTACAGTATCCTGAGGGAACACCATAAAATCCTGCATTTTATGTCAGCCGCTGCCCACAAAGCTATTTTGCAAGTCTGGAAGCAATCTTTACTCTCTTTTTTGCTTTACCGCCCCACACCATCAGATCTAAATTACACACTTGTTTCTCTCATACTACCTGGTACGGGGAGAGAATCCTATTTGGAGCCTACCCCTATATTAATGGCCAGACACATACATCAGGGTCGGTTTCAATATCACTTTGGACTTAAGCATTACATGACAAGATTAATGGATTGTTCCCGGCTCTGGCAGATATATTTTGTGAATCTTGGCTGAAGTGCACCAACATCAAAGTCCTCTTGGAGAGTTGCAGTTATAGAAAATCCACAGCTGTCAGAAACATATCAAAGGTTGTAAAGCGTAAGAGAGATTAATTAGCATTTGAGAACACAGAGAAATGTCTCGGCTGCTTCAAGCCTCTTAACATAATAAGAACTCTTCCACCCATAATTAGCCAGTATTTGTCTGTGTTTATAGTCCAGAAGATTTTATTTTGTATTACAAATCCCATTTAAACCTATTAAGAAATATAAATCATCTGAAATAACAATATGATTATTACAGTTTTAGTAACTGGACTGGAATAAACAGGAAGATGAATGAAATATATATATATATATATATATATATATATATATATATATATATATATATTATATTGTGGCAGTGGAGCTACCAGAGGGCCACATGTCTGCCATTGAAAGGGTGTATCTCACCCAGAGGAGCCTGGGTGAGAACAGAAAAGTCCCAGCAAATCATGGAAAGGGGGTGTTGTTTGCACCAGGAGTGTGTCACCAAGGGGCCCGGCCTTGGTAAAGGCCCTAGATATAGGTGGCCACTAAGCTAGTTGGTGGACACCAGCTAGTCAAAGGCGGGCTTTTACTGGGAACAGACAATGTGTTGGGTGGGTGCCTGTTCCCATGCTCCACTCTGGGATTTAAGAATATGCCCATGTCCAGGGATACTATTTAATCCTGTTGCTGGACTTGGGTGGAGCTCTCAGTCTGAGGAAGGAGCAGGCTGTGCTAAAGCCTGTGGGAGCCGGGACCCTCTGACCCTGTGTGGGGTAAGCACTGCGGTGTTTTGGGGAGCTGGGTGGTAGACCCGGATCCTGCTACAGAGGGACCATACTGTTTAGTCAGTGGCCAGACGGCTGAGGATTTGTTTTGATTTATGTTTTGGTTGCTGTTTGTGCATGAAGACTGCCAAATAAATGCACTGTTTAGATACTGAAGCCTTTGTCTGGAAGAAGTCTGTGAGAATGACCCCCGAATAAAAAGACATAAATATATATATATATATATATATATATATATATTAGAGTTTATAGATTTTATTGTAGTCTGCTTTACAAAGGACAGCCAGTATTTGTGATTTGGACAGGAGGAACTGTGGAGCTCTCACATTGCAGTCAACACAGTGAGACAACCCCGCGGTCCCTCCGTTCTCAGCATACAGTGCTGGTATTCCTCTGATGGTGCCTGCACACAATGCAGATAAAAAACATTTTATTAGGGAATGAATTTATGATTGCCAGTCCTACTACCTTTGGACAGTAACATTGTTTGGAAAAAGTTGTCCTTGTTTGCTCTTTTGGTCAGAAGCTTAGCCTATCTGTTATCAGGAGGACATTGTACATATTAGAGTGCATCCATTTTGGAGTTCCTTACATATACCTCTGCCATATGCTGTATAGGCATACAGTGGCATACAGTATGTCTCCAACATAGGCGTGCGCAGCCTATTGCATTAGGGTGTGCACCCTAAAGTACAAGCACACACGCCCCCGCGCATGTGTATACACACAGGCTGGGCCTCACCCTAGCGTTGCCGTGACTCTGCCTCACACTAGCGTTGCCGTGACTCTGCCTCTGCGCAGTGGCGACTCTAGGAACAATATATAGGGGGGGCACATAAGATATCACAGTCAAAAATGGGGGGGCACTAATAATTTTCACCACTTAATCATACTACTGAAAAAAACTAAATAAGTATATATAAATAAGATTACAAAATACGAGAGTATTGCGGTATGCAGGGGTACCTTTTTATTGTACTATCCTAATACTTAAAACACAAGCTTTCAAGAGTTTTCCTTTCTTCCTCGGTATTGCTTCAGACCTGAGAAAGAGAGAAACACTCTCCAAAACTTTTCTTTAGAGTTTAAAGCAGTTTCAGCACTATAATAAAATAATTTACTTACAAAAGAAGCTATTCAGTCTTCTGCTGTGCCGTCCTCTGCTTGCTTCCGCGGATCTTCCCCTCCTTTCAGTCTCTCCTCAGTGTGCAGGTGCACTGTTATGGGAGATCTGTGGATGACACAGTGTTATGGGGGATCTGTGGATGACACAGTGTTATGGGGGATCTGTGGATGACACAGTGTTATGGGGGATCTGTGGATGACACACTGTTATGGGGGATCTGTGGATGACACACTGTTATGGGGGATCTGTGGATGACACACTGTTATGGTGGACCTGTGGATGACACACTGTTATGGGGGACCTGTGGATGACACACTGTTATGGGGGACCTGTGGATGACACACTGTTATGGGGGACCTGTGGATGACACACTGTTATGGGGGTCTGTGGATGACACACTGTTATGGGGGTCTGTGGATGACACACTGTTATGGGGGTCTGTGGATGACACTGTTATGGGGGCATCTGTGGATGACACTATTATGGTGGCATCTGTGGATGACAGACTATTATGGGCATCTGTGGATGACACTCCACTGTTATGGGAATCAGTAAATGACACACGGTTATGGGGGCATCTGTGGATGATGCACTGTTAAGGGAATATCTGTGGATGATGCACTGTTATTGGGGCATCTGTGGATGACGCACTGTTATTAACAGTGCGTCATCCACAGATCCCCCATAAAAGGTGACGTATTCCACACAGATGCCCCAATAACAGTATCATCCACAGATCCCCCATAACAGTGTCATATTCCACAGATGCCCCCATAGCAGTGTCATATTCCACAGACCACAGATATAGATGTGTGGAATGTGACACAGATGCGGGAGGAATCTGTGGAGGACACTGTTATGGGGGGCTGGGGGGAATCTGTGGATGACACATATATAGCAGCATCTTGTGCTATATATGTGTCATCATCCACAGATCCCCCATAACAGTGTTACAACAGGGGGTGGAGGCCGGCAACTATTTTAAGACCCCTTCGCGTTCTTTATGTAAAGTGTTGTAATTAAACTTGTGCCAGGTTGTACTACTATGTATTACTAACTTACTGGCATAGGACTCCAGCTAGTATTCACAGTTTTTCTTTTTCACACAATCACCATTCACTGGGCATGGGCACTGGGCGGGCAGGCAGGCTCTTCAAACATTCAAACTAGGCCGGCGGCAGCGTAACGTGAGGTCACTCACTCTGCCACGCCAAATGCACCTGCTTCTCCCACTTTATTAATGAAGCAGCCTGTGACGTCGGAGTGAGTGACGTTATGCGGCCGGCCGCCGGGACACAGCACAGGAGCAGTTGTATACTCATCAGTCGAATGAGTCAAGCAGATGTCATTGAAGCTGTGCGGGGCTGGCACCCGGGGCTCAAGCGGCAGGCGGCAGACGCAGTGCAGGAGCACAGTGGTGTGATTAAGGTGTGCCCAGGCACACCTGGCACACCCAGTGCGCACGCCTATGGTCTCCAATAGTCTCCCATGTTAATAATATGTATACCAAGCAGTGTACATTTTTCACTGGATGTCTCTGTATAGAATAGTGCAGTCAACTACATTACTGTATACAGCCAAAAAAGTATACATATTGCATATTCTGGCCCTGCTGAAGCCCTACTGATATTTTAAACATTGCCTAATTGGTGATTACCCCAGAAGACAAATACAAATGTAATATGACAATATAAAATAAATAGTGAAGTCTCCACCTGAGTGTCTGCCTGTTTTCATAGAAGAGGAATCCCTATAATTCCCTAAACAAACTAAGTAATATCTCCGATTTTGAGTCACTCCTTTCCTCCCATAGAGAGAAATATGGTGTATAGTAGGGAGATAAGAGTGGTAAAGATCAGCATTATAGGTTCTCAGCATAAAGTTCTAGTGGAACTAATCTTCTGGTGTGTGAGATTTTCTCCATGGGCATTTGACACACCTGGAGCACCACTGAAGAAAGTGAGTTTGAGGTGTATTCCCCGGTTACTGCCATCTATGTCAGAAGGGTTCTGAGTCTAAGTGGTGCTATTTCATTCAGGGCATTTGTGCATATGCCATAAAAGTCCAAGAAAGGAATACCCCTTTAACCCCTTAAGGACACAGCCCTATTTCACCTTAAGGACCAGGCCATTTTTTGCAAATCTGACCACTGTCACTTTAAGTGCTGATAACTTTAAAACGCTTTGACTTACCCAGGCCGTTCTGAGATTGTTTTTTCGTCGCATATTGTACTTCATGACACTGCTAAAATTGGGTCAAAAAAGTTAATTTTTTGGCATAAAAAAATACCATATTTACCAAAAATGTTGAAAAATTTGCAAATTTCAAAGTTTCAGTTTCTCTACTTCTGTAATACATAGTAATACCCCCAAAAATTGTGATGACTTTACATTCCCCATATGTCCATATGTCTACTTCATGTTTGTAGCATTTTGGGAATGATATTTTATTTTTTGGGGATGTTACAAGGCTTAGAAGTTTAGAAGCAAATTTTGAAATTTTCAGAAATCTTCAAAATCCCACTTTTTATGGACCAGTTCAGGTTTGAAGTCACTTTGTGAGGCTTACATAATAGAAACCACCCAAAAATGACCCCATTCTAGAAACTACACCCCTCAAGGTATTCAAAACTGTTTTTACAAACTTTGTTTACCCTTTAGGTCTTCCACAACACTTCATGGCAAATGGACATACATTTTTAGAATTTAGATTTTTTGGAAAATTTTCCAATATAATCAATTTTTTCCTGGAAAAAACTGCCAAACAAAACTCAAAATGGGTTGCCCTGATTCTGTAGTTTGCAAAAACACCCCATATGTGGTCGTAAACTACTGTTTGGCCGAACGGGAGGACATAGAAGGAGGGGAACACCATATGGGTTTTGGAAGGCAGATTTGGCAGGACTGGTTTTGTTTATACCATGTCCCATTTGAAGCCCCCTGTTGTACCCCTAGAATAAAAATTTCAAAAAAGTGACTCCATCTAAGAAAGTACACCCCTCAAGGTATTCAAAACTGGGTTTACAAACTTTGTTAACCCTTTAGGTGTTCCACAAGAGTTAATGGCAGATGGAGAAACAATTTAGAAATTTCTATTTTTTGGAAAATTTTCCATTTTAACCCATTTTTTCCAGCAATAAAGTAAGGGTTAACAGCCAAACAAAACTCAAAATGGGTTGCCCTGATTCTGTAGTTTGCAGAAACACCCCATATGTGGTCGTAAACTACTGTTTGGCCAAACGGGAGCACGTAGAAAGAGGGGAACGCCATATGGGTTTTGGAAGGCAGATTTTGCAGGACTGGTTTTGTTTATACCATGTCCCATTTGAAGCCCCCTGTTGCACCCCTAGAATAGAAATTTCAAAAAAGTGACTCCATCTAAGAAAGTACACCCCTCAAGGTATTCAAAACTGGGTTTACAAACTTTGTTAACCCTTTAGGTGTTCCACAAGAGTTATTGGCAGATGGAGAAACAATTTAGAAATTTCTATTTTTTGGAAAATTTTCCAATATAATCAATTTTTTCCAGGAGTAAAACAAGGGTTAACTGCCAAACAAAACTCAAAATGGGTTGCCCTGATCCTGTAGTTTGCAAAAACACCCCATATGTGGTCGTAAACTACTGTTTGGCCGAACGGGAGGACATAGAAGGAGGGGAACACCATATGGGTTTTGGAAGGCAGATTTGGCAGGACTGGTTTTGTTTATACCATGTCCTATTTGAAGCCCCCTGTTGCACCCCATGAATAGAAATTTCAAAAAAGTGACTCCATCTAAGAAAGTACACCCCTCAAGGTATTTAAAACTGGGTTTACAAACTTTGTTAACCCTTTAGGTGTTCCACAAGAGTTATTGGCAGATGGAGAAACAATTTAGAAATTTCTATTTTTTGGAAAATTTTCCAATATAATCAATTTTTTCCAGGAGTAAAACAAGGGTTAACTGCCAAACAAAACTCAAAATGGGTTGCCCTGATTCTGTAGTTTGCAAAAACACCCCATATGTGGTCGTAAACTACTGTTTGGCCGAACGGGAGGACATAGAAGGAGGGGAACACCATATGGGTTTTGGAAGGCAGATTTGGCAGGACTGGTTTTGTTTATACCATGTCCCATTTGAAGCCCCCTGTTGTACCCCTAGAATAAAAATTTCAAAAAAGTGACTCCATCTAAGAAAGTACACCCCTCAAGGTATTCAAAACTGGGTTTACAAACTTTGTTAACCCTTTAGGTGTTCCACAAGAGTTAATGGCAGATGGAGAAACAATTTAGAAATTTCTATTTTTTGGAAAATTTTCAATTTTAACCCATTTTTTCCAGCAATAAAGTAAGGGTTAACAGCCAAACAAAACTCAATATGGGTTGCCCTGATTCTGTAGTTTGCAAAAACACCCCATATGTGGTCGTAAACTACTGTTTGGCCAAACGGGAGCACGTAGAAAGAGGGGAACGCCATATGGGTTTTGGAAGGCAGATTTTGCAGGACTGGTTTTGTTTATACCATGTCCCATTTGAAGCCCCCTGTTGCACCCCTAGAATAGAAATTTCAAAAAAGTGACTCCATCTAAGAAAGTACACCCCTCAAGGTATTCAAAACTGGGTTTACAAACTTTGTTAACCCTTTAGGTGTTCCACAAGAGTTATTGGCAGATGGAGAAACAATTTAGAAATTTCTATTTTTGGGAAAATTTTCCAATATAATCAATTTTTTCCAGGAGTAAAACAAGGGTTAACTGCCAAACAAAATTTAAAATGGGTTGCCCTGATTCTGTAGTTTGCAAAAACACCCCATATGTGGTCGTAAACTACTGTTTGGCCGAACGGGAGGACATAAAAGGAGGGGAACACCATATGGGTTTTGGAAGGCAGATTTTGCAGGACTGGTTTTGTTTATACCATGTCCCATTTGAAGCCCCCTGTTGTACCCCTAGAATAAAAATTTCAAAAAAGTGACTCCATCTAAGAAAGTACACCCCTCAAGGTATTCAAAACTGGGTTTACAAACTTTGTTAACCCTTTAGGTGTTCCACAAGAGTTAATGGCAGATGGAGAAACAATTTAGAAATTTCTATTTTTTGGAAAATTTTCCATTTTAACCCTTACTTTATTACTGAAAAAAATGGGTTAACAGCCAAACAAAACTCAAAATGGGTTGCCCTGATTCTGTAGTTTGCAGAAACACCCCAAATGTGGTCGTAAACTACTATTTGGCTAAACGGCAGGACATAGAAGAAGGGGAGCGCCATACGGTTTTTGGAAGGCAGATTTTGCTGGACTGGTTTATTTACACCATGTACCCTTTCAAGCCCCCTGATGCACCCCTAGAGTAGAAACTCCATAAAAGTGACCCCATCTAGGAAACTATGGGATAAGGTGGTTGTTGTTTTGGTACTATTTTAGGGGTAAATATGATTTTTGGTTGCTCTATATTACACTTTTTTGAGGCAAGGTAACAAAAAAAAAAAATTCTAAAATTTTTCTACATTTGCTATTTAGTTTTGTGGAACACCTAAAGGGTTAACAAAGTTTATAAAGTAACTTTTGAATACCTTGAGGGGTGTAGTTTCTTAGATGGGGTCACTTTTTTGGAGTTTCTAGTCTAGGCTACATCAGGGGGGGCTTCTAATGGGACATGGTGTCAAAAAAAAAAACTGTCCATCAAAATCTGCCTTCCAGAAACCATATGGAGTTCCCTTCGTTCTATGCCCTGCCCTGGTTTACGACCACATATGGGGTGTTTCTGCAAACTACAGAATCAGGGCCATAAATATTGAGTTTTTTTTGGCTGTTAACCCTTGCTTTATTACTGGAAAAAAAGGATTCAAATGGAAATTTTGCCCAAAAATGGGTGTTTTGGCACCGTTTTTATTTTATATTTTTAACACCGTTCATCCGAGGGGTTTGGTCAAATGTTATTTTTATAGCGACGACTTTTACGCACGCGACGATGCCCAATATGTATGGCTCTCAGACTTTGGAGACACTAAGCAGGCATCCTAAAACTGCGGCCCTCCAGATGTTGTAAAACTACAATTCCCACCATGCCCTGCTGATGGCTGTAGGTTGTCTGGGCATGCTGGGAGTTATAGTTTTACAACATCTGGAGGGCCGCAGTTTGAGGATGCCTGCACTAAAACTAATATTTTTTTGGGGAAAAAAAATTGTTTCTGTGTCTCCAAAGTCTGAGAGACATAGTGTTTTATGTTCTCTAGGGGACTGTTGGAGATTATAAAAATTTAGTACTCCATGGAAGTGTGATACTCCCTGAAGCAATCGAAAACGCAGAGGCCCGGATGATCGGGGCAAGTGTCACACTGAGTAGTGGTGTCCTTCCGTATCCCCCTCTTGTGACACACTCTGCATCTTTTTTGGGTTCGTCCCTTCTTTCCAGTATGGGGGACCACACCTGGAAAGTGTTGGCCAGGGACGATCCGGGCGCCTCCAGTTCCCGAGGTACTCCGGCCTGCTCTTTCCCGGTCCGAAAAGATCAGGTCTTTGAGGACTGCCTCATAGAATTGGAGGAATGTCCCTGTGCTGCCAGCGCTTCGGGATAGTACAAAAGAGTTGTACATGGCAACCTGCACCATGTAGACCGCAACTTTTTTGTACCATGCCCGGGTTTTGCGCATGGCATTATATGGCTTGAGGACTTGATCAGAGAGATCAACTCCTCCCATATACCGATTGTAGGCGACGATACAATCGGGCTTGAGGACCGTTGCCGTGGTACCTCGCACAGAGACTGGGGTGGTGCTGTTACCGTGGATTGTGGACAGCATAAGGACATCCCTCTTGTCCTTATACCTGACCAGCAACAGGCTTCCACTGGTAAGGGCACGGGTCTCACCCCTGGGGATAGGTACCTGGAGGGGGTGGGCAGGGAGGCCGCGTTGATTTTTCCGCACGGTCCCACAAGCGAACGTGGATCTGGCGGCAAGGGACCTGAACAAGGGAATGCTGGTATAAAAGTTGTCCACGTACAAGTGGTAACCCTTATCCAGCAGTGGGTACATAAGGTCCCACACGAGTTTCCCGGTAACACCCAGAGTGGGGGGACATTCTGGTGGTTGAATCCGGGAATCTCGCCCCTCGTACACACGAAATTTGTAAGTGTACCCTGAGGTACTCTCACAAATTTTGTATAGCTTCACGCCATACCTCGCCCGCTTTGTGGGAATGTATTGGCGGAAACTGAGTCTCCCCTTGAACGCAACGAGAGACTCATCAACCGCGACCTCCTTTCCAGGTACGTAGGCCTGCTGAAATGTGGCCCCAAAGTGATCGATGACCGGCCGTATCTTGTACAGCCGGTCATAGGCAGGATCACTTCGGGGGGGACATGCTGCATTATCGGAATAATGCAGACATTTCCGGATGGCCTCAAACCGGGAGCGTGTCATGGCCGTACTGTACAGTGGGGTCTGGTATAGGACGTCCCCACTCCAGTACAGCCTGACACTGGGTTTTTGCACTAGACCCATATGCAGCACGAGGCCCCAAAATGTCCTCATCTCGGCTGCACTGACCGGCGTCCAGCCACCGGGTCTAGCCAAAAATGAGCCCGGGTTTTGAGCGACGAACTGTTGGGCGTACAGATTCGTCTGCTCCACCATCAGATTCACCAGTGGGTTTCTGAAAAAAAAACTAAAAAAGTCTATTTCAGTAAACCCCACTGTGGGAATCTGGATTCCAGGATTGCCAGCGAAATCCTCACTGGGGCTCTCAGAGTCGGAGGCAATCTGGGCATATGCCTCCTCGGCCGAGAACACCCGGCGGGCCATGGGTGTGTGTGTGTGCATGTGTATGTGCGTGCGTGTAAACCTTTATTCTATGTGCGTGTGTGTGGGGGCACGGGTGTTCACGTACTAAAAAGTCCAGGCAAAAAAAATGGGCAAGTGTTAGAAAAAAAAAAAAAGTTCAAACTTGCTGATCAGCGGTTCAACGCTGATCAGCGGTCGGTGGGGTGGTGGGGCGGGCGATGCGCTAACAGTGGACGGACGCTAAAAAGTGCCGGCCAGTCAGCGCACGCAGAAAAAAAAAAAGTGGTGGTGGGGGAAGGGTCTGGTGGGGGGGGGGTCTGGTGGTGAGGGGGGGGGGGCTGGTGGTGGGGGGGATGCGGGGGGGGGGGGGCAAGTGGCAGGGGGGTCTGGGGTCTGGTAGCTGAAAAAAAAAAATTTGGAATAAATGTGCTTTTTTTTTTTTTTTTTTTTTCTAACTTTTCCCTTCTATCCCTGCCTAAAGGTGCCTCTCCCTCACTGACCCTAACCTACCTGGGTGGCGATGGGTGCAGGAGGGTGATGGATGCCGATTAGGGGGACACAGGAGCTGGTGCTGGACGATGCTGCACGGTCAGGGTGCTGGACAGGAAGAGGAGGGGAGAGAGGAGCGCAGGAAGTTTGAATCTCGCGCCTCTCTCCCCTGCACCAATCAGCACCCTGGACAGCGGCGTTCAGCACCAGGGCCAGCTCCGCCTCTGCAAATCCTCGGACTGCGATTGGTGGTGTAAAATTATGCCACCGATCGCAGTCTTTTTCCGGTTCATCGGGTCACAGGACACCCGAATGGACCGGAAACGCAGAAAACCGCAGGTCTGAATTGACCTGCGGTTTTCTGCGATCGTCGATGCGGGGGGGTCAAATGACCCCCCCTGCATTGTTACAGGATGCCGGCTGAATGATTTCAGCCGGCATCCCGTTCCGATTAACCCCCGCGGCGCCGGCATCGCTATTTAAAGCCATGACGTACCGGTACGTCATGTGTCCTTAAGGACTCGGGAAACATGCCGTACCGGTACGTCATGTGTCCTTAAGGGGTTAAGATTTTTTTTTTTAAGTAGGCATGAGATTTAATCAGAGTGAAGTGTCTGCATTGCTAGTGCAAATTCCACATTTTTAATGCTTTTCAGAAGCATGAAAAGAATTTTGTGGATGGAATTTACATTTACATTACTTTAAAAAAACTTTAGAAAGTTCAACGTTATCAACACGTTTATATATTTCATATATTTTTGCTGAAAGATTAGTAATCTCATGCTGCTCCATCATTTCAAGTTGGACTTGCTAGAGGACAGTTTTATTCATGAGCATTATACTGACTGCAAGGAAGAAATTTCAAATGCGCTCACACACTAGATTAGCTTTATACATAGATTAGCACTGAGAGATTATTGTGTCTCCTATACTCCTACAAGCTGCTGAGTCTGGGAATATGACAACTAGGATCTACGCGCTCATCAAAAATGAAATTGTGTGAAGCTTAGTTAAGTTTTGTTGTGATATTAGGCGCTGGCTCTGTTCACATTATATGCGAGTCCTAGTCAAAGGAGAATTGGATGTTTTCGAAATGACTAATTTGACTACGTTGCAGCACTGCTTTTTATGGCTACAAAATAAAGACTTACGTTATTTTGTGTAACATCTGACTTACAAAATAAAACGTGACAAATTTACAACATTCAGGAAAATAAATTGTTTTGCATTGATTGGACGTTCTACCATTCAACAGACAACTGCGTCTAACTTGCCTCCCCATCCACCGCCACTGATAGCTTTCTGGCTTTACAGTTTGGAGAAAAGAGGTCAGTTAGCAGCGAAAGATCCATGACGACTACACGGTGCACTAATCATTGAGTGAAATCTCAGCTCTGGAGCAGACAAACTGTGTTTTATTGTTTTTATGAAAACTAGGACAGTAACACATCCATGACATTGGGATCTCTATTACTAGTTTATGCTGCCCTTTGCCCCATCCTCCTTCTGATTTCTCCACCAGCCCCTCACTATCATTTTGATTCTGTCGGTACTTCCACACAACTTATCTGTGTAATAAGTACATTTCCATATGGTCTCTGGTGACTGTAGAGAATTGCACTGCTAAATACAGTAAGTGTGTATATTAGTATAACATGTAACTACATTCTTAATAGAATAAGAGCAGTGGCAAAGGAACTAGCTGTTTCAGGACCATGGACAGCAGTAAGGTGTATACAATTTGTATATAGGTTGACAATGGCATGCATTTTGAATACTGATATAGAAACTGAAGAAAGTAATAAAGCAGACATATAGCGATAACTACATAGTTACGTAATTACATAGTTCTTAAGGTTGGAAAAAGACAAAAGTCCATCAAGTCCAACCTATAATCCTGCTATATCGATCCACGGAACAAATGCCTGGATCAATTGTCCATCTTCATTTTAAAAAGGGGTTAGGGCAAAGGGAAAGGGTGTGTAGAACAAGATTTCTATACATTGTCATAAGCCTCAATGTTATTTTGAATTAAAAATTCATCTAAACCTTTTTTGAAGCCATCCCCTGTATTTGATGTGACCAACTCCTGCGGCAAGCTATTCCAGAGATTCACAGCCCTTACTGTAAAGAATGCTTGTCGCTAGTGATGAGCGAGCATGCTCGGCCGAATACCTGTTCGGCTCGAGCATCATTATGCTCGGCCGAATAATTCGGGTGCTCTCATACAATTTAATATAATAGAAGTCATGGGGAGAACCCCAGGCACCTCCTGCTCAGAAGAGAAGAGGATGTCTGGTTCATAAAAAAAAGGTTAGAAATTGATGGAAACCCCATCAAAAAGGTTTGACAACAGCATGTAGAGGATAGCTGAATGCATCTTAGACTCCTATTATGTACAACATACAATAGACAACCACACAAGACATGCAAATGAGTGGAATCTGCCTTGTGTTTGAGCTGTCAGAAGACTATGAAACCAATAGAGGGTGCTATTGAGTTATGAATAGCGCCCTCTATTGGTTTTACAGTCTTATGACAAGACAAATATTCTTGTCAGAAGACTATGAAACCAATAGAGGGAGTTATTGAGTTATGAACAGCGCCCTCTATTGGTTTCACAGTCTTATGACAAGACAAATATTCTTGTCAGAAGACTATGAAACCAATAAAGGGTGCTGTTCATAACTCAATAGCGCCCTCTATTGGTTTCCTAGTCTTCTGACAAGAATATTAGACTGAGTCTTATGACAAGCTTATTAGTGTAGCCTTTTGCATGGAAAATTCGCAATTAGAATATTCGCGATCTACACTAGGATGATATCTGACACTGAGAAAGCAGGGTAATAACTCAGTGATAAAATCTGACACTGGGAAAGCTGGGTATTAACTCGCGATCTACACTGAGTTATTACCCAGCTTTTCCAGTGTCAGATATTTTCACTCACTTACTACATAATTATTACATAATATTAGCTATATTGCTATATATTTTTCTTATTTTTAATATTCGTAATCACTGACTTACTACATAATTGTTACATAATATTCGCTATAATTCTATATATTAGTTTTTTTTAAATATTCGTGGTATTCAAAAAACTTATATACAGTTGCAAGAAAAAGTATGTGAACCCTTTGGAATTATATGGATTTCTGCACAAATTGGTCGTAAAATGTGATCTGATCTTCATCTAAGTCATAACAATAGACAATCACAGTCTGCTTAAACTAATAACACGCAAAGAATTAAATGTTACCATGTTTTTTATTGAACACACCATGTAAACATTCACAGTGCAGGTAGAAAAAGTATGTGAACCCTTGGATTTAATAACTGGTTGAACCTCCTTTGGCAGCAATAACTTCAACCAAATGTTTCCTGTAGTTGCAGATCAGATGTGCACAACGGTCAGGAGTAATTCTTAACCATTCCTCTTTACAGAACTGTTTCAGTTCAGCAATATTCTTGGGATGTCTGGTGTGAATCACTTTCTTGAGGTCATGCCAAAGCATCTCAATCAGGTTGAGGTCAGGACTCTGACTGGGCCACTCCAGAAGGCGTATTTTCTTCTGTTTAAGCCATTCTGTTGTTGATTTACTTCTATGCTTTGGGTCGTTATCCTGTTGCAACACTCATCTTCTGTTGAGCATCAGCTGGTGGACAGATGGCCTTAAGTTCTCTTGCAAAATGTCTTGATAAACTTGGGAATTCATTTTTCCTTCGATGATAGCAATCTGTCCAGGCCCTGACGCAGCAAAGCAGCCCAAACCATGATGCCCCCACCACCAAACTTCACAGTTGGGATGAGATTTTGATGTTGGTGTGCTGGGCCTCTTTTTCTCCACACATAGTGTTGTGTGTTTCTTTCAAACAACTCAACTTTGGTTTCATCTGTCCAAAGAATATTTTGCCAGTACCACTGTGGAACTGTCATGGTCTTACCTTCGTTTGACATGTGCTGGCGGCCATCTTGGTTTCTGGGTTTCTTGTAGCCTCCCACCCTGCGGCTTCTCCTTCCCACTGGGAGGAGCTGGATACCTAGCTCATATATATAGAAGGTCTGTGGCTTCAGTTCCTTGCTTGGTCCTCCTGTGTTCACATGCTTCTAAGACTGCTGCTGCTTCTGGTTCCTGATCCTGGCCTCGTCTGACTACCCCGTTGGTTCCTGATCCTGGCTTCGTCTGACTACCCCGTTGGTTCCTGATCCTGGCTTCGTCTGACTACCCCGTTGGTTCCTGATCCTGGCTTCGTCTGACCACCCTCCTGGTTCCTGACCTCTGTCTACGCAAGACCCTGCTTCGGTTTAGCCATCCGTTTGGACTTTTGCTACGGCTTGATTTCCAATAAAGCCTTCTTATTTCCACTCATCTCTGTTGTACGTCTGGTTCATGGTTCCATGACAGGAACATCCAGGTGCTCTTGTGCAAACTGTAAATGTGCAGCAATGGTTTTTTTTGGACAGCAGTGGCTTCCTCTGTGGTATCCTCCCATGAAATCCATTCTTCTTTAGTGTTTTACGTATCATAGATTGGCTAACAGTGATGTTAGCATATGCCAGAGACTTTTGTGAGTCTTTAGCTGACACTCTAAGATTCTTCTTCACCTCATTGAGCAGTCTGCGATGTACTCTTGCAGTCATCTTTACAGGACGGCCACTCCTAGGGAGAGTAGCAGCAGTGCTGAACTTTCTCCATTTATAGACAATTTGTCTTATCGTGGACTGATGAACAGCACGGCTTTTGGAGATACTTTTATAACCCTTTCCAGCTTTATGCAAGTCAACAATTCTTAATCATAGGTCTTCTGAGAGCTCTTTTGTGCAAGGCATCATTCACATCAGGCAATGCTTCTTGCGAAAAGCAAACCCAGAACTGGTGTGTGTTTTTTATAGGGCAGGGCAGCTGTAACCAACACCTCCAATCTCATCTCATTGATTGGACTCCAGTTGGCTGACACCTCACTCCAATTAGCTCTTGGAGATGTCATTAGTCTAGGGGTTCACATACTTTTTCCACTTGCACTGTGAATGTTTACATGGTGTGTTCAATAAAAACACGGTAACATTTAATTATTTCTATGTTATTAGTTTAAGCAGACTGTGATTGTCTATTGTTGTGACTTAGATGAAGATCAGATCACATTTTATGACCAATTTGTGTAGAAAGCCATATCATTCCAAAGGGTTCACATACTTTTTCTTGCAACTGCATAGCAATATAGAGATGCCCAATTACTCATACAGCTTCCGGCCTGTGAGATTCAGGGGGCTGGATCTCACAGGCTCATCACCGGAAGGCAGCGCGATGCCTCAGGAAGGCCGCATGGGGACACGATGGCAGCTCTGATCACCGACCGCAACCACAAGTAAAAGCCCGCAAACCGCATGTCTGAATTGACACGCGCATTTTGCCAAGGTGCCTGCTCAATCATTTGAGCAGGCACCGTGTTCCGATCACCGCCCTCCATACAGGTACGCCCTGTGTCCTTAAGTACCAGGACATCAGGGCGTACCTGTAAGGGGTTAAGGGAATTTAAATAAAAAAATTTTTGGCTGTGTTTAGATTGTACCCTGTCTCAGCAGAACAGCAAATGGAAATCCTCCTTGCACAATTGGAAGGTGCTGCCCTTAGAGAAGTGAAATCCTGGTCCAATTCAGCGAGAAAACCCCTGGAGAAGATATTTGGACGACTCTACAGTCGTGGCCAAAAGTTTTGAGAATTACATAAATATTGGAAATTGGAAAAGTTGCTGCTTAAGTTTTTATAATAGCAATTTGCATATACTCCAGAATGTTATGAAGAGTGATCAGATAAATTGCATAGTCCTTCTTTGCCATGAAAATTAACTTAATTCCCAAAAAACCTTTCCACTGCATTTCATTGCTGTCATTAAAGGACCTGCTGAGATCATTTCAGTAATCGTCTTGTTAACTCAGTTGAGAATGTTGACGAGCACAAGGCTGGAGATCATTATGTCAGGCTGATTGGGTTAAAATGACAGACTTGACCTGTTAAAAGGAGGGTGATGCTTGAAATCATTGTTCTTCCATTGTTAACCATGGTGACCTGCAAAGAAACGCGTGCAGCCATCATTGGCTTGCATAAAAATGGCTTCTCAGGCAAGGATATTGGGGCTACTAAGATTACACCTCAATCAACAATTTATAGGATCATCAAGAACTTCAAGGAAAGAGGTTCAATTCTTGTTAAGATGGCTTCAGGGCGTCCAGGAAAGTCCAGCAAGCGCCAGGATCGTCTCCTAAAGAGGATTCAGCTGTGGGATCGGAGGGCCACCAGTGCAGAGCTTGCTCAGGAATGGCAGCAGGCAGGTGTGAGCGCATCTGCACGCACAGTGAGGCGAAGACTTTTGGAAGATGGACTGGTGTCAAGAAGGGCAGCAAAGAAGCCACTTCTCTCCCAAAAAAACATCAGGGACAGATTGATCTTCTGCAGAAAATATAGTGAATGGACTGCTGAGGACTGGGGCAAAGTCATATATTCGGATGAAGCCTCTTTCCGATTGTTTGGGGCATCAGGAAAAAGGCTTGTCCGGAGAAGAAAAGGTGAGCGCTACCATCATGCCAACAGTAAAGCATCCTGAGACCATTCATGTGTGGGGTTGCTTCTCATCCACTCACAATTTTGCCCAAAAACACAGCCATGAATAAAAAATGGTACCAAAATACCCTCCAACAGCAACTTCTTCCAACAATCCAACAACAGTTTGGTGAAGAACAATGCATTTTCCAGCACGATGGAGCACCGTGCCATAAGGCAAAAGTGATAACTAAGTGGCTCGGGGACCAAAACGTTTATATTTTGGGTCCATGGCCTGGAAACTCCCCAGATCTTAATCCCATTGAGAACTTCTGGTCAATCCGCAAGAGGCGGGTGGACAAACAAAAACCCACTAATTCTGACAAAGTCCAAGAAGTGATTATGAAATAATGGGTTGCTATCAGTCAGGAATTGGCCCAGAAGTTGATTGAGAGCATGCCCAGTTGAATTGCAGAGGTCCTGAAAAAGAAGGGCCAACACTGCATACTGACTCTTTGCATAAATGTCATGTAATTGTCGATAAAAGCCTTTGAAACGTATGAAGTGCGTGTAATTATATTTCACTACATCACAGAAACAACTGAAACAAAGATCTAAAAGCAATTTAGCAGCAAACTTTGTGAAAACTAATATTTGTGTCATTCTCAAAACTTTTGGCCACAACTGTATATCACTTTTGAACCCAGGACTCTGTCAGAGGTCAAGATGAGATTATTCAGCAAGAGACAGCAGCCTGGTGAATCACTTAGAGACTTTGCATTGTCCTTACAGGAAACCCTGCAGGCTGTTATACAGGTATACCTCCATGAAGCAGAGGATCAAGATAACACACTGAAAGAACAATTTATTGAAGGTGTTAGGACAGAAACCTTAAAATGCCAGTTAAAAATGTTAGCTGCACAGCACCTAAGTTCTACCTTCCTAGACTTCAAAGAGCTATCTATCAGTACAACCAGAACCTGTTAGGCCTGCTGAAATGTTTGTGCATAAGCCAACTATATCTCCAAAATGTCACCCTATAGTCAGTCAGGAAGCCCAAGCTTCGGTTCCTGATGCAGTCGCTGCCTTGAAAGAAGTCAACTTCCTAACTAAAAGTCTGGAGAAAGTATGCGAAAAACTAGAACAGTGGGAGAAACCTTTATTGCTGGAGGATGAGACACCGTCACCAAGGAAACATTTCCCTCCTGATTATAAGGAGACTTATGCCAGAAACTCTGGTAGACGTCCTACTGAATGCTTTAACGAACCGAAGCGACCAATTTGTAGGTACTGTCACAAGCCAGGTCATACAGAAATTATGTGCTGGCAGTTAAAAGATCGACCCCCGAGGCCAAGGAACAGCCCTCGCGAGGTAGAGCAGTAGGTCCAGAAGATCCCAGCTGGATGCCCAGATATGTGTGCTCCCGTCCAGAAGTGGTTGTCCAAATCAATGGGGTTACATTTGTTGCCTTATTGGACACCAGATCCCAAGTCACAACTATCTGACAGACTGCCTTTGAAGAATACTGGGACCAAAACCATCTGACACAGCCACCAGAATCCTGGCTGAGCATTATAGCCAGCAACAGCAAACCTGTACCAGTGCATGGGTACTGGGATCCAACTCTTCAAGTGGGAGGAACCACACTACCCCAACAAAGTATTATTGTTGTGCAAGTTAGGGAAGATAACAACCATCCAGTAATCCTAGGAATTAACATTCTTAGAAACTGCTATACTGAAACGCTTGAAGCTTTGCTCAAGTCTATGCTTAATGCTTTACCTGCCTCCAAAAAGGTGATACAACAGACCATCCATGTAATAAATGCACAACAAAAATTTGCTAATAAGAAAGGAGAGATTTGCCGAGCCTGTATCAAAGATAACCAACCAGTAATGCTGAAACCCAATGCTGAAACACTCCTATGGTGCCGAACTGCTCTTGGAGCCCAAGGTCAGGATTATCAAGCCCTGGTAGAACCCATCAACCTGGAGGGCCATCCTCTAGTCCAAGCTGCAAGAAGCCTAGTGACTGTTTCTCAAGGTAAAGTGCTAATTCATCTACTGAACTTAGGTAGTAACAGTATAACTTTGATCAAGCACTGCCCTTTTGCTCAATTGGTACCCATGGCTCCTGTAGATCGTGAAAAAACAGCATTTACGGTACTATCCCTATGGGCCTATTTGAATTTAACTATATGACGTTTGAACTTTGCAATGCACCTGGAACTTTCCAAAGACCAAGGCCCCTTTCACACGGGCAAGTATTCCGCGTGGATGCGATGCGTGAGTTGAACGCATTGCACCCGCACTGAATCCCGACCCATTCATTTCTATGGGGCTGTTCACATGAGCAGTGATTTTCACGCATCACTTGTGCGTTGCGTGAAAATCGCAGCATGCTCTATTTTGCACGTTTTTCACGTAATGCAGGCCCCTTAGAAATGAATGGGATTGCGTGAAAATCTCAAGCATCCGCAAACAAGTGTGGATGCAGTGCGATTTTTGCACACGGTTGCTAGGAGACGATCGGGATGGAGACCCGATCATTATTATTTTCCCTTATAACATGGTTATAAGGGCAAATAATAGCATTCTGAATACAGAATGAATAGTAAAATAGCGCTGGAGGGGTTAAAAAAATAAAAATAAAATTTAACTCACCTTAATCTACTTGATCGTGCAGCCGGCATCGCTTCTGTCTGTCTTCTGTGCTGTGTGCAGGAACAGGACCTGTGATGACGGCACTCCAGTCATCACATGATCCATCACATGATCTTTTACCATGGTGATGGATCATGTGATGGATCATGTAATGACCGGAGTGACGTCACCACAGGTCCTGTTCCTGCACACAGCATAGAAAGAAGACAGAAGAGAAGGCGGCTGCACGATCAAGTGGATTAACGTGAGTTAAATTATTTGTATTCAGAATGCTATTATTTACCCTTATAACCATGTTATAAGGGAAAATAATACAATCTACAGAACACCGATCCCAAGCCCAAACGTCTGTGAAGAAGTTCGGGTTTGGGTACCAAACATGCCGATTTTTCTCACGCGAGTGCAAACGCATTACAATGTTTTGCACTCGTACATGTTCCCGCAACGCACCCGCACATTTCCCCGCAACGCCCGTATGAAAGAGGCCTAATGGAACGCTGTTTAGGCCACAAGAACTTTGAAACTGTCTTGTTATACCTAGATGATATCATAATCTACTCTAAATCCTATGAAGACCACTTAAAACATCTTGCAGAAGTTTTTCAAGTCCTCATCAACAGTGATGAGCGGCAGGGGCAATATTCGAATTTGTGATATTTTGCTAATATTTGGATGAATATTTGTCATATATTTGCGAATTCGTGATCTCCAGTCATTATTATCTTGATTGCGAAAATCGACAATTGGAAAATTCGCAATAAAATTCGCAGAAAATTCACGATTAGAATATTCGTCAATACGAATATATAGCACTATATTCTAAACATTCGCTAATTCTCCAAGTGGCGATATTCGCAATTAAAATTTGCGATATCTTGAGTCAAGCACGGACTCAAGATAAAACCCAAGTGCTACCTACTGAAACCATAAGTCAAGTACCTGGGAAATATTGTCAGTTCTGAAGGTGTTAAGCCAAATCCAGAGAAGATAGCCGCAGTCTGGAATTGGCCTACTCCTACCACATTAAAAGAGGTGAGAAGTTTTCTTAGTTTTGCAGGATACTACAGACGTTTTATCCCTCACTTCGCCCAGATTGCTGAGCCGATACAAGAACTCCTGAGAGGACATCCCAAGAAGTATCAGAAGGCCCAGATACCGATCGAGTGGAATGAAGACAGAGATATTGCTTTCCAACTCCTGAAGAAAAAGTTGACCGAACCACCTGTCTTAGGCTATCCAGATTACCAACAGCTATTCCATCTCTACACTGATGCCAGTAAAAAAGGCCTGGGAGCTGTCCTGTCTCAACTGCAAGAAAGTAAAGAGAGAGTAATTGCTTATGCTAGTAGATCTCCTAGAGGTGCTGAGAAAAATGACCAGAACTACAGTTCCTTCAAGCTGGAATCCCTCGCACTTGTGTGGGCTGACACTGAAATATTTAAAGACTACCTCGCAGAGACCCCATTTGTGGCCTATACTGATAACAACTCAGTGGCGCACCTTAACACAGCCAAGTTAGGAGCCTTAGAACAAAGATGGGCCTCACGTATTGCCAACTTCGAATTCATGGTCAAGTACAGAACAGGCAAGTCAAATGAAAATGCAGACGCCTTATCTCGTCTGCCTACCAGAGAAGACCCTACTAAACAGGAGGACAATTGGGAAGAAGTAGAGATGCCAGCTTTCTATAAACATTTTGCTCAACAAGATGCTATCACCATCAAAGGCCAAGGTAAATAAGTCCTCAACTTCCAACAGCAGAGAAATCCAGAACCCCAAGTGGAGAAACAAGGATGGATCAAATTGCAATCAGAGAGCAGAGTATTGGGTGAGCTACAAGACTTCTTTACTAGTGGAAGAACAACAGAAAGAATCCACAGAAAAAATCCAGATCCAGAGCTGCTCAAGCTATGGAGACACAGAAAACAACTCTTCATGCTAAAGGGACTAACAATGAGAAGAACCCTAGATCCCATCACCAATGATCGGCTGTATCAAATTATGCAGCGCTGAGATGCCAGAATTGTTCTCGAAATGTACCACAACATGTTGGAACGAGAGACGATATTGAAAATTGGTGTTGATAATGTTCTACTTTTGCCATTGGAAGAAGTGAAAGACATGACCAAAGCGCACCATTACATCCCATCGTAAGCAAAACACCTCTAGAAAAAGTGGCCATTGATCACATAAAGCTAGAACCAAGTCACTCAGGATATACCTACGCCATGACAATAATTGATCACTACAACAAATTTGTAGTAGCTGTACCTCTTAAAGACTTGACAGCCGAAACAACCGCAAACGTTTTGTGGAAGAATTACCTGTTGCCCTATGGGTGCCCTGAAAAAATTCTCACAGATCAACGATCTGCCTTTAAATCCCAACTCTTCCATGAACTATGTTCACTTCACAATTGTCAGAAGATGAGAACAGCAGAGTACCATCCTCAAGGTAATGGACTTTGCGAAAAAATTAACCAAACCTTGATTGAGATGTTGAGAGCTGAACCACCTGCTAAAAGAACTGATTGGCCAACTCTACTACCTCAATTAATGTATATTTACAACAACACCATCCATTGTTCTACGGGATACACTCCATATTACTTTATGTTTGGCCGTCAAGGAAGATTACCTTCAGATCTCACCTTGGATGTACAAGTTCCAGATTCCATAAATCCTCTACCACAAACTGATTGGGTCAGTGAAGATCAAAAACGCCTAACTGATGCCCAAGAGTTTGTTCAGATTCGCATGGCAAATGTACGGCAAAAGCAACAGAAAGACTATGATCAGTCTGCAAAAGCAGAACCTTAAATCATTGCACCAGTAAACTGCATAGTAAATGGGAAAGGGAACCCTACGTCATCACAGCTATTCCCAATCCTGAGACTGATATCTACGAAATCACCAGGAGAACAGAGCACCACAAATAGTGCATCGCAACCGTCTCAAGCTGTGTTTGAAGGAAGAAGCTCCAATCCAAGAAGAAACTCCATCCACAGAGCAAGTGTCTGAAAAGTCACCTGATCCAGAGGAACCAACACAGTCTATTGTAAAACTATTATTGGAATCAGATCCCCCTACATTTGGTTTCTTATGCCGGGACATAACTTTCTTGTTCCCGCCAAGACTAATACAGCCCCACTTCAGCCGAAAGAACTACCTCGTGAAGCTCAAGAAGTACCAAGTGACCTTGAACCAAGGCCTACAGCTACTTGAGAGATCTGACCGGACCACTAAATGTTAGCCGCCTGCCCATTTTAGGGAGTACCTACAACAGCAGCCATGGAGGAGACTTCCATCCCTTTCAGTTTAACTGTGATTACATGCTTTAATCATTTGGAGCTACAGAGCCAGAGTAAGTGACTCATTGCATTGATTGTTTGCCTTGCCCTAAGGACTCTCTAAAGACTCCTTTTTTTGCAACGTTCAAGTCATGTGCCCGGAGATGGACATTGATGCACTAGAGCCCTCCGTGATGTTCTAAAACCTTTGTGCTTCATGCCCTGGGAACGGACTCATTCCTGTGAGCCATCTGAGTAGTTTACTTTTTGTTTCATTTTTATGGACTATACTGGTCTAAAATGTTTGCTGTACCAGGTCAGCGCCCCAGTTCCCCAGTTACAAGACAAACTACGGCCCTTGTCACTCATTTTAATTTTGTGATGCTCCTCATATATATATGTGCCTAACCCAATTCTCTTGCAGCCCAAAAAAAGAGAAACCACAAGAATGGGTTAATGGTATATGTATATGCATGCATGCGCTTTTTGTGGTTTTCAGGTGATGCATCATTGTGGCAAGAGTGCATCGAGGGCAACTTACGTTAAAGAAGGGGGGGATGCAGTGTCCTGAAACACACTGCTTAATGCTGTGATTGTGTTTCATGTAAACTGTCCTTGTAAAGATGTTCTCATAAAGTTGCATAGGGAGTGGGAGGTTCTAACAAGCCTCCCAGGGCTAACTCCGCCCTACACTCAGTGTGTTCAGAAAGCAGGAAGAAGATCTGTGTGTGATGCCTGAGGACAACCTGCACCTCAGCTTCCATCTTGGAGGGTTACAAAACCTCCATAGTTAATTCTATGTACCAGCCCATAGAAGCAAAAAGATCACAGTATCTCCAGACAACTCAGAGAGGTAGTGAAGATATTGACAAAGGAAGGTAACTGTTGTGTATGTGACTCCGGCCTCCTTTGCATTATGTGGGGAGTAGTGATGAGCGAGCACCAAAGTATTCAGCCCAAACACATTGCTATATTCGTGTGCTCGATCGAGCACCCAAGTATAATGGAAGTCAATGGGAGACAACCAGGCACCCCCTGCTCGGAAGAGAAGAGGGTGCCTGGTTCATAATAAAAGGTTAGAAATTGATGGATACAACCACACAAAGGCTATATACCAAAAGCCAGATATGTGCCCAATCTATCCATGAGACAGATGACAGTCAGCATACCTTACAATAGCAGCCTTGTGCACTATGAAATATTACAAACCAGCTCTCATCTGACTGAGAACCAGTAAACCTCAAAGATATTTTGCATCTGTTGGATGGCTTGGGTGGACCTGCACACCTAGATCAATATTATAAGGGCGACAAAAAGTTTTCCGATTGTCCTAACATAATATTCAATAACCTTTCTATACAGTTTTGTCATGTAAAAACGAATTTTCATAAACATGGACTTATGGGAAAGACATGCAAAAGAGCAGAATCTGCCTTCTTTTTCAGCTGTCATAAGACTATGAAAACCAATGGATGGCACCATGGAGTTATGAACAGCGCCCTCTTTAGGTTTTACAGTCTTATGACAAGTCTAATATTCTTGTCAGAAGACTATGAAACCAATAAAGGGTGCTGTTCATAACTCAATAGCGCCCTCTATTGGTTTCATAGTCTTCTGACAAGAATATTAGACTGATTCTTATGACAAGCTTATTAGTGTAGCCTTTTGCATGGAAAATTCGCGATTCAAATATTCGCGATCTACACTAGGATGATATCTGACACTGGGAAAGCTGGGTAATAACTCAGTGATAAAATCTGACACTGGGAAATCTGGGTAATAACTTTTGATCTACACTGAGTTATTACCCAGCTTTTCCAGTGTCAGATATTATCACTGACTTGCTACATAATTATTACATAATATTCACTATATTGCTATATATTAGTTTTCACCCTCTTGTCTTCCGAGCAGGGAGTGCCTGGTTGTCTCCCATTGTATTATTATTATTATTATTCGAGCACTCAAATCTGCCGAGCATAGTGATGCTCGATCCAAACAGGTATTCGGCCGAGCATGCTCGCTCATCACTAGTGTTGAGCGCGAATATTCGAAAAGCGAATTTTTTTCGCGAATATCGCAACTTCGCGATTTCGCGAATATTTCGAATATAGTGCTATATATTCGTAAAAACGAATATTGGTTTTTTTTATTACAAAATTACAGTACACATATAATTGATTGTTTCCCAAAGGTCCAAAAGCTCAGATCTTACTCACATTGCCTAGAAAGTGATTGAGGCGCGAATCTTCGTAAGGCGATTTTATTAGCGCAAATGCGAATATCGGCACTTGTCCCAGAACAGAGGCAAAGGGCTTTGCATTCATACATTAGTGAATTGAGTTGCGAATCTTCGTAAGGCGATTTTATTAGCGCACATGCGAATATCTACACTTGTCCCCAGAACAGAGGCAAAGGCCTGTGCATGTGCATTCATATAGTATAGCACCATATTCGCGAATACTTCAAACTTCGTAAAATTCGATTTATGAATATTCGTATTTTTTATTTTAGTTTCCACCTTACAGATTACATTGATTTGTACTCTGTCAACTACTGTCATCACCCCCCACTGTTTCTCGATTGATTCCCAAAAGTCCAAAAGCTCAGATCTTACTCACATTGCCTAGAAAGTGATTGAGGCGCGAATCTTCGTAAGGCGATTTTATTAGCGCAAATGCGAATATCGGCACTTGTCCCAGAACAGAGGCAAAGGGCTTTGCATTCATACATTAGTGAATTGAGTTGCGAATCTTCGTAAGGCGATTTTATTAGCGCACATGCGAATATCTACACTTGTCCCCAGAACAGAGAGGCAAAGGCCTGTGCATGTATATAGTATAGCACCATATTCGCGAATACTTCGAACTTCGTAAAATTCGATTTACGAATATTCGTATTTTTTATTTTAGTTTCCACCTTGCAGATTACATTGATTTGTACTCTGTCAACTACTGTCATCACCCCCCACTGTTTCTCGATTGATTCCCAAAAGTCCAAAAGCTCAGATCTTACTCACATTGCCTAGAAAGTGATTGAGGCGCGAATCTTTGTAAGGCGATTTTATTAGCGCACAGGCGAATATCTACACTTGTCCCCAGAACAGAGGCAAAGGGCTTTGCATTCATACTGTATGAATGCAAAGCCCTTTGCCTCTGTTCTGGGACAAGTGCCGATATTCGCCTGTGCGCTAATAAAATCGCCTTACAAAGATTCGCGCCTCAATCACTTTCTAGGCAATGTGAGTAAGATCTGAGCTTTTGGACTTTTGGGAATCAATCGAGATACAGTGGGGGGTGATGACAGTAGTTGACAGAGTACAGATCAATGTAATCTGTAAGGTGGAAACTAAAATAAAAAATACGAATATTCGTAAATCGAATTTTACGAAGTTCGAAGTATTCGCGAATATGGTGCTATACTATATGAATGCACAGGCCTTTGCCTCTCTGTTCTGGGGACAAGTGTAGATATTCGCCTGTGCGCTAATAAAATCGCCTTACAAAGATTCGCTCCTCAATCACTTTCTAGGCAATGTGAGTAAGATCTGAGCTTTTGGACTTTTGGGAATCAATCGAGATACAGTAGGGGGTGATGACAGTAGTTGACAGAGTACAAATCAATGTAATCTGTAAGGTGGAAACTAAAATAAAAAATACGAATATTCGTAAATCGAATTTTACGAAGTTCGAAGTATTCGCGAATATGGTGCTATACTATATGAATGCACATGCACAGGCCTTTGCCTCTCTGTTCTGGGGACAAGTGTAGATATTCGCATGTGCGCTAATAAAATCGCCTTACGAAGATTCGCAACTCAATTCAATCACTAATGTATGAATCATACATTAGTGATTGAATTGAGTTGCGAATCTTCGTAAGGCGATTTTATTAGCGCACATGCGAATATCTACACTTGTCCCCAGAACAGAGAGGCAAAGGCCTGTGCATGTATATAGTATAGCACCATATTCGCGAATACTTCGAACTTCGTAAAATTCGATTTACGAATATTCGTATTTTTTATTTTAGTTTCCACCTTACAGATTACATTGATCTGTACTCTGTCAACTACAGTCATCACCCCCCACTGTATCTCGATTGATTCACAAAAGTCCAAAAGCTCAGATCTTACTCACATTGCCTAGAAAGTGATTGAGGCGCGAATCTTTGTAAGGCGATTTTATTAGCGCACAGGCGAATATCAGCACTTGTCCCAGAACAGAGGCAAAGGGCTTTGCATTCTTACATTAGTGATTGAATTGAGTTGCGAATCTTCGTAAGGCGATTTCATTAGCGCACATGCGAATTTTGCATCTCATAATATGTATTATGCGATGCGAAAATTCGAATTATCGCATATGCGAAATAATAACGAATTTGAATATTCGCGAATATTTTACGAATATTCTTTCGAATATTCGCGAAATTTCGCGAATTCGAATATGGGACATGCCGCTCAACACTACTCATCACTAGTGGAGAGATCTCAAGCTATCAGCTACCCACCATACTTAAAGACAAAAGGCTCATTTGTCTGAATATAGTATTCCTATAAAAGGAAATTGAAGTATAGGATTATACGGTACAATAAAAACAGCATTAACCTCCAATTTGGAGCATTGAGAGAGAGAAAGACTGATTGTCATACAGGACTATTCCCAATGCAACTCCTGAGAACTAATGGGAATCATTGTAAAAGCTTCTCTGATGTAAATTACTTTTCATACATTGATAACCTGTAGATCAGCTTCAGTAAAATACCAGGAGTTTCTTTTAAAATTCTAGTCTCTTTATTCTATATCATCTTACCTACTACTCTCAACATTTGCACCTAACGGTGCTGGCGTCATGAACCAGGGGCCCAGCCACAAGCACCCTAAACATCACCACCATCAAGGGCATCTCAACCAACATCTGGCTGGTGTTCCCTGCAACAGAGAGTGCACCGGAAGATCTCGTGTTGTCTTCCCATCCACTGCACTGCCGGCCCCAAGGTACAACTAAACCGTGAGTACTACTATCCTCAGGCACCTTATCACTTGTATGCTCATGCCCACATCATCCTTAGGGAACCCTGGCACGCTGCACTATCTTCAGGATCAGCTGTTTCAGGGAGCTGCTGCTCTCAGCGGAACTCCCAGCACAGTACCGTACACTGTATAGCAGTTGTGCTTGGTATTGATGCTCAGCCCCATTCACTTCAGTGCTTGCTGGGATAGGTGATTAATAGTAATTACTGGATAACTCCCATTAAGGCTGGCTTAGTTGGTTTGTTGAATTGTAGGTTAGTCACTCAGTATATTACTATTTATATTACTATATAAAATCTGCCAGCAGACTTGTATTCGGCAGAAGCGGTTCCATTAAGCATACATTTTACAGGTTTATATGGAAGGGTGGAGGTCAGGTGATCAGTATGTACAGTCGTGGCCAAAAGTTTTGAGAATTACATAAATATTGGAAATTGGAAAAGTTGCTGCTTAAGTTTTTATAATAGCAATTTGCATATACTCCAGAATGTTATGAAGAGTGATCAGATGAATTGCATAGTCCTTCTTTGCCAAGAAAATTAACTTAATCCCAAAAAAATCCCTTTCCACTGCATTTCATTGCCGTCATTAAAGGACCTGCTGAGATCATTTAAGTAATCGTCTTGTTAACTCAGGTGAGAATGTTGACGAGCACAAGGCTGGAAATCATTATGTCAGGCTGATTGGGTTAAAATGGCAGACTTGACCTGTTAAAAGGAGGGTGATGTTTGAAATAATTGTTCTTCAATTGGTAACCATGGTGACCTGCAAAGAAACGCGCGCAGCCATCATTGTGTTGCATAAAAATGGCTTTAGAGGCAAGGATATTGTGGCTACTAAGATTGCACCTCAATCAACAATGTATAGGATCATCAAGAATTCAAGGAAAGAGGTTCAATTCTTGTTAAGAAGGCTTCAGGGCATCCAAGAAAGTCCAGCAAGCTCCAAGATCGTCTCCTAAAGAGAATTCAGCTGCGGGATCGAAGTGCCACCAGTGAATAGCTTGCTCAGGAATGGCAGCAGGCAGGTGTGAGCGCATCTGCACGCACAGTGAGGTGAAGACTTTTGGAAGATGGCCTGGTGTCAAGAAGGGCAGCAAATAAGCCACTTCTCTCAAAAAGAAACATCAGGGACAGATTGATCTTCTGCAGAAAATATGGTGAATGGACTGCTGAGGACTGGGGCAAAGTCATATTCTCCGATGAAGCCTCTTTCCGATTGTTTGGGGCATCAGTAAAAAGGCTTGTCCATAGAAGAAAAGGTGAGCGCTACCATCAGTCCTGTGTCATGCCAACAGTAAAGCATCCTGAGACCATTCATGTGTGGGGTTGCTTCTCATCCAAGGGAGTGGGCTCACTCACAATTTTGCCCAAAAACACAGCCATGAATAAAGAATGGTACCAAAACACCCTCCAACAGCAACTTCTTCCAACAATCCAACAGCAGTTTGGTGAAGAACAATGCATTTTCCAGCACGATGGAGCACCGTGCCATAAGGCAAAAGTGATAACTAAGTGGCTCGGGGACCAAAACGTTGACATTTGGGGTCCATGGCCTGGAAACTCCCCAGATCTTAATCCCATTGAGAACTTGTGGTCAATCCTCAAGAGGCGCGTGGACAAACAAAAACCCACTATTTCTGACAAACTCCAAGAAGTGATTATGAAAGAATGGGTTGCTATCAGTCAGGAATTGGCCCAGAAGTTGGTTGAGAGCATGCCCAGTCGAATTGCAGAGGTCCTGAAAAAGAAGGGCCAACACTGCAAATACTGACTCTTTGCATAAATGTCATGTAATTGTCGATAAAAAGCCTTTGAAACATATGAAGTGCGTGTAATTATATTTCACTACATCACAGAATCAACTGAAACAAAGATCTAAAAGCAGTTTAGCAGCAAACTTTGTGAAAACTAATATTTGTGTCATTCTCAAAACTTTTGGCCACGACTGTACTACGAGTTGCAGACAGATGAAAAGTAGAGCACTATAAGGCAATAGAAATACAATGGAGTCTAGACAGATTGAGGATGTGGATATATGGTGGACTATGGGGTTATTTATGTTTATGTGAATTTGTTTTTATGGATGTATTGTGTAGGGGATGGGGGGAGGGGTAACGTGTAATAGACAGTTTTGGAGTACGCCCCTGATGAAGCTATAGGTGTGAAACCCGGGTCGGGCTGTTTGAGGACGCGGGATATTTGTTCAATACGCTTGTTTTAAAAGACTCTTGTGAGTACAATAAACCACTTTTATACATTTTTGATGGTTTATCCCTATGGAAACAACCTTTTCCTTAGGACTATATATCGTTTGAGCTGATATAAAGGGAATAAGGAGACTTGAATTCACTCAAAGTGCCTTAACCTGCTTGCGCTTGTGAGTATAATAGCGCAATTGTAATAAGATCAAAATAGCGGTATTTCACTATCAGAGCACTTTGATGTTCCACAGGATGTTTTAAAGTAAAGGACAGCTGTGGACCCCGGTTTCCTCTTGGCGTGGTGAGAGGGAGCATACCTGTATCTTAGGAGGAGGGAAAACGCGCTGTCTCATTTGTCCATTGATGCTGTGTCCATAACTCCCATGGGAGTTACAGAAACTGCATAGCATGGTGAGCAACGCTGTCTCTGTAACTCGAGAGCTATGGAGACAGTGTCGATTTCTGTGTTACACTGTGTTCTTCGCCCAATTTGACATTCATGGGCATTACGGAAATAGCGCAGCACAGCCTGCTAAGCTGTTTCCTTTTAGCCACATATGATGAGTAGGTTATGATTGAAGTAAAAAATTGGGCATCAGGCATCATATGGTATATGACAATACCTTTCTAACCAAGCTAGAACCAGCCCTGTACCTGTCATGGATCCAGAGATCTCCCCATTCATTGCTCCAATTGTTGTGTTAGATTCTCACAGGCTGGTTGTTCAGGGGCATGTCCTTTATGCTGTAGCTCCTCCCCTGTAACTGACATAGCTTCTAACAGAAGATATGGCCGGTGGCAGTTGAAGATTTAAACTGAGTACGTGGGACCACCTCAGGAAGGTGGACAAAAAATCTGAAAATAACAAACAGCAGGTGGCACTATACAGATACATTTTATTGAATAACTCGGTGGCTATACTACATTTTTAATTACATGCAAGTACAAAAGTATTTAGATCCAGGTGCTGGTTTAAAAAATATAGAATATGCTTCGTGGAACAACCCCTGTAATTAAATAGATACTGAGGCAAATAAGTTTGAGTTCATTATTTTTTATATTATGTATCTTCAGCACTAGAAAATGTGCTTGCATTGTAAATCACAGATTAAAAATAGAGTTTGGATTACTCTTTAGCAGGTGTGACAATTGTGCTAAATCAACATTTTTTAAAAATCAGAATATGTGTATGTGCAGTTCTCATCAAAATCCTCTTGCAATTCATATTGCTGAGTACAGGATAACTGGAGGAAAACTGGGAAACTGGATTACAAAACCGTTCTGGGGGTAAATCTGGATTTGTTAATGGCGCAGACACATTACTGTATGCTTATTTTGGCATCACAACAATGTTTCTGGTTTTCTGTCTTTTTAAATACTGGTAGTTGTTTCTATGCCAAAGTCCCTGTACATGGACAACATTTTCATGAAAGAACTGCCAGACACACTGGTCGGACCAGGCACATATTTCCAAAAGGTTGCATATGGATGGAAACCTAGTAGTTACAGTAAATTTACATAAAATAAATTGGCGCACTGATTGATGATAAAATCTGTCCCACAGTTTCTTTCTTTAAAAAAACAGCTACCCTTATCTGTGTTTGTGGGGGGTATGATCTTTGGTGTAACATATGAATAACAATGGTATCATTAAGTATTAGTAAAGCCGAGAAATTTGTTTATTAGTGCAATATCATTCAATTTAAAATTCCCTAGGAGAAAAGAGTGATTGGGCATTGGCCAAATATCTTTTTTAAATTTATTTTTTATAGTGTTTATTTATAGAAAGCATTTTAAATTGCAAAATTCTCCAAATCCCAAAGGGATACAGAAAACAAAGACAACCAGACGACACGTCCGTACTCCAGTACTTATACAAGGATCCCTGTATGGGAAATACATCAGAATAACACAGTGGCAATATGTTACAAACGAGAAGGCAGTCCAGTGATACACCATGGCATGTTTACTTGTACAGGACCAAACAACCATTCACCCACACATTCATACATCCTGGAGTCCCAGATCCCTGCACATAGATGCAGATAGTGCCCTGCGCACTTAACCATAAGCCCCAAATCTGATCGAATCTATCAGGAGTTCCCCTCGCTACATAAGTGAGTTTGTACATGTGCAGGTCAGCATTTATCAGTTGGATCCAGGAACCAAGGGTACGGTTCTTTGGTGGTTTCCAATTCAAAAGGATTATTTTCCTCCCATAGAACATGAGTAAACGGAGCAACTTCCTTCCATATTTGGTAGGAACTATTTCTGCCACCAAACCCAACAGACAGACTATAGGAGGAAGTATCCCCGGAAGCCCCAACTTCGAGGAGAAAAAATCTGAAATCTCACTCCAGGTCCCCCGCACAGGACATTTTCATACCATGTGATATAAAGATCCTCTCGGCTCACCACACCTGGAACAAGAAGGGTCTGGTTGCTTACGCATATGTTGCAGGCGCAACGGAGTGAGAAAAACCCTATGCACCCACTTAAGTTGAATGAGCTGGTCACGAGCACTTATTACAGTGTTCTTCCAGACAGGGCTCAGTTCCTCCAGGTGAGACGCCTCCAGCTCTGGGATATCAACCTTCCAACGCTCGAAGGAGCGACGGATCGGCGAGTCTTCCATTTTCATAATTTCAGCATAGAATGATAAGATAGGTTTATAAGGTTGTTTCAACCGAGCCACAGATTCAATGGGGCCACATTTCAAACACAGGGATAAGGATTTGAATTGGGCCTTACAGGTGTGCCTCAGCTGGAGGTACCAATAGAAACATGTATGGGGCAGATTGTATTCCCTCCGAAGGCTCTCAAATGAACAGAAGACCCCATCCACATACAATTGAGTAAGGTACTTCACACCCTTTTGGGGTCAAAATTCATAGTCAGATAAGTGAAACAGTTTTTGCAACTTACCAGGAAAGATTAAAGGACCTTAACATGTATAGCTTGGAAGAAAGACGAGACTGAGGGGATATGACAGAAACCTTTAAATACATAAAGGGAATCAACAAGGTAAAAGAGGAGAGAATATTTAAAAGAAAAAAAACTGCTACAAGAGGACATAGTTTTAAATTAGAGGGGCAAAGGTTTAAAAGTAATATCAGGAAGTATTACTTTACTGAGAGAGTAGTAGATGCATGGAATAGCCTTCCTGCAGAAGTAGCTGCAAATACAGTGGAGGAGTTTAAGCATGCATGGGATAGGCATAAGGCCATCCTTCATATAAGATAGGGCCAGGGGCTATCCATAGTATTTAGTATATTGGGCAGACTAGATGGGCCAAATGGTTCTTATCTGCCGACATATTCTATGTTTCTATATGTAGATATACCAGTAGGTCGTCGACGTAAAGCGAGATCTTTTCCTGTATTCTCGCTATAGACCATCCCTCAATCAGACCCTATCCATTAACTAATTGGGTAAGTGGTTCCATAACCAGGGCGAATAATATAGGTGATAAGGGACACCCCTGTCTAGTACCTCTATGAAGGCCAAAGGGGCGTGACAGATACCCATTAACTCTAACCCTTGCCATAGGAGCCTGGTATAGTAATTGTACCCACCTTATGAAGGATTGGGGGAAGCCTAGACAGCGCAATATCTCCCACATAAAATTCCTCTCAACCGAGTCGAATGCCTTCTCATTATCGAGAGAAGCAATCGCTCGGGACCCCGCGTTATCATGTGAGATCTGTAAATTGGTAAACAATCTTCTAAGATTAATATCAGTGGTCTTACCCGGCATAAAACCAGATTGATCCGGATTAATCACTGACAAAATTACATCTCTGAGACGTCTAGCGAGAAGTTTAGCTAGGATTTTTGCATCTACATTCAAAAGGGAGATTGGTCTATAGGAGCTACATTGGTCCGCAGGCTGCCCAGGTTTGTGGATTACCACAATAGTCGCCTCCATAAATGATAGGGGCAATCTGCCAGACTCAAAGGCGTAGTTAAGGAGTTTCAACAACTGCACACTTTGTTTGCCTATATCTGCCATTCTACCGGGAAACCATCCGGACCAGGAGACTTCCCCACCATCATGCTTTCTATCGCCGTCCTGACTTCCCCCACCTCAATGGGAGCGTCCAGAAAAGATCTGTCTGCGCAGGAAAGAGGTGTAAGCTGGACTTTCTTCAGAAACTCCTGAATATCAATAGCTGTGTAAGGCATTTCAGAGGTATATAGGTCAGAATAATAACAGGCAAATTGAGTACAAATATCACCTGGTTGGGAAAACTGAATTCCCTCCGCATTAGTAATAAGGGTAACCACTGTCTGCGGAGTTTCTGTTTTCGCTAAATAAGCCAAAGCTATCCCATTTTTATCCCCTTCCGAGAACACTACTTGTTTCTGATACAATAGCTTCTTCTGAGTATAATCTAGTAGATGAAGATGATATCTCCTCTGGGCCTCTTCCCAATCTCCTCTGGTCTCAGGGAAAGGATTCTGAGTATAATCTTTATCTTTGTTAGCTATTTCTTCCTCTAGTTTGGTCCTAGTACTTACTAATTCTTTCCTATGCGAGGCAATGGCATGTATAAGTGTGCCGCGCTGCACCACTTTAAAGGCCTCCCATTCAACAGTAAGATTAGCTGACCCTTTATTGGAAGCCCAATAATCAGTTGCTCCCTCAAAAGCTGCACAGGCCACCGGTAACACCTTCAACCATTTAGCATTTAGACGCCACTGCCTATCTGGGGGTGCCAGCGGCATATCCAAAATCACGAGTAACGGGGCATGGTCAGAGATACCCTGTGGGAGGTATTCCACCTTAGAGAGCCATGGCAAAATCTCCCTGCTAACAAACACCAGATCTATACGGGACAGGGTATCAAAAGAAGCCGAGTTACAGGAATATTGACGGTCATTCGGGTGAAGAAATCTCCTTCCTTCCGTCAGAGCATGGGCATTGGCCCAATTGACAAGTGACCTATTGTGCGAGGCCTGGGGACGGAGTCTATCTGCAATCGGGTCTAAAACCGCATTGTAATCACCCAGCATAATTAGAGGATCAGTCGGCAAAGTCGATACCCTTCCCATAATATCATCCAGTACCCCTCTCTGAAGGGGGGGGGATATTTAGGCCCACCACTATGTAGTCTCTTCCCCGCATAGCCGCATGTACAATAACATACCGCCCAGACAAGTCAGTCTGCACCAAATGTAGTTTAAAAGGGATTGATTTAGATACTAGGAATGATGAACCCACCCATGAACGCTTTAACGCCAACAGTCTTTGGCCTCTTAAGTGAGTCTCCTGCAGCAATACCATATCTGCTGAAAAATTTCTTCAAATAATTGAAAACAAGAGACCTTTTCACTTTATCATTAAGTTCCCTGACGTTCCAGGAGATAAAGTTACAGCACGCCATCATGAAATAGGGCCGACCACATACTTCACAAGAATCCCAGGACATCCAGGCCATTCACATGTCCACGCACACCACAAGACAAAAGACAAACATACATAACATTTAGCAACCCTTAACAGTAGCAATGTTAAGCATATCCCCCACCCTGCCCAGACCACCCCAACCTTTCTGAGCCTATCATCCCAAACTTAAGGCTAGCAATCCCTGCTAATTCGAAGAGGACCCAAGAAACATATACTAAACAGTCCCCAATTTTAGACCTGAGAACATATACTGTAAATCTACAGTAAGTGAAGACGTTTAGACTATCTTCAGCTCCCGCAGATAATTTGGACATCTGTACAGTGCACCATAACATTAACATTAAGGCCTAGGGGGCCCTGGAATCTCAGCCTCTCCTGTCAAGCCAGTCCAAGGCCTTCTTTGGAGTAGTGCAGAATTTTACAGAGTCACCATCTTGGATCCTTAAGCGAGCTGGATACAGCATAGCATAACGGAGGCCCTTTTCCCTCAGGCGAGCCCTCACCGCAGAGAACTGGCGTCGCATATTTTGGACCTCTGAGGAAAATTCCAGATAGAACGAGATCCTGGAGTTTTCAAATCTAATATCCTGTATCTGACCAGCCACTTCCAGGATAGTATCACGGTCCCGATAATTCAGAACTTTCAATCTGAAGGGGCGTACCGGAGCCCCGGCGGCAAGGGTTTGGTAGGTATTCTGTGCGCTCTCTGTGGTGGAAAGATCTATGGCATCCAGACATTTTTTAATAAGTTGCTCTGCAAAGATCTCAGGCGACTGGCCCTCAGCCCTATCGGGTAGGCCCATAATACGTATGTTATTTTGCCGATTACGGTTTTCGGCATCATCCACTTTTGCTTGCAAGGCCTTCACCTGTTGCTGCAGGGCTCTGACGTGATTTTCTCCCAAGTGGGCCACGTCCTCCACCTCACCCAATCTCCTCTCCACCTCAGTGGTTCTGTCACGGATTTTATCGATGTCATGCCTAAGACAGGTGAGGTCTGACTGTAGGTGGTCTATTTTAACTGTAAAGGTGGACTGATACTGTGTGATAGCCGACATTATTTTACTCAAGTCAATCGCCTCTTGGTCAGGTGGAGTATCAAGACCCTTGTCTTCGGTTTGACTCATGACATCCACAATTAATTTAGGAGAAAGGGGCCCACCAGAAACGCCCGTCTTGCGGCCCATCTATATACTGCTTAAAATGGGGTGCCAGAAGAGGTCTGTCACCCCTCAGACCCCAGTGGAGCAGGTGATCTCTGGGTCAGTCAGTCCAAGCTCCCACGGAAAGCAAAGCACAGTGCAAAAGGGACCCAGCCACTCCTATGGGCCTCAGTAGTAAGAAATAATACAGTCAATGTGGTGTAGAATCCCAGCAGCCTTCCCCAGTACCTGTTGAGGATATGCTGTCAGCCGAATCTTCAAGTATTGGTGTCGTCCGACAAGGAAGCGCAGGCTTCAACTAGGTAGATTCAGGTAGGGACCCAGAGTAATAATATTAGGGCCACTGGTCAGCCCCACAGGTCCACAACCCCTTTCACATATCTATATAAATCCACGGCACACTCGTATTTAGTAGATTAGAAAAATTAATGTTTTATTATTGTGTCCAACACCATCACGGTTATTTGTATAATAGAAGCAGGCCCTGCTTCTATTATACAAATAACCGTGATGGTGTTGGACACAATAATAAAACATTAATTTTTCTAATCTACTAAATACGAGTGTGCCGTGGATTTATATAGATATTTGATAGTGGCTCAACAGCCTTTCCATTGTGCACCTCCTTTTTGGGATATATTCCCTTACTCTGTGACGGGGTGCCTTCCAATTTTGTCTCACAACCCCTTTCACAGCCCAGGATCCAGTGGCGCTGCATCTTCCATTCACCGCAACAGCTCAGGCAGGTCACGGCATGCACGCCCAATCTGTCACCTGTACCCGCGCAGCCACGATCCCCAGCAAACCGCAGTTTGGATTTCCAGGGGCACAATGAGGAGGGAGTCGGGGGAAACGACCTACCCGCTCACCAGCTGTCACAGTCCCCAGTGAGGAGACAAGTGCCGACAGCCCGAGTCACAGGAATCCAAGATGGCGCCAGAACATGCAGAGCGGAGACAAGTAGTAGGCTTTACCAGGTAACGAGACCCAGGCGACTAAAAATATAGCCCCCAGACAGCTCTGTTTCGCTTAAATAAAGGAAAAACAGTTCTTTAACATAGAAAATAGCACGGATGGCCAGGATAAACAAAGGATGATAGAGGAGCCGATGCCAGAAGCATCCTCACTCCATGACAGTTAGGCCAAATATCTTTAGCATTTTTGAGTGGTGTCATTAGGAAATTGGTGAATCAGCAAAGACGGATTTGATCATCTCCTGTCACAAATTTGATACTTATAATTTAAAAGAATTTTATGGTTCTTTTATTTTGATGGTTGATCCTTAGAATAGGCCATCAATATCTGATTGGCTGGGTCAGACACCCTGCACCCCTGCTAATCAGCTCTGTCCATTATGTGCAGTGGCCAGAAGTGGTTACAGTAGTCCTGCTCCCATTCACTTCAGTGGGAGCAGCACTGCAGAAATGAACTCTGTCCACATCCCACTAAGGACAGAACTGTAGTTCTGGTACTGGAGCTAATTGGCAGGGGTGTGGGGTGTTGGACCCCTGGCAATATTGATGGCCTATCATAAGCATTGGCCATCAAAACAAAAGGACTGTAAACCCACTTTAATCCACATTCTTAATTCAAAGTCAACAAATCTATACACCTACTTCTAGCATAGCTAAAGATTTGTGATGCCATTTACGAATTCAGTATTATGAAGTTTAATTATCAGTTTGTCCCTTTCTAATACATAACTGTCTGTCATAGATCTACACTATGTGAATTAGGTTTCCTTTAGTTCATGAATCAATTTACACTATTGAACAGACAGAAGGAAAAGTAATGAGCAGATTTGAGCATAACATAAAAGCTTAGATAGTATTTGATATTGAAAGTTTGTGAATCCTTCAGAATTTTCTAGATTTCTGCATAAATATGATCTAAAACTACACTAGATTTTCGTACACGTCCTTACATTAGATATAGATAACCAAATCAAACAAATAAGTAAAAAATATTAGACTTGGTAATTTATTTATTGAGGAAAATGTTCCAATATGACATGACTGTGAGAGGCAAAATTATAAGAACCTTTGCTTTCAGTATCTACTGTGGCCCTCTTGTACAACAATAACTGCAATTAAACGTTTACAGTAATCACTGATTAGCCCTGCACATTGGCTTGGTAGAATTTTAGCCTATTCCTCTGTACAAAACAGCTTCAAGTCTGTTATGTTGGTGGGCTTCCTCTCATGAACTGCTCACTTCAGGTACTCCCAAAACGTTTATATTGGATTAATGTCAGGATTTTGACTTGGCCAATCCCAAACTTTACCTTTTAACTTGACCATTCTTTGGTAGAACAACTTGTGCGCTTAGTGTTGTCTTGCTGCATGTCCTCTTGAGATTCAGCTCACAGACAAATATCATGACATTTTCCTTTAGAATTAAATGGTATAATTCAGAAATCATTGTTCCATCAATGACAGCAAGCTGTCCTGGCCCAGGTGCAGCAAAACAGGCAAAAACTGTGACACTACCACCACCATGTTTCAAAATGAAATACTGTAACTTTTCTTATGCTGGAATGCAGTGTTTTCCGTTCTCCAAATGTAATGCTTCTCATTTAAACCAAAAGGTTCAGTTTTGGTCTCATTCATCCATAAAACATTGATCTTTTGAAAACTGCAGATAGACAGCAATGTTCTTTTTGGAGCGTCATTTCTCGCAGTCCTTTCATGCACACCATTGTTGTTCAGTGTCCTCCTGATGGTGGACTTGTGAGCATTAACATTAGCTAATATGAGAAAGGCTTTTAGTTGTTTAGAGGTCACCTTGGGTTCCATTATGACATAGTGGACTATTACACGCCTTGCTCTTGGCATGATCTTTGTTTATCGACCACTCCTGGGGAGGGTAATAATGGTCTTCCTCCATTTGTACACAATCTATCTGACTTTGGATTGGTGGAGTCCAAACTCTTTAGAGATGGTTTTGTAACCTTTTCCAGCCTTATGAACCTCAACAGCTCTTCTGAGGTCCTAAGAAATCTCGCTTGTTTGTCCCATGATATACTTCCGCAAGCATGTGTTATGAAAATCAGATAAGAAATACCTAATCAATAATAACCTAGATGGCGGTTATCTCTGCCACAATTGCTCATCCCCATACAGATTAATTGTTTTTGGGCAGTAGATTGCTGTTTACACAGCACAACCTGCTGGCCAGAAATAATTTATATGACGCATTAGTGATGCTTGCAACGAAAGCATCATCATTTATTGGATGATCGTGGTGCCTTTACACAGTGAAATTATAGGGAACAAGCAGTCCTAGAAATACTGCTTCTGGATAACTGTCCCAACTATCAGCCTATATAAAAGAACCTATCGAAATATCAGGAATAACCCAATAAGAATATGCAAGCCTCTAGGTATTGCCTCTCCTAAACATTGTTTTGCTTAGAAGCATTTACACCCTTCTAGGATTAATGCTTTATGATATTTAAAACTTCCATTCCCTCTTGCCCTTTGGAGTCATATAGCATGAACATAGCAAAGTAATATCTTGTAAAATCAAGTGTTTCTTGTATTTCTGGTACTGTGACCTTTGAGGTTATCTTTGACAGATTCATTTTGTGCTCCTTAGAATTCCAAGTTGTAGCCCCTTGAATTGAAGCATTATTAAGCATTACATTCAATTTAACCTTACTCAGTTTAAAATTTCTACAAGCCCTGTTGCAGGTTTTAAGATATATGTCATGCTCAAAGCCATTTCTTCAAAAATTGGGCTGCTATGGAGTGTGTCACAGCCCAATATAATAAGACCTGAAGGTACAACAAGCAAAGTTACAATATATATGATGCAGCTGTCAATGGTCCATAGAAAAAGGTCAAGCAGATATTTAAAAGGTCAGAAATTGTGAAGTTCCAGAACTCTGGGATGTCTGAGAGCAACTTGTCACAACCCACTGAAGGCTCCTAGCTATGTCTTTGGCTCCAGAAAAATGGTTGTCACTTTTTAAGTCTTTTCAAGTTGTCAACTACTGTATAACCAGTAGAAGATCTCTGACTGGAATTGTTTTTTTAATAGGAATGTGTCATTATTAATTGTTCAAAATCACATTTTAATGTTAAACACTTTTTGGTAATTTTTTTAAATTTTGCATAAATTTTCTGTATCAATAACTATTTTTAAAAATAATATCTCTCAATTTTCACACTGTCCACTATGCCTAATAATATGTCAAGGTCCCTTTTCAGCAGTCATCTTATTATTATTACAGGCAGTGATGACAGATAACACCTATACGTATATACAGCAGAACAGGATCCCCCATGCACAATAGGTGATGGTCACAGCTTATCTATTCTCCCCATAACGTGACCTCTGCATAGGTCACAGAGAATGCCAACAACACTCTCCCATAGATGTTAATGGGTCCTCTACAGTCTATTGTGTTTATGACCCATGTGGCTGCCGTAAAGCCTATCTCTAAATGCTAAAGAACAGGAAGGTCCTCCTGAAGGTGTCATGCTCCTACATCACGTCCTCTTCCGCGTCGAGTCCCCGAAGCTCTGATTGGCAGAAGCTCTGTTGTCCCTGGCAGCCTGCTTCAGCGCCTTTGCCCCGTACTTCTCCACCACCTCGTACGCAGTTGCCGGCAGCTTAAGCCACTGGCCTCCAGGGCTTTCCTGCATGATGAGAAAGTCCTGCTTGATGTGAAGAGGCTGTTGCTCAGCTGGGAGACCCTGAGCGGACAGGCTGCCAGTGGACCCCTCTCCGCCACAGCTGGGATCAATAGTCCCACCACTGTCTGCTTCTTGCACAGCTATGTCACCTTAGAAGCCCCTGTTCATCAACCACAGAATCCCCAAAGAGATCGAGCAAGAGGCTCAAGATGACTTGAGCGAGTTGCAAGACCCCCAGCATGACCTTGACCGGGTGAAGAAACCTCAGTGGGCCACCCTGATCAGAGTCTACACCCATCTTGGTTGTGTGCCCATTGCCAATGCCGAAGACTTTGGACGTTACTTTTGTGCTTGACACAGCTCTTATTGTGACACCTCTGGTAGAATTAGGAAGGGCCCCACGCCGCTCAACCTCGAGGTCCCCTACTATGAGTTACCCTCCAATGACCTTGTAATAGTTGAATAAACGTTTCCATCCTTTATCTGAGCTTGCATGTCTTCATTTCTACTGTACAAAATGATTGTAAAGATACCACCCGGGGAGGTGATTTAAAGGAAAAATCAGCAACTGGCTGTAAATTCTGTACTACTTTATTCTGATACATAATTTAGTGAGGGGGGACTTGAGCTTGCGAAAGAGGGGAGGGAAGTTACTGGAGTACAGGGAGGCATACGGAGGGGTAATGTACACTTCAAGGTACTTCAGCGTGGTATCCGACTACTGATAAGGAAAGTTGCTTTGGAGCAATGCTAAATCACAGAGTGTATAAGGACAGGTAGGGCCTCTGTCTTAGAAGTGTTGACCTTGGACCATTAGATATTTTTATAGAGCAGGTCGTTAAGAATGCAGCTATACCTAATATGTCTATTTTTAAATTTTGGGGAAAAATGTTGTTTTTGTGTTGCCAATTTCTGAAAGCCATATTATTCTTTTTTTTGTGTCAATCACTTGTGTAGGGGGCTAATTTTTTTGTGGGATGAGGTGATGTTTTTGTTGGTACCATTGTGGGGTACAATATTTGTAAGGCAAAGTGACCCAAAAATAGCTATTTTGGCGTGTTGTTTTTTTTACGGCATTTATCTGATGGGGTAGATCATGTGATATTTTTTATAGAGCTGGTCATTACAGACGCGACGATACCTAATATTTTTTTGTATTTGTATTTTTTTTGTATTTGTATGTGGCTTGATGAGGAGAAAGGGTGTTTTATTTTTTTTACATTTGTCCCACTGTGGGGCATTAACTTTTGGGGGTCTAATCCCCTCTACAATGCATTACAATACATGTGTAATACACTGACAGCCTGCCTGCCTGTAGAGGGCTGGGTTTCACAGGCTTACGTAGAAGGCAAGCCCCGATGCCTGTGTCACTACAGTGCAGGGACCCAGTGGGGATGGGGCGAGTGCCCCCTCCCTCCCACAGCCCATACATGCCGCGGGCAACCCTGTCCGCGGCATACAAAGGGTTAAAGCGCGGAATCTGTGTATTCACTGATGCCGACGTATACAGCAGGGGCTCAGCTGTCAGGAACAGCTGGGTCCTTGCTGCTGATCCGGCAGGTGGGCACAGCTCCTGCACCCGCCCTATTAGCGCATAGTAACTGTATGGCAGCTGTCGGGAAGGGATTAAAGGGGTTGTCTCACTTCAGCAATTGGCATTTATCATGTAGACAAAGTTAATACAAGGCACTTATGTGAGTTATGTAATGTATTGTGATTTTCCATATTGTCTCTTTTGCTGGTTTGACTAATTTCTCCATCACATTATACACTACTCATATCCAGGGGTTATGAGCACAATGCAATCCAGCATCCCTTTAGTGTGCAAGCACGGATACTGCTGCTGAATTGCATTGTGCTCATAACCCCTGGATACGAGCAGTGTATAATGTGATGGACAATTGAGTGAAGCCAGCAAAGGAGGAAATATGGACAATCACAATACATTAGTAAGTGCCTTGTATTAAATAGGTTGTCTGGGTTCCGAGCTGAACATACTCAGATGCTCCATTGATACAGGCTAAGGTCTCTTGCACACGACCGTATGGCTTTTTCAGTATTTTGCAGTCTGCAAAAAACGGATCCGCCAAAAATACGGATGACATCCGTTTGCATTCTGTTTTTTGCGGAACAGAACACCTAGCCCCTGAAAGAACAGTACTATCCTTGTCCGTTATGCGGTGTTGGGATTTGCTCTGGTAGACAGGCTTGCGGACGCAGTATAGAGGCAACGACAACGTCTTTAACTTAAACAGTTCAGTGTTTTATTCACACATAAGGTAAGTGACAACCAGAAAATCAGTTTCAAGGAAAAAACTGTCACCTTGAGTCTGGTGTTTGTTCACACCAGGCAGCAACACATATGTCCTTGGGTGAAGCAGAAGTCCACATGCTTTCATCCAAACAAGATAGCAGGCCTTAATCCTGGCCCAAACTCTCAGGCCCTCAACACAGAGACTGGCAAAGCTCCACTGTCAGATGGAGGATAATCCACCAACAGCTGAGACTGCTGGCTGGGTTTTATATCCCTAACCAAAACCTGTCCTGGAACAGGGGGAACAGCCACCCACCCTGCACTTTGGCTGCTCCCAGTAAGAGCCGGCCCAGATCGGCTTTACAGCTACACTAAATAACCAATAGTGTCAGTTAGCACTAGCTGCCGCTGACACTTAAAATTACCGGCTCTTACCTCACCGAGGCCAGGAACCTCGGAGACACATATCTTCCGTCAATGACGGCCCCTTGAACTTCCCTACAGCGGAAAATAATAGGACATGTTCTATCTTTGAACGGAACGGAAATACGGAAATGGAAGGCATACGGAGTGCCTTCTGTTTTTTTTGTGGATCAATTGAAATGAATGGTTCCGTATACGGTCTATATACGGAACGTAAAAAGAGTACGTAAACGGAAAAAAAAACAGCATTTGTATGCAAGAGGCCAAAGGCTCCATTCACACGTCTTCAAGTGTTGTCCGCACCCGTTCCACAATTGTGCGGAACAGGTGCGAACCCATTCATTCTCTATGTGCTCTCCGCATCCACATTTCCAGAGCGCGGACCCGATCTTCCGGAAAAAATAGAGCATGTCCTATTCTATGTCCCATTACTATGGGGGTGCCGGCCGGGTGTATCGAGCATCCACAATGCACTACGGACGTGTGAATGGACCCTAAATGTGTGAGAGGAGCTTCGGTTCTGAACCCAGACAAACCCTTTAACTTTCTCTACATGGTAAATGCTATTTGCTGAAGTAAGACAACCCTTTTAATAGTACTGTATTTTATAATAGTATTTTAAGACTTGCTTGCTAAGGGCTCATGCACACGGCTGTTACCCCGCCGTGGACGTATTGCGGGCCGTATAACCATTTACTTGAATGGGTCCGCAAATCCGGAGATGTGGTGCGAAAGCACGGATCGGAACCCCACAGAAGCACTAAGAAGTGCTTCCGTGGTGTTTCTGGCCGTGCCTCCGCACCAGAAAAAAAGTAGCGCACGTTTCTGCCGGAATAGCCTGCCGAAACAATGCCAGCACTGTGAACCTAGCCTTTCCTAATGTTTGCATCAACGATTAACCCCTTAAGGACCGGGCTCATTTTCACCTTAAGGACCAGGCCATTTTTTGCAAATCTGACCAGTGTCACTTTAAGTGGTGATAACTTTAAAACGCTTTGACTTATCCAGGCCATTCTGAGATTGTTTTTTCGTCACATATTGTACTTCATGATACTAGTAAAAAAAAGTCAAAAAAATTAATTTTTTTGCATAATAAAATACCTAATTTACCAAAAATTTGGAAAAATTAGCAAATTTCAAAGTTTCAGTTTCTCTACTTCTGTAATACATAGTAATACCCCAAAAAATTGTGATGACTTAACATTCCCCATATGTCTACTTCATGTTTGAATTATTTTGGGAATGATATTTTATTTTTTGGGGATGTTACAAGGCTTAGAAGTTTAGAAGCAAATCTTGAAATTTTTCAGAAATTTACAAAAACCCAATTTTTAGGGACCACTACAGCTCTGAAGTCACTTTGCGAGGCTTACATAATAGAAACCGCCCAAAAATGACCCCATTCTATAAACTACACCCCTCAAGGTATTCAAAACTGATTTTACAAACTCCGTTAACCCTTTAGGTGTTGCACAAGAGTTATTGGCAAATGGGGATGAAATTTGAGAGTTTCATTTTTTTGCCTAATTTTCCATTTTAACCCATTTTTTCCACTAACAAAGCAAGGGTTAACAGCCAAACAAGACTGTATCTTTATTGCCCTGACTCTGCTGTTTACAGAAACACCCCATATGTGGCCATAAACTACTGTACGGCCACACAGCGGGGCGTAGAGTGAAAGGTGCGCCGTATGGTTTTTGGAAGCCAGATTTTGCTGGACAGTTTTTTTGACACCATGTCCCATTTGAAGCCCCCTGATGCACCCCTAGAGTAGAAACTCCATAAAAGTGACCCCATCTAAGAAACTACACCCCTCAAGGTATTCAAAACTGATTTTACAAACTCCGTTAACCCTTTAGGTGTTGCACAAGAGTTATTGGCAAATGGGGATGAAATTTGAGAATTTCATTTTTTTGCCTAATTTTCCATTTTAACCCATTTTTTCCACTAACAAAGCAAGGGTTAACAGCCAAACAAGACTGTATCTTTATTGCCCTGACTCTACTGTTTACAGAAACACCCCATATGTGGCCATAAACTACTGTACAGCCACACAGCGGGGCGTAGAGTAAAGGTGCGCCGTATGGTTTTTGGAAGCCAGATTGTGCTGGACAGTTTTTTTGACACCATGTCCCATTTGAAGCCCCCCTGATGCACCCCTAGAGTAGAAACTCCATAAAAGTGACCCCATCTAAGAAACTACACCCCTCAAGGTATTCAAAACTGATTTTACAAACTTTGTTAACCCTTTAGGTGTTGCACAAGATTCAATGGAAAATAGAGATACAATTTCAAAATTTCACTTTTTTGGCAGATTTTCCATTTTAATATTTTTTTTCCAGTAACAAAGCAAGGGTTAACAGCCAAACAAAACTCATTATTTATGGCCCTGATTCTGTAGTTTACAGAAACACCCCATATGTGGTCGTAAACTACTGTACGGGCACACGGCAGGGCGCAGAAGGAAAGGAATGCCATACGGTTTTTGGAAGGCAGATTTTGCTGGACTGGTTTTTTGACACCATGTCCCATTTGGAGCCCCCCTGATGCCCCCCTAGAGTAGAAACTCCATAAAAGTGACCCCATCTAAGAAACTACACCCCTCAAGGTATTCAAAACTGATTTTACAAACTTTGTTAACCCTTTAGGTGTTGCACAAGATTCAATGGAAAATAGAGATACAATTTCAAAATTTCACTTTTTTGGCAGATTTTCCATTTTAATATTTTTTTTCCTGTAACAAAGCAAGGGTTAACAGCCAAACAAAACTCATTATTTATGGCCCTGATTCTGTAGTTTACAGAAACACCCCATATGTGGTCCTAAACTACTGTACGGGCACACGGCAGGGTGCAGAAGAAAAGGAATGCCATACGGTTTTTGGAAGGCAGATTTTGCTGGACTGGTTTTTTGACACCATGTCCCATTTGAAGCCCCCCTGATGCACCCCTAGAGTAGAAACTCCAAAAAAAGTGACCCCATTTTAGAAAGTACGGAATAGGGTGGCAGTATTGTTGGTACTAGTTTAGGGTACATATGATTTTTGGTTGCTCTATATTACACTTTTTGTGCGGCAAGGTAACAAGAAATAGCTTTTTTGGCATGTTTTTTTTTTTTGTTATTTACAACATTCATCTGACAGGTTAGATCACGTGGTAATTTTATAGAGCAGGTTGTCACGGACGCGGCGATACCTAATATGTATACAATTTTTTTTATTTATGTAAGTTTTATACAATAACTTCATTTTGAAAACCAAAAAATTGTTTAGTGTCTCCATAGTCTAAGAGCCATAGTTTTTTCAGTTTTTGGGTGATTATCTTGAGTAGGGTCTAATTTTTTGCGGGGTGAGATGACAGTTTGATTGGCACTATTTTGGGGTGCATATGACTTTTTGATCGCTTGCTATTACACTTTTTGTGACGTAAGATGGCAAAAAATTGCTTTTTTTACACAGTTTTTTTTTTTTTTTTTTTACGGTGGTCACCTGAGGGGTTAGGTCATGTGATATTTATATAGAGCCGGTCGATACGGACGCGGCGATACCTAATATGTATACTTTATTTTTATTTATGTACATTTTACACAATGATTTTATTTTTGAAACCAAAAAAAATCATGTTTTAGTGTTTCCATAGTCTAAGAGCCATAGTTTTTTCAGTTTTTGGGCGATTATCTTGAGTAGGGTCTCATTTTTTGCGGGATGAGATGACGGTTTGATTGGTACTATTTTGGCGTACATGCGACTTTTTTGATCACTTTTATTACCTTTTTTGGGAAGTAAGGTGGGCAAAATTTCAATTTTCTCATAGTTTTTATTTTTTATTTTTATGGCGTTCACTGTGCGGGGAAAGTAACATGACCATTTTATAGATCAGGTCGTTACGGACGCGGCGATACCTAATATGTGTAGTGTATTTTATTTTTTTAATTTTATTCAGTGATAAATGTTTTTTTTTTTTATCTTAACTTTTTTCACTTTTTATTTGATTTTTTTGACCCAGACCCACTTGGTTCTTGAAGATCCAGTGGGTCTGATGTCTGTAAAATACAGAACAGAAACTATATTGGTTTCTGCACTGTATTTTACTTACACTGAACAGGTCTATGCTTTCAGCACAGATCTGTTCAGCACCATGGACAGCAGGACGCCTGATCAGGCGTCCTGTTGCCATGGGAACCTTCCCCGTCTGCTCAGTTATGGTCAGAACTTCGCAGACGGGGAAGGGTAAGGACGGGGTTCTGGGGGGGCTGTCTGGGGGCTCTCTCCTTCTCCCATCGGGGGGCTGCAAAGGCACAGCAGCCCCCCGATCGGAGAGGGAGGGAGCTCCCTCTTACTGTTAACCTTTTCCATACAGCGGTCCGTACGGACCGCTGTATGGAAAGGGTTAAACGGCTGACATCGCATCAACGATGTCAGCCGTTTATACCAGGGTGCCAGCAATGTGCTGGCACCCTGGTATACCCACTGTACACCAACGATTATGCAATGGGAGGCGGGCGGGGGATCGCGATCCCGCCTGCCGCACCGCCCGCCTCCCGCAACGCCCCCACTGCATGCGACACCCCCCCTGCACCACCCGCCGCCATCAAATCGTGCAGGGGTGCAGGGGGGGGTTAACAATATTGATTTCGGGCACTCTGAAGTTTCTGATCCCCGCGGTCAGGGACCGCGGGGATCAGAAACGGCAAAAAGCGCAGCAAACCGCAGGTCTGAATTGACCTGCGGTTTTCTGCGATCGCCGATACGGGGGGTCAAATGACCCCCCCCTGCGTTGTTACGGGATGCCGGCTGAATGATTTCAGCCGAAATCCCGTTCCGATTAACCCCAGCGGCGCCGGAATTAAGATTTTAAGTTAGGACGTACCGGTACGCCCTTGGTCCTTAAGGACTCGGGAAATAGGGCGTACCGGTACGCCCTATGTCCTTAAGGGGTTAAAGGGGTTGTCGCACTTCAGCAAATAGCATTTATTACATAGAGAAAGTGAATACAAGGCACTTACTAATTTATTGCGATTGTCCATATTGCCTCCTTTGCTGGCTGGATTCATTTTCCTATCACATTATACACTGCTTGTTTCCGTGGTTATGACCACTCTGCAATCCATCAGTGGTGGTCGTACTCGCACACTATAAAAAAAGCACCAGCCTATGTGAGCTCCCACGGTCCCGGCCACCATAGAGGCTGACATTTCCTATAGTGTGAAAGCACGGCCACCACTGATGGATTGCCGGGTGGTCGCAACCATGGAAAAGAGCAGTGTATAATTTGATGGAAAAATGAATCCAGCAAGCAAAGGAAGCAATATGGGTAATAACATTACATTAGGAAGTGGCTTGTATTAACTTTCTATACATGATAAATGCCACTGTGCCACTTGACACAACTCCTTTAACCCTCACACTTATCACCAATATGCACAGTTTTTGCATCTCCTACTCTTATCCTCCCCGATCCTTTTACATGTTACTGCATATATGGCTGACCTTAAATTCAGTGTGAAATATTGGACACAATGCAATCACAAAATATCTTTATTAATGTGCCATATTATGTTGACCAAAGGTGAAAGTGAGAGATATTTGCAATAATATAAGCTAACAATTATGAGAGTACATGACTGCCTTCCAAGTGATGTCTATCTATATTAGTATAAATTAAAGCAGATTTTCTAGCTTATAAATAGTGCCAAAAACAATAACTGAGATATTTCTGCTTCTGGGCTTTAGTCCAGATATTGTACTTGTCTGAGAAATCATATCAACAAATAGAAACAGCTATGGCAATTCTGAAAATCAACCTTAAAAGGTAGGATTATGAACTACATGGCCTTAATTATCTGGACCCCAGACCATCACACCGATGCGAGGTTGTTAGACATCCCTTTCTAAATACATGGGTGTTAATATGAAGTTGGCTCCAATTCAAAAAGTGTTGAGGTTGAAGTCAGGGCTCTATGCAAGCAACTTAAGGTCCTCCACAGCAAACTATGGGGGGTAGTTTATCATGAGGTCAGTCAGTGTTGCTTGAGTCTATGTTGGCGTAATCTATGTCAAATCTAATGTCACACATTTTTTAATTTGGTGCATCTTTAAACTTAACACTTTTGTCCAGAAATGCTAGTCCAGTTTTTCTACGCCACATCTGTACTGAAGTTTGCAACTTTTCTTTTCGATAAAAAAAAAAAAGTCACAGTGGTAAATCTGGAGTGATACTAATCAGCATAGCTAACCATGCCCATGTTCACATCCACTTTTCAAAATTGGAGTGAGTGGTATAAAAATAAAATATGTCGCAACATTTTCACACAACTAGGCTTAAAGAGTCACAAAGCCCTATTTTCAGCTTTTTGAAGCTAGAATCCCCCTCCTATGTCTTTAGGAAAGGGCCTTCCCGAGACCGTTGCCACAATGTTGGAGGTGTGCAATTGTCTAAAAAGTATTTGTATGCTGTAGCCTTAATATTAACCGTTCACTAGAAATAAGCAGCCTAGCCCAAACCCCCAAAATAGCCCACACCATTAGTCCTCCTCCATAAAATATTACAGTAGGGAATATGCATTCTGGTAGGTAGCTTTCTTCTGACATTGATCAAACCTTATATTATTCCATCAGATTTCCACTGAGGCATGATTCTTCAATCCAGAAAACAAGTTTTCACTGTTTAGAGTACATTGTCAGTGTGCTTTAGACCAGTGTTCCTCAACTCCAGTCCTCAGAACCCACCTGCCAGTCATGATTTGAGAATATCCCACAGAATGAATACCTGTGGTAAGTCCTGACACTTATTATATCACCTGCTGAATACTAAGGAAACCCTGAAAACTTGTCCGGCAGGTGGGCCCTGAGGACTAGAGTTGAAGAACACTGCTTTATACCACTCCAGCCAATGCTTGACATTGCATATGGTGATCATAGCCTTGTGTGCAGCTTCTCAACCATGGACACTCATTTCATGAAGCTCCACCAGTTTGGACCTCTGAATGAAGCAACATAGGATAGGTAATTTGTACTCTCCCTCTGACAGATTACTGCTTTGTGGCTGAGCTGTTGCTAATACCAGACACTTTCACTTCACAATAATATCACTTACTGTTCACCAGGGCAGATCAGGGTCCTCAGAGGTTTCACAACTGATTTGTGGCAAAGTGGAACCCTAAAGCTACTTTCACATATGCCTTTTTGCCTTCCGGTTTTGAGATCCGTCCCCATGCATTCTGAATGGAAAGATATCCATTTAGGATGCATCAGGATGCCTTGCGTTCTGTCAGCATTCTGTTTTGTGACTCGACACAAAACTGCTGCAAGCTGCGGTTTTGTGTCCGGTTAGCGAAACGGAATAAAATGGATCTGTCACTAAAAACAATGTAAGTCAATAGTGACGGATCCTAAAAAACTGGATTCATCACCCATTGACTTTCAATGTATTTATTGTTTTGTAATTCCCAACGCAAAAGATCAAAAGCAGTTCACTGAAAATGGTAAAAAAAAATTGCAATATCTTACAGAAAAAAAGACCATACTCAGTTGTACAAGGTTAAAACACCAGTTCACTGCAGGAGGCAGCGGGGCCTCAATGGTATATAATGGAGGCTGCATAAATACAAATACTGGTAGACATCCACTCTCACATCTCACATGTTTATCAAGGTTTATTTCACTGTCCTCTGCGGTATCTTCCATTGCGTTATTCCATTGTGACAAGTAAGGGTGAGTTATGTGGTCAAGGCTATGAACACCTTTTGGGGCAATTTTTTATCACTGTATATTATTCATTTTGAGTTAAAAATATTTTTTTTTCAATTGGTCTTTATTAAAAATTTTCAAAAGTTTTTGTTCTACAGCCATACAGTTTAGTTTATCTGCAGACTATCTTGCTTTCTGCTTTACAGGGAATCCATCAGGCAGCTGCTGTGGTGGCTCGATGTGTAGCCCTTATCTCTGAACGCCTGACAGCTAATTTTTTATCAAACTGATAAGAATGTAGTTTAAATGAATGTTCATCAGCTGTCAGGAAAGTACAGATAAGGGCTACAGATTGGGCCATCAGAGCATTTCCCTGAGAGATACAGTGTAAAACAGAAAGCAAGATAGTCTGCAGATACAATAAAAGGTAAGACTGTAGGTAAGACAAAAACTTTAGAAAAAATTATTTAAGCCCAAATTGTATAAGATCCAATGATAAAAAAAAAATTGCCCTCGGAAGGTATCCATAGCGTTTAAATATTTTTTTACTTGCAACTTGTAAACTGGTTATTATATGAATAATAAAAATCAGTTTGTCTACATTTCTTATCATGATTTTTTTTTTGCATTATGATTGGCTGTACTGGGTCGCAATGATGGCATTATCCAGTTTATGTGGCTGTTCATGGAACTTTATAACTGGCATCCTTGTTAAAAGTTATCAGATGTGATGCTGGATTTGTTGGCGGCTTGACTGGGGGAAATCTGTTGCACATCATGAACTCAGATTGAAAATAACATGTGACCCCTGGCAGTTTTAGCATTTAGAGCCAGCTGGTTCTATGGGGCAGAATTGGGAATGCTACTAAACAGCCGAATAAAAGGAAGTTGTTGGATTGTAATTAACATATGCCATTAGTATCCGTCTCTTTGGCCAGACACAGCAGACAAGCTGAACCCTCACATACAAATGAGTATCTGCCTGAGCTGCACAGAGAAGAAAGAGAGATGATTTCATTGTTAGCGTCTAGTGTTGTCAGCAGCTTTATATCACAGTGGTACTTAGTAACAAAAACACTAATGGTCATTGTATTCTAGAACGATAATACAGCCTTTAAAATCCCCTTCAACTTCATAAATGATTCTACACTATTTGGGTGACCTAAATTCATGATTTCAATCTTTATAAATATATCAAAGAGTATTTTGTACAGGCAATAATCTCATGTATGTAAAAACATATATTATGAACTTTGCCTTCAGTTATCTGATTAATAACCCAAAAAGCTAATTGACTCCAAAAATGTATAGAATTTTAAAGCATTTCAGCCTTAATGAAGGACAAGAAAATCATTCTATATAGTATTTACAATCTCAAAAACACAAAATGCAATCGCACACTGCAACCAGCACTCTGCCCTGCCTTAATGCTGGATGTTGAATAAGGCATTGGTGTACATTTTGGCCAAAGCGTAATAAGCCACTCACCACATCAAGGTCGCATTCATGAGTGGTCTCTAACACTAGTTCCTACCTGTTATGGGCCATGACAGCCACACAAAGTCCAGGGAGTGTAGGTAAAGCATGCACGCCAAGCAAACTCTGCTTTTAACCCCGTCCGGTGCCATTACAGCTTTCATCGGATACAGGGATGCAAGTACCGACATGCATGCTGAGCCCACTATATACTTCTCCTGGAGCCAAATGGCTACTGGTAGGTGCTATATAAGCAGACTCAGTTTTATACTGACTTTAAAACCAGCCTCCAGGGCAGACTAACTGGTCAGGTGTGCATGACTGCTTGGAGATCGCCACGCCTCCAATATATACTACAAAGAAAAAATATGGGGGATTCAGCCTGCACAACCCTATGCAGGTGCAGATTGCTAGGGCGAAATACAGATACAAACGCAAAAACAATCTGCAATTTATTTACATACAGGATGTAAACTTTTTTAAAGTTATAATGTATGTTCTCGCTCATCTTTACAGTGCTCTCTGACTTATCAGGCCCTGTTTCTGATACCCCACCAGGTCCCAAGAAAACTATCTCTGAACCTTTGTGCATTCTTTTTACAATACTCTATGTACCATATTTTTTTGCTTAAAGGGAACCTGTCACCGGGATTTTGGGTCTAGAGCTGAGGACATGGGCTGCTAGATGGCCGCTAGCACATCTGCAATATCCAGTCCCCATAGCTCTGTGTGCTTTTATTGTGTAAAAAAAACGATTTGATACATATGCAAATTAACCTGAGATGAGTCCTGTATGTGAGATGAGTCAGGGACAGGACTCATCTCAGGTTAATTTGCATATGTATCAAATCGTTTTTTTTACACAATAAAAGCACACAAAGCTATGGGGACTGGGTATTGTGGATGTGCTAGTGGCCATCTAGCAACCCATGTCCTCAGCTCTATACACAAAATCCCGGTGACAGGTTCCCTTTAAGGGGGACCTTTCATGGGTCCAGACTTTATAAACTAAGTATCAGGGTATGTAGGGCATACAGCGGGGATCTGATAGCGCTTTCTATTTTTTCTGGGCGCTGCTCCGTTCGCCCGCTGTGGCCCCTGTTAAATTCTCCAGCCCTGTATGCCAATTTTTGCATCGGAACAGGGAGGAGGAGACTGCCCTGTTTCTCAATGGGCATCTACTTTTCCCTTGGTGTGAACTGTCCAATCGCAGTGGAGAGCGTCACAGCCAGGGAGAAAAAACAACTCACCTTCCCCCTGGCTGTGACGCTCTGTGACGTTTTATGGGAATATAATTGATTTTTATGACAAAATGTTTTTTGTCCTGCATAACGAAAAACAGACGGATCTGTTATGCTTGGCCACAGACTTGCATTATCACGGATCAAAACGGAATGCTTCTTAAAGGCTTCCGTTTTGCATTCCTTTATAGAATTCCATTATAACGGAATCCCTAACGGGATTCCTTCACTGCCTGAACGCAGAACCCGAACATGTTAACTTCGCTCATCCCTACTAAGAAGCTCTCATTAGTATTCACTTTATAAAATGCACTACCACCACCCCCCCCCACACACACACACACACATACACACACACACACTTTTGAGAGAAAAAACTACATCTTATAAAGCTAAAAATACAGTAATTATTTTTATTTCAATTATATTTAAACATTTATTGAAGGCAGAGGGGTACACAGATATCAGAGGACCCATAGCAAAACTTAGTAACCCCTGTCCCATTGAGATTTCTAACTATATTATTTGTTTAGGTGGATCATTTTATTCATTAAAAAAATGTACTCCTCCTCATCCACTTACCTGAGTTCTATGTCAGATAAAGTGGAACACATGTTTCATATATACATTCTGAATACCATATTTCTATTATGAAGTGTGGATGTAGATATTTTGTTTCCATTGAACAGAATTGGCTTGGGGCTACTCCTAAGGGCATGTAGCCACTACATCTTGGAGTAGTCTCCATTCAGGTGGCTGCTGAACCACAGGGGTCAAGAAACAGCAGTGTGGAGCACCAAAAGATCAGGCAAAACCATAGTTAGGGACAGCCCGACATTAGTGCAGAAAGGATTTGTGCAATCCAATGAACAGTCTGATATCAGGGTGGGCAGCTTAGGGTCAGGAGGGAGAACAAGCCAAAGTCAGGTAAGGCAGCAAAGGATTAAATCTGGAAATCAGGGAGTAGTCAGTTCCATGGGCAGATAATTGAGAGAGAAAAAAACACACCTTTACAGAAAACTAGTGAACTAGAACATATTGCTCAGACACTTTCCCACAAAGCAGGTGGCCAGCATTTGGCTGAGAAAGATTAGGGTGTGCACACACTGGCCCTTTAAGAGCCAGGGTGAACTTGTGTTCCCTAAAGGCACAGCAGGAAGAAGGCCTCAGCATGTATGGAGCTGGACAGATCAACGGTACTCAGGCAGCTGAGCCTGCTGGGTATGAGGCAGGGCCACACTGCCAAATAGGCGAGTTTGACGCCTCAGGCGGTGCAACCCTGCAGACATTTGAGGGGCGGTGGCAGGGCTGAGGAAAATGACTGCTTCTATTGTGGAAGCGTTCATCTCTCTATATCCAACTGTATCGCTGTCCTCAGGATGGCGATCCAGTTCAATGCTTCGGCAGGGCATGGGAACACTGTCTCCCTGCCCCGCTGTTACCAAGGTAGCCTATAAGAATAAGAAGCCAGCACAGATGATGGACAGTACTCTGTGAGATGTTCACAGCTTTTTTTATAATCTAACCCTGCTTTACACTTCTCCACAACTTTATCCTTGACCTGTCTGGTGTGTTCCTTAGTTTTCATGATGGTGTTTGATCATTAATATTTACTTTAATTGACAGGGTCAGGCAGTGAAAACATTATAACATCTCATCCTGTCAATCAAAGTGGAGATGATGTGGTAGTTGCACAGAAAGCAGAGCCTCTTGGTGTAACAGCAACACCCCAGTTTTCTCAGCAGTGCAGGCACATATGAACATGGGACCAACACAGATGCCTTTAACTGCCAAGTGCACATGCAACAGGCCAACCAGTTTCACAGGTACAAAGTATGAGAACTCATAAAAGAAGGAAAAAAGGGAAAAAGGAGACAGACAAAGAAATAAAAATGAACCATCTAGCTATACAGTACACAAAAAGGTAAGGTGATAAGTATCAGGTGGTACAAAATATACGTGATTGAAGGTGATTGTAGACAATAATATACATAATTTAGGGTGGTAATACTATATATGATTGAAGGTAGTTGCAGACTATAATATCCGGTGGACTATAGGAATATGCACGATATAATACATAAGTAAATGATCCTTCAGTAGTTCATAATGTAAAAAATATGCCAGCATCACATAAAGAAGGGGGATAATCCTGAAAGAAAAGAAAAGTTAGATACCTGTCAGGCATGTGGACCAGATGGCAGGGCGCTGGATGTGCGGCGTTGGCATGTGCGTGCCGCTATCTATAGTGTATAAGCCGGATGTAGTTCCGGTCATATGATCGGCCCTCACGAGACGTCCGGGACGCAAGTATTCGGTTATAGGTTTGGACACTTCTCAGAAGAACTTGAAGATGTTTGTGATGTTTCCTCCTAGAGAAAGATGTAACTTCATAGGTTAGTAAAGTTAAGATGCCACGTTCATTCTAAAAACAGGAAAGTTATACACTACAGCCATTAATCGTGTAAGAACTTATCTGAGGATTTGTGATCAATGCAGAATAATGAAGATCCTCTTGTGAATCTAATCAAGGATTGGTGTTGAATGTGGCTCTCTGCTAAGTGTCATGCGGGAACAGCGCACTTCAGAGCTGCACAGCAATCACTTGTTAAACATAATAATGAAGTAACATGCCCAGTACAAATGGGCATTGAAGCAATGAAAATTGGAATGACTATTAACTTGCTGTTTTCTATCATACTGTATGTTTCAAATACGTGGTGAAGATACAAAAATAACTCCATATTGTTCAGCATACTTACCAGGCACTGGATGCTGAAAATGTTGAAGTTGGTACTAATAAAAATGTTAAATAGCAAATAAATATATGGAATTTGTGAGATTGAGTTTACATATAGGGATCATTGCTGAAATCCAATTAAGTACAGTGACAAACGGCCTCTTTACGAAGGCCAACACAAGTCAATAATCAGCAACGATTCATTCTCTCCCGATAACTGCCTGCTTGTCATAGGAGGTGAGAGCTCAATTTAAATGCAGCAGTTACTTCTGCTGTATAAGGATAAGGGATCAGTGCTGTGATCGCTCATTCCCATAGATAATCATGGTTTCTTGGCAGAAGATCACTGTTTAGACAGCATGATCTGAAGCCCAGAAATAATGATTTTGTTGACCGCATCAGTGATGCTTTCTCCTGATGAAAGATGGTTTGCTTGTTCATTGGGCGATTGGCGGCACCACAAAGGGCAATTATTGGGAAGGAGCATTCCCAGGAATATTTGCCCCAGTCATTGGCCTATGTAAAGTGGCCTTAATAATCACTCATTGAATCTGTTCCTTATCTAACCTATTACATCTATATTAGAATATATATGAAATCTGATAATCTGACTAAATAAGGACTCAAACGTGTAAAGGGAGAATATTAATTACCAATATTTATGCAAATATCAATAATAATATTCATAAATAGGAGGAGTCGTCTACTGATCACTCCACCTATTTATACCTTGAATAAAGAATAATACTTTCACTTTGCCTTACGCTAATCACTAAGCTAGCTGCAAGAGCCTAACTGAGCTAGCTACCGCCAATAACCACACATTACACAGTAGGTATAATACAAATAATACAAGATATTTAATATCACCTACCGTATACAATACACACAATACGGCACCAAAATTACAGCACTACTGTTCAATCCCAAGTTCCACACACAAACTAACTAATACACACACACACAATAGCAGCCCACCCCACCTGGCTCTAAAACTATCCCTAAGGGAATAAGGAAGGGTAAACGGTGGCACTGCAGGGGTAAATGCAGGCCACAGACACAGGGTTGTAGGGGTAAATGCAAGCAGGGGTATAGCAGGGGTTAGAGCAGGGATGAATTGGTGGTTCAGGGGTTAATAGGGGTAGGTAGGGGCTGGATCATTGGTGGGATAGGGAAATAAGGGCAGGTGGCAATGGGATATGGGTGGTATAGGGTTAATGACTCAGCCATCCAGGGGTCAAATATGGGCAGGGGGGTTGATGGGATAGGGAATATGGGAGTAGGGGTAAATATTGTTGGTGGGATAGGGAATATGGGCAAGTAGGGGTTAATATATCGATCGTTGGTGGGATAGAGACTATGGGCAAGTAGGGGTTAATATATATCATTGGTGGGATAGGGGGGAATACTCATCCCTCCAGGGATTGCTCGTTGTCCAGGGGGGATCCTCTTGAGGGGGGCGGCTCGGTTCTTCTGCCCTAGTGCAGGGCCTGCTAGACATTTATGCCGGAATGTGCATAATAGAAGGAGGGGAGGTTTCTCCCTTCCTTCTATCATGCATAATTATCTCCAGCAGCGCTGGAGATAATTAAAACAAAGGACTCTGTTTCTGTTGAATCTGAGTTCTTTGTAGTCATCAGGATGACCGGACCCTTGTCCGGTCATTCTGATGCAATCAACCAGATTGCATCAGTGTGAATGCTTGGGGCACATTCACACTGATGCACCTGGTTTCAGGTCAATTTGGGACCTATGGATATGGGGGGTATACTATAAGGGGACTCTAATACTAACTATAAGGTGACACATATAAGGGGGCACATATATATAAAAAGGACATATAAGGGGGCAAATATTGCCCACAGGGGCCACAATGAGCCCCTGTACAATACTAAGGGCAGATGTGCGCAGATGTTGGGTACATCTGCGCACATCATCCTAAAATGTGCCCATTATGTATGCATATATAATATACATGCACGCACGTGTTATCTTAACCCTTCCTCAACAAAACGTGTTAGTGTTCTCTTTCATTTGTAGTGTGCTGATATTGGTAAACCTCCCCATCATTTATAAACATATACTGAGAAATGATCAAGTGCTTGATCCATTAACAACTCTTGAGCAGAGCTGTTGTAAAGGAACCCAAGAATAGGCCAACAGCTGTTTCATATTTCCTGCTGTTTTATAAATGGCAATAAATTAATATATAATAAAAGCTTTATTTTTTTAAAAACATCATTTAAGTACTTCTGACATTTAATGCTCAGTATTAGCATACTAAGCGCAAAAACTGTGGGGGGCACAGCGGGGAGCGATATTTTTAAAAATCAGGCAGCATCAGCCCCCAAGTAAATAGATTTATCGCAATTAATACAAACCTATGAAAGGTCCTCTTTAAGCTGATATCACAAAAACATGACCTGCGTTTAAAAGGGTCTGCAAAAATGCAGTGTAACTGTTAGCTTAACAACATCTACTGTAAAATGGATACATAGATTGGATAGAATGGATAGATGGATGGATAGATAGATGCATAGATAGATAGATAGATAGATAGATAGATAGATACATTAGTACTAAACAACATTTTCTGCAAATTAATAAAAACAGCAGCATGAATTCACAATTAACCTCAGGGAAATCAATGTATTAATATTCTCCAAATAATTGCTTCCTTTTTGGCTTCTAATGAAACAAAACCAGAATCAACTGCTACTTTCTGAATTATAAACCTCTGCAGCTTTGGGGATTCAGTAATGAAATAACTAGGATAGATTTATTTGTTCATTAGTTATTGGTTTTGTAAAGTCATTAAAACTGTGTGAGAAGAGCAAAGTAATTGAAGGTCATTCAATTGGAAAAGGTCAATTAGTCACAAGATCATTAAGAGCATGTTACCTGCCTACAGCAAACAGACTTTTAGTTGTCACTCCTGTGTTAACTAAGCCTTGGGCCACTTTCACACATATTTTTGGACATTACTTTGAAACAGTATTTGTAAGCCAAATCCAGAAGTAGAACCTAAACACCAAACATTTAGATGGGACTGACATAATACCCAATATCTTAGGCTACTTTCACATTAGCGTTTTTTTGCGGATCTGTCATGGATCTGCAAAAACGCTTCCATTACAATAATATAGCCATATGCATCCATCATGAACGGATCCGGTTGTATTATGTCTTCTATAGCCATGACCCATCCGTCTTGAACACCACTGAAAGTCAATGGAGGGTGGATCCGTTTTCTATTGTGTCAATGACGGATCTATCTTGCTGCGCACCACATTGCGACGTTGAAAACGCTAATGTGAAAGTAGCCTTACTTTCTCCATGTCACAGTGATAACAATCTAAGCAGCTGAGATATAAGTAAATGCATGACTGACAACTTTTGGTCAAGTAGTTGTGGAGTTTGTTTTGTGAATTTGAAAACTAATGAAGCCACTCATAGCTCACCTTTCTGGACCACTGAGTACAATATTAGGGCAAGGGGAAAAAGGGGTGAACTGCAATAATATAAAAACAATATTGGTTTTGTTTTGTGTTAAGCTTAAAGGCAATGGACACCTTTGGAGGCAATGTTCTTCATTATTACATTGCACTCAGTTTGAGTTCAAATTTGTTTTCTTTAATTGGTCTTTATTAAAAATGTTGAGCCCCTTTTTCTGTACAGACTTGAGATTCTTTGGTAGCATGCTCTCTGTTTTACTGTATCAGGCAGCACATATTGTAGCTGGCCAGCTAAGACCTGTCCTAGGTTGCTAGCTTAGCTTATATGTGTATACAGCTAAACCTGCTAATAACCTTAATACAGTTCCTATGTTATGTGTTAGAGACAAAAGCAGAGTTATTTATTGTGACATCATGTTTTGAATGTCATATAACCATTATATTTTGTGTTCACAGAAGCAGGTAGGCTCAGTGACACAGCAGAAACAGAAAGCATAGTGTTAATCTGTTGTTGCTGGGCAGAAGTCTAGACCAATCACAGCCAGCTTCTCGCACAGCAAGAGTTTTCACCAATCACAGCCAGCCTCACACACAGCCTGTCTGGGAATTCCCCTAGCAGGAGCTGCTGAAATCATTACTCACCAGAGAGAGGAGCTGAACAGACACACAGTTCCAGTCAGAGTCCAGTTTTATGGGAACAAGAGGCCAAAATAGGTATCTAGAACAGTAATATAATGTTCATATTGTTAGTATTGTTATTAGAACTGTATACTGAACAAGATATATGTGTGTTTACTTACTGTTCCGCCAAATCAATTGCAAATACAAAAAATTTCAAGCTACAAATTGCAAGCATACAATAGCAAATTGCATCAAATTGCAAACAAACCAAATTCAAATTCCATTTTGCAATCCAAATTGCATACCACCATACCAGATCATACTCAACCAATCTGCAAATAGTTGCAGCTAACTGCATACTGCAAATTGCAACCAAATTCAGCAAGTGAACTATTAGTTAGACCTCAGATATACCTCTCAGAGAGGATATACCTTTCATAAAGTGCTTAAATAACTTAAAGTGAGAGTACAGATACTCAGGAGAGAAATATATCCACCATTTTATGTTGAATGACAAAATTGAACCACCATCATATGCATACTGCTATTTTGTGATATCTTTTCAACACGTGTTATGTACATGGACTATCTGCTGCAGAGGTGGCAGTGTTATATATGAAGAAAAATTGAAGTTAATAAAGAAGTTATTTGAAGCATTTGGTGTGCTCTTTAAACCTACTGTTTCCATAGAACGGCACTAGAGGAATTACAGAGTAATAGACAGTCTGGTTAGACTAAAAGTCAGAGATATCAAAATTCTTCTAATGCCACAGCGCAAAAGGCACTTCATAGTGCTGCGCCTGTCACATAGCTTACTGCTTATTGCTGATGCCTGACCTTACTCTCATTATAGCTGAGTTCTTATCTTACTGATAAGAATGTGGCTTAAATAAGTGTTTTTGAGCTATTAGAGCTGAGCGAATTTCTTAAAAATTCGATTTGGCCGATTCGACGAACTTTCCGAAAAGATTAGATCCGAATTTATTTGTGGCAAATCGCGTTAAAAAAACAGCTATTTCCTGGCTGCAGAGAGCCTGTATAGTAGTGTAGAACACTGTGCCTTGCAGTAACATGCATAGTCTTCTGTGGTAGTGAAACAATACTGTGAGTCAGTATGACTCGCAGATGACAGGCGTCGCTCTTAGAATCAATGCACATTTCCCTTATTTGGGCAGTTATGGGGCCAAAACTGACCAAATCAACTCAAGTGTGAACTAAGCCTTACAGGTCAATGTTAGTGCACTCCTTTTACACTGTTGTCAGTTGATTCCACATAGATGTCTACAGAACCTGTTCTATTAAACACTTATACAAGTAGAGCCCCCTGACAAAGTGGAGAGGGTGTCAGCAGTAAATTTGTGTTGACGTCACAGATTATTTTGCCCTTCCTCTGATCCGTCAGAACAATAACCCCCCAAAAACGGATCCTGTCTGTTGAGCATCCGCCTTCACTCAGTCAACATTTGGTCAGTAATCCATCAGTATTGCTAAAGCCAAAAAAAACAGGAGTGGATCCAAAACAGAGATGACACATGATTGGAATATTTGCATGTCTTCTGTGTTTTGTACCCACTCCTGCTTCTGGCTACCAAATCATAAGCCAATTCTGATGGGACCATACAGGCCTTACAGATACTACATAGACAGGATCCATTTTGCGTCTCATTTTTCCTTCCTTCTCACAGATCAGAAGAAGAGTTACATAAATTATCATGTCAACCAGGCCAAAAAGGCAAAATAGTGGCCCAGTTATGGAGTGGGGAGGATGGAAACAGTATGAGACGTCCACAGAGTGGGTCAATGACATAATGGTGAGGTGGAAGCAGCATGAGGAGACCACAGAGTGGCCCAGTGACATAGTGTTGAGGTATCAGCAGCATGAGGAGACCACAGAGTAGTGATGTCGTAGCAGCATGAGGAGATCACAGAGTGGTGATGTGGCAGCAGCATGAGGAGACCGCAGAGTAGTGAAATGGCAGCAGTATGAGGAGACCACAGAGTAGTGAAGTGGCAGCAGCATGAGGAGATCACAGAGTGGCACAATGACAGAGTGTGGAGGTGGCAGAAGCAGCATGAGGTGACCACAGAGTGGCCCAGAGACAGAGTTGTGAGTAGACAGCAGCATGAGGAGGCCATAGAGTGGCAAGGTGACATAGTGTGCAGGTGGCAGCAGCAGCATGAGGAGGCTCAGAGCGGCACAATGACATAGTGTGGAGGTGGCAACAGCAGCATGAGGAGACCTGAGTGGTGAGGTGGGGGAGGTGGAGTGACCCGGAGACAGAGTTGTCAAGGAACCATGAACCAGACGTACAACAAGAGATACGTGGAAATAAGAAGGCTTTATTGCAAATCAAGCTGTAAGCAAAAGTCCAAACGGATGGCTAAACCGGAGCAGGGTCTTGCGAAGCCAGAGGTCAGGAACCAGAAGGGTAGTCAGACGAAGCCAGGATCAGGAACCAGAAGGGTAGTCAGACGAAGCCAGGATCAGGAACCAGCGGGGTAGTCAGACGAGGCCAGGATCAGGAACCAGAAGCAGCAGCAGTCTTAGAAGCATGTGCACACAGGAGGACCAAGCAAGGAACTGAAGCCACAGACCTCCTATATATATGAGCTAGGCATCCAGCTCCTCCCAGTGGGAAGGAGAAGCCGCAGGGTGGGAGGCTACAAGAAACCCAGAAACCAAGATGGCCGCCAGCACATGTCAAACGAAGGAGAACAGCAAGAAGGTAAGACCATGACAGTACCTCCCCCTCAAGGGCCCCTCCTCCGCGGAGTAAGGAACGGTTTCTGAGGGAAGCGTGCGTGGAAGGCTCGGAGCAAGGCAGGAGCATGGACATCTGCGGAGGGAACCCAGGAACGCTCCTCTGGACCATAACCACGCCAATGGACCAAAAACTGCAACCGACCGCGGACCAGGCGTGAGTCCAGGATATTGCTCACCTCATACTCCTCACGATTGCCCACTTGGACCGGACGAGGCCGAGGAACCGAGGAAGTGAAACGATTACACACCAATGGCTTCAACAGGGAGACATGAAACACGTTGGAGATCCGCATGCCAGGAGGAAGCGCAAGGGCATAGGCTACCGGGTTTACCCTGCGAAGCACTCGGAAGGGACCAACAAAGCGAGGCGCCAGCTTGGGAGTGGGCACTCGAAGGTTGAGGTTGCGGGTGGACAACCATACACGGTCTCCGACCTGGTAGGAAGGAGCGGGCGCTCGTCTGCGATCAGCCTGGAGTCTCTGGCGCTGCGCAGAGACCTCAAGGGACCTCTGGATCTGTACCCAAGAAGCACGTAGGACGGAAAGGTGATCCTCCACAGCCGGAATATCCTGGGGAGAGAATACCTCCGGTAACACGGCAGGTTGGAACCCGTAATTGGCCATGAAGGGAGACGTCCCAGAGGAAGAGTTCACCGCCGTGTTCCTGGCAAACTCAGCCCAAGGCAGGAGGTCAACCCAATTGTCTTGGTGATCGGAGACATAGCAACGAAGGAATTGCTCCAAGGCCTGATTGGATCGTTCTGCGGCCCCATTGGACTGAGGGTGGTAGGCCGAGGAGAAAGAGAGATGAATCCCCAACTGGGAGCAAAAGGCGCGCCAGAACCTGGACACAAACTGACTCCCCCGATCCGACACAATCTCCTTGGGCAAACCGTGCAACCAGGAAGACCTCCCTGGCGAAAATCGTGGCCAACTCTTGTGCAGAGGGTAACTTCTTGAGAGGAACACAGTGGCACATTTTGGAAAACCGATCCACAATCATGAGAATGACCGTATGGCCTCGGGATGCAGGGAGGTCCACAATGAAATCCATCCCCAGGTGTGACCATGGGCGCTCCCCGGTGGCTATGGGTTGCAAAAGGCCCAACGGAAGGTGCCGAGGGGACTTACTCTGGGCACAAACGGAGCATGCCGCTACATATGCGGCGATGTCGGAACGTAGAGAAGGCCACCAGAACAGACGTGAAACAGCCCAGGACAGCTGATTCTTTCCAGGATGCCCCGCGGCCTTGGAGTTATGGTAGGTTCGCAACAACCGAGTGCGCAACTCCTCAGGCACAAAACATCTGCCGTTGGGTCTCCCAGAGGGAGCACCAGATTGAGCCGCCAAAATCTGCTCACCCAGGGGAGAGGTCAGGCTGGTGCGAATGGCGGCCAGGATCTGATTCGGAGGTATGACCGAAGTCGGAATCGACTCCTCCCCGGACAGCTCGGAGTACTGCCGTGATAAGGCATCCGCTCTGATGTTCTTGGAACCGGGTAGGTAGGAGACCACGTAATTAAAACGTGACAAGAACAGAGCCCATCTGGCCTGACGTGGTGTCAATCTCTTGGCCTCAGAAAGGTAGGTCAGATTCTTGTGGTCTGTCAGGATGAGAACCGGAACCACCGAACCCTCGAGCAAGTGCCTCCATTCTTTAAGGGCCTGCACGATGGCCAATAACTCCCTGTCACCAATCTGATAGTTGCACTCCGCGGAAGACAGTTTCCGGGAGTAAAACCCACAAGGAAGCAGAGGACCCTCTGGTGTTCTACGCTGAGACAGAAGGGCGCCTACTCCCGTCTCAGACGCGTCCACCTCGAGGACAAAGGGCAACCCAGGGTTGGGATGCGACAGAATCGGAGCCGACACAAAGGCGGACTTTAGAGCCTCAAAAGCTCGGATGGCCTCGAGCGGCCAGACCTGGAAATTACTGCCCTTCCTGGTCAGATCCGTGAGAGGCTTGGCTAGCATAGAAAAGTCCCTGATGAACTTCCGATAATAATTGGCGAAGCCCAAAAAGCGCTGCAGGGCACGAAGACCACTGGGCTGGGGCCACTGTAAGACAGCCGAAACCTTCTCAGGATCCATGGAGAACCCCTCAGCGGAAATGATGTAACCTAAGAAGGTTACCTGGGATCGGTGAAATTCGCATTTCTCAAGCTTACCGAACAGCCTGTTCTCTCGTAACCGTTGCAACACTCGTCTGACATCCAGAATGTGGGCCTCCATGGATTCAGAATATACCAAGATGTCATCCAAATAGACCACCACACACTGCTGCAACAGGTCACGGAAAACATCGTTGATGAATTCCTGAAAGACTGCGGCCGCATTGCACAACCCAAAGGGCATAACCAAGGATTCATAATGACCGGTCCTGGTGTTAAACGCTGTCTTCCACTCATCGCCCGCCTTGATCCTTACCAGGTTATATGCCGCCCTCAGGTCGAGTTTGGTAAAGACCGTGGCCCCTTTGAGGCGATCGAACAGCTCGGAAATCAAGGGTATCGGGTAAGCGTTCTTGATCGTGATGCGATTGAGACCCCTGTAATCGATGCAAGGCCTCAACTCACCGCCCTTCTTTTTCACAAAGAAAAATCCAGCCCCTGCCGGGGACGAGGATTTGCGGATGTGTCCGCGTGAAAGCGCCTCCCTCACGTACTCCTCCATGGCCTCATTCTCCGCTACCGACAGTGGATAGACCTTGCCACGAGGAGGAACGGCACCAGATTGTAACTCTATGGCACAATCGTATGGGCGGTGCGGAGGTAGGGCAACCGCGCGCACCTTATCGAATACATCCCGGTACTCTTCGTATTCAGGAGGCAACAGAGAGTCCGAGGAAGTACACAGCAACTTGACAGGCCCATGGATGCAACTAGCCCCACACTGCGGTGACCACGAGAGGATCTCGGCCGATCTCCAATCGAAAGTCGGATTATGCTTCTGGAGCCAGGGGTACCCCAAGACCACCGAGTAGTGTGGAGACGAAATAACCTGGAGACAGACCGACTCTCTGTGAACGGCGCCAATGGCTATCCCCACTGGAAGGGTCTCATGAGTCACGTGTGGCGGCAGAAGGGGTCTGCCGTCTATCGCCTCAAGAGCCAGTGGGGAACCTCGAGGCTGCAGAGGAATGGAATTGGCGGCAGCGAACACATTATCAATGAACAAACCACCAGCACCAGAGTCCACCAACGCCTGGGTCGTCACCGAGCCCCCGACCCAGGAGAGGACAACAGTGATCAGTGGTTTGTCAACACGGGAAACCGGGGACGAGGAGACTCCACCCAAGATCTGCCCCCGACAGGATCTCAGGTGCGAGCGTTTCCCGGACGGTTCGGACATGCCAACCGAAAATGCCCACCGAGACCACAGTACATGCATCGGCCCTCGCGTCTCCGGAGTACCCTCTCCCCCTCGGACAGGCGAGCAAACCCCAGCTGCATGGGTTCACCCCCAGACAAGTCATCCCCAGGAGGCGTGGGAGGAGAGGGAGGCACGGGTGGGACAGCAAACGTAGGCGCCAATCTGTTAGAAGACCTCCGCAGGCTCTCCTTAAAGGAAGGTCTCTCCCTGAGTCTGGTGTCAATCAAAATCAGGAAAGAAATAAGAGACTCGAGCTCCACTGGTAGGTCCTTAGCTGCAACCTCATCCTTCAAGGCATCCGAGAGACCATGAGAGAAAGCAGCGACCAGAGCCTCATTATTCCAGCCCACCTCTGCTGCCAGGGTACGAAACTCAATGGCGTATTCAGCTACGGATCGTGAACCCTGTCTGATGGACATAAGGAGCTTCGCAGCAGAGGCAGCACGAGCTGGCACATCGAATACCTTCCGAAGAGAAGCAACAAAACCGGAAAACTCGGCAACCACCGGATTGTTGTTCTCCCATAAAGGGCTGGCCCAGGCCAAGGCCTTGTCCGAGAGCAGCGAGATCAAGAAGCCCACCTTTGATCTCTCAGTAGGAAAGGCATGTGGCAGCAACTCGAAATAAATGCCCACCTGGTTAAGGAAACCTCGGCACTGAGTTGGCTCTCCCCCAAAGCGCTGTGGAAGGGGGGCAGAACCGGTCATACCCCGAGACACCGCAGGCGCAGCAACAGGTGTCGGGGTAGACTCTGGCGCAACAACCGGAGCGGCAGTAGGAGCGGGCCCAGGAGCGACAACCGACCCATCGGCAACGGAAGCGAAATGAGCCGTGCGTTCAAGCAGGGTTTGCAACGCCACAGCGAACCGACCCAACAGGTGATCCTGCTGATCAAGTCTGGCAACCAGCGTAGGTAGCGAGGATGGCCCTGTACCGTCAGAATTCATGGCTTGGTCCTAATGTCAAGGAACCATGAACCAGACGTACAACAAGAGATACGTGGAAATAAGAAGGCTTTATTGCAAATCAAGCTGTAAGCAAAAGTCCAAACGGATGGCTAAACCGGAGCAGGGTCTTGCGAAGCCAGAGGTCAGGAACCAGAAGGGTAGTCAGACGAAGCCAGGATCAGGAACCAGAAGGGTAGTCAGACGAAGCCAGGATCAGGAACCAGCGGGGTAGTCAGACGAGGCCAGGATCAGGAACCAGAAGCAGCAGCAGTCTTAGAAGCATGTGCACACAGGAGGACCAAGCAAGGAACTGAAGCCACAGACCTCCTATATATATGAGCTAGGCATCCAGCTCCTCCCAGTGGGAAGGAGAAGCCGCAGGGTGGGAGGCTACAAGAAACCCAGAAACCAAGATGGCCGCCAGCACATGTCAAACGAAGGAGAACAGCAAGAAGGTAAGACCATGACAAGAGTGGGGACGTGGGTGGCAATAACAGTACCCGCTGATGATGGTGGGTGTAGAAGGAGCACTTGGCATCAGATGTGTGGCATCAGGCGGGTGACAGCATCAGAATAGTAGCTGAGGCAGGTAACCAGAAGAAATCGGTCTCTTTTGTCAAGGTTTGGGTGAGGCAGCATAGATGATCTAATCTGATGCATCCGGCATTGTTGGGTGGAAATCCTGGCTGATCCATGCCTGATTCATCTTGACAAAGGTTAGTCTCTCCACATTTTGGGTTGACAGGCGAGTTCTCCTTGGGGTAACTATGGCCCCCGCTGCACTAAACACCCACTTTGATGCCACACTACTGGCCGGGCACGATAGCTTTTCCAGGGCAAACTCGGCCAGTTGCGGCTACAGATCCAGTTTGGCTGCCCAGTAGTCTAGCGGATCTTCAATGTGGGGTGGCAGGGTGTTGTGCATGTATGCCACCACCTGCTGGTTCAGGTTCTGCTCCAGGTCTAGCTGCTGCTGCTAGTGAGTAGTTTCTTCACTAGGCAGGTGAAGAAAGCTGCTCATCAGTGACTCTAGACTCAAGCTGCTGCTGATGGAGCTGATACTGCTCCTACCCCCCACCCCCACCCCGCCACAGCAGCCATGGCAGCAGAGCAAGAGCGCAGAGGGCCCCCCAGTTAGACCTGCGAGAGGATGGACAATGGCGCAGACAGGCAGCGGCCAACTGACTACATAGGATGTCTCTATAGTAGTTTAGTTTGTCCTCCCTCTCAGTGGGTGTAAAAAAGGCCCCTATTTTGGACCGGTAGCGAGGGTCCAACAAGGTGGAGAGTCATTCCTCTGCCGAATGGTGACAATTCGGATGTCACTACCCAAGCAAGTGAGCATGCAGTGGGCCATTTGCGCAAGTGACTCGGAGGGACTCCCTGCCTCCATCTCCAATGCATACTGCCACGGTGTGCCTGGATCATCTGCCTCGTCTTCCTCATCTCCCTCTTGATCCTCAAGCTGCTCCTCCTCTCCTGTCACTTATGTACAAAAAACACCCATTTCTCTACACATTGCTTGTCCTCCAATGTCCTCCTCCTCCTCCAGTTCAGCCCCCACAAGCCCATGTGGCCATGAGATGTAGGCGCTATGTCTCCAGTCCCCTGACCAGCCATAGTTACCAGCATCTGTTCCAGGATATGAAGCCGTGGAATGACGTTGTTCATCCCGTAGTCCTAGCTGACAAATAGCGTGGTGTCCTCAAAGGGCCTGAGCATAAGGCAGGTGTCACGCATGAGCTGCCACTGGCTGACATTGAAGTTACACAGAGGAGTACTCCTGTCCGCTTTGATCATCAAGAAATCGTTTATGGCCTTTCTCTGTTCGTATAGTCAGTCCAACATATGGAGGGTGGAATTCCAATGGGTGGAAACATCGCATATAAGCCTATGTTAGGGGATGCCGTTCTGCTGCTGCAGCTCAAGGAGGGTGTGCTTGGTGGTCTACGGCTGAAGTGCATGCAAAGTTTCCTGGCCATTTTTAGGATGTCTTGCAGATCGGTGGAAGACTTCAGGAACCACAACCAGATTGAACACATGAGCCATGCAGGGCGCATGGCTCAGCCCTCCTTGATGCAGCCGACACCATGTTCTTCCCGTTGTCGGTCACCATGGTTCCGAATTTGAGTGTCGCGGACAAAAGCCCGGATTCAATTTCTTGATGAAGGACATGGAGCAGTTCCTTCCCTGTGTGACTCAGTTTTCCCAGGCAAGCGAGGTGTAGAACAGCGTGACACCACTGTGCCCTGCACACATGGTATGCTGGAGGAGCACTGTGAATTGTCTCTGCAGTGGAGGCTGAGGACACGGTGGAGGATGAGGAGGCAGAGGTGGAGATTGTTGCAGGACCAACGGCATGAGAACGTGGAGGCGGAAGCGGCGTCATCTGGCCAAATTGCTGGTGTATTTGGGCAGGAACGGCATTCACCCAGTGGGCCGTAAAGGACATGTATTGTCCCTGACCGTAGTTATAGCTCCACACATCGGCGCTGCAGTGCACTTTGGCAGACACCGACAGGCTCAAGGACTGGCCCACCTTCTGTTCTACATATTTTTACAGGGCTGGTACTGCCTTTTTTGCAAAGAAATGACGGCTTGGGACTCTCCACCTCGGCTCGGCAGAAGCCATCATTTCTCTGAAAGGTGCAGAGTCCACCACTTGGAAAGGGAAGGACTGCAGTACCAGCAACTTGGCCAGGAGCATGTTCAGCTTCTGCGCCATAGGATGACCACACGCATATTGCTGTCTCTTGGCAATTGCTTCAGTGATCGACTTCAGATGAAATTAGTGACGAGGAGTAGTAGGATGAGGAGCAGGAGCATCAGGACTGTTAGATGATGGGAAGAACAGACAGCTCCCTTCGGGTGAGGTGGTGGAGCCTTGACTGCCTGAAATAGGGTGCGTGCCACTGGGTGATGCACATCGGAGCCACGGTTCTCCCAGGCCATTTTATGGTAAAACTGCATATGTTGACGCAGGGCCGTGGTGCCAACATGGCATCCTGGCCACGCTTCCCCTTCTGCACACAGATTCGGCAAATGGCTATGTTCACCTCCTCTGGCGGCTTAAGAAAAAACGGCCACACCACCGAGTAGGTGATTTTACCCCCAACACTCCGCACTGACTGACTGCTACGGCCGCTGCCTCCGTGAACCCCTGCACCACTACTTTCCGGGCAGGTAGGCTCCTGCGAAGCAGGAGGTCTACCCCGGGCACGTTTGGCTCCCGACCTCCCACTGCTGCCACTCTGCTAACTCCCGGCCATGCTACCGACTTGCTGTCTCACGCACAAGCTGCCACCCTCTTCTCCTGAGGATGATGAAGCCCCTTCGTCACCCGACTCCCAATTGCAATCGGCTACATCATCATCAAGTACTGTCTGCACATTACTGATGTCCTCCTCAACGGTCTCTGAGCCAGGAGCCTGACTGCTCGCAACACCAGCTCCCACACCATTTTCCTCATCACTACTTGCCAGCCTACCGGAGGAAGCGGTGTTTGTCTCCCCCAGATCTTGGCTGGGCAGTAGCTGCTGACTGTCCTCTAGTAGCTTGTCCTCAACCTGCTGTATAGTGGAGCTGAGCCCACAGCATATAATACTTGTCTGGCTGAGGGAACAGAAAAGGACAGAGGCAGGTTGAGGACAGGTGAGGGCACAGGGCCTGCTCCCAAGCCATGCCAACTAAGGGTTGTGTCTGACAAACCCACCGACTCTTTGCTGGGGGTGTCTGATGTCACTTGGGATGAAGTGGATGACCGAGTCAACCATTCAAGCACTGCTGGGTTGCTGGTCAAGACACGACCACTCAGGCCTCTCAAAGCGACCCCTTTGGCTATGCCCCGTTACTCTGCTGCGACCTGTGCCTGTGCCAGAAACATTTAGCCTGCCCTGTGCACGACCTGTCACTTCTCTGTCTGCCCTACTGTTAGATCAAATAAATAAATAAAAAGGAAATTAATACACCCCAAAAAAGGTTGTAATTTTGTCACTTCACTGCACAATGACTAACAAGCCTTTTTTTCCACTAATACACCACAAAAAAGGCTTTAGAACATATAACTGCACCGCTGAACTGCTAATAAGACTTTTTTTCCCACTAATACACCCCCAAAAAAGGCTGTCATTTTGTCACTTCACCTCACAACGACAAATAAGCCCTTTTTCCCACTAATACACCACAAAAAAGGCTTTAAAACATATAACTGCACCGCACAACAGCTAATAAGATGTACAAATATTTCCTAGTAATACACCCTGTTAATGGCTGTATCACACAGCACTTGCACCCCAATAACAAGCAAAGTTTGCTGGAATTACAGAGATATCATCTATTGCAAACCTAAAAGCAGCAGTATAATGGCAATTTGGATCCCCAGTCAGTGCATCAAGGTGTAATAGAATCACTCCTTTTACCCAGGCTGTACACTCTCCTATTGGACCCTGTTCTCCTTTTATAGTGTCGAATAATTCCTCCCTATCCTTTCCCTATACTTCTAATGAACTTCTATTCAGCCCAAAAACAAGTTTGCAAGGTCTTCCCTAGCACTGTCTCTAGCGCCTGTAATGTCTCTCCCTGCACTAAGTACACTGGGAAATGGCTGAATCCAAGATGGCTGAGACTAGTTATAGGGCTGTGACATCACAGTGCTGGCTGCTGATTGGCTGCATGCATGGCATTGTGGGTGATCCCTCAGTCCCAGAGTTCTTTGCCCCATGTCCTAACACGTGCAGCAACCATTTTAAGAACAAATGCGATTCATCACCACGAAGCATGAGGAAATTCGGATTCGGTGCAAATTAAATTTTTCCTGAAATTCAGATCAAATTCCACTTCTTCAACTTTGATTCGCTCATCTCTACTATTAGTAATTTAAAGATAAGGGTTAGACACAAAGTGAAAGTGAAAGTACGATTCTATCAGCTAGACAAATGTTAACCCATTTATTACAAAGCTGCTGAATATTTTTAATAAAGACCAAATGAAAAAATTATTTTAAGCCCAAAATGAGTAAAATGCAATCCTACAAAAATGAGTAAAATGCAATCCTAAAACAATTGCCCCCGAAGGTATACATTGCCATAAGGATAATGCTGGGCAAAAGTATCTTGACAGTATCTTGTAGTGAATGTGTTCCTTCAATGTGGATCTACCTCTGTAGACCTTATCTTTTTGGGGTGTGTGTAGAAAAGATCCAAATTTCTGTTTTACAAATGTAAATCAAAAGACATGTCAGCGCTTGCTTGTCTGTAAATTAAAGGGCTTTTCCGAGACTTTAATACTGATGATTAATCCTCAGGATAGGTCATCAGTATCTGATCTGTTGCAGTCCTACCCCCGAACCCCCCGCCTCTCTATCCTAGCCAAAAATAAGGGCATTTATGTGTACACAAATTTTCGGTGGGACACTCTGGGTCCCTTTATCATGTAATGGATACCAGTAGTTATAATTAATTGTTCTTGCACTGTTATCTCACATATCTATTATTAAGTGTTCTTGCATAGCAAGACCACTTAATGTTATCTCACATATATATTATTCTTATAGCCAAATTTGCCACCCTAACTCCTCCCACAGTTTTTACACTACATAGACAAAAATTTACCAAAACGTGCAGATTGTTCCCGATCGGATTGCTATTACTTTGTGGAACGTTTCGCCAAATGGTTCACGGAATATCGTGGTTCTTGTGGCGAAAGTTGTCCCATAGGAATGAATGGCAAAGCTAGAGTGGGCCACACAGAACCAATCAAATTCTCCCCATTGACTACAATGAGACGTTCAAATTGCTACTCCTCCCACAGATTTAGAAGTATGAATACCGAACTTTGCACTCTTGGTCGGCACATACCCGAGTATCTTGCTTGTGCTTTTTTAACCGATCCCTCCCTCCGGGCCCCTAGGGCGGGCCCCCGAAAACCTATTTTTTTCTCCCATAGAGTTTTATTGGAAAAATGCAAACGTTTGTCACTCATACAGCTTCGGAGTGAAACTCACCAAACTTGGGTCACTTAGTCATGGGGTCAACCTGAAAATTTCTGTCACATTTTGGGGACATTAAAAAGTGGGCGGAGCTACAAACAACCAATCAGATTTTCCCTATTGACTTCAATGAGAAAATTTTAAATTGCTGCCATTTCAACATTGTTAATGGCAGGGTTGTTAAACTTAATACAGGGAGTGCAGAATTATTAGGCAAATGAGTATTTTGACCACATCATCCTCTTTATGCATGTTGTCTTACTCCAAGCTGTATAGGCTCGAAAGCCTACTACCAATTAAGCATATTAGGTGATGTGCATCTCTGTAATGAGAAGGGGTGTGGTCTAATGACATCAACACCCTATATCAGGTGTGCATAATTATTAGGCAACTTCCTTTCCTTTGGCAAAATGGGTCAAAAGAAGGACTTGACAGGCTCAGAAAAGTCAAAAATAGTGAGATATCTTGCAGAGGGATGCAGCACTCTTAAAATTGCAAAGCTTCTGAAGCGTGATCATCGAACAATCAAGCGTTTCATTCAAAATAGTCAACAGGGTCGCAAGAAGCATGTGGAAAAACCAAGGCGCAAAATAACTGCCCATGAACTGAGAAAAGTCAAGCGTGCAGCTGCCAAGATGCCACTTACCACCAGTTTGGCCATATTTCAGAGCTGCAACATCACTGGAGTGAGCAAAAGCACAAGGTGTGCAATACTCAGAGACATGGCCAAGGTAAGAAAGGCTGAAAGACGACCACCACTGAACAAGACACAGAAGCTGAAACGTCAAGACTGGGCCAAGAAATATCTCAAGACTGATTTTTCTAAGGTTTTATGGACTGATGAAATGAGAGTGAGTCTTGATAGGCCAGATGGATGGGCCCGTGGATGGATTGGTAAAGGGCAGAGAGCTCCAGTCCGACTCAGACGCCAGCAAGGTGGAGGTGGAGTACTGGTTTGGGCTGGTATTATCAAAGATGAGCTTGTGGGGCCTTTTCGGGTTGAGGATGGAGTCAAGCTCCACTCCCAGTCCTACTGCCAGTTTCTGGAAGACACCTTCTTCAAGCAGTGGTACAGGAAGAAGTCTGCATCCTCCAAGAAAAACATGATTTTCATGCAGGACAATGCTCCATCACACGCGTCCAAGTACTCCACAGCGTGGCTGGCAAGAAAGGGTATAAAAGAAGAAAATCTAAGGACATGGCCTCCTTGTTCACCTGATCTGAACCCCATTGATAACCTGTGGTCCATCATCAAATGTGAGATTTACAAGGAGGGAAAACAGTACACCTCTCTGAACAGTGTCTGGGAGGCTGTGGTTGCTGCTGCACGCAATGTTGATGGTGAACAGATCAAAACACTGACAGAATCCATGGATGGCAGGCTTTTGAGTGTCCTTGCAAAGAAAGGTGGCTATATTGGTCACTGATTTGTTTTTGTTTTTGAATGTCAGAAATGTATATTTGTGAATGTTGAGATGTTACATTGGTTTCACTGGTAAAAATAAATAATTGAAATGGGTATATATTTGTTTTTTGTTAAGTTGCCTAATAATTATGCACAGTAATAGTCACCTGCACACACAGATATCCCCCTAAAATAGCTAAAACTAAAAACAAACTAAAAACTACTTCCAAAAATATTCAGCTTTGATATTAATGAGTTTTTTGGGTTCATTGAGAACATGGTTGTTGTTCAATAATAAAATTAATCCTCAAAAATACAACTTGCCTAATAATTCTGCACTCCCTGTATATTCGGTTAATAGGGGACTAGAATTCAAATGGTTTAAAGTGGGTGGAGTCTACATCGGCCAATCAAATTTCAGCTATATGTTTTAATGGGAAAATTTAAAACTGCCGCTGCTCTTAGACTGTTAATGGCAGGATCCCCAAACTTGGTACAGTTGGACAATTTAGGATTAGGATTAAAATTCAGAAAAGTGGGCGGGGCCAAAAACAACCAATCAGATTTCTTTGATTGATTTCAATGGGAAAATTAAAAAATGCAGAAAATTGAAAAATGCTGCCATTTTTGATGTCAGGGGCTTCAAATCTCAGAACTCAGGTCATAGATTACTTTGGCTTCAAAAATTGAAAAAGTGGGCGGAGCCAACAACAACAAATCAGATTTTCCCTATTGACTTCAATGATAAACCTTTAAATTGCTATCATTCTCACAATATTTAAGCCAGAATACCCAAACTTGGCACCGTAGGTCATTGGGTGAATGGGGTAAAAAATAAATAAAAAAGTGGGCGGAGTCTACAACGGCCAATCAAATTTCAGCCATTTGTTTAAATGGGAAAAATTCAAACTGCCGCTGCTCTTAGACTGTTAATGGCAGGCTCCCCAAACTTGGTACAGTTGGACAATTTAGGATTAGGATTAAAATTTTGAAAAGTGGGCGGGGCCAAAAACAACCAATCAGATTTCTTTCATTGATTTCAATATGGAAAAAAAAAAATTCAGAAAATTGAAAAATGCTGCCATGATTGATGTCAGGACTTTTTATTTTAAATCCAAAACAAATACAATTACCAATAAAGGACTTAACCCGGCCAGACTCCCACCCCACCCCACCCCCCCCTTCTACATTCATAGTACCCATTCATGCACATCCATACACTATTTACATATTTACATATCAACATATTTATACAACTAAGACAAAACTAAAAGAATAAATAAATTAAAATACAATAATATATACAATATATACAAGACCTATCCATAACCCTAAATCTAACTTATAACCCATCACCGTCCCCACATAACACACCAAACCGGTCTCCCACAGAAGTTCAAGAGGATAACCCCGAGCTTCTCCAGTTCCATAGTTCTCCCCAGTCGGACTGGGGCTGACCGGTTTGTAAGGGAAATAACAAAAAAAATTTATTTTTTTTTTATATATATTTTTATAATTTTTTTTTTTTTTTTATTATATATTATTTTTATTTTTTTTATTATTATTATTTTTTCTTATATACACACACATATAAATATATATACATACCGCCCTCCCCCCCAAACCCCCCTCCCAACCTGACTAACCCCAACATTAAGTCCCTAATAATCAACTTATACATATACAATATACATATACAATATCATATTATACATAACACAAAAAACAGACTTTTTTCAGCTATGGTTCAGTGCCTGTAAACCAAACCATCCTGCTTTATCATAAAACAAAACAAAAATCTAATAGTGTCATGCCAGCCCACCACCAGGGCTGAGAGTTACTCGGTTAGTGTACCCTGAAACAAAAGCCCCTCCACAGATGAGAGACTTTAGGGCCACCCAACCTTTCATTCTCAAGAGAGCGCACTTTATCCAGGTCACCCATGATGTTCCTATATACCGTCTCCACTGGGAGGACTTTAGAATTCGTCGACACTAGACACCTTGCGCACCAAATGTGATACCTGACCACTGCACTAACTAGGAATAAAGTGCAACGGTCCCGTCCACCCAGGTCTTTGAACGCACCATAGGCCTACTCTGCATAGGATAGGGCAGCCAGCCTAGGCCAGCCGATGGAAGTCCCCACCCTTTTGTAGACCTCTATATTAAAAGGACAGTGAAGCAAGAAATGGTCCATACTTTCCAGCACAGCACCGCACTCCTCCCGGGGACAACCCCTTTCCTCAGAGTTTCTACACTTCACATTATCCCTTACATATAGCTTACCATGGAAGCAGTGCCAAGCCACATCCCAAACTTTCAAGGGGATCCTCACCGAATTAATTAAAGTCAACCCTCCCTCTAGATTCCGACTTGGGCAATCCCTCAAGGCCAACGGAGGCTGGAAGAAGGTAGACAGGACCTTAAAATCAAGGTCGAACCTCGACTTGGTCTCTATCTCTCCCCTCCCGAGACCCCATCGCTTTATAATTCTCAGGACCGGGGCAACATAAGCCGGGAGATATCTCTGCCTTGACGAACGTAGGTCTTTCACACGCCCTCCTGTCTCCCATTCCTGGAAGAAGGGCCGAAACCATTCCCTACAGGAATTCACCCACCAAGGAGCCCTCTCCATCCAGAGGATTGCAATGTTAGCTTTTAAGAAGGTATTCGTTAGGAATACCACTGGGTTGACCATACCGACATTGGTCGGTAAGTGACATCTCTCCTGACTAGGTTCAGCCTGTTTCCCCATAACATCTGGGAAAACAGGCTGTGGACCGTTGCCCAGAGAGAGCCTGGCAGGGCACAGACAGTGCCCAAGTACAATAGTACCGGAATCAGATAAGCCTTGCACAGGTGAACCCTTTCCCTGAGGGTCAAAGACCAACCCTTCCAGCGGTCTACCTTTTGACCGACATCTTTCAGTCTGCCTTCCCAATTTTTCCGATGATAGTCCTCATCCTGGCCAAAATTGATGCCGAGAACTTTGACAGTTTTCTGAGGCTCTGGGAGAGTGCCCTGGAGATCAAAAGTAGGATCTCCTCCCAACCAGAGAGTTTCACATTTATCAAGGTTGATCCGAGACCCAGAAACCTCTGAATAGCGGTCCACTTCCGACATCACCCACCCCACCTCCTCACCGGAAGAGGTGAAAATGGTGACATCATCCGCATACGCTACCACCCTCAAAGACGGCCCCCCTGCCCCCGCCAGTTCCATCCCCACCCCCGCTAACGGTCCACGATCTACCCTTCTAATGAAGGGATCGATCGCAAACACATACAGCAAGGGGCTTAAGGGACATCCTTGACGGACACCGGAAGTCACCTCGAAGGGCTGTCCCGACCAACCATTAACCAACGGGAAACTCTCAGCCCCTTTGTACAAAGCTTTTAGCCAATTCACAAACCTCCCCGGCAGACCGTACCACAAAAGGACGGACCACAGGTACTCGTGGTTCACCCGGTCAAAAGCTTTAGCCTGATCCAAAGACAAGAGAAACCCCTTCCAAAGGCCCGCCCTGCCCCGCTCCACGGCCTCTCGGACACTGAGAACGGCGCTAAAAGTGCTCCGACGGGGAACTGTGCAGTGCTGAGCCCCCGAAAGGAGTCTCGGTGCAAACTTCACCAATCTATTAAAAAGTATTTTTGCCAGGATCTTTCTGTCCGTATTGAGAAGCGATATGGGTCTCCAATTCTCAATACGGGATGGATCTTTGCCCTTTGACAGAATAATCAGGGCTGACTTACCCATTGACTTTGGTAAAGTGCCCGAGGAAAGACACTCATTAAAGACCTCAGTCAAAGGAGGAACTAACTGTTCCTTAAAAGTCCTGTACCACTCAGATGTTAAGCCATCCGGACCTGGCGATTTCTTGGGCCTGAGCCCTTCAATGACCAGTCTCACTTCCTCTTCCCTGATTAGTTCAGACAAAACGTCAAGAGAGGGGTCCATTCCTGCCTTGGGAACAGCTTCAGCCAAGAAAGCTGAAAGCTTGTCCCGATCTAGTTCTTTCCTACTCAAGAGGTGAGAGTAGAAAGACCTGACCACCTCCAGGATCCCTGATTTGGACCTATTCAGGGATCCTGTACTATCAATCAGGCCTGTCACCAGCTTACGTTTTACTGACATCTTACAGTTGCCGTAAGGGTTGGGCGAGCGGTACTTCCCAAAATCCCTCTCGACAACCAAAGATGCGTACCTATCGTACTGACACCTCTTAAGCAAGGACTTCACACGAGAGATATCCTCGCGGCTACCTCCCGTCGAGACCAGACTTTCAAGTTTCTTCCTCAGTTCCTGGTACAGATTATTTCTGTCCTGGCACCTGAGGTACGAAAGCTCTCGGAAAAACCTCGCCGTCCTTATTTTAAACATCTCCCACCACTCTGACTTACTGTTGCAGAGGTCCACTAACGGTTCCTGGCCCTGAAAGAACTCCTCGAAGGATTGTCTTATTGTCGCATCTTCCAGGAGAGATGAATTCAACTTCCACAAACCTCTGCCCATACAGGGGGTCTCTGCAACATTCAAAGAAAAACAAATTAAACAGTGATCGGAGAAAACCACTTCCTCAGTCTCCAAGACCGAGAAAACAGCTTCCCCCTTCAAATAAAACCTATCTATTCTAGACCTATGGCTACCTTGATGAAAAGTGAAGTCCACGTGGTCTGGCTTATGCTTTAAATGAGCATCCACCAGACTAGCTTCCTCAACTATCTTACTCAATAGGACGCCATCGGTATCCAGCCTGACTCTGGAGCCTCCCCTATCACAGACTCTTGTCACATTGTTGAAGTCTCCACCAAAGATCACCTGACGGCTGGAAAAAAGGTAAGGTTTAATCCTCATGAGGAGACATTTACGATCCCACACAGTTTGTGGACCATAGATGTTAATGAGCCTCAGCTCTTGTCCTCCCATGAGCACATCCAGGATCAGGCACCTTCCCATTTCTAGTTCAATTACTTTCCTGCATTCCACTCTTCCAGCGGTTTTAAAAAGTACCGCTACCCCGCTACGTGGTTCGGCCGCAAGAGACCAGAAAGATGGACCATGCCTCCACTCTCTCTTTGCTTTTTCTATCAACTCCATGGAAGTCAACCAGGTCTCTTGCAAAAATAAGCGCCGGCTACATACAGAGTGTGGTCCTCAGAGTGCCTGATGAAGGGCGATTATTAAGCCTGAAACGTTGCAACTGACATACCACCTATTCCGGCTGAAATAACATGAAATAAAATCAATATTTTTTCACTATCTAAGGAGTGCTGTCCTAAATACTTGTGAGATTTATAGTTCTGGAGGTGGAGCTTTAGAACACTACCTGGACGTGCACCCACCTTTGCCATTTTATGAATAGAGTGCCCCCTTTTTTTCACTAAATCTTGCAAAAATAAAATATCAGCATCAAAATGGCTGAAAAAATCAAAGGCCACATAACGAGCCACGTCTGACTTAATGCTAGCAACGTTAATGCTTGCTAGCGTCAACAGGGTGAGTTCCGCCATCATAAGTGATTGAACTAGATAGCTTTCTTCTTAACCCCACCGCCACCCTCACCATCACCATCACAACCATCTGACTCCTCACTTTCTTTCTGCCTTTTCAGGCATTTGGAGACATCCATATCACATTTCTCTTTGCCCACAGGATCTGACTTGGCCCCCCCTCCAGCAGGTTTCCCCTCTGAAGGGCAAGGCCCGGCAACCCGCGAGGAGGCCTTCTCACCCTCCGGCACTGCATCCCTCGCTTCCCCCTCAGCCAAGCCAGCCTCGGAGGTATCGCTTAGGACGCCGTACCGGTTGGAGACATCCACAAGAGGGGCACCAGCCGAAACCTTCCTTGGTATCTGGTCAAGGGAGAGTGGGATGGACGGATCCCACTCAAGAGAGGCCTTCCTGCCCTCTCTTTTGCTGTTTCTCTTCTTACCCTGCTTGTTACTCCTCCTCACCAACCATTCACTGTCCTCCTCATCCACACTATCCCCACCTGAGGAGACAGAGACAGCGGAGAGGTCGGCCTCTTCGGGATGAACTCCGGGGTTCCCATCATCATCTCTGTCATCTTGGCCACTATTGGCTGGATTCTCAACTAGGGTACCAGTTGAGGGATCAGCTGCCTCCTGCTCCCTCTGTTTGCGGCGTTGTTCCTGCCGCCTGACCCTAGCTGCCGTAATTTTTTTTACCTTATCGGAATCCTTTTTGCTTCCTCCAGTGCTGGGATCCCCGGCACTTGTCCCCTCACCAGCCGGCCCAGTCCCGGCAGCAGACTCTTCACCAACTGCAGGCCCAGCCTTGCGGGTAGTATCTGCCTGGTTCTGAGCCTGTCCCTGAGCCTGGTTGGCAAAGGCAAGCGGACAGCGACTAAACGGGTGACCCAGGTCTCCACACAGGTTACACCTGATCTTCCGACAGGTTGCGGCAAGATGGTCACTCCCTCCACACCTCACGCACCTCTGGGTCTTACATTGTGCACTGAAGTGTGTGGGGTCGCCGCACCTGTGGCAGACCTTTGGCTGCCCCTGGTAAAAAAACATTATCCGATCCCTCCCTATGAAGGCCGAGGAGGGGATATGGGTAACAGAATTTCCCTGGGCCCTCAACATCACGTTGAAGGTCCAGGCCCCAGACCAAATACCGTGCTCGTCCAGGACCTTGGCTGGGTAGCCCACTTCACCGTAGCGACCCAGCCAGGTCGCTATGTCTACACTGGAAAGAGACTCATTACAAGTTAACACAGTCACTTTCTTCACCTTGTTCTGGCGGGTGATAGCCTGGACGGCAAAACCCTGCCACTCCGGGGTGCTCTTTATCAGCTCATATCTGGACCAGAAGAGCTCAAGCCCCTCTGGTCAGACAAAGCTAACATCAAAGAACTTGGTCCCGTAGGGATGGATGAGGGCATAGATGTCTTTCGCCTCAAAACCCATCTGCAGGAAAAGCTCCACAACAGTCTTCCTAGAAGGTGTTGCTTCCTCACCTTTCCAAAACAGACGGGCCACATTCCTACGGTCCCCCCCGGGTGTGGGGTGAGTCCAGACGGTCTCACCCCCTTTCTGCTCTCGGAAGGTTCTCAGCCCGTGTCTCTCCGTCCAGAAAGACAGGTCAACCGATTCACCCTCTACTTGTATGGAGGTCTCTGCACCCTCTTTCAAGGCCCCTAAGAAGCGCCGTTGCAAGTTACCCTTGCCAGATCCTGTGGGCAAAGAGTCCCTTGTTCCCTGCTGAACGATATTTGAATACGTACATTTTGCATTTTTTTTTCCCTGTCTCACCCTTTCTTCCTCCTCCTCCTCCTCTTTTCTCAATTTCTCCATATCCTCAGCAGACAAAATCCTTTCATCATATTCTTCCATATCCACATTTTCACCGCCTACAACATTCCCACTTACATCATTCCCACTCAGTAGAAGTGTTGCTGAGGCTCACCAGTCGGTCAATATGGATAGAGGTGCTCTATCACCGGTACACCTAAAAACCGTGAGAAAGTGTTATATTGGAAAAGAATGTTGTGATGGCACACTCACATTTGGTTTAATGGACTATATTTATTGATTTTAATTGGATGAATCGATTTACGTAGTTGTATATAATTGATTATATATTTAAATATGCTGTATTAAAAATAGCATAAAATTGGAATTATAAAAAGGAAGTAAATAAAATGGATTGTGTTGTGTTCAAAGTGTTGAGATAGTCTATTCAGTTGATCCTGGAACTCAAGGTCGTAAGAAATCAGTCGGTTGGAACGTTTTTCGCGGAGTATTGATAGTCTTCAGTACGTATACGGTGACGTTATAAATAGAAGACAGTCCAGTATAAATTCAATCACGTGTAAGGCGTGCAAAAGTATATATATACGTGAAAAAAATTGTATTCAAGAAAAAAGGTTTAAATTGGTGCGCATACACTTAATATTATTGTGCACAATAAAAAGTAAAAACGGAAAATCAGTGTTGATTATAATATTGGATTTCAAATAAGGTGGGTAATAATAAAAACAATGTCAAACATTTGCTGATCTCGAAGCTGCAGCGGTTGATCTTCTATTTGTCGGATGTCCCGGTAATAGAATGTCCGCTCCTTAGTGGGAGAGCAAGTGTCTTACCAATAGTATATATAGATAAAATCTATTAAATGGTTAGCCTGATATAGCTCTTTCATATAACCGTCCTGTTTGGTAAAACAATTGTATTCATATGAGGAGGAATAATTGATAATTGGGAGAGTTTACTTTACCCCTCTTCATCCGTTGCGATGTACTCCTTTGAGCAAGGACCTGCGTGGCGTCCCACGTGATCGCTCGCCTTACCATGTGATGTAGCACGTGATGATGATGCTTGTCGACGTCACACGGTGTCTGAGTTCCTGATTGGCCAATCTCTTTTGCTGCGGGATATTTGAATGATTATCGCCGGGACAGATATGTTCTTCTCCGATGATTTTTCATTCCAAATGGTGGATATCCTTTTAGTCCTCACTCGTTCCTCAGACCAGACGCGTTTCGGGACACTATTGGTCCCTTCCTCAGTGGTCAAGTTGTGGTGTGTCAGGAGCCTCCTCCTGACACACCACAACTTGACCACTGAGGAAGGGACCAATAGTGTCCCGAAACGCGTCTGGTCTGAGGAACGAGTGAGGACTAAAAGGATATCCACCATTTGGAATGAAAAATCATCGGAGAAGAACATATCTGTCCCGGCGATAATCATTCAAATATCCCGCAGCAAAAGAGATTGGCCAATCAGGAACTCAGACACCGTGTGACGTCGACAAGCATCATCATCACGTGCTACATCACATGGTAAGGCGAGCGATCACGTGGGACGCCACGCAGGTCCTTGCTCAAAGGAGTACATCGCAACGGATGAAGAGGGGTAAAGTAAACTCTCCCAATTATCAATTATTCCTCCTCATATGAATACAATTGTTTTACCAAACAGGACGGTTATATGAAAGAGCTATATCAGGCTAACCATTTAATAGATTTTATCTATATATACTATTGGTAAGACACTTGCTCTCCCACTAAGGAGCGGACATTCTATTACCGGGACATCCGACAAATAGAAGATCAACCGCTGCAGCTTCGAGATCAGCAAATGTTTGACATTGTTTTTATTATTACCCACCTTATTTGAAATCCAATATTATAATCAACACTGATTTTCCGTTTTTACTTTTTATTGTGCACAATAATATTAAGTGTATGCGCACCAATTTAAACCTTTTTTCTTGAATACAATTTTTTTCACGTATATATATACTTTTGCACGCCTTACACGTGATTGAATTTATACTGGACTGTCTTCTATTTATAACGTCACCGTATACGTACTGAAGACTATCAATACTCCGCGAAAAACGTTCCAACCGACTGATTTCTTACGACCTTGAGTTCCAGGATCAACTGAATAGACTATCTCAACACTTTGAACACAACACAATCCATTTTATTTACTTCCTTTTTATAATTCCAATTTTATGCTATTTTTAATACAGCATATTTAAATATATAATCAATTATATACAACTACGTAAATCGATTCATCCAATTAAAATCAATAAATATAGTCCATTAAACCAAATGTGAGTGTGCCATCACATCATTCCCACTCACTTCCATATTTTCACTTACTTTTGTGTTCCCACTTGCATCCACACTTGGTCCTGCATCACTGACTCCATTCTCCCCTTCTTTCATACTACCTTTCATATCTCTTTTTACCTCGTTCACTCTACTTTTCACCACATGCTTATCACTTTTACCCCGGGAACCACCACTCACTCCCCCTAGACTGGCCGGGTTCTCCCCACTTGGCTCCCCTGACCTTAGCGGTGCCTTTGCAGGCACCACCACCCCCGCAGAAGGAGCCACAACTACTGCAGAGGGAGCCACCTTGTCCGCCCTTTTCGCAACCATGTCCGCCCTTTTCGCGTCCTTGTCCGCCCTCACCTCGTCCGTCTTTTCCTTGTCCGCAGCCATAATCTCCCGCTCTGTACAACCTAACTCCACATCAGGAGCTAGGCTGGGCTCAGCAGCGGGTTTTGAGGTGTTTGAAGGGCCATATACCAACACCTCTCTCTCCACGACTTTGGTTCTATTTTTTTTTCCTTTACTTTCTCCACTTCCGGTATCTCCTCATCTCCAAAATAGAGCCTACCTACCGGGGATTCCAGCTGCCTGATGCTCTGCAATATCAAACCACCAGACTCACCTTCATCCCCGGAGGCCGCTCCCTGACTCCAAGAGGGTTCCCCCTGCCCTGCTGGCAAGGAGTCCTGCCCAGAATTTTCAGCCACTACTGTTTTTCTCGGGCTCCTGGTCCGCAGCCCTGACGGACCAGGAGAGCCAGACTCAGCATCTGACATGGTTTTAAACCGTTTATCATTTTGGAATTTTTCCATAAATGGACCGCCATTTTTTTCTATGGCCTGTTTCCTTTCTTCCAGTGTCATTATCTCCTCCTCTAGCTTATCCAGCTTAGAGGAGAGAAAAGTTTTTTTGCGCTTAGGCAATAAGCCCTCCTGTAACTTCATATTTTTTTGTTCCAATTTAACTTTTCTCAAGTCTTTTTTAATTTCATCATATAGCTTCAAATAAAAGACCACTCTTGAAGCAAAAATGTCTGCAGTATCTGTGGGGCCTTGCACACCCCAGTTGTGAATCACCTTGGTCCTATCCATACCAGCCCCACCTAGGTGAGACAAACCAGACTCTCCAGGGTGAGATACATTTGCTCCACTGACCCTGGAAATCACATTTCTGGACTCCTTTACCGGCATCTTGTCCATTAACACTTTAGGGCCAGGCATCCTCCGCGCTGCTTGTTCAGCAGCAAAACCTTTTTTAACCTTGCCCACCACTTGTTCAGCAGTGGACATTTTTGCATCACAGGGCTTAACCCCATGGACGCCGGCCTGGTCAAGGGTCGAGTCCAAGCTCCTGCCTTTTTTAATATTTCCCCGGGTCTTCCCCGAGAGTCGGGTCTCCGGGCCAATCCTTCCCACTGCGCTCCTCTCTGGGGCGCTGGATTGCAAAATGTTCACAAAGGTCCCATGTCGCTTACCTCCTCCTGGCTGCGACACTACCCCTGATCGCTGCATACCTTCAGACGCTGGGTCCAATGTCTCAGGACTGCATGGTCTCTCTGAGCCTTCAATCTCCACCTCCACTTCATACACCACAGGTGCAGGCGTATCCTGTGTCAGATCTACTGCTTCCATCGCCGTGCCACTGTTGCGGCCGCCCGATATAGAACGCCGGATGGCAGCAGCCCGGGTGTCCATACCGGGAGAGAACGCCACCCCCTGGGGAAAGGGCAACGCTCCCCCCGGCAAACACTGATGGCCTCCAGGCCCTGCCTCCACGCCTTTCCTGCAGCTCTCACCTTCCAGGACCTGGGATGATCTCACACTGGTCGGCTGACAGGAAGTGATGCAAGCAGGATTGATGTCAGGGGCTTCAAATCTCAGAAATCAGGTCATAGATTACTTCGGCTTCAAAAATTGAAAAAGTGGGCGGAGTTAACAACAAATCAGATTTTTCCTATTGACTTCAATGAGAAACCTTTAAATTGCTGTCATTCTCACAGTATTTAAGCCAGAATACCCAAACTTGGCACTGTAGGTCATTGGGTGACTGGGGTCAAAAAAAAAAAAAAAAGTGGGCGGGGTCTACAACGGCCAATCAAATTTCAGCCATTTGTTTAAATGGGAAAAATTCAAACTGCCGCTGCTCTTAGACTTTTAATGGCAGGGTTCTGAAACTTGGCACAGTTGGTCACTGGAGGACTGTGCCAATGTATATCTCATTTTGGGGATGCTAAAAAGTGGGCGGAGCCACAAACAACCAATCAGATTTTCCCTATTGACTTCAATAAGAAACCTTTCATTAGGTGCACCCACCCCAACCCTTAGGTGCACCCACTCCGACCCTTAGGTGCAACCACCCCAACGATTAGGTGCACCCACCCCGACCCTTAGGTGCAACCACCCCGACTTTTAGATGGATCAACCTTTCCACAGTTACTCCAGCCAATCCAACCACACAACAGTTACTCAAGCCACTCCACCCAGTTACTCCGCCCACTCCAGTTGTAAGTCGTTTAACAGATGCGTTCCACCTCGCATCTGTGACGTCCCATCCGCCCGATTTACTATCTCTAATGAAGCGACTGCACATAATCAATTTCTCACCTCTTGTACTTCTACATACTTAATTTTCTACCACACTGAAAGGGGTGTATTCTGAGGTTTAGAAGATTATTAATGATTTTCAGCTGATCACGTGACCGGAAGTGATGTCAGACGCGCTGATTTCAGCAGAGCTTTAAAAGGAGACACTGGTGTGATTGCTGGTGCGTTCCTTTTTATCTTGGTGCCCACATCATGTGTTTTTATTTCACCAATTGCAGCACTTATTTATCAACTAAGTGCTGAATGTCCCCTGATGAACCACTTGGATATCTCCTTTTGGGGAAACGCGTCGGGAAGAGTATAAAAGCTAGCAGGGACGCTAAGGGTCTCTGAGGGTTTAGCCACCGATAAGTGGGGTCGTCCCTATTGGGGCGGGTGCTCTGCTTCTAAGCAGGGGTAGCCGTTAGGGACAATTTATGCAGAGTACACCTTCCCCACCCCACCTTGTCGGCTGCTAGCCTACAGACAACCTGGTGTCAAGTAACCGTGAGTCTTTTTAATATCTGGAGACTATCTGGTGTCAAGTAACCGTGAGTTTTACAACAACCTCTGATTATTTAACTGCATGTTCTATGCTTTATCAAATGTTCAGGTGTCATATTGTCTATTGTCCCTGTTGCTTTCTAATATGGTATATGCACTACACTGACTGTTGTATCTTGAGTGTAAGCACAAGATATTAAGTTATCTATATTATCCATATATTATCTATGTTTTGGGGGTTTGTTTTTTATATATTTTAATAATTATATTAAAAGTTAAATTTTAGGGGTTTTCTTGTTCAGTGATACTTCTAAAGTAACATAGTAACATAGTTTATAAGGCCGAAAAAAGACATCTGTCCATCCAGTTCAGCCTGTTATCCTGCAAGTTGATCGAGAGGAAGGCAAAAAAAAAACTGTGAGGTAGAAGCCAATTTTCTCCACTTTAGGGGAAAAAAATTCCTTCCTGGCTCCAATGATGCAATCAGTTTAACTCCCTGCATCAACGACCCATCTTTAGTAGCTATAACCTGCAATATTATTACACTTCAGAAATACATTCAGGCCCCTCTTGAACTCTTTTATTGTTCTCACCATCACCACCTCCTCAGGCAGGGACTTCCATAGTCTCACTGCTCTTACCGTAAAGAATTCTGTTCTATGTTTCTCAGACACAGAGGATGTCCCCTCGTCACAGCTATAGGTATAAATAGATGATGGGAAAGATCTCTGTACTGCCCCGTGATATATTTATACATAGTTATTAGATTGCCTTGGTTGTCTTTTTTATAAAGTGAATACTCTAATTTTGATAATCTTTCAGGGTACTGTAGTCCACCCATTCCAGTTATTACTTTAGTTGCCCTCCTCTGAACCCTCTCCAGCTCTGCTATGTCTGCCTTGTTCACAGGAGCCCAGCAATGTACACAGTACTCCATGTGTGATGTGACTAGTGATTTTTTAAAGTGGCAGGTCTATGTTCTCATCACGGGCATCTATGCCCCTTTTGATGCAACCCGTTATATTATTGGCCTTGGCAGCAGCTGCCTAACACTGGTTTAGTGCCACCAGTAGTTATCATAAGCCCCTCTATAGTGCCCCAGTAGGTATTATAGGCCGTTCTATAGTGACCTAGTAGTTAATATAAGCTTCTCTATAATGCCCCCAGTAGTTAACATATGCCCCTCTATAGTGCCCCCAGTAGTTATTATAAGACCCTCTATAGTGTGAAATTCTTCGCAAATACATTTTGTACAAAATTATTTGTGCCTGACGGCCAACAACAATCGATCTCTTTAGGACAGGAACCTACACTAAGTGCTACCTCCTCTGGTGCCATACTGGCAGGGAATGCAAGTTCCACATGCATGCTGAGCCCACCCTATATTTTACCTCTCCTGGTGCCAAATGGCCTCCAATAAATACAGGTAGAGCAAGCTACTTTATGTTTGCACTAATTAAAATCAGAGAGACAGGCTGAGGTTAGTTAGGAGTGCATGACCAATGGAGTCAGCCACACCCCCAATGCAAACTGCAAAGAATGCGCAGGTGCACGTCAGCACATCCCAATGCGCAGGTGCAACTCGCCATGGCTGAAAGCACAGAAGCAAAAACAAACACAATGCAACAGCACTCTGCAAACATAAATAATAAAGCAAATACAATAGTGCCATACTCACTACAGAAAATGTACTAGTCCTAATGCTACATTATAAATGTGAGATTCTTGGCAAATACATTGTATACAAAAATTATATATATTATTAGTGCCTGTCCACCAATAACAAGGCAATCTCTTTAGGACAGGAACCTACATTAAATGCTACCTCCTCTGGTACCTCCTCTCTCCCTGAATTTATTGGAGGCCATTTGGCACCAGGAGAGGTAAAATATAGAGTGGGCACAGCATGCGTGTAGAACCTGCATTCCCTGAATTTAATGGAGGCCATCTCACATTCATAACATATGTGACACAGTAAAGGGAGTTGTATGGGGAGGCAGGCATTTTCCTCCCAGTGTGTGCTGCTGGACTGATTAGCGGCCAGGTGGGGTCAAACACCGGACTGGGCTTATTGCCGGTCCGGGTTTTGACAACACCTAGCTGCCTTTAAAAGACAGCTGGGTTCAGCAGAAGGGATCTCTGTATTGGGATCTGTGGCTTGTGCTGGGCTTGGAGGTCTGAGACCAGAGTCAGGGGAAACAGGCCACCTAAAGTCTGTTCATGGACTCTTTGAGGCAGAACTGCCAGCTAGTTGTGTAAACTAACACCAAAACCAAAAGGTGACTTTTTGTATTGAATGTGACTTTTTGTTTTTGAACTTGTCAAGAGTGTTTGTGCATAAACACTGAACTGTTTGATTTAAGAACTGGTTGGTGCCTCTTCACTGCGTCCGCATATCCTGTCTACCAGAGCGATTCCTCACACATAGCATTAGCACAAGTACATTTTGTATAGTAAATATGGCACTACTGTATTTACTTTATTATTTATGTTTGCAGAGTGCTGTTGCATTGTGTTTGTTTTTGCTTTTGTGCTTTCAGCCATGGAGACATGCACCTGCGCATTGGGATGTGCTGACTAGCCTCCATTTTTACCTTTATAGTGTCCCAGGAGTTGATATAGGCTGTCATGTTCTAGGGGGTCGAGAAAACCCCAGAACATACCACGAGCATACAGAAAACAGCCCAGAGAGCCAAACCAAATACTTTATTAACAAGTAATGACCAAACATAACTGGCATAATTTTGGACAAACAGGTAGGGAACAGTGTCAGATTTAGAACCACTGGATCAAGTGACCAGTTTGACTTAGGGCCAAACCCTAAGGGCGATATTTCGGTGCTCCCCTGGAGACAGACTCCTCTCAGGCACACAGCTCATAGGACTAAATAGCTGGGTAACGAGAGCACCTGACCATCTGGTAATCAAACACACAGACCAAGGAAACATTAACGCTAAGTGAACACCGAGCATACAAGTCACAGGAGACAGTTCACACATAGCCACAGAACACCGCAGCCAGCGCGCACTACACAAGCAACCAGCATACACAGAAATAGTCAACCGTAGCCAGTACGCAAGCACAGGCAGCCAGCCTACACGACAACACAGTGTGACAGTCAACTCCACTGCGATACAAACACAGGGGGTACACAGATACACAGGACACAGTTCACACACTATAAGGCCGCAGCCAGCACGCAAACAACCAGCATACACAGGTAACATCCCGCATCCAGTACGCAAGAGCCACACTGAACAACACTGTGACATAGGCCCATCCATAGTGTCCTAGTAGTTGATATAAGCCCATCTATGGTGCCACCAGTTGTTGATATAGGCCCCTCTATAGTGCCCCCAGTAGTTGATATAGGCCCCTCTATAGTGCCCCAGAACTTATAGTGTTGCCAGTAACAAGCAAAAAAAAAAAATCTGTAAAGTTCATGAGGCAACATTAAGTACAGAGAGGAGGGTACGGGTGTAGCTAATGAGCAGCAGTACTTGTATGCAGTCTCCTGTGTGCATTTTGCAGAACAGAACATCCCGGCCTCTATAGAACAGTACTATCGTTGTCCGTAATACGGACAAGAATAGAACATGTTCTATTTTTTGGCAGATGCCACGGAACGGACGTACGGATGCAGACAGCAGATGGTGTGCTGTCCACATTTTTTGCAGCCCCATTGAACTGAATGGTTCTGCATCTGACCCGCAAAAAATGCATTTCGGAGGCGGACTGAAAATACAGTCATGTGAATGGGGCCTACTTTATGTCTCCTCATGAACTACATTTCTACTGAGATTCAGCTGAAGATCTGAACTGTATTCAGGATCATAATCCCTGACAAGCAGAGAGGAGGATGAGGCAGCTCTTTAGCTCAGTGATGTGAAGTAACTTGTCCTGCTGTGATTAGGACAGGTTTTGTGTGCACTAATAGGACAACGCCATTTTATTTCCCCTGATGATTGCTCCCCAGACAAAACAAGCCATTATAACTAATCTATAATAAAGTAATATTTAAGTATTTTCAGTAATTTATTTTAATTCCGGGAGAACCCCTTTAATGGGACAGTGTGTGGTTCTATTAAGGCTTAATTAGGCTGTGATGGCCAACTGCTAGGCTGGGACCCTAGTCAGAGGTGCACAGCAGCATCCGTACTGTGACTGATGCAGTCACAAAGTCATAAAACATTTAGGTTAGGCAGATTGTGGCAAGGAGTAAACTCCCAGAGACCCACAGTGTCACTGTTGAACCGATGAAAGCTTCCAGTCACTTTAGGTGCAACTGGACTCAAGTGTTTTTTTTTTGGATTTTCATGTGGTCCCGGGTCTTCCCTGGAAGTCAATTGTTCAACTGCAAAGGACTGGAGAGTCACACTTAGGACTCATGCACACAGCCGTTGCCTGGCTGTTCCGTGCATTTGGGACCGCAATTTGCATGAAATTGAATGGGTCAGTGATCCATCCACAACGCAAAAAAATAGAAGATGTGTTTCTGTGGGGTTCCGGTCCCCCATTCCGCACCGCACTTTCCAGATTGCGGACCCATTCAAGTGCGGTGCACAAACGGCCAGTGCCTGTATATTGCAGACCCGCTTTTTTCCGGACGCAGCATGGGCACTTGTTTTAGAACAAGAATTCATTATCTCTCTCTTATCCTTTGTACTTAAGAATAGCTATTTCCTCTTTGAGGATCAATTTTACTTTCAGACCTCCGGGACAGCCATGGGCTGTAATGTGGCACCTACCTTTGCGGTTCTATACATGAATCATTTTGAGAACCTTTTTGTATACACTAATGAGTTGTTTTGCAAATTTGTGAAATGCTGGTATAGATATATCGATGATATCGTCTGTATTTGGCAGGGTCCATCGGAAGATCTGTATACATTCCACAGAACCATTGACACGGCCACAGATTCCATCTCTCCTTGGCTTGCAGCGACACCGAGATCTCTTTTCTGGACGTTCAACTCAAGGTAAGAAATAACACATTACATACAGATCTTTATACTAAACCCACAAATAGGAACAGCCTTCTAAGGCACAATTCATTTCACCCCCCTGGACTTATCCACTCTCTGCCACGGTCACAACTCATGAGAGTCAAATGTATGTATTGTGTCAGATCCAAATATCGCTAATTCCCGACTTTTAGAAATGTCCAACAAATTCCTCAACAGAGGCTTCCCACAACATGTTTTAGAAGACCACATTGAGAGAACGACCCATCTTTCCAGAACTGATCTACTCAAACCTAGACCTCCCAGACTTGACTACCCACAGACACGTATCCCATGCGTTACCACATTTTCTCATCGAAGCCCTGATATTAAACGGATCATATACAAACATTGGTCCACATTATCAAATAACTTTCCCAATATATTTCAAGACAAACCTCTAAGGTCATATAAGAGGGCAAAAAATATCAAAGACAGAATTGTGCGATCCGATCTCGACTCCAACAAGGTACACAGCATACAAAGCACAATCACTGGCTCCGTTATTAAAGGAACATACCCTTGCCTGTCTTGCGCACAATGTGGTAACGTCACAAAAGGCCCTACCTTCACACATCCATCTACCGGAAAGGCATACAACATCAATGGACAGTATTCCTGCCTTTCTAACTATGTAGTTTACCTAATCAAATGTCCATCTGGCCTAGGATACGTTGGAGAAACAATTAAAAAAATCAAAGAGCGCATATCTCAACACAAATCTAACATACACCTCCCCCTATATACATATATATACACGGTGCACTTTGTGTATATATCTAGTGCCCTTGCCCCCATATTACTATTCTTTTCACTCAATCTGTTGTACATTTTATCTGGTGGTCCTGCTTGTTCTGATGTCTGATGCAATTGATGTATTTAATGCTGATGCATGTTTTCTTTGATATAATCTTTGATATTATAAATTTATATAGCTAGATTTAAGTGCTTTTTATCCCATGGAGTAAATGGGATCCGTTATCTCATTAGAATTATGCTTATAATTTTTCATGAAAATCATGCAACATATTACTAAATTATTTATAAGAACCATGCATTATATGAACTATGTACCTACATAGGTTTTTCTTTCCTGTTTTTGTCGTTTCTTTGAATCGCAAAATCATGTATCTCACAAATTATGTATTTTATACATGTTTGTTTGTTTTCATTTTTTACCTCAGCCTGATGAAGGGCATGCTTTCTGCCCGAAACGTTGTTTCAGTTTCAAAAAGGACCACTATGTCCGGCTAATAAAAATGAAAATCAATTAACCAAATTTGGAGTGCTGTCTAAATTGCTGAATATTTACATGTTCCAAGAGGTGGAGCCAGGAACATACTGAGACGTGCACCCAAACCAGTCAGTAAAGATAGAGTGCTGTGATCATTACGAGATTCCAAAGGCCATGTGCATGAGGCCTTACAGTAATATTCCTTTGAAGAGATTTTTCTGAGCCAAGAGACTATCAATTTACTGATAACAGAAGAACAGTTTTCTCGTATGCAGAAGCTGACAATATGTGATAGAACTACATGACTTGCTGTATGTGATCTTCAGTAGTAACACTGCATGCATTGACAGTGGATGTGTAAACTCTCATTCCAGATGGCAATTTTAGCACCATTGGCTGCAATTTTCAGAAGAGGTGCTAAGCACAAATCCTACGCTGACAATAAACTAGAGCAGGGCAACCTTCAGAATTAAAAAGCTCTTGACACAATCGTTGAAGTAATTATATTTTATTTTAAATAAAGATCTACACAAATCCTAGTCTGTTTTATTCTTCAATTTATGGGCAGATGGATATAGTGTAATGTTTCCTACGAACAGCCATTTCAAGCCACGGAGAGGCAGCCGGTGGTGTTTTTAAATGGGATCACTGGCAGAAAAGTGCCCTTCATTTCATCAACTCGAAAAGCTCCACTGATGGTGTTTTTGCTATATACAGTGAAAGTTCTGTAAGGGCTATTCACACATCCATAAATCACAGTCATGTGTTGTCCATGTTCTCCATGGATAGTGCATGTACGCATTGATTTAAATGTGTTTATTCACACATCAGTGGGTCAGTGGAAAAAACAACAGTCATGCACTACTTTAGTCCATGTTGCAGAGTAAACACATCTATTGTTCTATCATAACCATTGGCAGAACATGGATAGTATCAGTGTTTTGTCAGTGGTTTTTCAATTGCCATTGGTAGGAGATTTTCTGGAAATCCCTCAGTTTAGCAGAGCACATGAAAAATGGATGGGCAGAGGGCAGAAAACAGACAAACAGACCCTTCACTTGCATCTTCGCGGATGACACTGACCATCTTCTCACAGACATAGATGTGTGAATAAGGCCTAAGTCAACCACCCAATACTGCTATGAAAGATGGACTTCTACAGGGGTAGTTTTCACAAAGATAAGGCTAAAGGCCCTGTCGCACAGATTAATGATCAAAGAAATTATTGGGAGTGGACTTTCTTAAGAACGCTTGTTCTCAATAATTGCCCTGTGTAAAGTTGCCGCTGATCACCAGATGATTGAGCAAAAGCTTGTTTATTGGGCGAAAGCATCAGGGATGCGGACACATAAATTGTTTCTGGGAAGCAGATTATGGTGTATGAAAAATGATCGGTTGCCCAGAAACAATGAATCTGTAATAAAATAGTGATCGCCCGTCACCATACAACGTGGATGATTTCTGTATGTATCTCTCACCTTCTCTGATGAACAGGCAAATATCGGGAACAAATGAGCCATTCCTGATAAGGACTATTCAGTTGGCCAGTGTAAAAGGGGCTTTAATATACATCAGATATCACAGACAAAAGTAGTGTATATTGGGGAGGCTTCACTGGACATACAATTGTTCAGCTGTTAATTATATTCCCTGAACGTTCATTCCCGATAATTGCCCACTCACTAGCTGTATTTACATTATTTACATGCAGCAGTGATCAGGAGTTTATGTGACTGATCATTACTATAATCATTGATCATTCATTCCATACAGTTTCCTTGTGAGTAGCACATTCCTGTTTACACAGAGCACTGTGCTGCCAATGAAAAAGGATTTTATTTGCTGCATAAAATATGTAATAACCATTTGTTGCTTAATTGGTGGGATCTTTCCATTGGGCAGGTATTTCTTGCCCTGGTCTGTTTCAGTCAGGTGTCCAACAGATAAGCGCTATGCCCTAACACTGGCATAAGCGGAGCACTCCTGCCTAATCCCTGTCCTAACTCTACTCTGACACTCTACGTACCTTACAATGCTCCTATGCGTTTCGCCAGATGCAGGAGTCGGGCTCATCGGGGAGTCTATTGTCTCGAGGTTAGGGTATGTTGGTTAGAAAGCTATAGATGCAGCAACAAGTTGCCAACGCTGCAGCTCTCATTCTATACAGAAAACTCCACTCTTATTGGGAGATCATTGGCCACTGTGATGCTGTCCTTACTAATTAGACAGTGTTTACAGCCGTGAAGTTGACTCCCTCTTGTGCACTGAGCTGCACACAGGGGCGGACTGGGGCAGTGGGGCATGTGAGGGGTACAGTGATTGGCTGCGATAGTCACTGGCAATATCTGGGCACGTCACTTTCCATGCCACAGTCAGCTGCAGACCACTGAGGACAGTGATTAAGTGCAGCAGTGGTTTAGGGTAGGGTCATTTGCTTCACCCTCAAAAGCCAGACACTGTAGCCACCAAGCCACACCCCAATTTAACATGTCACGCCCATATCAGAAAGCCACGCCCCAGTTGCTTGGGAAGGGAGGGGGAATAGACCTGGAACATGGTAAGGTGAGCTGCACTGGGGCCGGGAGTGCTGCTCTCCCCCTCAGTCAGCCAAAGAGAGCCATGTCAGCTGGCTCTAGGGACTGACTGGGGGTCAGAGAAGCCTCAGTCAGTTAATATGTTGGTTCAGCTCACGCTCAGACAGCGCAATGCTGCTGTCTAAGCATGAGCTGCTGAAAGGGAGGACATCCCTGCGTCTGTCTAGGCCCTGTCCCGGATGGAGGACAGGGAGCCAGAAAACCGGACTGTCCGGCCTAAAACCAGACAACTGGACACCCTAGTTAAAGTATAACTGTCATATATATTTTTTTGGGGAGTATTGGATTGTGGTGATTAATATCTCCTTGGTGGCCCTATTTCAACTTCTCACTGTGTATTCAATTACCCCTTAATTCCACAGTTTTGCTCCCTGTACTGCCTACTTTTACCTGTGCTTAAAATAGGGTTGCTATGCAGGGTCCGTCTATGTGTTGAAGGACGGAGGACACAGAAGCACGCAGCGTGCAAGGCCAAGGTCAGATTACAGACAGCCAGGGACTGTAAGTAAATGATTAAAGCCAGGTCCTCCCCAGCAGCTGATAACAGTGCCTGGGATGTGTGCACTTCTCCCTGTCCCTGCGCTTGGCAGACGTTCCCTCACTCAGCAGAGCTGGAGAAGTAGAGTTGAAGCAGCGCAGACCAGGGAAGGGAGATCTGCCGTCTGCTCAGTGTATAAATGAAAGCAACATGTGGTAAGAGGACCCCTTTGTGCTGCAGGAGATTAACCCTTTAGGGGGGAGGGCTCTGGTTACTGACACTTTTGGGGGGCTAGTGTTACTGGCTAGTGAGGGCAGGCGGGATTAGCCTCAGGGTGAGGGCAGTGGCGGCCATCTTAACTGAATAGTGAAATTGCAGTTTTATGCAGACTGGTTGCTAAGGGCTGAATCTTATTAAATATGGGGTAAGTCAGTCTAATAGTAACTGATTCTGGTGAGATAAAGTCATGGGCAAACAAGACCTCTGAAAGTCATTTGGGAATACCAGAATATAATTTTCATTAATGAGATCATAAATACAGACTGGAATTATTTTTGAAGTCAGGTTTGGTGTCTCAATTAATTTAGGGGTCTGAAGTCTGTATCAATTTATTTTGAGGTGTCTGGTGGTTTGAGCTGTCTGAACAAGAGAAACCCCTCAGAAATGACCCCATTTTAAAAAGTAGATCCGTTACAGCATGCATCTAGTGGTGTAGTGCAAAATTTTTATAGGACAAAATAATGGTTATATATGGTTTTCTTCAAATTATTAAAACATTTTCACACAACATGAAAGAAAAAATATTTTTAAATGGGTAGCTCTGATACTGTTTTAAAAATACGCCACATCCTTATCTTTGTGGTGCATACAGATGAGAAGTGAAGCTGTGCACTTATAAGGGAAGCAGATTTCTAAAAAGGTATTTGCCTGTACATATGACTATGTCTGGCTAACAAAGCAGTTGTCCTACTTATTTTAATGCGACTGTGGACAGCATTCTGGTTTGACGTAGAAAAAAAATGATTGTGGAAAAACCATCTGCAGGAACAGTAATGGGTCATTAACCCCTAAAATGCTGTCAGAGGTCCACCAAAAACAAATCCTTAATAAATCCCTCAGTGTACTGGTAAGGAAGAACTAAATTATCAGAAATCCTCCAAATAAAAAAGTATCATGCCCATATCACAACAATGTGAATTGCAATTAACCCGTAGAGGACCCGCACCGTACATGTATGGCGCAGATGTCCGTGACTTAAGGACCAGGCAGGAGCTGCGCCCGTCCGATCAGCGACAGGGGTCCGGCAGTCACTGATAGCCGGACCTCTGCTGCATGCACTGACATCTGTGAAATCAATCGCCCAAAAAATAAAAAAACTATGGCTCAGAATATGGAGACACTAAAACATTGTTTTTTTGGGCTTTAAAAATGCTGTTATTGTGTAAAACGTAAGAAAAAAAGTATACATATTAGGTATTGTCGCATCCGTAATAACCTGCTCTATAAAAATATCACATGATCTAATCCCTCGGGTGAACCCCGTAAAAAAAAATTTAAAAAAGGATTTAAAAAAAGCCACAAAATAGTGCCAATCAAACCGTCATCTCATCCTGCAAACATGATACCCTACCTAAGATAATTGCCCAAAAACCGTCATCTCATCCTGCAAAAATGATATCCTACCTAAGATAATTGCCCAAAAACTGAAAAAACTATGGCTTTCAGAATATGGAGGCACTAAAACATGTTTTTATTTTTTTTCAAAAATGAAATCATTGTGTAAAACTTACATAAATAAAAAAAAGTAGACATATTATGTATCGCCGCGTCCATAACGACCTGCTCTATAAAATATCACATGAATTATCCCCTCAGGTGAATACTGAAAAAAAAAGGTGTAAAAACAGCCATTTTGTGTCACTTTACATCACAAAAAGTGTAATAGCAAGCGATCAAAAAGTCATACGCACCCCAACATAGTGCCAATCAAACCGTCATCTCATCCCGCAAAAATCATCCCCTACCTAAGATTATCGCCCAAAAACTGAAAAAACTATGGCTCTCAGACTATGGAGACACTAAAACATTATATTTTTTGTTTCAAAAATGAAATCATTGTGTAAAACTTACATAAATAAAAAAAGTTGACATATTCAGTGCTCCAGACTAAAAAAAAACCTAGTAGCCATTGGCTCCTGAACTGAAAAATTTAGGAGCCAAATCTAATTTTTAGTCGCCAAATCGAAACCGAATCAAAATTTTGGTATCGTGACAACGCTACGCCGATCAGATCGGCGTAGGGTTGTTTTGATACCAAAATTTTGATTCGCTTTCGTCACCATAAAAAAGTATTGCGATACTCAATACCGCGCAAAAAAAAAAAAAACAACACCAAAAAAAGCCGCGTGCATTTCGCATTTTATGAAACATTTGGCCCATAATAGAACAGTCCTATCCTATTTTTTGGGGTGACAAAGTGACTAAAAAATGGCGAATGCTCACCGCATAGGAGATATTTTTTAATAATTTAATAGTTTGGACAGTGCTATGTAATATGTTTATTTATTGTTTATATATTTTATATGTAAAATTGGGAAAGGCGGGATTTAAACTTAATATTTTAGGGTACTTTCACACTAGCGTTTTTCTTTTCCGGCATAGAGTTCCGTCACAGGGGCTCTATACCAGAAAAGAACTGATCAGGCATATCCCCATGCATTCTGAATAGAGAGTAATCAGTTCAGGATGCATCAGGACGTCTTCAGTTCAGTCATTTTGACTGATCAGGCAAAAGATAAAACCACAGCATGCTACGGTTTTATCTCCGGCGAAAAAAACTGAAGATTTGCCTGAATGCCGGATCCAGCATTTTTTCCCATAGGAATGTATTAGTGCCGAATCTGGCATTCAAAATACCGGAATGCACCTGCACTAAATCCGGACCCATTCACTTCTATGGGGCTGTGCACATGAGCGGTGATTTTCACACATAACTTGTGCGTTGCGTGAAAATCGCAGCATGCTCTATGTTGTGTGTTTTTCACGCAACGCAACCCCCATCGAAGCTAATGGGGCTGCGTGAAAATCGCAAGCATCCGCAAGCAAGTGCGGATGCGGTGCGATTTTCACTCATGGTTTCTAGGATGAAAGTCTATTCACTATTATTTTCCCTTATAACATGGTTATAAGGGAAAATAATAGCATTCTTTAATACAGAATGCATAGTAGAAGGTCAATATAATAAACATTGGTGGTGCAGTGCGCCCCCCAACACCCCAGTATGATTAATATTGGTGGCGCAGTGCGCCCCCCCAATATAAGAAACATTGGTGGCGCAGTGCGCCCCCAACACCCCAGTATAATAAACATTGGTGGCGCAGTGTGCCCCCTCAATATAATAAACATTGGTGGCGCAGTGCATACCCCAGTATAATAAACATTGGTGGCGCAGTGTGCCCCCCTCAATATAATAAACATTGGTGGCGCAGTGCGCACCCCCCCAACGCCCCAGTATAATAAACATTGGTGGCGCAGTGTGCCCCCCCTCAATATAATAAACATTGGTGGCGCAGTGCGCACCCCCCAAACACCCCAGTATAATAAACATTGGGGGGCGCAGTGTGCCCCCCTCAATATAATAAACATTGCTGGCGCAGTGCGCACCCCCCCAACACCCTAGTATAATAAACATTGGTGGCGCAGTGTGCCCCCCCTCAATATAATAAACATTGGTGGCGCAGTGCGCCCCCCCCCCCCAATATAATGAACATTGGTGGCGCAGTGGGCAGTGCCAATGAGGGTTAAAAAAATAAATAAAAAAATTAACTCACCTCCTCCAATTGATTGTCTCATGTTCTTTCTTCAGGACCTGTCAAAGGACCTGTGGTGACATCACTGTGCACATCACATGATACATCACATGATTCATCACCATGGTAATGGACCATGTGATGAGCTCAGTGATGTCACCACAGGTCCTGAAGAAAGAACAGGAGACTGGCAGCTACGCGATCAACTGGAGGAGGTGAGTTCATTTTTTTAAATTATTTTTTAACCCTCATTGGCACTTCCCACTGAGCCAATGTTTCTTATATTGGGGTGTTGGTGGGGGGGGGGGCACTGTGCCACCAATGTTTCTTATACTGGGGTGTTGGGGGGCACACTGTGCCACCAATGTTTATTATACTGGGGTGTTGGGGGGGCACACTGTGCCACCAATGTTTCTTATACTGGGGTGTTGGGGGGGCGCACTGTGCCACCAATGTTTCTTATACTGAGGTGTTGGAGGGGCACACTGTGTAAATAATGTTTTTAAATTTTTGATTTTGTTCTATCAGGGATTTTTAAAATGAGATTTACACTAGAAATTGCTAATTTCTTATCCTGTCCTGCTATCTGGTGGCCAAAATAAGATTTGCAGCATGAATACAAAGCCTCGTCAGCGAGGCTTACAGTATTCAGCGCAACTACCGTTGCCCACATTGGCCGAACGTGGCATCAGTAGGAAGCCCGGAAGCGCGAGCATTATTGCCAGTCACGGTAATTAGCCGCAGGTCTCTGCTGTTTGAAACAGTAGAGATCTGCCAGCCATGGCAACCGCTGCACATCCAAGCGGGCGCCATGTTTACACATTGCTCCAGCGCCGTACATGTATGGCGCTGGTAGAGAACGGGTAAATGAGAGCTGTGATATACTGTATCAAACAGCGATCGTGTAATCAGAGACTGCTTGTTAGGGTCTCTGATCATTGCCCCAAGTCCGGAGCTTAAGCACTAACTTGGGATGAAGTGCCATGGTAAAAGGCAGTGCCCCAGCCCAAGACCCTTTAGTGAGCGCCATAAAAAGGCATAAGGGTTAAAGAAGTTTTCTGGAACTTATATATTGATGACCTATCCTCATAAAAGCTCATCTATATCAGATCGGTGGGGGTCTGACAACCTGCACTGCCACAGATCAGCTGCTGCAATGGACAGAAGGCTCAGTTCAATGTGTGGTTTCCAATACTGGCATACTGCAGCTTCTCTCCTATTCACTTGAAATGGAGCCGGCAGCAGTATCTCAGCGTGGCCACTACACAGTAGATGGAAGCTTGGGGCAGATTTATTAAACTGCTTTCCATTGCCACCAATCACAGTGCAGCTTCATTATTCAAGAGGAGAATATGAAATGAAAGCTGTGCCGTATGGACAACAAAGACGGTTTACAGTTTCATAAATTTGCCTCCTTGTGCTTCCATCTGCCTCCACTGTATAGTGTGAGTTGCCGATGGCTGCCAAAAACTGCTGAATAGTAGGGGGTGCCGGATGTTGCACCCCCACCAACCTTAAGATAGGCCATAAATATCTATGTACTGGAAAATCCCTTTAAAAGCTAGTCACTGCCAATGACTTGCTAGTCTGCCTTAACCCCAGAAGCATTTTCATTCCGTCGTATTTTCCCTTGTGACCTTACTAGTAAATCTTCAGTATTACAAAGTAGCTGTGTAACCTTTATAAATAAGTAGGCACTTCAGCAGCTAAGCAATTACCTCGCCGTCCTCCATAGATTAGCAATCCTGCCGTTCACATCAGCTCGGTGCCATATGGACACAGCACTTGTATTACGCTATGTGAAGTAAATTGAAACATTACAGCATTACAAGCTAATCATATCCTACTAAACCACCAGTAAATGTGTAACGCAGCCGACACGTGCTGCGCTTCTACAGGCTCAGATGATTTTAAACATCCATTTGGTAAAATGATCATACGCTGCTTCACAAAGTGCACTCTCTTCATGCAATATATTTTTATCTCAATGGGATGTCTGTTTACTCACATTTTGTTGCCCTGTAACCATTTATCAACTAAAATAGTCACGGCGACTCGAGGATCCTGGAAATAGAATTGTTACTTAGGACAGCCAAGAATAGATGGAGCAGTGACAGGATGGAAACATGGCTTAGCGCTTTGCTATGGATCATGTATGTCGGTCTTTTAGAAATTAAAGGGTCTATAAACTAAACATAACATAAACCATGTCTCATGTCTCTTGACGAGCCAGGCGCAGTGGAGTTTTCTAAAAGTAGATGTGCCAAATTGCATCCAATCTTGCTGTAATTTACAACAAGGTCTAGGTTCACTGACATTAGGAAATGTGTGCCAATTTGTAGTAATGGGCAGTGGGGGGAGGGGAGAGCGGTCTGCCCCGGGTGCCAGCTCTCAGGGGGTGCCAGAAACGATGAGCATTACAATTAATCCAGATGGAAAGGCTCATTGCTGGACAGGGGTAGCTGCCGTCTTGTCACTCCCTGACTGCCCCCGGCGCTCCATCTCTCCCACACTGAATAGTGAAGTAGGAAGCCTTCTCCTTCTGCTCCCTGCTCCAGCATTCAGCTCTACAGACACAGATTGCGCTGCTGGCCTGTGTGGGAGGAGCCTGCAGCCCGGGAATCTGCCTGTGCTCCTCCCACACAGCGCTGCAGCGCTATCTGTGTCTGCAGGGGAGAGCTGGATGTGAGCATCAGAAACAGAACAAGGTAAGTAGTTACTGTTTTTGTTTTTTGTTTAACATTGAGGGGGCACAGAGGGCATTACTACTATGAAGGGGGCACAATGTACATTACTACTGTGAAGGGGACACAGAGGGCATTACTGCTGTTCTGTTAAGGGGCCTAACTGTTATGGCACAGAGGTCACTGCTACTGTGAAGGGGGCACAGAGGGCATTACTACTGTGAAGGGGGCACAGAGGGCATTACTACTGTGAAGGGGCACAAAGGGCATTACTACTGTGAAGGGGCATAACTGTTATTGGGCACAGAGGGCATTACTACTGTGAAGGGGGAACAGAGGGCATTACTACTATGTAGGGGTATAACTGGTTTGGGGGCACAGAGAGGACGTTACTACTGTAAGGGAGCACAGAGGGCATTACTATTGTGAAGGGGCATAAGTGTTATGGGGGCACAGTGACAGCATAACTACTCTGAATGAGGCACAAAGAGGGCATAACTACTCTGAAGGTGCACAGAGAGAACATAACTACCGTGAAGGGGGCACAAGGAAGGCATTACTACTGTGAAGGAGGCACAGGGGCACAATGAAGAGATAAGTATTTTGATGGGGACACAATATGGACATAAGTACTGTGAAGGTTGTACAATGAGGACATAAAACTGTGAAGGGGCACAGTGTGGGCATAACTACTGTGAGGGGGTACAATGTGGATATTATTAAACTATTACTAGCTATATAATACTGACTCTATATACAGTGCAATGGCTAAGGGCCTTCAAAGTCACAAAAATGCAAGAAGTAGACACAGAGCGGCTGTAGATTTACTTCACCCACTCACTAGACAGGTCCAGAAACTTGCCTTACTTAACCGACAGGGAAAAGGAACATCAAAGAAATCACTGAGAGGAAAATAAATGTGAAATCTATGCTCCTTTGGCCTCATGCACACGGCCGTTGTTTTGGTCCGTATTTTTGGCGGCTCGGATGCGGACCTATTCACTTCAATGAGGCCGCAAAAGATTTGGACAGCACTCCGTGTGCTGTCTGCATCCGTAGCTCCGTTCAGTGGCCCCGCAAAAAAAATATAACATGTCCTAATCTTGTCCGTGCTTTTGCGGACAAGAATAGGCATTTATATTGAAGGCTGTCCGTGCCGTTCCGCAAATTGCGGAACGTGCATGGACGCCATCAGTGTTTTGCGGATCCACGATTTGCGGACTGCAAAACACACCACGGTCGTGTGCATGAGGCCTTTCTGGAGCAGAATGAGGGTAACATTCAGCATGTGAAGCAAACCAAAGCTTAGAATTTTTTTGTTTCATTTAATGCGGCTAAATTGTCTGTAGTCATCAAATGTAAAATCTACATCACATTAGTGCCTTTTTGGTAAGCAATGTGCATCTGGATGATGGGGCTGAGCCTGGTGATGCAAATATTTCAGTGCCACACGCAGAGGAAATGTCCCTGGAACATTGGGAGGCTTTGGTGGCACCCAGGAGATTTGCCAACGTCTCTAGGAGTCTCCTTTTTTTTCTAGGATATTCTCAGGTGTTTCGGGAGAGTTGACAAGTATGTGCAAAGACCATCATAACAAGTCATCACATCACACCCATGTAGTAAAAAACAAGCAACATAAAATGTTTTAAATTGTTGTTTTATCATGAGAAGTCACCAGCATTCTTTTGTGGTTTACTAAAAGATCATCTGTCAGCAGGATCAACCCCATTAAATGCAATATCCTGCTTAATAAAACATCTTTCTTGCCGCGGTCCATTGCGGCAGTTAATCTAAAAAAGTTTTTTAAAATAGGGCTTACAGTAAGTGCACTGAGGGTGGGCCCTGGCTACTCAATGCACCTTAGATACTTTTTGTTTCCCTGGACACTCCCTTCCACCCAGTAGTGTCATGATCAAGGTTGCAGGGGGTGTGTCAAGCAGGAAAGGTGGGCTTGGGCCTGCCCAGATATCCAAGTAAACCTTCAACTGTATCTGCATCTTCAAGATTCAATTCCTCTTGAAAGCTGTGTCTCCCTGCCCCGCCACTTAATCTGGTATGCCACAGCCTGCTATGGGCCTGTGGCTTACCATCAGATGTCCAGAGGTTGAGCTCTATGGAGCTTGAGAGCATCATCAAGCTGATGTCAGGCAGTACAATGACCTCACTGCATCACACCGCCTGCGCAGGCAATTCACAAGTGGGAGGAAGTGGACGCTCATTGTCTGAGCAGGGTTAGGTAGTTTCTAAACTTTTATTTTTATTGTTGCAAAGGGCACACAGTGGGGGCATTTCTATTATAATAGGACACAGTATTCTAACGGGGCACAGTGGTGGACATTAACATTATAAGGAGCATGGCAGAGGGGGGGAGGCGGGGGCAGCACAGGGCACCAGCACAATATGTAATGCCTGCAAGGTAAATTTGTGTTTCCCATTATCTTCTTTTATATCTGCATATTTCTTTTTGACATACTTAATGTCTACCTTTATGGGATTTTTTTTTTCTAAATAAAAGGTTATAAATTCTGTGCTGAATACATTCTCAATATATTTAATTAGAAAAAAAATTCTAGTAAAAGAAATACATTTTAAGCATAACATGTTGACTTCTTGCAGCCACCACTAGAGGGAGCTAAAGATGTTACTGCATACTGCTATAGTTCAAAGTATAATTACTAGCCATGAGATAAGCCCCAAAGGGTTGTACCAATCACACCATGTTTTTGTTGCTGGTAAAACCCTTTCTTCCTCAGTCCAAAAGTCAATTCTGTTTTACTGATCTCACAGTAAAATTGACAACATGCTTCAACAGACTCTGTCACACTCTCCAGAATTCTCACCCCACTTACATACTTTCCAACTTTGATGCAATTACTTAACAGGCTTCTATTCACCGCACAACCTGCTTTCATTACTTCGTTCTCTTTGAACTTCCATCTGACTAATTATCATAGTTCTCATCTCCCGCTTATCATTCTGTATCAGATATTTCCAATCTCCTTCTTCATTGAAGCATGCAATTATGTTTTTTACCTTAACAAGGTTGTCCAGGATTTTGGCGTTGATGGCCTTTTCTCAGGAAAAGCCATCAATATGAGATGGGCTGGTATCGACACCCCGCACTCCCACCAATCAGCTGTTCTGAATTATCTCCGGTGATGGAACCACACAGCTCCGTCCATTGTGTACTTAAAGGGAGTCTGTCACCACATTTGACCATATTAGACAGATCCTATAGCGTTATATGTGCCACCCAGCAGTTAAAAACGGTACCTTTGTTGCATATAACCGAGTCTTCTTTCTGCCAAAAATGAACTTTGAAGATTGTGTAAACGAGCCCTCTCAAGTGCCCAGGGCGGTGTCTCAATCTTTCGAGCCCAAGACCGGACCTCCCTAACGGCTCATAACCCTGCCCTCCTTGTGCCTGTGACCGCCCGTTTACTCCCCTCCCCTCGCCTTTTCCATTGCGGCTGCGCGGACAAATTCGTAGCCGGCGCATGCGCAGTAGGTATTGCGATGCCCTGCCAGGACCGGGCATCGCATTGCGCATGCGCCAGCTACGAGTCTCGTAGCTGGCGCATGCGCAATGCGATGCCCGGTCCTGGCAGGGCATCGCAATACCTACTGCGCATGCGCCGGCTACGAATTTGTCCGCGCAGCCGCAATGGAAAAGGCGAGGGGAGGGGAGTAAACGGGCGGTCACAGGCACAAGGAGGGCAGGGTTATGAGCCGTTAGGGAGGTCCGGTCTTGGGCTCGAAAGATTGAGACACCGCCCTGGGCACTTGAGAGGGCTCGTTTACACAATCTTCAAAGTTCATTTTTGGCAGAAAGAAGACTCGGTTATATGCAACAAAGGTACCGTTTTTAACTGCTGGGTGGCACATATAACGCTATAGGATCTGTCTAATATGGTCAAATGTGGTGACAGACTCCCTTTAAGCTCGCTGGATGCTACAGCACAGCTCCCATTAAAGGGGTTTTCTCAAGAGGCAGTTTTGTACTTACCTGCTCCCAGCGAGCCCTCCACTTCCTGGTTTCGGCAGGGGGCGGGCTCCATCTTCATTGATGTCTTCTCCCGGCCAGTATAGTATACTTGCCAGGAAGAAGTCACCAGGGCGCATGCGCGGACTCGGCGTGCGCGTTCAGTACAGCACGCGGCCGGGAGAAGAAAATAAGTCGTCTGCGCACGCGCGGCCACCGCGATTCCTGAGAAGAGCGGTGGCCGTAACCAGGGGAGACGGAAGACAACAGTCAGGTAAGTATAGGTTTATTTTTTTCTAAGAGGTGGGGATTTGTTAATGAAATATATTTAGAAAAATGATCACTGTTAAATCATTAACAGATTTAACAGTGATCATTAAGATGATAATACCCCTTTAAAGTAAGTGGGAGCAACACTGCAGTTACTGCTATCTATCTATCTATCTATCTATCTATCTATCTATCTATCTATCTACAGTATCTATCTTTCCTTATCGTCCTATAGGCAGCACAACACAAAGGGTTAATGTTTTGCTCCTCCCATTTAGGATAGAAGATAAATCATTAGTAAATCAGACTAATTAACCCCCCTATAAAGGAGGGCACACCCACTAGTTAATTTTTTTCTTCTGTCTAGGACAATGAAGCTCACACATACAGAGGCTGCTGTTGTTGTTGCGAAGGTCAGTATGGTTGTTAAAGGGAACCCGTCACGTGTATTTTGTGTATAGAGCTGAGGAGATGGGTTGCTAGATAATCACTAGCACATCCGCAATACCCAGTCCCCATAGCTCTGTGTGCTTTTATTGTGTAAAAAAAAAGAAAAAAGATTTTCCTCCTCCATGCTTGAGAGATGAGTCCAGCGTTCTCTGACTCTGAGCCCAGCCACGCCCACTGTGAAGGAGCCCAGCACCACCCGCATCCTCCGAATCTCCTCCTTGCTCCCCGACGTCACAAAGCTAGAGCGTCGTAATCTCGTGATGCGCGAGCTAGCGCATGCGCAGTTCGTTCCCTGAGGCTGATGCCAGCACAGGGAAGGAACACTATGCCGACACTGCGGATGCGCTAGCTCGCACATCGGGAGATTACGGCGCTCTAGCTTTGTGACTTCGGGGAGCAAGGAGGAGATACGGAGGATGCGGGGCAGTGCTGGGCTCCTTCACAGTGGGCATGGCTGGGCTCCGGAAATGTTAGTAGCCTAATTTACATATATAAAATCGTTTTTTTTGACACAATAAAAGCACACAGAGCTATGGGGACTGGGTATTGCGGATGTGCTAGCGACGATCTAGCAGCCCATGTCCTCAGCTCTATACCCAAAATCCAAGTGGCAGGTTCCCTCTAAGCCTGATATTATATAGCTGGAAGTGGTTTCCAGAATATCATATGAGGTGCTGGAAGAGAGTCCATTGTTATTTGCATGTTACGGAGCTGGAGGTGTGCTCCAAAGTTAACTGCAGGTCATTACTGAACTGGAAATGGGTTCCAGAGTTATATGCATGTTATAGAGGCTGGAGGGTTACTCCAGAAATAACTGAATAACATTACTGATCTGGAAGTAGTTCCAGGATTTATTTTTCCCATCGGGGATTTACATGGGAGGAGTGAGCTGAGATTTATCTTGGAGGTTCCTGGTGAGTTTCTCATGTGCATCGGGTGTTCCCTGCAAACGATCTACAGTCAGGTCCATAAATATTGGGACATCCACACAATTCTAACATTTTTTGCTCTATACACCACCACAATGGATTTGAAATGAAACAAACAAGATGTGATTTAACTGCAGACTGTCCGCTTTAATTTGAGGGTATTTACATCCAAATCAGGTGAACGGTGTAGGAATTACAACAGTTTGCATATGTGCCTCCCACTTGTTAGGTGACCAAAAGTAATGGGACAGAATAGTATTCATAAATCAAACTTTTACTTTTTAATACTTACGGTAGTTGCAAATCCTTTGCAGTCAATTACAGCCTGAAGTCTGGAACGCATAGACATCACCAGCCGCTGGGTTTCATCCCTGGTGATGCTCTGCCAAGCCTCTATTGCAACTGTCTTCTGCTCAATCAGATTCAGGTCAGGTGATTGACTTGGCCATTGCATAACATTCCACTTCTTTCCCTTAAAAAACTATTTGGTTGCTTTTGCAGCATGCTTTGGGTCATTGTCCATCTGCACTCTGAAGCACCGTCAAATAAGTTCTGAAGCATTTGGCTGAATATGAGCAGATAATATTGCCCGAAACACTTCAGAATTCATCCTGCTGCTTTTGTCAACAGTCACATCATCAATAAATACAAGAGAACCAGTTCCATTGGCAGCCATACATGCCCACGCCATAACATTACCACTACCATGCTTAACTGATGAGGTGGTTTGCTTAGGATCATGAGCAGTTCCTTTCCTTCTCCATACTCTTCTCTTCAGATCACTCTGGTACAAGTTGATCTTGGTCTCATCTGTCCAGAGGATGTTGTTCCAGAACTGCGAAGGCTTTTTTAGATGTCGTTTGGCAAACTCTAATCTATCCTTCCTATTTTTGAGGCTCACCAATGGTTTATATCTTGTGGTGAACCCTCTGCATTAACTCTGGTGAAGTATTCTCTTGATTGTTGACTTTGACACACATACACCTACCTCCTAGAGAGTGTTCTTGATCTGGCCAACTCTTGTGAAGGGTGTTTTTTTCGCCAGGAAAATAATTCTTCAGTCATCCACTACAGTTGTTTTCCGTGGTCTTTTGGGTCTTTAGGTGTTGCCGAGCTCACCGGTGCGTTCCTTCTTTTTAAGGATGTTCCAAGCAGTTGTTTTAGCCACACCTAATGTTTTTGCTATCTCTGATGGGTTTGTCTTGTTTATTTCAGCCTAATGATGGCTTGCTTCACTGATAGTGACACCTCTTTGGATCTCATCTTGAGAGTTGACAGCAAAAGATTCCAAATGCAAATAGCACACTTGAAATGAACTCTGGACCTTTTATCTGCTCATTGTAATTGAGATAATGAGGGAATAACACACACCTGACCATGAAACAGCTGAGATGCCAAATGTCCCATTACTTTTGGTTCCTTAACAAGTGGAAGGCACATATGCAAACTGTTGTAATTCCTACACTGTTCACCTGATTTGGATGTAAATACCCTCAAATTAAAGCTGACAGTCTGCAGTTAAAGCACATCTTGTTCATTTAATTTCAAATCCATTGTGGTGGTGTATAGAGCCAAAAATGTTAGAATTGTGTCGATGTCCCAATATTTATGGACCTGACTGTATGTATGTTTCAGGGTGTGTCCCTGTGAGAAGTGCCGGTTTGGCTGTTACAAGCACTGTTATTGCCTTTAGGTTTGCAGCAGTGTCTCCGTCTCAGGAGCCATTTTGGAGTAGAAGTATCCTGGTGCAGCTGAGCTAAACTTGATGAGTAACATGTTAAGTAAAAAATGGCACAAGGTTGACTATCTCTTTCAATGTATTTCTTTAGTCTGTCAAAATGGTATGAAATAACTCTTTGCCATGTGTTATCAGAGTTGTTTTTAGCTCAGCTATATTTGTGGTTCTGCACAGTGTGAGATATTACTGCAGCAGCGGAATCACAGCAGCTATAAGGCCTCTTTCACATGGGCATTGTGGGAAAAGGTGCGAGTGCGTTGCGGGAACATGCGCGATTTTTCTGCGCGAGTCCCAAACATTGTAATGTGTTTTGCACTCGCGTGAGAAAAAATCGGCATGTTTGGTATCCAAACCCGAACTTCTTCACAGAAGTTTGGGCTTGGGATCGGTGTTCTGTAGATTGTATTATTTTCCCTTATAACATGGTTATATGGGAAAATAATAGCATTCTGAATACAGAATGCATAGTACAATAGCACTGGAGGATTTAAAAAAAATAATTAAACTCACCTTAATCCACTTGATCGCGCAGCCCAGCTTCTCTTCTGTCTTCTTATTTGCTGTGTGCAGGAAAAGGACCTGTGGTGACGTCACTCCGGTCATCACATGGGCCATCACATGATCCATCACCATGGTAAAAGATCATGTGACGGACCATGTGATGACCGGAGTGACGTCACCACAGGTCTTTTTCCTGCACACAGCAAATAAGAAGACAGAAGAGAAGCCGGGCTGCGCGATCAAGTGGATTAAGGTGAGTTTAATTATTTTTATTTTATTTTTTAACCCCTCCAGTGCTATTGTACTATGCATTCTGTATTCAGAATGCTATTTTCCCTTATAACCATTTTATAAGGGAAAATAATAAAGATCGGGTCTCCTAGCAACCGTATGTGAAAATCGCACCGCATCCGCACTTGCTTGCGAATGCTAGCGATTTTCACGCAGCCCCATTCACTTCTATGGGGCCTGCGTTGCGTGAAAAACGCACAAAATAGAGCTTGCTGCGATTTTCACGCAACGCACAAGGATCCTGGGTCTTGGAATGGCTCATATGTAGCTTTTATGTATGTGTTAGCGAATTATGTTACGATTACAAAAATCTGCAAAGAATCCCATAAAGCCATAAATGTTATTACTGGTATGTGCACCAACTGTGGACAATGTAGGAGATGTCTGCACTATTGCCTCCCAGCTGTAGGTCTCCAGTGCAGACATGGTGCAGAGATTGTGGAATGGTTTACTTGTCAGCGGTCAGAAGTAGAGATAAGCAAATCGAAGTTGATGAAGTAGAATTCGATTCGAATTTAAAGAAAAATTTGAGTTGCACCAAATTTACTCACGCTTCATGGTAACAAATCACATTTTTTCCTAAAATGGCTGCTGCACGTGTTAGGACATGGAAGAAGGAACTCTGGGAGCGAGGGATCACCCACAATTCCATGCATGGAGCCATTCAGCAGCCAGCTAGCCCTGTGATGTCACAGCCCTATAAATAGCCTCAGCCATCTTGGATTCATCCATTTTCCAGTGTACTTAGTGCAGGGAGAGATGTCAGCAGGCGCTAAAGACAGTGAACAGCCACTGAAACGGCAGGTAAGAGCCCTGAAACAACATGCACTTACCTGCCGCAGCCACAATGACAACCGGACTCCCATGCAAACAGAAAGAATGGCGGCCCCAGGCAGAGTTGCTCACCAACTTGTGATTCCTCCTCCAGGGAACCCTGACACCCCCTTCCAGAGGTTATGCAACTCACATGGGAAAAATGTCTAGCAAACATGCTGGAAGACAGGCACCACATGCCAGACATGTAACGGCAACTAGACATACAACAGACCCCGCACATAACCCACACCAAACATAAATACAAGGGAAGGACAAAACATAGGGGAGACATCAAGGGGACATTGATGTCTAGCTAGGAGGCCCTCCCACTGTACAGATGGTATATCATGGAAAGGAGCAACACTCCAGCTAACACAAAGGCTGGAGGGCAACAGACCTCAAACTCACAACACCAGGATATAAAGAGGCCACACCCAGGACACACCTAGATCCCCACCAGCCAGATAGTTAACACCTCTAGCACCAAACAGGGAAGGGAAGCAGGATAAAAGGGGCAGGCACCTACATGCTGCAACAAACATATGTTGCTGCAGGCAACAGCATGCACGGCAACCGTGTCATGGTCATAGCGAACACAACAGAGGCCTTGACACACGTTGCCACATGCAACAACATGCATGGCAACCGTGTCACAGCGAACACAACAGAGGCCGTGACACTGAGTAATAGGAACAATTCTATTACCAGGGGGCATAGCTATAGGGGGTGCAGAGGTAGCAGTCGCTACCAGGCCCAGGAGCCTGAGGGGGCCCAAAGACCCTTGTGCCACATAATAAGACACCGTAATTATAGAAAGTGCATGCTGGACAAGTTACACCTCCGGCTAGAGGGAAACAGTTAGGTCAAGAATTTGGCATGGGTGGGGGGCCGTTTCAATTTTCACTACAGACAGTACGAAGACCATGTGCTTCCCTGCCCCTGGCCACAAAGCACTAAAGGAAGGGGGGCACAAGCTGAACTCTTGCATCAGACCCCATGAGCCTTTAGCTACGCCCCTGCCTATTACACCTGGCTGCCCTGACTGCGGATCTAAATTGCCATTATACAACTCGGTAATTCCAGCAAACCGTACTTGTTATTGGGGGTGCATGTGCTGTTTGATACATCCATTAACAGGGTTTATTACAAGGAAATATTTCTATGTCTTATTTGCCCTTGTGCGATGCTGTCATATGTTCTAAAGCATTTTTTTGGCTTGTATTAGTGGGGAAAAAAAGGTGTCATTGTGCCACTCTGTGGCCTCCTCCTGATGCTGCTGTCACCTCCTGACCTTGTCATTGGGCCACTCTGTGGACTTCTCATGCTGTTCCCACCCTCCCTACTTCATGACTGGGCCACTATTTTTTCTTTCAGCCTGGCTGACAACATCATTTATTTGACCCTTCTTCTGATCTGTCAGAAGGAAGGAAAAATGAGACGAACAACGGATCCTGTCTATGTAACAGTTGTAAAGCCTGCATGACATGGTCCCTATTTTGCATCAGAATTGGCTTATGATTTGGTAGCCAAAAGCAGGAGTGGGTACAAAACACAGAAGACATGCAAATATTCCATTCATGTGTCATCTCTGTTTTGGATGCACTCCTGTTTTTTTGGGCTTTAGCAATACCAATGGATTACTGACCAAATTCTGAACGAGTGAAGGCGGCTACTCCACAGACAGGATCCATTTTTTGGGGGTTATTGTTCCAATGGATCAGAGGAAGGACAAATTAATCAGTGACATCCACAAACTTACTGCTGACACCCTCTCCACTCTGTCAGGGGGGGGGCTCTACTTGTATAAGCGTTCAATAGAACAAGTTCTGTAGACATCTATGTGGAGCTGCCGACTGTGTAAAAGGAGTGTGGTTCTTCTTGACGCTAACATTGACCTGTAAGGCTGAGTTCACACTTGAGTTATTTAATTAGTTTTGGCCCCGCAACTGCCCAAATAATTTAAGTGTGCAGTGATTCTAATAGCGATGCCTGTTGTAGCTCGCCAGCTAAGACCTGTCCTAGGTTGCTAGTATAGCTTATGTGTGTATACAGCTAAACCTGTTAATAGCCTTAATACAGTTCCTATGTTTATGTGTTAAAGACAAAAGCAGAGTTATTTACTGTGACATCATGTTGTGGATGTTATATAACTGTTATATTTTGTGTTCACAGAAGCAGAAAAAGATAATAGGCCTTTAAGATTCATTTTGTAATGTAAGGTAAGCTCAGTGACACAGCAGAAAGCATAGTGTTAATCTGTTGTTGCTGGGCAGAAGTCTACACCAATCACAGCCAGCTTCTCACACAGCAAGAGTTTGCACCAATCACAGCCAGCCTCACACACAGCCTGTCTGGGAATTCCCACAGCTCCTGCTGCTAGAATCATTATTCACCAGAGACAGGAGCTGAAGAGACATTCACTCCACTGAGAGCTGAGTTTTATGGGAACAAGATGCCAAAATAGGCAGCTAAAACAGTTATATAATGTTCATATTGTGTTTAGAACTGCATACTAAACTATATAAACTATATATATATATATATATATATATGCGTTTACTTACAGTTCCACCAATTGCAACCATACAATTGCAAATACAAATTGCAAGCATTCAGATTCCATATTGCAATCCAAATTGCATACAACCATACAAGATCATACTCAGCCAATCTGCAAATAGTCACTGCTAACTGCATACTGTAAGCAGAACTATTAGATAAATCTCAGATATACCTCTCAGAGACCATAAAGTGCTTAAATAACTTAAAGTGACAGTACAGATACTGAAGAGAGAAATATATCCACCATTTTATGTTGAATGACAAGATTGAACAGTTGAACCGCCATTTTGTGATATCTTTTCAACACGTGTTTTGTACATGGACTATCTGCTGCGGAGGCAGCAGTGTTATACATCAAGAAAAGTTGAAGTTAATAAAGTAGTTATTTGAAGCATTTGGTGTGCTCTTTAAACGTACTGTTTACATAGAACAGCACTAGAGGAATTACAGAGTAATACACAGTCTGGTTAGACTAAAAGTCAGAGATATCAAAATTCTTCTAATGCCACAGCGCAAAAGGCACTTAATAGTGCTGTGCCTTCCACATCTGTTATCTGCATATCATACTGACTCACAGTATTGTTTCATAACCACAGCACTGAAAAGCTATAAGGAAAAAAATGTAATACGTAAAAAACAAATAAAAGCATCCAAACTAAAGACCGAGAGATTAATTGCCAAAGAGAGCAAAACTAACCCTAAAATGTTCTTCAATTATTTAAATGGTAAAAAGCATAAATCTGAAGGTGTCGGCCCTCTACAGAGCAATGAGGGGGGAGTTGCAGAGAGCGACAAGGAGAAAGCAAAGCTATTAAATATTCTTTTCTGCACTGTATTCACTGAGGAAAATAAACTGTCAGATGAAATGCAGAATGCAAAAGTAAATTCCCCATTAAAAGTGCCCTGTCTGACCCAGGAAGAAGTATAACAGCGACTTAAACAGATTAAAATAGAGAAATCGCCAGGGCCAGATGGCATACACCCCCGTATCCTAAGAGAATTAAGTAATGTCATAGCCAGACCCTTATTTCTGATATTTACAGACTCTATACTGACAGGGAGTGTTCCACAGGATTGGCGCATAGCAAATGTGGTGCCAATATTCAAAAAGGGTTCAAAAACAGACCCCGGAAACTATAGGCCGGTAAGTTGTGGGTAAACAGTTTGAAGGTTTTCTAAGAGATGCTATCTTGGAGGATCTCAATGAAAACAAGCAAATAACATCATATCAACATGGCTTCATAAGGAATTGGTCATGTCAAACTAATTTAATCAGTTTCTATGAGGAGGTAAGTTCTACAAACCGGATTCCCAAAAAGTTCGGACACTATACAAATCGTGAATAAAAACTGAATGCAACGATGTGGAGGTGCCAACTTCTAATATTTTATTCAGAATAGAACATAAATCACGGAACAAAAGTTTAAACTGAGAAAATGTACCATTTTAAGGGAAAAATATGTTGAGACAGAATTTCATGGTGTCAACAAATCCCCAAAAAGTTGGGACAAGACCATTTTCACCACTGTGTGGCATCTCCCCTTCTTCTTACAACACTCAACAGATGTCTGGGGACCGAGGAGACCAGTTTCTCAAGTTTAGAATTAGGAATGCTCTCCCATTCTTGTCTAATACAGGCCTCTAACTATTCAATCGTCTTGGGCCTTCTTTGTTGCACCTTCCTCTTTATGATGCGCCAAATGTTCTCTATAGGTGAAAGATCTGGACTGCAGACTGGCCATTTCAGTACCCGGATCCTTCTCCTACGCAGCCATGATGTTGTGATTGATGCAGAATGTGGTCTGGCATTATCTTGTTGAAAAATGCAAGGTCTTCCCTGAAAGAGATGACGTCTGGATGGGAGCATATGTTGTTCTAGAACCTGAATATATTTTTCTGCATTGATGGTGCCTTTCCAGACATGCAAGCTGCCCATGCCACACGCACTCATGCAACCCCATACCATCAGAGATGAAGGCTTCTGAACTGAGCGTTGATAACAACTTGGGTTGTCCTGGTCCTCTTTGGTCCGGATGACATGGCGTCCCAGACTTCCAAAAAGAACTTAGAATCGTGACTCGTCTGACCACAGAACAGTCTTCCATTTTGCCACACTCCATTTTAAATGATCCCTGGCCCAGTGAAAACACCTGAGCTTGAGGATCTTGCTTAGAAGTGGCTTCTTCTTTGCACTGTAGAGTTTCAGCTGGCAACGGCGGATGGAACGGTGGATTGTGTTCACTGACAATGGTTTCTGGAAGTATTCCTGAGCCTATTCTGTGATTTCCTTTACAGTAGCATTCCTGTTTGTGGTGCACTGTCGTTTAAGGGCCCGGAGATCACGTGCATCCAGTATGGTTTTACGGCCTTGACCCTTACGCACAGAGATTGTTCCAGATTCTCTGAATCTTCGGATGATGTTATGCACAGTTGATGATGATAGATGCAAAGTCTTTGCAATTTTTTGCTGGGTAACACCTTTCTGATATTGCTCCACTATCTTTCTGCGCAACATTGTGGGAATTGGTGATCCTCTACCCATCTTGGCTTCTGAGAGACACTGCCACTCTGAGAAGCTCTTTTTATACCCAACCATGTTGCCAATTGACCAAAATAGGGTTAATTGGTCATCCAGCTCTTCGTTATGCTCAAATTTACTTTTTTCAGCCTCCTATTGCTACTTGTCCCAACTTTTTGGGGATTTGTTGACACCGTGAAAATTTGAATCAACGTATTTTTCCTTTAAAATGATACATTTACTCGGATTAAACGTTTGATCTGTCATCTACGTTCTATTACAAATAAAATATTGACATTTGCCATCTCCACATCATTGCATTCAGTTTTTATTCACAATTTGTTTAGTGTCCCAACTTTTGGGGAATCCGGTTTGTAGACTTGACAGCGGCGAATCAATGGATGTTGTATATCTGGACTTCTCCAAAGCATTTTACACTGTACCACATAAAAGTTTAGTATATAAAATGAGAATGCTCGGACTGGGAGAAAATGTCTGTACGTAGGTAAGTAACTGACTCAGTGATAGAAAACAGAGGGTGGTTATTAATGGTACACACTCAGATTGGGTCACTGTCACTAGAGGAGTACCTCAGGGGTCAGAATTGGGCCCTATTCTCTTTAATATATGTATTAATGATCTTGTAGAAGGCTTGCACAGTAAAATATCAATTTTTGCGGATGACACTAAACTGTGTAAAGTAATTAACACGGAAGAGGATAGTATACTACTACAGAGGGATCTGGATAGATTGGAGGCTTGGGCAGAGAAGTGGCAGATGAGGTTTAACACTGACAAATGTAAGGTTATGCACATGGGAAGGAATAATGCAAATCACCCATACATACTAAATGGTAAATCACTAGGTAACACTGACATGGAAAAGGATCTAGGAATTTTAATAAACAGCAAACTAAGCAGTAATAACCAGTGCCGGGCAGCTGCTGCCAAGACAAATAAGATAATGGGTTGCATCAAAAGGGGCATAGATGCCTGTGATGAGAACATAGTCCTACCATTTTATAAATCACTAGTCAGACCACACATGGAGTACTGTGTACAGTTCTGGGCTCCTGTGAACAAGGCAGACATAGCAGAGCTGGAGAGGGTTCAGAGGAGGGCAACTAAAGTAATAACTGGAATGGCGCAACTACAGTACCCTGAAAGATTATCAACATTAGGGTTATTCACTTCAGAAAAAAAGACGACGAGGGGAGATCTAATTACTATGTATAACGATATCGAGGGTCGGTACAGAGATCTATCCCATCAGCTATTCATTCCCAGGACTGTGACGAGGGGACATCCTCTGAGTCTGGAGGAAAGAAGGTTTGTACACAAACATAGAAGAGGATTCTTTACGGTAAGAGCAGTGAGACTATGGAACTCTCTGCCTGAGGAGGTGGTGATGGTGAGTACAATAAAGGAATTCAAGAGGGGCCTGGATGTATTTCTGGAGCGTAATAATATTACAGGCTATAGCTACTAGAGAGGGGTCGTTGATCCAGAGAGTTATTCTGATTGCCTCATTGGAGTCGGGAAGGAATTTTTCCCCCCTTAAGTGGGGAAAATTGGCTTCTACCTCACAGTTTTTTTTTTCCTTCCTCTGGATCAATTTGCAGGATAACAGTCCGAACTGGATGGACAAATGTATTTTTTCAGTCTTTATATACAAAGTTACTATCTACCTACATATCACCTATATCTATCTGATCTATATCTATCTACCTATCTAAGTAAAGCTAGTTTCACACTAACATTGCAGGAACTTACCGTGTTGCTGTTCAGCTCCATTAACTATAACAGTGACCGGCGGAGATCTGGTAAATATGCTGAGAATCTTCTGCGCTCTGCATGTTTGCCAGGCTGCGGCCGGATCTCTGCCGGTCTTGCAATGCCAGATCCAGACATCTCCAACAGGCTGCTCCCTGTCAGAACAGCCTGCTGGAGATGTCTGACACCAGTGTGAAACTACCCTAAAAGCAAAGATTTACAAACAAAAAATGGAAAAATGTACTATTTAGTACAGATTTATATTCCAGAGCATGCTGTAAAGCACGCAGAGTAACATAATAAACATAAAAATAGTAAAAGTGGATATAAAGGTCCATTGTCCATGTGCAATATTCAATACTGCTCAGGTCTTTATGCAAAATACAGAAAAGCCTGGTCTTAATTGAGCTTCTAGCAGGAGGAGGGTTAAATTGTTATCCCATCTGGTTGCCAGGACTACCTCGCAGTTACTCAGCAATTATGCAACACTGATTTCTCACATCATATTTTATTTCATCAGATTACACAGTGCCACATTCTAGGCCATGAGAGGTTTGTATGAGGCAAGACTAACCAGGTACAGACGAAGGAAATGTTTAACTACTTCCTAACATCCAGGGAGGTCATTGTGTCCTCTGAGTGTCCGTAATCTGGAATCTCTAATCTGGTATGAAAATTGCAAACATGACGCTTATATTTCTGTATTGCTTGCTCAGTTGGTCAAACATGTCATTAATCAATATTTTAAATGGGTTAATGCACAGTGAAAGGGCACCCAGCCCAAGGACAGAGGCCCTATTACATTAAGGAATCTATGAAAGCCACCTCAGAAGTCCTTCTGACTGCTGTATGAAGATGATATCCATCAGTCCTGGCCTGTGAGAAGGCCTTTATGAGACACAACATCAAAGGGAACCTATCATCATAAGGCCAATTTCACACAAAGGTACTACAGGCGCATTTCTGAGGGCATATTAAAGTAACCCTATCACCACGGAGTATACTAAGTGATATTACAGTAGGTAAGAGGTACAAATAATTCAACATGCAAAAAGACACCTTTGGAATCACACTGACCGTAGATTCAGTGATTATGTTATCAGAGAAAATAGTTTATGGGAGCGGCCATCTTGTGACTGGCACCTCAGCGTGCTGTATGCTTACAGGCCACACACCCACGCTCCATGCCTGTATGATCTGTGTCACAGCAGTCAGCCTCCTATTAGTGTCACTGCTCACAGCTGCCTAGGGTGGCCACCGGCTTCATCCCAGAAAGCCGAACCTCACCGGCCACGCCCCCAAATCTATAAGCCATGCCCTGTGAAGCCACGCCCCCATCACAGGCAGGGGAAAAAACGTATAGTATACCATCACCCCATGTAAATATGGAATGTTCTGTTCTTTCACATGTAAAATACTCCACTGGACAAATGCTGTGTGTGAACCTGGCCAATCCAGCTCCAATATTCCCCATTCTATTCGGATCACTCCATCTTGTGCCTGTGATCCTTCAGTTTGTCTGTTTTATATACTCAAGGACATACTTCCAACTGGGCTCCTGGTCACTGCTTTCCCCCGGATGACCCCCTATCAGTAAGTGTTGACACTAGACACTACACGCTTAGCTGATCTTCCCACTGTAGAGACTTCCGACCTCTCTCCAAAACGTCTGCCCATAAAAACTTCTCAGTCCCTGCTGCGCCCGATCTCCATCCCCAGGTATTGGCTCCTGAAGGAGCTATGTGCCCACATCTGCTGCTCTCCCATCCGCGGCGCTCCTCTGTTCCCAACAGTTCCCGCCTGCACAACTGGCCTGTGCAGCTGCAGCGCGCGCGCTGATATAACGTTGACGTCACATAAGCTTGCAGATCCAGACATGCTGCTGCCGGGGCCGGGCCCTGCCTCCTTAAGGTGACCAAGTGAACGGACCCGCTGTCTAACAACAAAAAAGGAGGACTTCTGTCCGTCTGTCCTGGCCTTGCGCCGGATGGAGGACCAGGAGTCTAAAAACCGGGCTGTCCGGCCTAAAACTGGACATCTGGCCACCCTACAGCCGCCCCTGAATATAGCCACATAATAATTCAGATAGGCTTAGATAAACTGGATAAGTAGCCCTATTGTGCTGCTATTCTTGTGTATTTAGGGCTATTTATTCAGTGTATCTAAGACTATAATGTGTAATACTATGCTGACAGTGTAACTTCTACTGTATCACCCTAGATAGGTTTAGATACGCTGGTCTAGTAGCACAGCATTACACAGCATGATGGTTCACAAATTGGCGCGTGCGCAGTACAGCCCTGATTCTCGGTAGGGCTGAAGCCAAATCTGCTGTGCATGCACTGATGACAGAAGCCCCATCTGGAAGATATGGACATCGGCTTTGCAGAGGAGAGGGTGGAGGCTTCTATCATAGGTGCATGTGCAGTACACTTGCCAACAAACAGAGCTGTACTGTGCACGCGCCGATATGTAAAACAATGAGAACACAGGATCAGGCAAGATTACGCCGCCACTGTTAGTCCCTTTCAATCAAAGCAGCTAGGGCAGGGCTGGCCACAGAAAGAAGCATAGCTTTGGTGCAATGGTGACACCCTCCTTGCATATTAACAAAAACGCATAATTTGCATATTAAAAAAGTATTAAAACTCGGATCAACATAAGAAAAACTGTGTTTTTGGCTAGTTTCACATCTGTGGCACGTAGATCTGGCCGCCTGATCAGTGTGCAGTGGTTTGTGTCCAGACGATTCTCCGCAAGTTTGCCAGAATGCGGACGGATCTTCGCTGGATCCCATTATAGTTAATGGGCTCGGTGGGCATTCCGTTTGTATCCGACAGTGCCACATCCGGAGAATGCTCGCTGCAGATGTGAAACCAGCCTTAATCAGGTGAGCTAAAGCTATGTGTCTGTTCCTTTAGGCTGGGTTCACATCATGTTTTTGTCTTACATTTAACCTATACAAAAAACGTATACGTTAAACAGATGTTTACGACGGCATCTGTCATCATAGAGTCCCATTGTAAAAAAAAAAACATATAAATTTAACGTATACTTTTTTTTTATGGACACTGCAGGATGGAAAATCTCAATTAACTATGCTTTTCCCAATATACAGTATATGTTAAATGTAGAGCAAAAACGGGAGGTTACTGGTCTCCCTGTACAGGGAATTTGTCATCTGAAAATGACCTATCAAGTTTCATGTTAAATGAAAATGTGAATTAATCTGTATCTGCAGGAGGAGCTGAGTAGACTGATATATAGTGTTTTAGGAAAAGATTCTGTATAATTTAAATAAAATGCTACAGTTATCACACTAGCCATTAGGCTTAAAGGAGTTCTCTCACTTCAGCAAGTGGCATTTATCATGTAGAGAAACTTAATACAAGCTACTTACTAATGTATAGTCATTATCCATATTGATTCCTTTGCTGGATAGATTCATTTTTCCATCACATTATAAACTGCTTGTTTCCATGGTTACAACCACCCTGCAATCCATCAGCATGGCCATGCTTCCACACTATAGGAAAAGGTGCTGGACTATGAGCACACCCACGGTCTCAGCCACCAGCGAGACCTGCGCTTTTTCCTTTATTGTGCAAACCTGGTCGCCGCTGCTGGATTACAGGGTGGTCGTAATCCTGGAAATAAGTAGCCTATAATGCAATGGAAAAATAAATCTAGCCAGCAAAGGAAGCAATATGGACAATAACAATACATTAGGAAGTGCCTTGTATTAACTTTGTCTACATGGTAAATTCTATTTGCTGAACGGACACGACCCCTTTAAAGAGTAAGACCCCTTTCACACGGGCGGGTTTTCCGCACGGGTGCAATGCGTGAGGTGAACGCATTGCAGCCGCACTGAATCCGGGCCTATTCATTTCTATGGGGCTGTGCACATGAGCGGTGTTTTTTACACATCACTTGTGCGTTGCGTGAAAATCGCACCATGCTCTATATTGTGCGTTTTTCACGCAACGCAGGCCCCATAGAAGTGAATTATTTTGATAATGGGTAGAGACAGGGATAGGGAACATTTTCCTAATATACTTTATTTAGGGAAAACCTTTATTTATACTAGAAAACTTGGGCTGAAATATCTATTAGCATTGATCTAAGGGACATCATCTTCCATCTAGGAAGATAGGCTGGTAGCTGGAGGGCGTCTATTAATAACATGTTGAGATGTTCTGTACAGGTAACTTTTCAGTAGCCATCTCATTATCATCACAGGCAGAATTATAATGACAGATAACACTTTTGTATAGATAACATAGGATCCACCATTCACAATAGGTGATATCACAACTTATCTACTCCCTCCTGACCTCTGCACAGGTCACAGTGCATGCCTAGAAAACTCTCCTATAGAAGTAAATTAGGTCCCCTACAGACCATGGCTCATGTGGCTGCTCTCTAAAAACAGGAAGTCTTGATATATTTTAGTCCTAGTGGCCAGTGCGAAAACTGCACTGTTAGGATTTTTTTATATATCGATAGGGACGTGGAAAATTGCTTTAAAAAAATCAACAAAAATTCATAAAAACATGATTTACACAATAGACTGGTTTCTGGTGACACATTCTCTTTAAATATATGGGTCTGAAGAATAATAGGTCTATTAACAATCTCCACTGCTTTGCTATTTCTAGCACAAATTCACTATTTCATGGGCAATGCAGCCTTGAGGTAAAATAGTCATTTCAGAACTGAACATAATAGGAGTCAAGAAGTAGACCGAGGGACTATCCGTGTGTAAGGCTGAATAGTTTCAAGCTTACAAAGAAGGGTCATCGATGACTAGAAGTATGTGTTCTGTAAAATCCAGTCAGCAGTTCATACAAAGACTTTACTTCTGACTAAGAGTCAAAAAATGTCAAGAAATAAATCTCAGATTCCACTGAACCTTCAGTGATGAACAGGATACATTTCAATTTTCACACGCTCTACAGAAGCAAAGAACAGAAATCGCAGGAAAAGCCATCTCATTTACCCCCATGTCACAATAAATGAGGTGAGAGCTGGTGCCATTAAGACGTGTCAAAAAATATTACAAGAATCCTGCAAGACTTCACTCTGGAGCAGCTGCATTCCAAACATGACTGTTCATACATCATCTGGAACCCAGACTGCAGCCCGCACATAGGAGGGGAACAGCAATGCTTAGACTAGACTCGCTCACACGGCCAAGCAGAGCAAGAGGAAATGAGTCAGACAGGCTACATGATGACTTTCCTATTCAGATCAGGAATGCCAGAAGAGAAATGTGCGTTTCCCACTTACTAATTACATTGTATGGAGAAAGGGCTGGGCGGGGGGGATTACAATGCACTAGGTATTGGAAGACAAAGATTTTCTGCTCTAATATTCTCCAAAGAATAATACATGACACAAAGGATACATACATAGTAGTATGAAATGAACAGTCCGTGTAGAGAGGTTAGCGTGTGACCACACTGCGCGGTTGTGATCCGGTCGGGTCGCGGCCAGCTGCAGTCAAGAACCGTACCCCCGCACTGTTTAGGCGGTCTGAATTCTTAATGGCCGTAAGGCACCTTCTATATCGCGTGGCCATTAAGAATTCAGACCTCCGGCACTCCAGCTGTGGTAAAACTACGACTCCCAAGATGCACACCTGCTTGGCTGTTCTCGTGATTCAGCAGAAATGAATGGAGCATGCTGGGAGTGGTAGTTTCACCACAGCTGGAGTGCCGGAGGTTAGCCATCACTGGTTATACAGTGCGATCTTCATTGGTTAAATATCAGGCTGGGGGCGGCCTAATTGGCAGAGCGGTTCTTGAGAGCAGATGGCCGTAACCCGAACGGATCACGACTTCGCCTTGTGTTCGTACCCTTTATAATGGAAATTATTTTAGGTGACATATAAGGCTCACATTATTTTCCACCATAAGGGTACGGCCACCCGGTCAGGAGTCCTGATGCCGTTTTGGAAGCCAAAACCTAGGATGAACAGTAAAAAGAGAGAAAGTACAAAGGACAGATATCACTTCATTTTATTTATTTCACTCCTGGTTTTGGCTTCCAAAACTGCATCAGAAAACCTGAACCTGTGGCCGTACCCTAATAAATTAGGTTATTAGATGCCCCAAGGAATTCTGCAGTACTATAGTAAAGCAAGCTCCAATTTGAAAGCTTATTTCAAAGTAAGACCTCGTTATAAGGACTAGCACTCTCAAGCAGCAGCTGGCAATCTGGGGCATGTTTCGTGGGTGATGCATAGATTTAATCACAGGTGGGGGTGGGGGTAACGTTTTATTTTCCTATGGGGTCTTTCCCTCAGATTGGCTATAGGTGCTAGTAAACCTCCCTGCCCTCATCTAAGGGTCCATTCACACGTCCGTTTTTTCTTTCCTGATCTGTTCCGTTTTTTCAGGAACAGATCAGGACCAGATCTGGACCCATTCATTTTCAATGGGTCCTGGAAAAAATCGGACAGCACAATGTGTGCTGTCCGTTTCCGTTGTTCCGTTCCGCATGTCCGTTTAAATATAAAACATGTCCTATTCTTGTCCTGAAAAATCGGATCCTGGTACAATACAAAGTCAATGGATCCGCAAAAAACGGATGACATTCGGATGTCATTCCGTATGTCATCCGTTTTTTGCGGATTCCGTTCCTGGAAACACATAACAAATTTTTTTTTTTTTTTCTTTTTCAATTTTTTTTCAAAGAAATCCAAACAACTTTATTTTATTATTGAAATGTATACATGTTCCCGTTTTTTGCGGATCCGCAAAAAACGGATGACATACGGATGACATACGGAAACATTTTCAGGAACAACGGATCCGCAAAAAAACGGACGGTTTTTCAGGATGAAAAAAAACAGGACGTGTGAATGGACCCTAACTGCGCATTCAGCGGTGATGACAGCAGAGAAAGGGGAATAGCAGCTGGCACTATTAATCAGATTTTCCTACACATATTTATGTAGAGAAAAACTATTCTATGACTGCTTCAGCTATTCTGAAATATTGGCTTTGCAATGATTGTATCCTGTGGTTAATTCTAGTTAGATTGACACTGTAGGGAAACTGTCCAAAGTCTAATCACTGAACATTTCAGAGGACGCAGAGTGTTGATGACGCCTTTACATGTGTTTGGTACTTGATATTTGACATGTTTCTTGAATATAAATTCACATTCCATGTTAATACCACTCTTGAGTTCTGAAGATATACTATTATCTTGGTTTGGCGTTGACCCAGCTAAACCGAGTTATGCCTCTGAAATCAAAGTAGGATATACTGTCGCTACATAGTTTTACAATTACTTTTCAAGCATGCTTATCAAATTACAAAGCAGATGCTGGTACATGATATCATACTTACTATACAAGTACTTGCATTTCTCATACTTTTTATATTCTTTGTTCTATCATATCATCCCCTTGTTCAAGTGATGTTCATAAGCATACAATACGATGCAATGTTGCAGAGGCAGACTGCAAACTTAAGTGGCCCTGTAAAAAATCCAAAAGTGGCCCCATATTGTAGGTGGGCCTAAATTAGCAACAGACGGGGCCAACACAAGTAGGCGGACTCAGTACCCCGTCTCATTAACAGTGATTTCCACAATAACCGGACCCCTTAACAGTGACCTCCACAGAGCTGTGTTCCCCTAAAATGTGACCTCCACAACACTCTGCCCACTTAACAGTGACCTGTACAGCACCCGCCCCTTAACACTGACCTCCATAGCGGACCGTCCCCTTAACAGTGACCTCCACCGTTCCCTGCTCCCTTAACAGACCTACACAGGGGAGATCTTTTCCAAACAGAAAAGTGGAGAAGTTTTTTTACTTTATGAACAAGTAGTTCTCTGTACCATATTGAAGCCTTGCCCACACTGACTTCCTAAATATGGCACTCAGTCTGGATAGTGTATTTTTTCAATATATTTACACCAGACAACTGCTATACATACATCTCCTCCATACACATATCACATTCACATATAATCCTGTTTCAAGTTCCCCTTGTAGATGATAAAACTAGGGAGGGCTCAGTGCATAGGAATTTATATAACTACCATTAAAATCAATGGAAGCTATTAGAGATGAGCGAATTTCATGTTATGAAATTCGTTCACGCTTCTTTTGGTGGTAAAAGCAGAATTGCGTTATGGATTCCGAGGACTCCCCTGCATAATGGAAACGGGACGGATCCATTTTGCAGCCCATAGATTTCTATTATGACAGAATGAATAACAGAATGCTTCTAAAGGCATTCATAGAATTGTGTTAAAATATGAAATTCGCCCATCTCTAGAAGCTATACAAATCTACCTAGTGGTGGCTGTAGGAAAATGCTATAGTTCTACATCTGAAAAGAAGAAGGGATTCAGCAATGGGGCAAGGGTAGCATACCTCCTGAAAACGGAACCAAAACTAACAGACCAAAATTTTACAGACATGCACTCCACCCTTTTTTAGAGGCCACACTCCCACATCCCACTCTCAAACAGCTCCTGAATAAAACGCCAAAATTAAAGGAGTTGCCCAGCCGTAAAAAAGAAT